>NC_083501.1:5000000-5625000 GCF_905332965.1 Bombus pascuorum | reverse complement strand
CAGGTCGCCGAATCTACTCGCGCGTTTAAATCTGTCGCGTCTATTCGCCTCGCTTTCCCACGAGGAGGTGCCTCTTTGACAATAAGCGCCAGCACAAAACATAGATAGAGAACCGCGAGGTGGCCCGAGCACCACCGCTTCCCGGACACTGACAAATCATTCGGCCCATGGAGGATCGACGATTTATCGGTGGCCGTTGCTTATGCACCGAACGATCCTAGAAATCGAATCTTCCAATTCTTTCGCATTTCTTTCTTCGTTCTCGCCGCTCTCGTTGCTCAGACGTCAGAATTCCGGCCAGGTTTTGATCATTGGCTCCCTTTCAATTTGTGCTGTGCTTTAGCAAGTTTTAAGATCGCACAAAATCATAATTGCTTTGCAAGCACGTTTTTAAAGATCAGTTTTCTCGATGGACTTAACATCCATTGTTTGCTAATAATCAACATCTTGGCAAGATTTTAATTATTCGTTGTTGTTATTATTTGTTCGTGTGTGTTACGATTTCCCAAATTATTTTGAAATTAACGGGTTGGAAGAACGAATGCCGTACAAACGTAGTAATGATACTGAGACTTGTAAAGAGCGGTAGAAATGCTGGAAAATTTTGTATACAACAATCGATTAATTTTGAAAGGAATGCGTCATCGTCGTTCTACCAGACTGGTCTGCGTTTTTTTAGCGAAGAAGCGACGCGGAACATGTCAGCTACTTCGTTTATTCAGTCAGCCGAAGGGAGTTGCCAGTGGGAAACGACGAAATACATATATTTGCGTGAGTTATAGAGGGAAACGTAGCTAGGGAAAATTATGTCGTATGTGTGGGATTAAAATTCGGCGAATCCATGGCAAACAGATTTTCGCGGCAGTCGAAATGGATTCGAGACCTTTCGGGTTTCAGAGATGGAATATCACCGGTGAAATACGTCTGCCAATTTTGTCGAGGCGTGAAGCAAGAGTGAGATACCAATTTCGAAAGAAGACGAATTATTCTTCCGTTCAGCCATTGTCGTTTTGTTATACCGAAGAATTTTTCTCTCCTTCAAACGTGGATTTCGATTTGAAACTTTTTAATCTTTTTATTTCTAACGCCGACTCTATAATCGCTACATATACGCAACGAATTATGGGTATAAACACCGATTACAGTCAGTGGTTAGTTAATGATTAATTCGATACTAATTACGCTTGTAATTAACGTTTTGATTCTATGCTCCATTGGTAGACTGCAGGCGTTAAATATTATTGTGAGATTTAATCGCGATAGTCTATTTATCAATTTGGCAGAAATTTCTCTATTTTATCTGTAGCTTGACACTCGATCGGATTGAGGCTAATAGAGTGTCCTTAGATAATAAGATTACTCCACGATAAATAAATATATCAACCATAAATAACTATTAACTTTTCAGAATAAATTTTATCGTAGCATAATTAGTCAACGCCACGAAACAAACAGCAGAGGAAATTCATGAAAGTAGATTATATTGCAGAGATCGATAAAGTGTCTTGACAGTAAAATTTCAAAAATTGCGAAATCCGGAACTAAACGTCCTGCGACCAAAATGTTTCAGGTCTACGACTTTCTACGCGTTACCCATAGATAGTTTAAACTCACCTTGTTGTAAATGGCGATGTCAGGCACTCCAGGTCCGGCGCAAGTGAGCACGTAATGCGAATGATCCGTGGAAAATTTCGCGGTGTTGTAGAGACACCGGTTCCTATCGGTTTCCCGTACGATGCCGCAGCTTAAACACTTTGGTTTCCGCCCTCCACCGGTCTTCGTGGATATCCTGTACAAATGTTGCACTGCCGACTCCTCTTCCGTCGTTGCCAAGTAGTAGCTGAAGAGGAAAGCCCAGCCAAGAGTTAGAAAAGGACGAAAGGAAAAAAAAAGAAGAGAGAAGCGCGAGAAAAACGATAACGGGGAGGGATATAACGCGCTCTCATTTGCATAGGCTGCTCTTTAATGGCTTTGTAATCGCGAGAACCGTCGTGAATTTGCATTGCAACGAGCCCTCTCTTTGTTTACTTTAGCCACACGCGGCCACGAGGAAAGGACCGAGGGCTGCAAGGGGGAAGAAAGTTGCCGATGTACTCCATTCTGGATACTGGCTTTCGCGGTTTTGCGGTTTCTTTTGCATTCTTTTGCAGGGAAATTGAGCGCTACGGTATAAATACCGCGGCTTGTTTCCAGTTTGTTGTGCACGGAAGTTGATCAAGTTTGAAAGCTACGCCTCGATGGATATCGAGAGATACGCGCTTTCCAATTGATTTTGCTACTATGCAAATGGTTACTCTCGTACTAACGAGACGATCGGGGAATTGGCATTTAGAGATTCATCTGGTAGCTCGTATAAAGTTCAGAGAGCAAATTATATTGCAAATAGAAGAATTTCTTTAGTTGTGTGTCGGGAAAATAGAAATTCGTATTTTTTATAATGTTCAGAAAGCAAATTGCATAGGGAATAACAAAATTTCCTCAAGTGGCGTTCTGTAAAAATGTAAGTCCGCATTTGGTTGTTACGAATTTCGATAGTCGCGTTGATAAAAATGTATATTTCCATTCGTAATATAAATTCACAGCCTGGCGTTATAACTATTGTCGTTCAAATTATCTATTCAATTTCTAGTCGTTAATCTTAACATTTAAATACGTCTATTGCTAAATAGAAAACGTCGAACTTTTGTTTATTATTAAGGTTACTATGATTAAGCGAATAAATAATCGACAAGGCTAAAAAATATCCTCGCTTGTATCATTTACACCGTAACATTTTGGAAATTGTAAAAATAACCAAAATACGCTTAAGATAAACAAAGTTTCGCAGGATAATTTTATTTCTGTGCAAAATGGGCAGAAACGGTTCGCTTTATTAACATTATGAGAAGGTATTGAGGATCGATCGTGGTGATCGATCAATTCACGGTGATGAATTGATTGATCGGTCGAATCGAACATTTGGCTTATGTTGTTAGAGGTGCAAAATAGCCAAGAGTTGAATCTAGAGGATGTTACATAAATGTTTTCAGGGTGAGGGTCAAGCATGACAGGCCTTACGTTAGACGTTGCGATTCGATGTTGTTAAGACTGATTTATAGGTTCAACCAGCGATGCAAGTGTACCAGAGGTTGTAACGCGATCAGACCTGGCTCCATTTGCATTAATGTGGATCGATTTACTGCCAGTTAATCGATCTATCATTAGCCGGAAGTATTCGGTTCTTTGCCAGTCTAAATTCGTACTGATTTCACCACGTTCCAATTGATAGGACTAATTTATGGAACGTTCCTCGTTAACGAGTTCGAACATGTTTTCATGTAGGAAAAATCGAAGAAAAAGAGGCAATTTTTACTTGCCAATTTAGGAAAAGAATATTTTCCAAGCTGCGGAGGGACTGCACGTGAAAAAGATTTTTTCCACTGCTAGAGGAAACTTTATTCACTGATATCTATCGCAAGGCTAGAAAAAATTTCATTCAATGGAAATGCCATTCACCTACGATTGTCACGTTGCTAGCGAAAAATTCCATCTAGAGGAAATTTCATTCACCGACGACTATCACATCTCTAGGAAGAAATTCCAGTTATCGTTAGAGGAAAATTTTATCCATAGGAAATTTGAGTCGATGACAATTATCGCATTGGCAGGGGAAAATTCCATCTAGAAGAACATTTGTCCAATGATGTCTACGACAGGAGAAAAATTCATCGAATTTTATTCACTGACATCCAGAGCAAAATCTCATCCAGGCTATTCATTTGACTCATTGACTGTCACGCGAATTTCATATATTTTTCCCTGGCAATCGCAGCAGATAGAACCATGCTACAAATATCATATTGTATGAAATTTTGCAAAGTATTATATCGTGTTTGTACACTTTTTCCTAACAACGTTATCTAAGTCATTCGGATTATCAGAAATTTATTAGTTCGTGCTTATCTTGTTTTAATGGTTCCAAAAAATTGAATAACCTGACGGTCGAAGTGTTAATTAATTTAAAGCTGAAACTAAGTTCTAGTCAGATAACGCTTTTCAAGTGGCCAAAATTCGCAAGTCGGACAAACTTTCGTTACTGAATTTCCCTTTATCTTGACCCGAAACTTCATTCTATATGGATCAAAGCTTGTCTGAAGAGAAAGCTCGTTTCAATTTGCTCCATATCTCGCGGGCGAGAAAGCCGAAGCGACAAAGATGTCTCGCGACGTATCCACGCGACACACGTGTTTCTCGCAATCTAATTTGTCCAGTCGGTGGAAGGACGTATCCGCAGACGTGTACCAAATGGTCGAATCTGGAAATCTACGAGTCCCAACACTGCAGTTTTGTCCAGACTAATCCGTGTCTAATCTAAATCTCCGTCTGCCGACTTACTCCCGCCGCGGTGCGCAGCTTACGCCGCAATTTCTATGCGCATAGATCAGATATAGCGTAGCCCCATGTTGAACAAACACTGAACTCTCCGCGACGCTAGGTTAGGCTTCGCGTGTTCCATGAACTGTTGGCTACGGGCAAGCTACTCAAGGGCGTTCTAGTTTTAATTTGAGTAAAGGGTGTATGATTAACCGGATCGCGCGAGTAGCAAGTTGTTGCAAGTTATTACGCGGACGAAGCGTTTAACGTTGTCGAGGAACTGAATATTTATCGGGTTGTACGAGAAATTCATAGTAAAACTTGAGGAAAAACTGCAAGCATTGTATCTTTGCAAAATTATCATATAAAAATAGTGACATAATTTTCATGAAAGCGACAAAATTTTCAGAAAACGCAAAGAGCTTACAAAAAAAATTTATTTATTTCATTTTGGTGTCTCTAAATAACATTTATTAAAATGTGAATTAAGATACCAATGGCATTACTTCGACATTTAAATTTCAACGGTAAACGAGTCAAAACAATAACGATAAATAAAATAAAGTAAGTTTCTGTGATTGTACACAGGTCGATCGATAGCCGAAAAAATTCTCGATGCAACTTTCGAAATTCCCTCGAAATTCCTTCGAAGGTGCGACTACGAATTCAATCTATTTCAATGCGCATCCACTTCTCGTAGATACAAGCCAGGTAGTAAAGCGAAGGTAATCGATTTTCGATATTCTAGCGCGACGACGTCGTTTTTTCCCCCTCAACACTTATCAATGTTTGATACATAAATATATAAAGCCAAGGATATTCGGCTTATCGTACAACACAGTTTTGTTGTATCCTTATACGCGGTTTACACGCGTACACTTTAGACGACGATAACGACCACCTACCTGGTGTCCAGAGAGTCACTTAATTGAATAAACCAACGAAACGCAGGACAATCAACACTCCTCAGCGTTCCAACCTCGTTGCCGCGTAACTAACAACGTTTAGCCAACCTGTAACTTCTGATTGTCTCGACATATTTAATCTTCTCGTTTTATCTACACTGTTGTCAATTTCCATTAAGCTTGACAAAATTTTAAGTGATGATTTTAAATAAATCGTCACAAACGTTTCATTATCTTTATGTTAGAAGTAACAGTCAGGAACAATGTACATTACTACATTAACATTGCTACTATACAAGTAACATTATTACTTAACGCGTTAACCAGATACTTCTATGATTACAAAGTTAAAAATTAATAGAGATAAATAAATTTTACTTAGAAAATTAGTTTTTCCTTGCAAACGTGATTACGGTCTAATTTACAACGAAGAAAAATGTAACGATACGCAAAAAGTTATGGAGTCTGTCACTGAGAAATTATTAAGAAAATGATCACTTATGTGATACGTATCTCCATGATATTTTAATCCATCGATATTTATTTGTATCCAGGTTATCGATATCTCCCTCTAAAGTATCCTTATATCTCATAGAAGATATATTGCACATTCGTTTTCACCGGTGCCTGTCAGGAAAAATTTCCTTTAGTCCGAATCTTAGTACCATGTAGTTCCGAGTGGTTTACGATCTTGATGAAATATCCGCTAATAAAGCAAGCAAAACAGAGAGGATCGCCATAAACATCATTGGCCCACTTTCGTCGCGCGATTTATCGTATCGAACATTCCATTACCTTTAACGGTTATAATACTATGTCGCGACAACAAAAACTAATTTTCCCGAGGACGTGATAAACGGATGGTCGATAACAATTTTGTAGCCATCGTAACGGGTATCGTAATTTTACTGTTCAACCGGAATTCACGGCTCGTGCCTCGATAACCGTAAAAAAAGATCAGCTCCGTAGAAAAATGCATAAACTATCGCGTTACGATACAATGCTGCCACGGACTACGCGTTGTTCCATCGTCGTTTTTCCGCCACGATATAAATTATAACTTCGGTACTCGAATCGAGCTGCTCGTCCCTCCATAGGGGAAACAACGGCGAATATTGCAAGCTTCGGCATGGCAATCTTGCGACACGCTCGGATACCGGCAATCAAGCGTCCTTATGTCAAGCGTTCAGGTCCGAAGCTGTTACGTCTGATTTATAACGTTCCACTACCACTGGCGCGCAGTCCGGCCTGCAACGGGATCAAACTACTGGCTTCATTTGCATTAATTTGGATCGATCGCCCTGCGGGTAACGAATTACCCGATCGATTCGAATTATCCGGCGATTTTTCAAGTCAAATCACCAGCGTCGATAGCTTCATGAGTTTGAAAGGTTCATTTCTCTATAAGCGATGCTTTGGTAATTATGCAGCTTAATGGTTATTTTTCTAATTCTGTTTATTTATTTACAGCAAATTCACAATCGTGAATTTTTCCTAAATTTATGTATTTATTTACAGATTAGCTTCGGGTCAAACTGCTGCCTTGATTTGCATGGATTTGCATCGATCGCCCTGCGGGTGACAAATTATCCGATCGATTCCAATTATCCGACGATTTTTCAAACGACAGCAAATTCGATTCAATGGTTATCACGTACTTTACTCTTTATAAGTGATATTTTTGGGATTAATCAGTTTAGCGATTTCTTCTAATTTTATTTATTTATTTATTTACGGAAATTTCATTATTACGAATATTACAGGTAACTGAAACTGCAAGTAATAACAGAAACACGTGAACAAAAATCTAAAGCAAGGTATGATATGTTATGATATGTGTTTAATCTTTAGTTACCCAACAGCTCATCTATAGGTTTCGTTGTATTTTGTTTTCAAATGTGTGCATTCGGACAGAAAAATTTAACAAGGAAAAAGAAGAAAGTGGCTGCTGCTAAAATAAATATTATTCGAAATAAAAAGCTTTTTGATGAGAAAAATACAGCGAACTGGTAAACATATTTTAATTGCAACGAATGTGTTAATGGTTTCATGCCAAAGGAATATTAAAACCAATGTATCGTATTGTTATGTCAGTTCACGTGTTTTTGATAAAATAATTAATTCACTGCGAAAAATAATTTCACGAACAAAGAGAATGAAAAAGTATAATATTCAAATAACATAAAAATAATAATGCAAATTATATACAAGTGAACGTATAAATTGTATAAACTTTAATAATTATATGGTACGATTTACTAATGCGCTGATAGCACGCACAAGTTCCCGTTCTCTAAACCGTTTTCTGGGAAAATTTTACCAACACGATCTCCTTCGATAAATTTTCCATTCAGAAAATGTCTATATGCCCCCTATAAATTTTGGAATTTTAAATCAGGCAATGAAACAAGGATACTGGAACGAGTTTTACAAGAAAAATTATGTTACGGTTTTGATCATTCAAATTTAACAGGGTGCTTAGACGCGTCGTAATTCGATCGTTTCGTAGGTATCTTCAGTTACACGTTTTATGTTAGGCGATTTTATGACTTTGCCGGAGTTCCTCCCCCTGATTGAAGAAACTCCATGTAGACGTGATTATAGTTATCGATCGACAACACCCAATCGGAGCAAATTATTAGCCGGAGGAGGTGGCGAATTACCGGATAGCCAGTGTCAAATTAGCGAACGACAAGTTGACAAATAGACAAGGTGGTAAATATTTAACGACAAACGATGAATCACCGACCGTCCAATTTGTGTGTCTGCGTATGTTAAACGTCAAATAATGGATAAATCAGGGCATCGAAGCACTATCAATAAATATCCTTAATTATCTGTTTACCATTGTCCACGGAATAACAGAAATAACAAGTTTCGTTCATTCGAAATTACAAGCTCTATAGATTTTTATAATGAATGATATAATATAATCTTTGTAATTCTTTGCAAAATCGAAATTCTGTACAAAGTGGAAAGACAGAGACGAGAAATTAAATATTTCAGATGTCTGTAAGAGATATTTGCAGGAATCTATTAGAGAGAAAGGTGGGAAATTTTTCAAGAAGAGGCTCGCGGCGCTACAGATAGCTTAATTCGGGTAAAATTTTAATAAACGAAGAAGCAAATTTTAAATACTCGAGGATGAGTTGATCATTTGAAACTAGGGAACTAGGGAAGTCGTTAATGCGGCAGAATGAAAATCGCAAGAAATTTGAGGTAAATTAGCGAGTAGCAAGAGGAAAGTTTTAACGAGCAAAGGTATAGACAGTATCGTGGAACAAAGAATTTTTAAAGTCGAGCATTTCGAACAGAAGTTTCACCATAAAAAGTTCCGTCTCGGTTTCGGAAGTTTCGAGATGGGACGTTTTCAGACAAGACCTCGAGATCGAAATTCATTAAAAATATCGTAAACACTTAATGACTTCCGCGAGGAAATTTCCACGGATTAAAAATAAATTCTATTTTCGATTTGGAATATCTCTTTTACAATTGCATAAACTGCGACGTGAAATCGAGATTCGTAAATCGATTAAACGGTTAAAAGTTTAATGTATCAGAAATGATTCGACGGTGCGCGATGACAAAGAGAGAAGAATAATGAGCGAGGGAATAACTCATGGCCGATTCAACGACGTTGAAATTTCACAGGTGCTCTATGCACAGGATTCGTTGAAAACCCTTCATAATTTAATGATTGAATACTAGCAGATTCCACCGATTTATGTTTTCTCCCCGATGCACGTTCTAAAAACGCACGTTCGTTTGAACTGTACTGGAAACTTGCGAATGTAAAAGGAGCAGACGCTGCGATTATTTATGGAGTCGATCGAGGAACACGCGATTATGTTCGTTGGTAGACGAGGGTCCATCGAAAAAGCTCTACACACGTAAAACTGTGGAGTGTCTGCAGGTGCAAGCTTCCTAAAATTTGTAAATCGCATACTTAGAAATTTCGAACTTCGACTATTTCGGGTGCAAAAAATTTGAGTATCTGAAAATTGCGTAACTCAAATTGCATGATCGGTAAATCGAAAGGCTAAAAAATTCAATAGTTGGCAAGATGGAGATTCCGAAACGCGAAGCTCTAAACTACTGAAAACGCTAAACATTCACCATTAACACTTAGTTCGTGCCATCGAAAATGGAACACGTAGGAACGAGAAATAGCAGTGGCTGGAAACAATTACCACAACGAAGCAAGCGTTTATTTCCTAGCGATTAAAGCTCGATCGTTCCTGAACGTGACCGCAGCGGGGAAGACGAACGCCATCGCCCTTCTCTAGTAAATTTTCCAGCAGGGGATGAAGCGCAGAGTAAAGCTCTGGGTGCGTTTAAAGTCGACGCGACAGGTCAAATTAACAGGATATTGAAATTAATCCGTTCTGAATGACCCGAGGCTCATCCATCTTGCTGACGAAACTACACAGCTTTTCCCCTCTTTCTCTTTCCACCTTTCCTTTTACCAGGGTTGTTCCGACGTTCACCGCCACCGGTTACAAACCCCCCGTTGATTTTCCTCCGATGATGGAGAGTTTACGTTCATCTTGGGGCTACGACTGTCAAACCCTAAAGCCATTACCTCTCGTAAGATATTGAATTACCCCGCCTCACCTGTTAGAGTTGACGAGGAAAGTCGTGACTTATGAATATACCGAAGCAAACGCCCTAGA
Source organism: Bombus pascuorum (assembly GCF_905332965.1). Lineage (NCBI taxonomy): Eukaryota > Metazoa > Arthropoda > Insecta > Hymenoptera > Apidae > Bombus > Bombus pascuorum. Next base: position 5,615,069 of record NC_083501.1, on the reverse strand, counting down.
ATCCTATACTCCCTCTTTACCTGGTTAATGTTATTAATTTTCCACATCGACAAGAAACTGTTCATTTCGAGAGTTTCCTTGAACACGGTGTAGTTAATATTACAGAGAGCGGTCGCCCTGGTAACTGGTGGGTACAATCAGCTACAGGATGATCCTACGTGTAAAAATAAAATACGGAGTTAAACCTTCTCACGCGGTGCTTCTGGTTTCTGAGGAAATCGAGTTTGGAAATTTATCGAGTATATTTAAAACTAGCCGAGTACAAACTGGTGCGAATAAACGATAAGCAGGAGGTTGTTATACGTGCGAAAATAAGTCAAAATTGTAGAGTAAAATATGTCCGCTTAAGTACTCATCTTTAAGAAAATGAAGTTTGAACATGTTTAGTTAAGAATACTGGACTTGCACACGCGCACGATACATCTTTAAATTTATTCTTTTCGAAAAGAAGCATCTTATGAACAAATTTTATTCTACGTTTTTGATTTATTTTTACGTATAGTTTATCCTCTTATTGATCATTTTCTCCTGTTCAGCCCAGAATTAGCGTTTGAGTATAGTTGATAAATTTTTTAACTCGATTTCCTCGGAAAGGAAACGTCGTATGAAAAAATTTCGTTCTATATATTCGCTTTATTTGTACACTCGTCGAGTCACTCTATACCTAATTGTGCCACGAGTTACGGACCACCCTGTATAGAGCTAGTAGATGAAGTTTCGAATCAAAAGTAGAACTGGTGGATAGGAGGAATTATGTTATAGAGGTTTTAGTATTGTATTGGATATACAGTGGCTCATGAAACTATCCGAATACTTATTATAGGAAATTCTGCTGGATACATGTATTATGTATGTTATACAAAAGTTTTTGACATTTCATTATCGTGAAATGAGAAACAAGAGTCGATACTGCATTTGAAATAAATTCATGATTTGCTTTTTACTCGCTTACATACTCGCTTACATCCTCGAATGTTCTCGTGAGACCATAATATAATTGTTAAATAATTCGTTATACCGTTCCAAAATTCTTGCAAGTAATTTTCACTATAATGTGAATCATTATGTTGCACAAACTCAAAATTCTAATTAGTTATTTCTCTAATAATCTAGATAAACTGTGGTCTTCTGTATAAAGATAAAAAGTATTCTAATGTTTATAATTAGGAGCATATACTCTCTCTCTCTCTCTTTCCCTCTTTGTGCATCGTTACCGCACAATATGGTAGACCATAATCCATCGCAATGAACGCATGCAATCAGCGAATCCCAGTGTTCGTTTTCGCTCGCCTCAGTCATTTCTGCGTAACTAGAACGACGTGGAATTAGAAGTTCTGCAGACGACTGCGCAAACACGGCTAATTCGCCTCCTAATCTGTTCCCCTCAAACTAATTTCCCCATCGTTCCCTTACTTCGCTAACAGCGGAAGAGCTTGTGGAAAGGCGGTTTCGAGTGTTTGAGAGCGGTGACTGGCTTGGTAAAATGGGTTGTTGTGTATTTTTTTAGTGGTATGCGAGTTTCCAGGCTGCGGAAACGTTGTTTTGCGGGAAGCACGCGAGTAAAGAAAGATTTGGTTTACAGAAGATGGAGGATGAAACGCAAAGAAATATTTCCAATTGTCTATGGTTTGTTACTGTTGTAACAAACATGTTGTGATTTCAATCGTTGCTGTAATTATTGGAATGAAGTAACCGCAATATGATATGGGAGCAGTTTTATTTTATCTTCTTTTAGAAATTTGAATATTAGTATCCTTTTGCATGCGCAGTAGATTGGAGCGTATAAAAGATGGATTTTTAATTAAAACACTTAATAAGATTTTTATTAAATTGAAAATTGTACAAAAATCATCGATTTTAAAATTGGTAATTTTTATTTTATACATTGTTTCTACGATGCTCGTTGTAAATTGCATTAAGATGAAATTTAATAACTAGCTATTAGCCCATCAAACTCAACGTCCAACAGAAACAACATTTCGTACTCGCCAACTTAATTAATTTCGGAACAGGAGAATGAAGTACCGTATTTCCCCCCATTTTTGTTCTACGTACTTTTAAGAAGTAACAGCTCTTCGTTATTTATGTTTCCTGACAAAGTTCTGACAGGGAAAGGCCAAGAGTATTCTGCACCAAGCTTAAACTTGCTCGAAGTAGTTATCGCGTTAATAAAACTACATTATTCAACCATCTACATTCAATTTTAATTATTTTCATGGTTGGTGTATTTAATTCAGCACAATTCACTACGGACACACCATTACGAAGTTAAATAGGATTTTTATACAACGAAGGAAATCGATCTTTTAAACGAACACAGAATACTCCTGTGCAATTCAATGTCCAATCTTGACAAACCTCTCCATTCAATAACGAAATTATTATTTGAAATCCTTTTCTACGATTAAGAAAATTAATCTTTCAAACAGATTCTACGACACAATTCGTTCTACAGTTACAATAAACCTCTCCAGCTTACAGCAGAGTTAAAGCACCACGCGTCAGAACAATTATAACAAACGAAATACCATACCATTTCACTTTTCAAATATTATTTCCGTACAATCTTACACAAGAAATTACAGCAAGCAATTAATCTTTTAAACAGATTGCGCGATACAATTCGTCCTTCAATTAATGATGAACGAAATACCATACCTTTTCATCTCTCGAATATTATTTCCAAACAATTAAGAAGATTAATCTTTTAGACGAACGCGAGACACTCCTATAGAATTCATTCTTCGATCACGACAAACCTCTCCATTGCGAAACAATGCTATCACTCAAATCCACGAACAGAAACGAACAGAAAAGACAACGATAATCGGTTCAAACGCGCGAGAACAAACATGTCAAACGAAACTACAGCTTCACACCGCTCTTTCATTGAACTTGGTCGTGAAAGCGTAAACATTCGTTTAACGAACAATATCGCAGTCAAAAGAACACGGTCGACAGTCTCAGGGACGAGAAAAGGGAGAAAAGAAAAAAGAGAAAGAGACGAGGGAGAGGGAGAGAACTCTCCCTATATTTTCGCAGCGTCAGCGAAGCTTTGCACGATGCTTTGCACCGGATTACACAGGCATAGAAAGCTGTTCAGAGAGTTGGTCGTTATCAGCGCGATTTGTTTCGCAGCGAACTGTGGAAAATAATCCTCGGGCGGTGCGGCGCCGCAAGAAAAAGCCTTAAGCCATTGCGTGGCATTGGCTCGCGCGTGCAAACAAACCTACCCAGCAGCTCTTTCAGGAATTACGAGCACTCCGTGACAATTCCCACGCGTTTAACATGCTAAAACGCCGCGGCTTCTACCAGAACCCCTCTGCCGGTTGAAGGCGGTTTTAAAGTACTACCGCCATTGTTCCGTGAAGTAGACGAGCAGAATGGAACCTCTCGCGCGCGAGCTTTCAGGATAATAGCGCCGGAGACGTCTCTCGTCCACGGAAAAAATTCCGCGAGGTAAGCGTCGGCGGACGCGTGGTTTCGATCTACTCCGAGGAATCGATGTCTTTCGTCAGGAGACGATAAGGACTGGCTGCTGACGATGCTTTAATCGAATGTGAGGAGAATGGAGACGTGTTGTGTGTTCCGGTAAATGTCAAGTGATAATCGAGTAGTCGAGAGAAAAATGTCGTTTCTGATGTGCTTCGGTACTGAATTAACTTAATTGTCGTCTGATTTTTGGAAGATTTGCTCGAGGCAATAGTTCGTTATATGGATATTGTTTTTTACATGATGATTTTTAGACATTTATCGATCTGTAGAATTAAGCAGAGATCGAATTAATCTCTAGAAAGTTTATCAAATTTAGACTGATGTATGCCTTTTGCGTCGCTGAAATCAAATTCTTCCATCTTCGTAGTTATGATATTTTCTAGTTGAGGAGGCAATGTTTCACGTGCACTGGCCTAACATACCGTGCTAACGATAGAAGCACAGGCTAATTTATCTCAGCCTAATATTCAATTATAAATTATCATAGAATCTAGCTTAACCGAGCGAAATGCAAATCGGATTGACCCGAACGAAATTGATGAAATTCAGGTCAGTTCATCTCTTCAATTCAATTGTTGAATCGTCGCTGCAGTGACCACGTTTCGCGTTTTATTTAACAAAAAAATAATGTTCCAAACGTACCAATTCAATGTGTCCTAACAGTTATCAAAACACACTCTAATTTATTTCACTCTTAACGCTAGATTCACCGATGATCATAAACTCTATCGTTCTCTTATATATATTTTCCTATATCAGGTGCAACCTGTGTATTTTTGTGCTTTCGAATTTCCCACGAACGCATAAAAATTGACGGCTCACTAATAGCAAAGGGTCGAAATAATTGGCCGCTGTGGATCGATAAATCACGCGAACATGATCGGAAGCGACCTAGTTTACTCTTTACCAACACGCTGCTCAAGAATGGATTGTTTTACAATAGATATTCAGGGTCGGAACAAAAGTTACCGGTTCGACTAGGCGAAGCGAAGGCTCGGATTTCCGGTATGCTGTTCCCTAGCTCGCGGTGCTTAAAGCTTCACATGCTTGCAGCTAACTTTAAATTGCTCGGCGCCCCCTTGAACTTTCATCGGCTTCCAGAAGATACATAACTTAGGAGATACTCTTTGCCCGGGGTTTATACACACGTTGCAGCCTCTGCTGACGATGATCTCGTTGAAATTACTCTCTAACGCAGCTCCTCGCTTAATGCACCCACCATTTTGCAGCTTTCCGTTTGTTTAACGAAGTAACGAAACCCTGTAGGATGGATACGTCACAAAGGGAACGTTCGAGTACCATCGAACGAGAATGGGCAAATTGACAAACAGAAGTTTTTAATAGGTGGATGCATCGGCGAATCGCGGGACATTTGAATAAATTGAAATTAACTGGACGATTAAGGGAATTTTGAGAGAGAATTGGACATCGGCAGGGAGATTTTAAGTGGAAATTTCGCGTGCGATGTGATTCTACGTTCCACGGATGGAAAGTAAACGAGAACACTTCTTCTTTGTCGAAATATGAAATCCATCGTAAGTGTGTTGGGGCCACCGTGGCTAATAATAATTTTGTAACGTGTTTCACAAATGAAGAGTAATAAACGATTAAAACAAATGATCTTCTACGATCGAGTTTAATTTAAGAAAGACATTTGAGAGACAAAGGTCAATTTTGATTTGTGGACATCAAACCTAATTCAAGCTTGCTGTTGTATGTGTTTTATGAAAGAAGCGCAAGGAAATCTTTATCGATGATGAATTAATCGATTGATGGTGAACTATATCAATAGTATGTTATAAGAATAAAATTTTGAATGGTCTCTTATACGAAATTATTTGATACTTCTACAATAATTCAAAGTACGGTGTGTTGTGATTACTTCCGTTAAACAAGTTTCTACTGTAGCGTAACGTTTATTATAAACGATACTCGAAGCGTCTATAGAGACGTTACCGCATGCACAAGGTACATATATAAAAACAAAATTGCTGATCCAGCAGATGAAACCGACAGTTTCTCGACTCGACAGACGTCTGAAGATTTGAATACTTCAGAAACAAGCTGTTCATTTAAACGAAAATAATACCAACAATAGAAGTCTGGAAACAACAGAACGATAAACGTCGAGGAGCTTATTGCACAAGCTAATATTGTAGTTTGGCGAATGAAGTTATTCGGATTGTGACGTTAGTCGCGGACGTTATTTCGTCGATGAGGGACGAAAGCTTCCGGGGACAAAGGATAACGACGCGGATGAATCGACGCGTAAATTTCTATTTCCACCGGCGGAATTAGATATATTTCAACGTTTCTTGTATCGCAGCCACGAAAGTCTAATTAAACGCGGTTAAAGCAACCGAAGTTTCGGTGTTTCAATAGCATGCAAGTTTCACAGGAATTCAACGTTGGTTCCAGACTTCCTCGCTCCATAAATCCTGTCGCAGGATTCACGAGATTATTCTAGCCGTTTCTCTGTCCTTTGTTGCCCCAAAATCTCCCCCCTTTCACTATGCATACGCTGCTCCCTATTTAAAAATATTAGGGTACTTAAGGAAACTTAAGTAAGGCCGAAAAATCGTTAAGAAACGATCAAAATCCGCCAGGACGACATATTTCGTTTGAAACGTTTGGTTACGAAGGACTCACATATATTCGATATCGCAGTAATCTCATCGATTTTGTATAATAAAATTAAATCGACTTTTGCTTACGTACATACGAGTTTCTTAAAAGCTAAAGTAACCAGCTCGAGATTCCAACATTTTTCAATTTTGTAAATAACGTACGATTCTCAAGAAACAGATGATTTCCTTGCGTAAGTTCATTTACGACAAGTAAATAAATAACAGTAAATTCGAAAGTTAATTTAAAAGAATAAAGTTTGTAACATCGTGTTTCGCTATTTTTCAATTTGTGAAGTTGATTAATGTGGCTCCCGAACGGTTCATATATCAAATGCCATCTCTAGTCTAAATTCGATCGTACAGAATTACTTTCTTTAATCATTTTGTACCCACAAAAATACACCATAAAATACGCAAAACCATGGCAACGCGAATATATCCGTGATGGACAGAACATTTCTGCAAAAAAAAAAAAAAGAAAAAAGAATGGAACTTCCAATTTTTCTCGACCACCAAAACCATCCTCCTGCCTCGTCTACTAGTTCTCATTTCGTCGATATTCCTTTGTACGTCTCTGTTCGCATTTAATTTAGTTGCCTCTGATGGAAATACCGTGTTGAATCGACACGAGCCGATACACAATTAAAATTGGCTAATTAACGATCACCAGACAGAGGCATCTCCGAACCGATCAGAATTTTCATTGTTTGCCGGTAATCGCTCGTTGTTTACCTTTCGATTGTCCGTTAATTAATATCGAAATCATCGCGATGGTGACACAGGATGCGATTTTCAGGCTGGTTTACACGCGGGGTAACAAGAAGGCGCCCAGCTATTAATTAGGCAGTTTTTCTGAAATATTCGTGCGCGTGGCTATTTTACAGGCGCAAAGGCAGAGTTTATTAAGACCATAATACCGCTGAGTTACTAGACCAGGGGATCATTAAATTTGATTTACGGGATTCCTATCTGTAGTTGAAAACAGATTGTTCGATGCAAATATATAGTAAAGCGATACACTCGGTATATATAGCAAAGAATCAATAGAGGACCGTGGAACAGGCAGGTATTGCACGTCTCGACGTACGTATACCGGGTGTTTTTGAAAAATAAACGACAAATAACACCATGAAACATCGATATTATTTCGGTGCGTGTTTTTACTTTTATCATTTTTGTATTTTTGTCTCCGAATTCCATTTTACGATATCACCAATCTCCAACGAATTCTCCCATCTTCTGCACACAAGGACAGAACGACGTGTAAAATTATGTTACATCCCTGTACATTCATCTCGACAAACAGGCAGGTTTTTTCATCGGTATTGACGATTAAGGAGAAACAATGCTTTCGGTCTGCTCGTTTAGAATTGTATCCATCTCTGTGTGCATGTCATTCAGATTGGAAAAAACGACGTGAAATATTTTTTCACGAAAGCTTAATGCGGGCTCTGTTGTCGGAGAGAAATTGCTTCCTCCTCGTAATCTACTGTTTCTACGTGGAAATGTGTATGAAAGTTTCGTGCGAAAGCAGGAAACGATTTTAGAAAATCGATTTGGTATGCGATGGGGAAGATTGTTTGCTGGGAGATTCTTGTTCGAGTCATGGTCCGTATTTTCAGAGAGAAAATATTGATACGCTTATATGTCGATGTGTACTAGCGAAAAGATAAATTCCATGCATGAAAGACTCGTCTTTAGATAGACAGATGCTACCGAAATATTATTTGCTTTTAAGTACGGCCGCACTCGCGACCGAATTCTCTCAATAAAAGACGAACCAAATATTTTTGTAGTTGTTTTTCCAAGCACTTGTTTTTTGTTTTTTACGTCCAACAGAGGACAAATAAAAGCTCGTGATGTGTTTATCGGAGCGAATATTGAATAATTGCTTAATTGTCAAGTCGGCTAACTTCACGGAAACAGAGAGGAAGAAAATTGATGAAATCATGCAAGACGAAGATGAAATTATATAAAATTTCAAGAATTTAAAATTGTAAAAATCGTCCTTCTATTGTGTTCGCAGTTTTGTTCGCAGAATTAAATCGATCACTTTATAACCGTTACATGCCTCATGTACTTCTTTTTCTTTTTTTATATCGATTTGAAACAAACATCTGCGACAAATTGGAACAACTTGAGCCTATTACGAAGTCTGTATCTTTCCATTTCGAAACTTGAGCTCAAATCGATATATGCAACACACGTTGATATTGAATGCATATGGTGCACTCGATGATATCACAACAAAATTTAAAAGAAAAAAGAGGGAAATTAAGGTAAAGGCAATTCGGGAATTTTTTGGAAGAAAGAACGTAATTGATCTGTGATAAACAATTAAGCGTAGGAAGTTTGTCCGAAGTCCTGTATTATCTCGTTCTGTTATTAACACTGTGCAACTCATTCAGCCTGTCATTCAACTGTCCTCGTCATTTTATAAAAATAATTCTACTACGCGCATTTTCACATTCTTCGAAATGTTTAACGATTCCTGATATTTTATCTGATGAGCCTTTTCCCAGAAACTTGTTCAGTTTCGGATCAAAAATCCGAAGAAATTCCATCGATTTTCTACAATGTCCCCAAAGCTTCTGAAAATTTCCATAGACGCGAAGGTTCGCAAACGGATCGCTTAACGAAGAAATCCTAAGAAAACGTGTGCCTGGATTGAATGGCATTATCGATGCGTGAAATGTATCCGCTTTTTGACGATATCCAGTGTTTTATGGGACGGGTACGTGACCGGTATACAGAATAGGAACGATGAAACGCAGGCAGTCGGATAAGTCCGGCGCTGCTTTTCGCGTCAAAGGGGAACAACGGTGGACAGAAAACTGGCTAGAGTACTGCGAAGTTTAGAGAGTAGCGATGGGATGGACGGGCGGAAGGAAGATGACAGTCAGAGTTTTCTGACGTCGAATAAAACGACGCTCCAGATATGCCACTTAAACGAAATTGTCAGTTTTACGGTTGGCCCGAAGAAAGCCGGAATTTTCGTGCTGCTGTAAATATCGAGAAGCTTTTGCAATGTTAAGGGAAGAAAGAAGAAAAAGAGGACGAAGTTTTGAGGTTGGATGGTTTGGAAAGTATCGATGATCGAATTTCATTTGCTTCGAGTATGGATAAAAAGCATCGTTCTTGAAACGTCTGTGTCGTGGAAAAAGAACGGGTACAGTTTTTGCGTGCTACTGAAGGAAATAAAGCCAGACGAAAAAGTAGATACGCGGGAAATCGGGGACGTCCAGGCGTAGGCGTCTGACTAGTTCGCCGGTTTCTACTTGCCCTGCCACTGTTTCTGTATTTTTATACCGATCGCTAGGCAATTATTTGCAATTGTTTGGATGGAATGGCCGTCTGAAATTGCGTACAGGTCTAAGGTATTCTTTTATGGATTAAACTATAGGGAAAATAATCGAAATTTTCGAAGTATGTCTGATATGTCGTCTGGTGTACTACTTGTTTGGACACTATTGATTTTAAATATTGCTTGAGGGTGAAATTATGTAGCATTCTGTGATTTTTTGGTTAAAGTAAGTGACGACGATGCTTGATGTAACTTCGATACATTGGAAAATAATTGAACAGACTTGGTAACTTTAATAGATATCATATGTCTGACCATCCGTTGACGTATCTACTTACATCAACTTTCCTATCTTTAAACGATCGATTTCAATGAAATTACGTAGAATTTCACAATTGTTTGGCCAAAATAAACACGAAGAATATACCTTTGGTATTTGTAATAAATTCGAAGACAGCTGAACGAGTAAACACATCATACATCTGATTATTCATCGTATTTACTTATCCCAATTTTCCTTGCGTTTAACCTTTCGATCCTTGATCCTCAATCAAGTTATATAACAGTTTAGAAAATTGTTTGATCAACATAATTTGTTAACATTGACTTTGAAAGGCGATTGAACCAAGCAAAGACACATCATACTGACCATATATTGACGTATGTTCTCTCAACCATCTCTTCCATTAATTCCAACGATCCAATCCACTGCTCCACTTCCACGCTTTCTAACAGCTTCTCCGCCAACTTCCGCTTATTTCAATCCGACTTTAAACAGTATCCTATCCCATCGTAATCTCTCGTTCATTGCAATTTACATTTCGCATTCAAACATCTCGCTTCCGATTTCAAGCTGCCGTGAAACCACGTGAAACCGTCACACGCGTCCAGCAATTCCTGCCGGCTGCATTGCCGAAATTCTCCTTCTCCTGCATTTCAGAGAGGACGACGCAACGTCACGCTGGTTATTCGCCGGAGAATCCAATTGTCGCGCGTCCAAAGCGACACGGGTGTCCGCGAGGACTCGCGGAAACGACGCGTTCAAGAATGTGTCAGGGTCGTCGGCGGATATCCGCATCACGCGCCACCGAGGTCTCTGGTCGCGTGTGTATCCATCCCTGTCAGTTTCGTATTCTCGTCACGCAGCATATCTTTGAATACACAAGGATTTCACGACAACGCGTATTATCACCGGGATAGTCGGCAGCAGTGAGAGACAGTTCCGTTGAATTCCAGAGTTCGATCAACGAGCAACTTTTGCAATTAAACCGCGTTTCCTGGTCGGTCCCGACGATGTCGAATGATATATTTGGAGACTTGGTTGGTCCTCGTGTTGTAGTGTTGACTTCTGAAGACGGTATTATGGGGAAAGGATTAGTTTTCGAGTCAATTGTGCGGAGAATGTAATTCCACAGAGTTACACTAGTTTTCGTGTAAATGGAACGCACAGAGGTTGATACGCGAATTTGCAATTTGTCTCTGTGGTATTGTTTAATGGCGGTTTAAAGATACATAGAAATACCAGTTCGCAGTAGGAGGAAATTTAACATTGCTATATATTATTTAATTATGTTGGAATACAACGATATTTCACGCATATGCACAAACACTCTTACATAGACACTCACACAGGCATTTTAACAGGACACTTACACAGGTCATACTCGTTACTGTATAGAGAGTGGGGTTCAGAGTATTTAAGGGACCATGGGTCACTACCTAAGTCTAGTCTGAGAGTAACTGGCCAACGATCAACAATTCTTGTATACGTTGTTAATTATATCACTCGCTTATATACATTTGCTTCTGTAGTTCTGTTTAATAAATATCACTGAATATTATTTTAACATAAACATTGTGTCTTCCACAGATTATTAATCTTAACTTTAAGATTAAATTCTAACAAATTATATAAACATATTCCTAATTTCGGTGTAAATTGGTGGCAGAGGTGGAGACGCGAGTCTACGATTTTTGTCTATTTAGTAATTTTTGGTTTAATGGTTGAAAATATAAATACCATAATTCGTTATAGGGAAGGTGGTATAACTTTTGACAAACACCTTTAACAGAGAAATTTATGTTTTTAAAAAATGATCACAAATTATCGTAAATAAACGCTTACAAAGCTTAGAACCGCAAAATGAAGATAATTCTCGTTTGTAGCAATAAATATATACGCTCCACTCTCCTGCGGAGGTTTCCAATTAATAAAGATTAAAATAAGCAAATTGCTAGGCGGTATGGAGCGCTTATGAACGCGTGCATCAAGTGTTTACGTTTGCTGTGAATTAAAAGCGTGTACCTTGCATTAATAAATAAAAACGGTAAAACAAACAACGCGAAGGTATCAATTTGTGGTTGCACCTTAATTCCTCTTTCTCCGCAATGCACTAATGGTATTTTCTATCCTTATCCTACGCCACGTCCCGGCGAATAACGAGAAACAAGCTTACCGAGATTAACGGCAACTTTCGAAAAACAAAAAGCTCCGGCCGCGATCGCGTTACGAAGAAAAACTGTAATCCTATTATAGCCAGGATTAATCTGGAAAAAATGAAATTTTCTTAACAAGAAGCTTTTTAGCGAACCTTTGGAAGGGGGTTGAAACGCGAGATCTTAATTTCTCTTCATTGAAAAATACGGTTCTCAGAAACCTGTGATTATGTTGCTAGTAACAAATTGCTGTATTTTATTTATGAAACAATGAAAATCAATTGAATTCTAAGAATTCCTCTTATCCGAATCGCAGAAACCAACAAGATTCTTCTCGATCAGTACGAGGCTGTAATATATGAGGATTTAATATATTTCGTATATTTCTAAACACACGTTCATAGTTCGCATTATTTCATTTTATCTATTTAACGAGCAAGAACCTGTTCCCTTAAGCCGACATTTCTACACGTTTAACACAATTTTACAAGCATTTTGCAATTTATAAAGCATCCTGTTCGCGCCATGAGAATGAGTTACACTCGGCACGGCGGCGGTAAAAACGCAACGTACCTGTTGTAACGATAATAATAATTAAGGTTCTAATTGCGCAAAGGAACTTCGTTAAGCTAATGAGAGAGAATCGTGTCACCCAGGAGAAAAAAATCACCCCGAGAGGAGCGCTTTTTTAAAAGGCCGTAGAAAAGCACTCTGACCTCCGGACAATCTTCGCCTCTCACGTCCTTAATCAACGTCATTTTATCGTGCTCCTTTAAGAATTGTTTATTTGCGCAATCTCTCCCTGCTATAAGAACTTCCCAGTTCATTTTCTACCCCTACCGTACGCTAGTTTCCACCCTCTTTTCTCTCGTTCGTTAACGCGGTTAGGAATTTTTCTTTCCTTACCTTTCTCTCGTCTCCTATTTCATTCTCATTTTATTCTCCTCTTTTCGAGAAAGCGATATCACCAGCGTAGAACTTAAAAAACACGACGACGTTTACGTATTTCTTTGCACGTATTGGCCGAAATGTATATTTTGGAAAGTGGAAGTTTGGAAGTTAAAATTTACGAAATATTTTCAGACGGTACTCGTTCGGAAGACAGGCGAATTAGATGGATAAAATAAGGGGTAGAAAATTTGAAACAACGCAGCGAAGCGAGCAATGTTGCAACATCAGCGCAACAGTTAACAAAGTTCCGATTACACGGTATAAGCTGGATGAAACGGATCTGGTTAATGGAAAAGTCGAATACAGGATTGTAGCGTAAATAAAACTTTCCTTACGTTCCGCCCTGGCGGCTGGAATTAAACAAATTACTCATACAACGGTAGTTTTTGTTCGTTAAACGGCCGAGAATTAATGAAGCTAGAAACTGGCGAGAAATTGAACTCGTAATTTAGTCTTTTGCAGTAATTCTTAGTATTTTTAAAATCAATTTTATCCTATTGTCCTATATATTAGGTTGTCCAAAATGTTTCTTTCGTTTTATACTAGTTTATTGAATTATGCACGAACATAATAATAGAGATAGAACGAAATGGATCATACTTAATTCAATGAAATAATATAAAACAGAAATTGTTGTTCATTTATTATCGCCTTATGAAACGAAAGAAACTTTTCGATCGCATAATATTTACTTGTGATTTTGTAATTAAATTGCACTTCGTCGAAAATAAGCGAATTACGTATTATAAATTTATTCGGTGTTCAGCTTTCGGAGGATTAAATTACATTTTGCTTTCGAATTGTTTGAGGTCCGTCAATTTCGATGAAAATCTTCAAAAATGAAAGAATTAATCGAAAAAAAAACATTTGAAATTTAACAAACATATGTCATGAATAAGTTAGTAGAAAAAAAAATCTCTCACGCATCGAATTTCGAGAGGACAGAATTCCTCTGAAAATAAACCAAAAAGAACGAAAGAGAAACGAGAGAAAGGCAGAGACAATATGGGATTGGGGACGGACGAAAGCTGTGAAACTCTGAAAATTCGCGTTCGAATAGATCACGAATCTGTCGTTTGTGACAAACGCTATTACCAAGCCGGATAACCGCGACGTCGATCGATTGAAATACCGATTAATCGGCATCGGAAAAGCCCGTGGTCAGATCATAATTGGAGGGACGTCATGTTGCCTACGAAATTCCAATTTAATAAATTCCCCTATCGGTATTGGCTGCCAGGACAGTTAGTATGTTATTATACACCTATCGAAGAAGGATAGTTAACAAATGAAAGCCTGAAAGAATCTGTGAAAGCTGCGATCATAAATAAAAACGTCAAAATATCATGTACAGCAGCGATTAAAAAACGAACATATAACGAAATATAATAGAATAAATATAAAATGAAGATGAATATAAAAATATAATAAATATAACGTGAACACGTAAGAAGCCTTAAAGAATTACGATGAAAAATAAAAAGCTCGAAGAATCTTAAAAAACTGCGATCAAAAGTAAGAACATCGAAGAAGCTTGTAAAGCTGCGATCAAAAGTAAGAACGGTAAAGAGTCTTGAAAAATTGTGATTAAAAATGTAAAGATCAAAGAATCTTAGAGATCAGAGGGTCGAAGATGCGCCGTGATAAGTCTAGAAATTTTCTAGGAGAAATTAAGAATTCATAAAGAACCGATAGGTTTGTTACTAGTGACACGCCTCTTCTTCTTTGTGTGTTGGTTCAAATATGAAAGCACCGTGGTATGATATAAACGTTACAGAGAATAAACGAGGATTTTACCTTCTTGTAAAAACCTTCTCTATAAGAAAATTTCATCCCATAGATACCATGTATCTTGCTTGCTCGGATACATGTCCTAAAAACTTCAAAAAGAACGCTGGAGAAATAACCTCGATCTCACAACGCGCTTGCTAACTTCCAACAAACATTATTAGGTACAATTAAACGTCGTCAAACGTGAACCTGGAGTATGACAAATTTCTCTTACTAATGGAAGAAACTTGAGAAACGCTCGAGACTTGAGAACGTTCTAGTTACGAGACGATATCCTCGAACGGGTCTCCTTACTTCTTTTCGGATTGGCGAGTAGCGAATACAGTTTTTAGCCGGTATTTCTGCTTCATAGTAGCGGCACTATCTTGCCGACAATGGTTCCGGTGATGAAAGTTCCGCGGACCTCTTTCCAGGCCATTACGGTGCGCCAACATCGCAAGAAACGCGCCACCGCTTGCGAAATTGCTCCGTGCAATCGTTTGCGGTATGGCGGAATGAATGGATGCTAGGACGTTGTGTACGCGATTCCTGTAACGATACTTTAATCGTTGTTTTAATACCAGGATTAACGATATTGATTGCGTCGATTACGAAATTGTTTGCTTCTGCTGCTGGAGGAAGCTAATCCAAATCGAAGAATCCGAATGATCCTCAGCGTGGTAATTTTCTTTGGAAAGCAACCTAATTGTCCAAATTGAAAACTGCTATCGATATTATTGCTATTTCGATAATCTTTAGAGTGGTAATTTTCTGTTACGATTAATAAGAAACTTCGGAGCCTGGTCCTCAACGAGTGGACTCTCGATCAGTCGGAAACAACGAGAAGAGCATCGCGATCTGTGACTCCATGCTGTAGATAGTAGAGTGCCGAAATTTTAATGTAATTTAGTTATTAGAAATCATTTAATTCCCAATTTATCCGATTATTCGATCGTCGAGTAATGAATATTCATAGCGTATAGAAAGGTTCGTAATAGCGGGGAAGAAGATTGCAACGATACAAAAACTTCGCAACTGCGACTCGTAATTAAAGAACAAACGGACCGAACGTATCGCGAGCTATTGCCCTCCGGAGTCTTTGCGAGAACGATCGGATCGAAGAAATAATTAACTTGTATTACTTCAGGGACAGGATCATTTATAACTCGAACAAACTGCGTTCCTTTGATTTTTACCTAAATTACAAATCCTACTCATTAAGAAACTTCATTAAGGAAGTACGTCATTTTAATGATCTAAAAAAATCAGCTTTGTATTTTCCATTTTCTCGTCGTTTCAAATAGAAGGACGCGTGAAAATAGAAATCGCGAAATTACATAAAATACATCGTTCTAACAATTTCAAAAGACGGAATTTCTGTTTTTTCTTTTTCCTTTTTATTTCCTAGCGTATTTTAATTTTCAAGCGTGTGAAGCATAGCGTTAAAATTAGTTCGTGAGTTTTTCAAAGTAATTCTAAGGGGAAACTTCGATTTGGTGGAACGTGTGAAACACGATCGATTCGATCCGGTAAATTTGCTAAATTCACCGATTACACAAACTCTCTAAGTTTCGCGGAATTTTCCGGGGCTAAACTAACCGAGTCCATTAAACCTCCCCAAAACCTGTTCACAGTTCTTTCCCCGTGAAACCGCAAATCATCCTTCGAAAGCAGAAACTTGGACCGTCACGTTCTCCATTTTCTCTTTCCACCGACGATCACGCTCGATTGGGCGAAGTGTTTCAGATTTTGCGCCGCTATTTTGCATCTTTCCTCCCAATTTAACTATAAATTCCTTTTCCGGATCTATTGTGAATGAAAGCCGAGGCGACACAGCGACAATGGAACAGGAACAGGAACATACGACGCTATGTTTGCATTAATTTCTAATTTTCTGCACAATTACTTCGTTCCTGATAATTTAGAATTTATTCGTCATTTTCACTCTATACATGTATCTAATATATTTTATATTAAAATTCTTGAACATTGGAAGCAGACATGTAATTAATAAAAAATATGCGACTGTAAGTGTAACAAATTTTAATCGATAAAGTAAACGAAATACTGTTTATCAATTATTAAAGTGTAACGAAATTGAGAGGCAAGAGTTTGAATAGCCTAAAGGAGAGTTCATTTGTATAGTGTGTTTTGTAATGCCTGACTGTGTACCAGCAATTTAATAAACATATTTAGTAGCATAATATTTCAGATTGTTTCAAACCGCGAAAATTATGGAGGCTAATAAATGGTTCGTTTCGTGTAACAAGTGTAATATAACGAGATGAGTTTTGCAGCCAAAATTCGATAGCAATTGCCATCCGTAATAATAATAATTTAACTATCCCTGCTATACTAATCAAAGATTGTTGCACTGATATAAAGACTGTTATCATCGGACTATAGTCTCCAATTTAGCATCCTAGGATCTTAAGATTCCACAGGTTACTGGAATCCTGCTAATCTTCCTTTTTTCCTTCATCAGCCTTAATCACTGAATTAAAGCTTTCGGAAGTTGAAGAATTCCCCGTTTCCGAGACTTCAAAGGCTCTTGTCGTCCCCTATATTTCCTTTTTCTCTTGCTCGAATCACAGTCAGAGTTAACCCCAACGCCCCTTCTCTAAAAATTCTCTTCAACCCCGAAAACCACAAACAGAATGTCTTGAAAATGCTTTCAAAGTTCCTTTCACCACTGGCCTCCAACCTTTGCTCTCCTCTTCACTGCCTTTGCTCAATCACAGTCGCTCGACGTGGTTTAAAAAAATCCGGTCAAACCTCTCAATCGCGTTTCGCCAGAGAGAATCATAAGGAAAACGTCGTGACTTATTGCTGATTATTAAAAATAAGATGAAAATAAGAAATTGAAATATTCGAGTTAATCGTATTCCTTAAGCTTTAATAGGCACGAAATTTTCATATAAATAAAATTGAATATAAATATTCTGATTGAATATGCATATTGAATTAATCCTAAGGGACAATGAAAAATGTGTAAAAACGAAAGGCCTTGCTCTTTCAGTCGCTCTCATAGAAATAATACAAACTTGCATAAACATTGACAGCGCGTTTATGAGGTTTCTAAACGTCTGGACAACGGTAACATCACACATGCATAAATATTCACAGTCCTGTTATGAGGTTTCCAAACTTATCACGCATTCGCGTTGTAAATTTCAGCAGCCCAGCGCTGTTAGGACCAAACGCAACAACGAATTACCGACAGGCCATTAACAGTCGTATAGCCACCAGGTGACGAAACATTCTTAGTTGTCGAGGCCCGAACAGCGTAAACACATTGCTAACTAGCCGCGTTTGAGAACCAGGCTGCGCTGTTTACAACGTCCTAATGATTAATTCATGCGCGTTACGCGCCACCCGTTGTTTCCGTATAACGCGTGCCAATGTCTAACGAAGTTAGCTTCATTAAATATAGGTGCGACTTACAGTGACAGGAAACGCGACACTCCAGCCCTTTGTTTCACCGATATATTGAAAAGGATGACTTGGGAAAAGAGACGGTTGATTTTATGTCGCGGTTCGCGACTCGAGTCGAGCAGACACGTTCAAAAACATGGTACCAACTTGTGTGCTTCGAGTTTCTCGCGGAGCAACATAACGCGCAGCAGAATTTTCTTTGATCCTGCAAGTGGAACACGTCAGGCGACAGCCACTTTCGCCAATGCTAACGACTCGTGAGATTTCGGGGATGGGAGAAGCAGTGTGGTTTTCACCGAGGCGATTGAGTTTGCATGTCATTGCTTCGCACCTTCTCGCTAAGAATTTCCCTTTTCATCGCCACCACAAGCTTTGTCCTGTCGGTCTTAGTAGAGGCGCGGCATTTTGAACGAATTTTTGGCCAGACATCAGGATGGAGCTCGAGGATCCTGGCTTCTCCACGGAAAATCCTTGTTCAGTATCTTACAAGAACTTGCAGCTTTAGCAAATCGAGGACCTTTGGTTTGCTTTTTTATGCGTGTTCGTCTTATCTTTCGAAAGAACAAATTCATATTCTCTTTCCAATAAAATAGTCAAACTTTCCCAAAGCCAGAAACGTCCAAACCATCGTCGTGGCTAGACCACCTACGTTTTTTACAAATTCATCTTCTTCTTCCAGAGAACAAATTCACTTTCCTTTCTCGATAAAACAATCAATACTTACTGAAATTATTCACATTTGGTTCATTGTCATCGCTAGTCTGTAGATGTGTATGCAAGTTCATCTTCTTTCTCTTCTTTTAGTGAAACAATCGCAAAGTCAGAAACGTTTAGCTCTTCGCCGTCAGTAGATTAGATGGTTATGTTATCTTAGTTAGTTGCGGATGTAGATACATTATCGAAATACCCATACAACGCAAAGTTCGGAAACGAGTCAATCAATGAAAGAATTGTGACTTTTGTTACGTAGCTGTAGCGATCATAGGATTAAATGGGATAATACGGGCCATGGGCGTCGTTTGGCAGCCAGGTCCGGGATTTTGGGGAAGAAAAGGCGGATGCTCCCTTACAGGTTCTGAATTATGCAGCATCCTTTGATACTACCTCCTTAGCCCTGATTTAATCAGTTTAATGAACGTGTTCACCTGCGCAGTGTACGTCACACGAGCAATATACTTGGTACACTTGGAGTGCACGTCGTTCCAGCGTTATGTCACCTGTTAGATTAACGAGTCCGTGCTATGGCAGCCGCGCACTGGCGGCCATAAATGGTGTAAAGTAGCCGGGCACTTTGTTAGGCCGCCATGACGCAGAAATGGACCGTATTATCGCGGCTCGCGTGATTTTCTCACTGAAATATCGTTCCAGCTATTCCATTATTCATCGCCCGGCCATATAGGGAACGTTAAGGACAACCCAAAATAAATTTAAGAATCGTTATCAACGATTAGTATGTCCAGACGTCGTTCGTTGCTAACCACATAAGTTGATTGGTTCAAGATAACGCTTCCAGCGATGATATATTAGTTTGTTGCGGATGTTTATGTAAATTCATATTTCTATGAATACAATTGACCCTTCTTTCGTGTTTAACGCCGATTATGGTCGTGCGAGGAGTTATAGATACGAACGCTTATTATGTAAGTTCTACCCTTTTTTTTCTTTTAAATGGAATATATTTATTTCGATTTTAATATTTTTAAAGTACGTGAAAATCTAGAAACATTATATCGTGTAACTTAAGGATATAAAAAAAATATTTCGTTTACATGCACAGCATTTCGTACAAAGAAGATAACCTCGGTATTTTACTAAACGAAATACAATTTCGCTGTTTTTCACTATTTTTCAGAGCGATACGCTCTTCGCTCGATAACAACGAATTTTACTTTTCGTTTGGAATATTTTTTATATTATTAGAAATGGCACAAACATCACGTCGATTGGTCAGTGTTGCACTGGTCTGTACATATGGAACTACAAACGGACAGCAAAATCTAAATTTAAATCTAGGAAAATCGTGTACGTTTTTTTTGTTTCTAACGAAATTTCATCGTTTCGTCGTGAACAAAAGCCCCAGTTTTATCGAATATTTTTAGCGGAACCGTTTTAAACCTGGGAATTAAATTACGTTCCAGTACTATTTCTCGATGGAAGATAAATCAAAAAGTTGGGGGATTAGAAGTGTTTCCAAAAACGGTAAATTCACCCGGGAAGGATAGCGAGAGAAGGGTCGAGGTCTCAACGGAGCAATACCGGCGTACTTTCTGATGGAGTAGGCTCGAGTTCGAGTCCCAGAACAGTTTCCCGAGAGCCTTTCCGGTTCCGCGGCCTCCGCTATTCACCCACTCAAGATCCAAGATATCCCAAATAATTTCCAATTTCCTTTATCGATCTTGCGGAATGATTTAATACGAACTTATTATTTAAACTTTCCCTTGTCTCCTATTAAGTGTGTCAACCTCGACCATCTTTCGAATTATCGAAGAAAATTAAACGATCTTCCTACAGACGTCCGAGTTTGTACCAAAAGACAAATACGAGGTAATTGGTGTTCGTTCATTTTACGAACTTGATATATATAACACGGATTTTTGATCCACTCCCTTTGAGATTTCTACTTTGTCGAAATGAAAGCTTTATGGCGATGGATGGGGATAGAAAATTAATTTTTTAAAATTGAGCGACATTATTTTTATGAAAAACTTGTTTTTTCCCATTCGCCTTTTGATTCTCCCGAAAGCTAATTAAATTTAAGAAATTTATTCTATTATTATTGTATATATTATTATTTAAAAAAATTAATTCTAATGTGAAACAATCTCTTCGCAAATAAGTTTGACACGTTGACGTTTCATTAAATTTTTTTGCGACGATTAAAACAAGATACATTGCGTGGACAAACAAAATTTTCAACAATGCGAATGATTTAGATAGCATTACGAGGAAAATGTGTGCGAATGCAATGAAATATTTTGCGAGGATTAAATGCTATTCCTGTTAAATGCAAAATATATAAAATTCGCGTGCCAGTTAACGTTTTAACCAATTTCGTCTTCGAAAAAATCCCTCGATTCCATTACCACAATATACCACCAATTTTACAAAAGCCAACTTCTCCATCCAACTGAAACGACCGAATCGACGCACCATGTGCGTCACGATGTCACACCAAACGCGTAAACGCGCGATTATCTTCGACTCGCCAATTCCCCTCATTATTCGAAAAACAATTGCAGAGATCGCCGTGAGTTCCCTCCAACTAATAAAAAAAATTGTAAAAAGAAAGGCAACGATGAGGTCGTTACAGAGTGACTCCAGTTGGCGGGGTCGCAATTTACCCGGCTGCCATCAGCTTAATTGGAGTCGGCGTAACTCCGCGGAAACTCTGGCTGGGCTGGCTAGTGAATTAACACCTCGGAGGATCACGGACTCCACGATCGCGGGCTCCGCGTTGGACCGGCCATGTGGAAACTATGCGAGACACCGTGGAGATATCCGCTTGATGTAGCGAAAGATAGAGGCCGCGAAACGGCACGAAAGTAATTTGCAAAGTAAAGGGCCAAACTGGAAAGTGGCTGCCGAGCTGGCGCCAAGCGAAGAACTTAATTGCGCGTTCGCCAATTCTACCACGCTTTCTGGTTAGATGTCGCGGCCTTTTTTCCGATCAATCGTGTCGTGCGTTGCACTTTTGCGCCAACGATTCGTGAACGTTACGGTTCGCTTCCTCGTGGCAGACCTGAAAGTTTGAGAAGAAGCGAAGAAGAGAAAGTGCGACGCATAACGCGATTGATCCTGCTGAAGCAAGCGCGACCGCGACATCTGATCAGAAAATCTCTGGAAACTGTACTTCTTCGAAACAGTTAACTTTATGTACCGAGCGTACTTCTCCAGGGGAGACGTAAAAGTTTGAGAAGAAGCGAAGAGGAGAAAGTGCAACGTGCAACATTGATGCAGAAAAATCAAAGGCACGTCGCCTATCGACTACCATAAATACTAAAAATCTAAAACTTTCTGCTTGGGTTAAGATGTTTTCGAGCGGTGGAGAAATTGACCAAGGAAATCGGAAGTGGGTGCAACGATCCTCGACGATTCGCGTCGACGTTCAAATTTGAACAACGCGTTGTTGAAATGATGTTCGGGATTCGAGTGTCGTTTAACGAGATTCGAATGCGTGCCAACGATGATGAGCTATATGGACGAAGCTCGAGTGCACTCTCAACGTGTGACTAGTGTGTTTCTAATGGTCTAACTTGTTTAATGATGGCACTATCGATCTTTAATGTATTTAGTTAAATGTATTATATATGGATTAGTGTAATCAGAGTGGTACGATGACGATAAATACGTGTATACAGAGTGTTCCAGTAATTACGATACAACCAGGAGCAGCTGATTTTTTGTGAAAAAATAAATGGGAAATAAATAAATGGAAAAATTGATGTTAAATATATTTTGTTTGTTAATTACTGTGACAGTTTGTAATATATCAATCAATAAATTAGCAAGAGTCTGCGTTAACGTCGAGAATGCGCTTGTATATTTTAAATAATTCCAAGCAACTAGAAATCCGTAGTCCACCACTCTGACTGGTTTGATGGTTCAAATGTTGATTAATTAATGAATATATGTTTTATATAAAAATGTCGTGGAAAAATGAGGTATATTCAATTCCACAAAACTTTCAAGGATATTCCGATTAATCCACGAAGAATAATTCGTTAGTAAAATAATAGTAGAGAAATAGAATTAAAAACGTGAAAGATAACGAGTGCCATCGATAAATAAAATTTTACTAAAATTGATAGGTGCATAAGTGGAAGTTCATCCAGAATATAGCAAAAAGTGGAATGCTAAAGTGTGCAAGTTCCACTTAAGAAGCTTCCATACAGTTTCGCTTATACTTGGAGCGGTCTGACCATGTACGGGCTATACTACTGCCGCTTATGGTACTAACTCGACGCACCTATAAACCCTCTAATTTACTTGGCCAAACTTGTACTTTAACCTACACTGCTGCTAAAGTTTTTTATTAGGAAATTTTGCTTCTTATGATGGCTAACGAACTTAATTATAACGGCACATCGTACAAGTATTTCAATTTCTTTTTTTCATCAATAAAAGTGCAGCCATCGTTCGTTGGTAGAACTCGTACTATAACTTACACTGCTGCTAAAGTTTTTAATTATTGAATTTTACCTTCGAACGAATTTAATCTTTAACATTGTACAAGCATCGTAATTTCTCTCTTCTCTAACAACTTCATACAATAAATAATTGGTCGTTGTTGGTAGAAGAAAATTGCAGCGGTGGTCAAGAGATTAAAAGATCTCACCAAGGCAGCCTAAGAATTCCTCGAGAAGCAGAATACTTTCTAACGCAAGATCCCTTTCCTTCTTCTTCAACTTCTTTCTGAGATAACAATCTGCACGAGCAACTCCCAAATTGCTTCTTAATCCAACCAACTACCAACTGTCGCTGTGGTTCTCTCGAAAAACAAATTCCACGAAATTTAGCCAGGGCTTTCCAAACGGCCAGTCACGGTTCTTCCGTTAATTAAACCGGAAAAGAAACTCACAGAGAATAACACACGTAGTTTTGGTTATCCACCGAATATCATCGTTCGTCGCTTTCATCATCATGAAAAAAAAAAAAAAAAAAAAAAAAGAGAAGAAGAGGAGAAAAATGTCGATCGTTATTTAGGCCAGTCGCATCGTGCTCGACTCTGCCTCAGTCCATGAATACCAGCTCGATAATAATTAACCTAAGTGAACTTGCCACGTTAGCTTTTATCCATGAACAGATTCGCTGCAGACATCGATCAAATTAGATTAAATTAGATAGAAATAAAAAAGGTTCTCGGTACTTTGATTGATTATTATTATTAGTCGATTATTCGTTGATTTCAGAATTCAATTGTCAAGATGACGAAGATTGGAAAGAGAGACGAAAGGATTTAACAATTATCGAATATTATTGATGTTACCAGGATCCGTAGAAAATCTTGAAGCGCGCGATACGAGTCATAAACTCTAAATAAGTGGAAACAAGACGAAAGAATGGAAAACAAAGAAAAATTTGGAAATTGTTGTAAAAAGAGATATGTGAAAATTATATCGGAACTTTTAAACGATTCCAATTAACATTATTGGAATCCAGATGGAATCTTTGGGCTCGCGATATACGTTATAAATTCTCTAAATAAATTAACAATTATAAATGTCTACTTCCAGAGACGAGTTAATGATTTCTACCTGAAACATTCCATTATTAAATATTCTATGAAATATAGTTCCTTAAATTTAAAAAAATACCGACCGCGTTATATAGCAACCTGATCATGGTAAAAAAGAAAAAGGTTTAATTTCACTGAAACTGCGTTTGGAATTCTCTTAAAAGGCAGCCTTTCGCGAGCAACGACATTCGCTCGCAATTTCGACGCGGAGGCGACACATTTGCAGGAGCATGCACGAGCAAACAAACGCGTACGTTTTCGCGTAGCGTGCCAATTAGCGTAATAATCGAGGTTGCATAATTACACGAGTGAAACTAACACGAGCATTGGATAGCAGCGTATCCGGTGGAAAGTGGGAGTTGAAAAAGAAGGGAGGGTGGAGAAGCTTTTGTACGAAACTTCGACCGGTCGTTATTTGCATCGCCGCTTATTAACCTTTCTCTTTGAAACGTAGCAGAATTAAACGCGATTTTTCCGTTTGCCTATTTTTCTTCCCTTCGGATCTCCCAAAGGCGATTCCCCGGCGTCGCCGATATTGAACACGTTAAGACGCTAAGAGGAAAATCAACTTCTTTCTCCCCTGTGTATCGAGCGTGGAATAAAAATATTGGCTCGTTTAAGCACAATTTTCAAGGTATTACGCGATATTGGCTCAAGGTGAGCCAGGATCTTGAATAACCATCAATCCTTCATCGCGTACCTGTACCGCTTGTAGCACGATGCTTTTCTCGATAGTGTTTCCATCTGGATAATTTTCTAGGTGTACAGTAGAATTCAATTTACATAGTAAATGAACTTGGCTAATTACCAACTGACTACGACTAAATAAGGTACGAGGCTGTTCTATGTGCGAAAGTAAGTCGAACGTGTAGAATAAAATGTGTTCGTTGTTTTGTTGTACGTGAAGTATCGGTCCGGTGCACGTATTTAATAGATTTCCAAGTTTGTTTTACCCAGGAACGAAATATCTTATGAACAAACTTTTCTTCTGTCAATTCATATAAAATAACGTTTTTTCGATTATTCAACGTCGATCGCTTCGCTTACGATCGAGAACAGATTCGGCTAATATATTCGACAGATTTTCAAACTCCATTCTCCTCGAAAATGAAACGTCGTGTGAAAAAATGTTATTCCATTCCTTCGACGTGTATTTTCACCTATTTACCGATTGAATCGCGATTACTGAGATACCTTGTGTAATTATCGGCTTCTCTACTGAAACGAAAATTACTTGGTTTCTTATAACGACAGTTCCCAGTGGATCCCAGTTTCTCGGACGTTAAATCTTTGCAACGATCGGGAAAAGACGTTCGAACGTGGACGTTAAGTACGCCGACTTAGCTACGTGCTTCCATTATTTCTCGATAAAATACGGCTAAGAAAGGATATTACGCCAGGGGGACACGTTATTGGGGATTCCCATGGAATCACGGGGCAAACGTCTGCCACAGGCAGCGGCCATCCAAAGAGCGTTATCATTTATCACGTAAACGCACCGTTAGCCATTGATACTGTGTGCACCGGCCGCCCAATTCAATCTCATTTCCCTACAGAACAACCTTGAATGGTATTCATCATCTGTTTAAACGCTATATGTTTGATATTCATGGTGTTCCAGGAAATTAATTTGCTTTGGGAAGATTATTTCTGTATTCAAAGTTTCTGTGCAATTCATGTCCAAAACGATGCCCAATTTATTTCTCTATCGAACGCTCTATTGTTTTCAGAGGATTTTTAATAACGAAGATAAAAAATTGAATTTTCCGCATATCGAGTTTACCCGTGAAATTCATGCCTGAAATAACGATGTATCCATTTTTCTACTCAATATCATGTCGTTTTCATCAATGAATTTAATCAAAAGTTACTTCTTCCCTTCGTTTTTTAGCCAATTACTCCCTAGCTGTTTATTTAACAGAAATCCGATATTTCCACAAATTTCTTTTCGCAACCTCCAACGAGTTTAACAAAGATTAAGAAATACTTTCCTATCGAACGTAGAAACGTCCTAAGATCGTACAATGACGGATAAGGGTAAGTACATAAAGGAAGAAATATAGAACGACGCGATAATTTCAGAAAATGGGTTTGCGTTTAATGAGAGACACAAATAAACACGTATATGATACGCACCACAGAGCAGACGACTGTGGTCAGTATGGCAAACATCCTGAGTAGAAAAATAACCAAAATTCACAATTTATAAATGTCGGAGATGAAAGGAGTCCGGAACCCCCTTTGGAATTCTTTGGAAAATTCCCAATACTGTAACCTTTACAAATTAACTCAAAAATAATTGTTCGAGACTTGAGATAATTAGCTTAGGTTCGAGGCGACAAATAGTCGCCGCGGTCACGGGATGAACGTTTTACCTAACAGAGGCATAGAATTGCATAACTCTCCCTAAAAAGAAATAGTTGCACCGACACCTAACAGTAAGCATTCCAACGCTCTCTGCCCCGTGGCTCGCTACACAAAGACCCTATTCTTCGGATAAGATGATTGCCAGATGTCGATACATCCTCGCAGAATATTTTCAGTCAGCCTAAAGACCTGCTACAAATTTTAGGATTTATTTAACTAAGGTTATCCAAAGTCTTTCTCTTAGTAGTTCCTAAATCTATCACGGGAAGATAAGAGAAATCTGCTTTCCTCACATACTATGCTTCACGCCTAGCAACTTTCTTTCGAGGGCAGTTAGCATCCTTTCCCAACCACCAACACAAAATTAGCCAATTAACAACGGCTTCCATTCCCCTCGCTTTTCGAACCAAGGCTTTCCTCAACGAATCCGATGATCTCGCATCCTTAGACACACCCTGCCACAGTTTCCTTCGCGGTATCATCGTGACGGAAAGTCAGTCGTTACATATCGGTCCGAAGTAATAGTTGGTAGTTCGTAATAATTGATCAGAGTTCCTCGGCATCTTAAGCAATCATCATCCGAACTTGCATCGCACTTCAAAACGCATCGACCAGAAGTCGAACTTGTAATTGCGAATCACGAACCGCTAATGTAACAATCGTGAGTTCTACGCTAAGTGTACACATTTGAATAATTATTAATCAATTTCTATTGTTAAATATACTCAAGAGTTTCTTCCACTCGCTATTACGATCCATCACCTCATAACTGTTCCGTTGGCAGTGTGATATAGAAGATGGAGAGACAAAGAGAGTGCTCAGACACGTGCAAATGTATATCGACGAAGATCCTGGAAATCGTTTATTAAATAAATCTAAAACTATTTTAATATGAATTCTAAGTGTTCCTTTACTTTTATTTCGGCGATTAAGATCCACAATTCTCAACAATATACTCGCTGTATACTAAAAGAAATGTCCGAATTCGATTTTACCGAAAAACGAAACGTCGTATAAAAGAATCGTATTCTGCGATTAACTTTTTCACGTAGAATCACTCCATTTGCCGATTACGTCACGATTACTGAGCAGCCAGTGTAATTATCGAACAGCCAAGTCTCTGATGGAAACGAAGTTTCGAAGAAAACCGAAGGGTAGCTTGGAAGGATCGAGGAATTGGAAAGGGCGTGACGAAATCAGAACGTCGGCAAAGTAATTGGATCGGGAAGGTGACTGGTCAAATTTGGTTGCAACTAAAGTGGAACTGGAACGTTCCATTGAGTGGTATTTCGAACGTTCTGCCGTAAGAATCGTCAGCGTAAGTGGATGGGAAAGATTTTCCAGGTTTACAGGAAATCGTCGAGTACCAGTTTTAAGGGTTTGTTTCGTCGATATACATTTAGAGAATCTTCATAGGTTTGGGGGATGTTGAGGGACCGTTTCGATAAGTGCAAGGGTCTCGACTGGTCTTTATCTGAATCTCCAGCCCATTGTGAACGATTGTCACACAATTCAGGATATTTCGAGGGAGCAGAATCTATGCTTGGGTCGAGCGTTCGGAAATCTCTCGAAAATGCAAATTTTATGGACCATGGGTAATACTATCTTATTCGAAACTGGCCAGGTTAGATCATACGAAGATAAACAAACAGACAAAATATATGTGAAAGTTCAAATGAATTCCTCTTTGAATTTTAGTAGTATATTTTCTATTTTGTTTTGTGTATATTTTTACGTATTTCTTTGTTATATCACGATGTACCGTTTTATAAGAATTTCCTACAAAGCGAACTGTTTATTTCGAGGACTTCGGGTTGCCCACGCAACATGTACAAACCAAACTATTCTCCTTCTCACAATGTTAAATCTCATCACGAGAGTTCAGTTCCAAATATGCTAATAACCATACTACGTAACAACCACTCGAAACAAGTTCATCAAACTGCGATTAAATAATCTTCATCTCTTCGCGTTGCATTTTGCAACGTCCTAAAAGTTTCTACGACTCTTGGTGTATCTGAATTTACGCGCATACAAATACAAATGCAACGTATTGTGCATATAATTATACTCACGCTAACTCATATAACTTTCGTTTAGAACACCAAAGAGCTCGTTTCATTTTATTCGGCACGTTGAAGAGCGAAACGTGAAACAGGTAAAGCACGGTAAACACAATTGTACAAAAATTACATCAACCAGGTACACGTTTCTCCGTTCCTCATTCCCAGTGTTCCTTAGATTTTCTATTTTCGATTTTTACTTTTTCCCAGATGAAATATGGAAAACTTCTTTCTGCGGATTCATTCTCTCACAGATTCCAGTATTCTCTATATAAATTTACGCTCTCGTGTTGCGTTAAAAAATATATTAATTATCAAACGTTTCAGAAATTGTTTAAATAAATCCAATATCCTTCGAGTTAAGAGACGCGTACAATTTTCAACCAGGTTTTTTCGCTTCGTATTTGAAAGGCGACATAAAAAAAATTTCAAAAATACCGCTTTTGGAATACGAACCACGCCACTATTTGCGCTTACTGTGTGCACTTTGAAAATTGACAGCCTAGAGCTACGAACCTCCAGTATGACCCCATTTAGCAAATTTTCAACAATTCTACGAAATTACTGTATATTCAATGCCGTAAAATACAGGTAAGAGGAGATCGTCGTTTATTTGGAATCAGAAATAGTTGAAACAAGAATAAATAAGGTACAAGATACTAAAAGTCGGTGTAATATTCCACGATTAAGTCTGACCACAAGAGTCCAGTTTCGAATAGTTAACGATCAAACTGTTCCAAGGAGTTCTGTACTTACAGGTAAGAGTTCTTCTGGTCCCAGGAAACTATCTCCGTGACGACGAACCGGCCGGAAGTTAGAGCGAAGCTTCTCGTCTTGCCAGAGGAAACGTTGGTAATTGCGACTGCATGCCTCCAGTAACTCGCATCGTGTTGCTTCTGTGGCAGAATCGTAAGGAACGAATCGCCATCATCGGTGAACATCGGTGGTTCGAACTGCTCGACCCATCCATGCCTCTCCGAGTGCTTCAGCGCCTGAAAGATGAATATTTCATCCCGTTTCCCATCCATTCCTCCTCTTGCCGTGAAAACGGTCGCGAAAAATTGCGCATCGTTCAATTCCACAGTATCCTCTTTCCATGCATCGTCGAGGTACTCTACCATTGATGAGCGAATCCAGAGGATTATTTTGCGATTTTAGACATTGACGGTGACTTGCGGGAGAGAAATCGAAAGGCAAAAGCGGTTTAACCCATTCCACGACACGATTTCTACGAATCGTGGAAAATATTCTTTAGGTATTCGAAGGATTTCGAAATTCTTACGATGACGACTGTAGGCCAAATCTTTTGCTTCGTCCCGAAACTTTTCTATTTCATTTCGCGCAATATTTGCACGATATTTTCTACGATATTTATTCTACGCCATCTTCGTTTCTTGGCTGTAAAATATTGTCCGGCGACGCATACGGTGCGTCGTTGATAGCAAACGAGTTACAGGAAATGGATTGGAAAATTTGTACGAAGAGGATTTTCTAAGAAAATTAAACTTTCTTTATCTTAAATGCGAGTAAGAAATTATTGGCATGAAATTCGTCTGAACTGATCGAAAGTAATGATTATCTGGTGATAAAACTAAGAAAACAACGAAGGCCAATAATTGTTTGTAATTGAGATTGCTAATAAAGATTATTAATAATAGAAATTACGAGGAGGATAAAAACGTTGCAGGTAGCCTTCAGTCGGACTCATCGTCGCTAAACTTGCTCGTGAAACAATAAACGAAATAACACCCTCTTGACCAAGTTGGGCTTCCTCATCCCCGAAGCTTCGTGAATTAAACGAATCGCGATACTTCCAACAGCAGCGCCAATCTAATTAAACCGAGAAACTTCGTCCTTTACGGACGATAAAACGTCGTGAAATTTTAAAGGAAAACCACGCGACGGATCGCCAATTCTTATTCATCTTGTTGGCGTCGTCAGCTTGGACTAGCAAAAAATCGGCAAACCTGACAGACTTATCGAAATTGTGTCTTCTTGCGGAAAAAAGAAATTAATTGAATTACAGTGGCGTGCGGAAGTTTTCAACCAGATAGATTTTTCATGTATTGCAAAAGTGGTATTTAAAAGAATTTTAAGCCATATTATATAACTATGTAATAGCGCTTGTGTATTATATTTCCTTTTACTTATCATACTACTTTACTTGATATTACTTAAAATTCTTTCAGATAACGTTTTTCGAATATAAAAACTTATTTGTTCGAGCGATTTTGCACACCACCGAAGAAAAACTCGTTGAAATTTGAATTTCAACTATCCCTTCGTACAAGTCAAGTTAAAACTCCAATACATTTTACTTGTTTTAGCGTCGCACACCATGTAATATATCCAATGCGAATAAAGTAGTAGATTCATAATAATGTAATTGAGAAATAAAAAAAAATAAAAATTATTTTTATATATGATAAATAATCTGAATTATTATTAAATATCTGTATAATACTGTGTACGTACGGTGGTGCAATTTGGCAGTGAATCGTGTACGTAACAAAAACGGAAGTACGCCTCGTTCTGCACCCTGTTCATCCAGGTCGCGTACACGAGATTGTCCGTAGGAAAAGCAACGGCAGATAGAATCCGTTCCTCGGAGGCTAACTCGTCTGGATGTTCGATTTCAGTTAAGCTCACGTTACCTTGGACCACCTTTTCTAAGTCGACGTAAAACAGCTTCACTGTGGGATTGGTCGTGCCACTCTGAAACAATAAAATTACTGGTCAACCTGCAGTCAATCCTCATTTTCTTCTATCAAATAATAACGTTCGACAATCGTAAGTTGCTCGTTCTTATCTTTCTATAGAAATTATACAATTTTATCAAATCTAATGTTTTACAAACAATAAACAGTAAAAGCCCAAAGTAAATTTTTAAGATAAGCTACAGACAAACTATTCCTTTCAAATTATAGAAATTCCGAGCAACGTGACGATTCTCCTTTACTTTCGAACTTTGAAGTCGATTAGCGGAAACGTCACTCAGACGTGAATAGACGTTGCGTTGTTTGGTATTTTCATTGGAGAAGAATTTCGGTAAACTTGGTAGCTCGATTCTCTTCAATTTCCGTGAAAGCATGTGTATGATTTTAATAAAATTAAGACGCGTCCATTGCGTCGCCGTGCGCTTATCGTCCGGATTATTGGAATTCCGTCGCGTCGAACGTAAAAGACGCATTCGCCATCGAACTGATAAAACTTCCATCGCGATTAAAACGCGACAACTATGCCAGCCATCCGAATATTGAAGCCTCGCGCAAAAATCGTAGATTATATATTAAGCTACGTCGTCCTCTACTATCTTATTCAACGAACATGTATTAGCGAATTTCTAAACGCTTCTATCGTTCTCTTCGCTCGGAAATGTCGCCAGGCTCCCGTGCAATACGATTTTATCGCTGTTAGAAAACGAACGTAGGATGAAACAGAAAAGAGTGTACGTTCTGCTGCGTGGATATTAAAGAACGAACGATATAAATCCCGGGGCGTTTTCCTATTCGACGCACGAAAACGTGAATTTAATCAGAATGTCATATCAAAATTGAATTATTCCGCCAGTAATTAGCTTCCGTGAAAATTCAAGCGGGATTAAAATTCGAGGGGTAGTTATAGCCTGGAGAAGCGTTTGATCGATTGCCGCCACTTTTTCCTTGGGTAATCGAGCAGTCGCCGTGGCAAATGATGTATGTACACAAGTGGCCGGAAAATAAAAAAAAAGACAATTATTTTTGAGTAGAAAATGACATACGCTTCTGGTGAAATGTTTGGAGCCTTTGCATTTTAAATGATACGAATATTTCGTGTATCTTTAGGAGAAATAAGAATATTATCATTACAAGTGTCGTTTATAAGTATAATTAATTAAAGCGTCAACGCTATAAAATAGCAATATCACTAGTAAAATATTTATTTCAATATGCAAGTCATTATTTCTTTCGAAGTTCTAACGTGCTCTAAAGTTTTGAGCGGAAGTGAAATAAAACTTTTATGCGCTGTTCGTAGTTTCTGGATAGTGGAGCTTCTATAGTTGCCTTCTATAGTGATATTTAAAATGTTAAAATCTGAATTTAATCAACAAATTATTTAAGCTGCCACGAGCCACTGGCAAATTATTTTTATCTTTCCTATGAATTTTTTGTCATTTAAATTATGTTTTAGTAGATTTGAGATTTCAGAGTTAATAAAATTGGATACAGAAATTAATCTATACGAAATTAAATTAAAACTACGATTAATTAAGACCTCAGTAGACGAACAGATATGCTTGTTAGAAATATCCCTGAAAGGGAAATATTTCAACGACGATATTTCAATGGAGGGTGTTCATTGTTCGATCTGCGATTTCATAAAATTTTTTCGAGCAATGTTATGACGTATGGGAGTCCTGCGAGGTCGTTCTCTTCAGGACGCAATTAAAAATTCACGAAATATT
Organism: Bombus pascuorum; assembly: GCF_905332965.1. Classification (NCBI taxonomy): domain Eukaryota; kingdom Metazoa; phylum Arthropoda; class Insecta; order Hymenoptera; family Apidae; genus Bombus; species Bombus pascuorum. Next base: position 5,581,942 of record NC_083501.1, on the reverse strand, counting down.
TTCAAATGGTTCCGAAACGATGGCAAACTACGAAATTAAATAACGCATTTATTAAAATTTCGCTACGGACCCGGGCATAAAATTTCCAAAATGTTGTACGTTTATGCACGGTCGATTGAAATGAAATCGTGTTTCATATTTCGCGAGTGACTCCGTAAAACGCGATAAAAAATCGACGATAACATCGAAGTAACAATGTTCCAGCAATTTGGATGGTGGAAAACAACCAAGAAAATAATCGTCCAACAAAGGGAACAAAGGCTGAAATTATTCAAAATATAATATTTACAGAGTTCAATGGTCGAGGTAAATTTTTACTTGAATTTCATCTTTGATCAGATTTGCTTGATTAAATTAAAAAAAAAAAAGGAACAGAAAATGAGTTTGCATAAGATTCGCTGACAAGTCACGCTTTTCTGTCACGTGTACATTATTCTAACGCATTTTTTGTAGCGTAATAAAACAATAACCCACTTCATGTAACGAGTTAACAAACAGTATGAACGTCCCTTTGTCCCATTGCGCGATGAGAACGAATAGGAAACGAATAACAAAGAAGAAAAAAGATAAATAAATAGAAGCTGAAAGGGGAAGAGGAAAGCAAAGGAATTTGGTTTATAAATGGCCAAGTGAACGATATTTTTCTAGAAAACGGGCCATACCGTGGTTTACCGCAAATCAACAAGACTATGGCACCGAAGGGTTGAAAAATGCATAGGGAACGACGACCGAAATAAAAGAGGGAAGAAATATGTTCGAGACCCCGAGCGGAAAAAACAGAAAGGAGAGGATACTTTAGATTGGGCAGCGTTTGAGAACGAGGAACGAAAAAGGTAGATGGAGCGTAGAAAAAAGGGGTAGCTGAAGGCAAAAAATCAGAGGGGCAATTGGGTAGGAAACGAGTCAATGCGCCTGAAATTTATTATGGGGAAATTGGTGAGCATTGTTGAAAATATATAGCCGCGTAGAATCGTGGAATTACTGATGCTTCCAGCGATTATTATACCGCATTTTCGCATTCTAAAATTCGACGATATAATCTATTGTTCGATACTCTACTTTTTCATATTGAATTTGTCAGGCAGGATAATTTTTGATTGACACCGAAGAACGACTTTTAGCATCAGGATCAACACTTTTGCCAAAGTCGGATTAAAGAAAATCGGCAAACGAATTCGTAATATAATAAATTCCATACATTTTATATAAATCAATTTCCAACAGGGTGTTCACAAACAAAGCTGACGCAAATATCGATTTATCTGTACCTTAATCAAAGAAAAAAAGCATCCCATTATTTTTTATCTTCATTATCGATATAATTTATAGATACCAATCTACCCCTGTAACTTCCTTAAACAAAAACCTAGTCCACTGTTATCATTGCATATTTTTCTTACAATTTCTGTTATAACTTTCACTAAAACATTTACGCCTCTCTATTTGTACAACATATTTTTCCCTATTTTCATGGAACCTACACTACCACCGTTCTACAGAAAAAAGTGGAGAGAACATACGGCGTATTTAAAAAAGGAGCGAAGCGAAATTTCATAAATTTTATTTCCCATGCACGTGGCAACGCTTCGAATAAACGTAGAACTACAATTTGATATTTACTTTACCGCGTCCTAACATTCCGACCGCTTTCATTTCGCTTTTGTAGAAGGCTCGAAGGCAAGAATACTCACGAGCAAACAAGGTACTAGCCTTTCCATGATACTCGAGAATAAAGCGTCCTTGTTGCAACATTCATCGAAACAAAGAAAAATGCAGCTGTGAGGCAGAAACGAAACGCGTGTCTCGTTTCGCAAAATCGAGCGATCTTCCACCTGGTTAAAATCGACGAAGTCACGGACGAGTGAATCGGTGGGGAAAAAATCATTTCAGAACAGGAAGGTAAGAGACGTCGCCTCGAGGAAGGTGTATCGGTCTAGGAAATGGAAATTTAAATCTTCCTCGGTATCGAGGCCTCGAATCCTCTCTTCTGCTTTCTCCCTTCGTCCGTCAGATTGGTCCTTTAGCCATTCTTTATCCGTTTGCTTTCTTTCTTCTCCTCAATCTTCTCTTCATTGTGCAATCTTTGTAATCTTTAAATGGACTCTTTGCTCCCACGGACTTGAGATTCGTGACGAGTATCAAAGTAGGCCACTTTGTCCGCCGGAAAATGAGTTTTCACGGACACGTACTTGGAAAAAAAAAAAAGAGAACGCACCGAAGATGTTGGTCGAACGACCACCGGGAATCCTCGCCGTCCCCATTTTTTCCCCCGTCAAGAGCTTTTTCTCCGTTTTACTTCCATAGTTGCTTTTTCTCTTGTTATTTGGTTTTGTTACAGTTTTTCTAACCACAGGATTTCTGGGTTTGTTAGTATGCATGCCGGAACGCCTGTTACTTGTTCACGTCAGAATTTCGTCGTTTCATCCTTCGGTATTGATCGAATCCGTGGAACATTGTTCAGGTCATTTAAACTCGGTTTAACATACATCCTCCGAGAGGCGCGAAATTCCATCGATGAAAATTGGTATAAGTTTACCTCTTCGAAAATCGAGGTAATTATTTCTGAATTACGGAGACTTCTTTCGCTTTTTGGATTATCAAAACGTTTTATATAATACAAACGTGAAAATTTTCCACGGTAAGTGTCCAAATTTTAGGTTGTCCCAGAGGTTTCTTTTGTTTTATAAGGAAATAATAGATGCACAACATCTTCTCTTTCATATTAATTAATTGAGTTATGTATGACCATAGGAATAGAAATAGAACAAAATGGATCATAGAAAATTCGATGAAATAATATAAAACAAAAGATGTGCGTCCTTGGTGAACATTAACATTTAATCGGTGTACTCTTACACTCTTTGTATCTAACTAATCGTTTCCTTCTTCCCAACTATGTCAAAAGATTTATCACGATTGTCGCGTATTATCTTCGCATTTTATTTCTCTTTATTTACATCACTAAACTTCAAACTTAGCTTGCAAACGATCGCTTCTTGGATCGTATCGAATGAAAAGTTGATAGCGCAGTTTGTCTCTTGCCAAACAAAGCTTAAATACACGATCCGTCCCTTGTCTGAATTGCAAAGGATCCACGAGTACTAGGCGCAAGGAAGCAACCCCATTAAAGAGGAACGACGTTATTCATCGCTCAGGTAAACTTGCAGCAGCTTCCTCACCGGGCAATATTTGCTGTTGTCCATCACCGGCATCAATCCTGCCTTCTAAAAACCCATTAAAAATTACACAGGCGGCAGCTTCTGCCCTCTTCGACCGTATGCTGGTTCCCTTTCATCTCTTTCACCGTCAACTCCGACCGAGCCTCTGCTGTAGCAGAATTTCGGAGATCTCCGAGAATTCTTCAGACTTGAAGGCAAAATTTACGCTGCGAAAATCGCACGGAGATCCTCGTGTATTCGACTTGCGGATCTCTTCGAAATCTTCGATTCCTTCTGTGCGATGCCAGAAACGGTCTAGCAGAAGAGAGGAACAATTTTTCTCAATCTTCACTAAATGGATCTTTTTTCTTTTTATCAGGATACGTGTGTGGAATAGTTGCATTTTCATTCATATCTTTCTGTCACTACTTTTATAGTCTAAGTTTGATAAAGTTCAGAGAAATTGGAATGCATAGAAGAATGTTCCAAAGTATTTCTTTGAAAACAAGGAAATTTTCTTTCCTTTGATTTCTGTAGCAAGCTTCTGCGAAACATTTATCGTTCTAAGTATGTGCATACGGTACATACGTGTATTTTGATGCTTAACTCTTTGAGGTTCACGATTTTAAAGAAAATAAAAACTCAAGTTACACAGAATGGGATGAGATACATATAATACAATCCCACCATTTATACAGCTTCGACGATAGTGTAAAACATCAAGTAATATTTTTTTGTTATTATAAAACATTTTATTCACTCGTAATAAATTTTAAGAAAAGAAACAACGTATATAATTATGGAAGAGAAAAATCACTGCACCACACAATTCGCCAACCTTCGTCACAACAGTGTTAACAACTTACTAATGCGTTTTGATTTGTATAAATTTTTGTTTTCACTTATTTACGCATTTACCTTTGGTGCATAGCATTGTCAACTGAATAAACAAAATTCTAAAAATTAAAATGTCTGAGTACGAGTAACTTCAACTTTTCAAGGTGTGTTAAAACATATTCCACTATGCATAAAAAGCTAAGCAAAAAGTGGGACTGTTTTTAACCTAGTTAATGAACTAATGAATATAAATATTTCCTGAAGAATTAAACGTAAGATTCTACATAAAGTTGAAGAAGGATCATCGAGTTTAATAATTACACAAAAAAAATCTGATGCAAAATTCCAGAAAATTTCAAGCAGTTACGCTTACGAATAAAAGTAGAGTACAATAGAAGAGATCAAGTCAAGCTACTCAGACTGCTAATTAGACACAGAAGACTAACGCACAAATTTCTATTACAACGAGAAGCTGCTCCGTGTTGCGAACCCTGCTCCTACCGCTTACAGTACACCAGGCGATACTAAATTGCACAAAATTAAACGAATCACGTAACAGAGTCAAAATCCCCAAGCAACTCGAGGAAATATGTTGAGTTTGAAGCAAAGTAGAGGAAATCTCTTGAAATTCAACAAATCGACGCTACACAACATTACGTTGCTTATATTAAGGTACATACGTTGTTGTAACATCTACTTATTAATTAATCGAGTCTAAGCATGTTAAATTTCATTCCAAGAGCCATAGTACTCTTATACGACTACAAAAATTTCATGCTACGAAAATGAACTGTATAGAACCCGATAAAAAAAATTCGTTGGAAAATGAATTCCTTGGAAGACTGTGTGTCGATACTTTTTACTCGAAAATGAAAGCCATTCGCCAAGTTTTTCCAGGGAGTACTTGACTTATAGAGTCTCCAGGGGTAATTGATACATAGTAAATGGTGGCGACTGACAGCCACATTTCGCAAGTATGCTTGGCCACGTACATATTTCATACTCATCCGTCACGGAGATTAAGTGGCTGCCAACACGTGGTTACCCTCGGCAACGAAGCAATTTTCAAACCAACCACCTCTCTCTCTCTCTCTTTCTTTCTCTGTGTAACTTAATAACAATCTTTAACTACCTCGTGGAAGACCAAAGAAAGACAAAGAAGCTTTTTATAAACCGAAAAGACAAATGAATCAGCCTGATGGAAAAGCCTTAGGGAAAGAGTAACACCTCGAGGGCGTTGTATGCAACATGGTTACACAGGTCGGTGAGCTTTAACGATGAGACGAACAGCGTTGTCAACCACGCTACGATTGTGCGAGTTAAATCGTGTAAGTTGAAGTTGCCTAGAAAACCGAACTCGTTAGAAGTTGCAATGAAAAGCCACTGGAGTTAACGGCGGGCTGTATGTAGATTGCTGCGTAATTTTTGTTCGGGACTCGTCTCTATTTTAATTGGGACATTCGAAATGGGACGTTCGATGGAGGAGAACTGTAAATTTGACAAATCGATAGAAAATTGTCGAACCTCTTTTGGAGGTTCAATATCGTAATAAATATGTCGCTATTTATATAGAAGATCACGAGTTATACGCTAATGTATTTTAATAAAATTTTTCCGCTATCAAATACGGAAGAACACACACTCGTCGGATAACAAATACTAACAAGCTTGAAAAAATGAAAAAGAATGATTCAAACTGTATCATAAAAGCTTTTCATTTCATGAGAAAGAAGGTTATTTAGATGGTCTCTTTCGTCTCGTTCGGGCACCTATCTGTAACAAAGTTAACTTAAAGTATCGTCACATTGCACGAAATCCTAGCCGAGTTAATTGTTCTCGTCTAATTTATTATTAATTAAATTTCCTAACAATGTGAATCAGCTACGATGGCTGTACAAAGTCAGTAGGTGTTCTAATACTTATGAACGAGTTGTACCTAACTTACTGGATCTGGTTGTCATTTAAACGACGCGTCCACGAGAAACCGGAGGTCCTCTGGTAGTTTGTTAACGAAACGAAAAAACCAGCGACCAGAAAAAGGGAGAGAAAAAAAGAACGTTTCAACTCGAAGCATTAAATAGACACGCAGCTTTCAGTTAGCTCGCGGAGTTTCGCAGAAAAGACAAAAATTAGAGCGACCTTTCTCGCTCTCTCTCTCTCTCTCTCTCTCTCTTCCTTTTTCTCTCTTTGTTTTCCTTCAACCGGTAAAATAGCCGGGGAAACTGGCAACACGAGCGGATGATATTAATTCCCTGGTGTTTTGTTTCGGTTGCTTGGACCCTTATTTTAACCCACGGAGGAACATGCACGTGGACGAAATATCCAGCGGATTCAAAGTTTTTCCGATGTAATCTCGCGGTGGGTATGCGTAACTCGCACGGACGATATCAATCTCCTTTTTTGTTGCTGTTTCGAGAAACGCCAGTACCCAGAGATGCTTCCGTGTCAGTTGGTCTTTTAATATGTGCGCGGAGTTTTGGTTAAAAAAAAGCCAATGGCAATATCATCGAAAATTGTTCGATTTTGTAGTACGAGGTAGATTCAGGTAGGTCTGAACGTAAAAAAATTTCCAAGAAAGAGAATATCAGGACACGTAGAAATACTCTAGAGTGAGCAGACATTTCTAATGATTTTTAATCCTTGGTCTGCTGTTGGCGTCCATAAATACTGAAACATAAGATTTGCCGTGTTTCATGAGTAAGTACTCCTTTATTGTATTTTTCTTTTTAGCACAGATATGTCTGGATCGCTTGGTACGACGTTTTCCAATATAATAAAACGTTCTGTGTGATTTGGAGTCTAAATTGAAAAGAAATTAATTCAATTCATATTTTACTTGTAGCATTTTTAAGAAAAAAGCAAGTAGACGCTGTTTAAACCGACTGAATATTAACGGTACTGTCAGAAACTGTAAAATAATGACCATAATATATCTGGAATAACAAGCTGAATACTTTATATCTGTGCCTAGATTTCCAAAAGAAATAACGTTCAAATTTCCAGCAATTTCATATTCCATATTTCTTTCTGAAAGAAATAACGTTTACGCTCTGACAAAAAGATGATCTGAAGCACAGAACAAAAATTTTATTTCATCACTATAATAAAACAGTTAAATTTTGCTTTACACTGCGTTTAAATTCACGCAGTATTGGAAATTCTAATCCAACCATTTCTAATCTATTCACCAAATTTCAACTTAAACGCCATTCTATTTAAAACGTCAGTACCTTGAATTCCTTCCACATTTCATTCTCTCTTAGCTTCTATAGAGCTTTCTGCTTGAAATAACCGGAAAAGGAGCGAAAGCTGACCGAAGACACGTACGCATATTCGTTGCACGCCCGCTTTTCGCTTTGTGCATGCGTCAAATTATTTTCTAAAATTCGATGTAGTCTCTAGAAAGCACAAAAGCTACGCGTCTTCAAGCGTCAACCCAGCTAGCGTAGTTTTCGTATCCGCGATAGCGTGAAACATCAAACAGAATGCGAGACAGGCCGCAACAAGATTCTTCCTCTGGTTAAATTTTCTTTCGGGTCACACGGACTTTCTGACTCTTTGATGACGTAACTTTGCATTAAGCTCGGATTACGTTCAATATTATTGTTATTAATATTAATGTCCATAATGTTAAATAACATCATAATCAAAGAATGTGTTGTTTATGGATAAACATAAACAACAACGAATTATAATAATAGAAATAATATCGTGACAAAGTGACGTCAGACATATCAAATTCATACATTTTACCACCTCCATGAGTATTCTTTTCACTTCTTCCTTGAATTTTTATTATCACGACGCTTTAATGCGTAATGTGACTGACTGTTTAAATGGAAACCCTCGGAAACTCCGATGGAAATTTCTTTCCTGTTATACGAAAAAGATTCTATAGGCGTAAGCTGTAGGTTCAAACCATCCTGTAATTTTGATTCCTCTGTGTCAAAAGGATATTATATTGCATTGCTATGTAGTCTATTTCTACTACAAACTGGATACTCTTTATGTTTTAGTCAAATCCATTAACAATCGCGACTTGGTTGAAAAATGGATTTCTCATCGTATTTATTCTAAGAAAATGTTAAAAGTTACGTGAAAACTCCGTTCCTTACTAAATGTCGGCACAATATCCGACGAAACGGCAGAGAGGATAAATAATCTCTGCGTGTCACTTAAGAAAAGTTGGAAAGCTCGTTCCCGGAATCCGCACTGTTTACTCAAACGCCACCGTGTATGGTTACGCAAAGAAATAAATATTCAAGATATTTTAACCGAGCCAAGGAGCAGAGAAAATACCAACAAAGATAGGACAAATAGACTCTCACGTCGAATTCTCCGACATTACGATGTGTCAGGAAAACCGCGCATTATATGCATCTCTTAATCCTTATGCCAAATCCTCTTTCAAATGTAGCACAGTGGAACGTGCGAACGTTGTCTACGTATGTGCGAACGTGACCAGCGAATTTTGATTTTTGCCTCGAATCCTCGTTCAAATTCCGCACTGTACAACGCCCTGAAACTACTATTTTTTGACTCTACTCGACAAATATCATACGCTATAAAGAAAAGCATAAATTCAATGTACCCCGAAAACGAAGTCGAACCTGTCCTTATCTGCATGCAGTTTTCCATGCGAACGCTTACCTTAGGATAATGGATCGAGATCGCGGACGTGTACTGGAACGTCAGGCTTCCTGGGTAGCCGTAAAACGGTATCGTTATGATCGGTGTATGGGAGTCGTCGAAGTAACCGAAGGCCAGTTTACTGCCGCTTGGAGAGAACCATAAAGCCTTGTTCGAGCCGAACACCTCCTCTGAAATGGAACGAACAATCGTTAGACCGCGGTTTACGATAACATGCTACATACATATTGTTTGCGGTTGTTACTCGTGAGCACACAGTGTACAAGCTTGGAATTCTTTGATTCAAACAGAGTGGATGTAAGTGTGATTTATATGGTGCATTTGTTGCAACGAATTTATCCATCTGGCGAATTAAACTAGCAAAGCGGAAATTTCGGAGTTTGAAATTTACGCTTATGACGAACATTCCTAATCTTCTTTCCTTTTGACCAATATTGCAAAATAACGATGTACTTGATTTAATCTATAATCCACGATATCTAGAAATTATATATTTCTGCGAGAATTGGCAAGAATTTGAATATCAAGTTTCGCAGCGATTGCAGTCGATCGCCTCTTTAATGTAAATTTTCCTCTGTTTCAGGCTAAAATTCCCGATATGTATTTCGTTATTGAAGTAGTTTACGATCGCGGTGTTTTCATTAAAAAGTTATCGTTTGTTTGATACGATACATATGTATGTCTTCGGAACAGGCATGCTTGACGAAAACGATCTACCATATCGCAACCATATCGCTTATTCAAGAAAATATTCTTCTCGCAGTACGGCCGTTTCTACGAGAAAACCGAATTCGTATAAACGAATTCGCTGTTCACTCCCGGAAATTATTCTCTTAAATCGTGCTCCTTTAACGGGCAAACAGAAAAGAGAACACACGAGGACGAGGAATTATATTCGACGCGAGACATCGTTCGAAAAATACGTTTCTCTGGAGAGCGTTTCAACTGTCCACGAAAGAAGTTTGCTCAGAAAAATATCTTTCTCTCTTGCAACAAGGAAACGCCATATTCACGGTACACTTCGCCGTTTCGTGTAATTATTCTCGTTAAATAAACAACTAGACGACGCACGAAAGTAAAGAGAAGAGATGAAAATAAAACCGGGGATGAAACACGAGAGGAAAAGTTTATATTGTACAATGTGTGTTAAAGAAAATGTGTGAGATATTTAAAAGGCATGACGCTAGAAATCAAGATAATGAGGAGAGTTCGTATATAAAAATGTCGTTTGAGGCTTATTTCTCAAGACATAGAGAATTTAACCTTGCTAGTAGTGCGAGTCAATGAATCAGCCGACGAGGCTTCGTCCCTATTTCATTACTCGCGTTTCATGCTTTTCACTCTGGTGGATAAAATTCGGGTCAAATTTTAGCAACGCGTAATACTCGTTAAAATACGTACAAAGACCTTAATGAACATGAATCAAAGTGGCTGATTAATTTCGCTATTAATTTTAATACAAATATTAATTTACATAATCTTTCATCTGCATATTTATTATATTCGGTTATCCCGTAAGTAATGCGATTTTTCGAAGAGTTCGGTTTCAAACACTGACAGCTTTCGTTTAGTAACCGGAATTTTAAAAGATTGGAATCGAAAGCTTAATGGAAGCAGGCAATGAATTATGAAATATACGGAAAAATTCATCACTGATCGCTGGTCAACAGGTAATTTTTCATTAGATCTGATATATGAGAACGATTGTATTAGTTATAGAATGACCTGATACATAATAATATGAAAAATATTCTCCGATTAGGTATACATATATCTTTTTGTCTCACTGCGTGTGATATTAATTAATATTGATTTGATATCACGATCAGCGTTTACCAAGCTTTCCTGCATACTTCCATTAAATGGATATTTTCCAAATATGATTCTTTTTGGAACACCCTGTATGTATAAAGATGCGGCTCACAGAGAAATTTTCTTGCAGAAGCGTGAACCGCTCAAACGTCCAGTTTAAAACACATCTAAGTAATTTTTTCGGAATAATTCCACTGCTGAGCTCGAAAGCACTTCACCTTTTCTACCTTTCGTCCTTTATATATATATATATATTTTTTTTTTCTTTTTATATTTTACGGTGCACGCTGGCGTAAGCCAGAAAGGAGTTCGCCGCTCAAACAGCGTTTATCGAACGAAACCCAGCGAGAATTCGCCGCAGCTTGCGATTTTGGCTTTCGCACGCGGCGTCGTTAACGTTCCGCTCTTTTCCTCGCGCGATCTCGTCAACGCTCGTACACGTAGCGAAAGATGAAAGCGTAAAAAACGGGTGGAAAGGTCCTGTCAAAGAAGATAGGGTGAATTGGCCGAATTTGTGAATTTTGAATGCGGTTCGTTTCGGTGTGACAGGAATTTGGTAGAATGCGGTGAATTTTTCTGGAAATACCGCGACAGTATTTCGCAAGAAAGAAGCGGGAAAGTGTTGGAAAAAGAGAGTCACGGCTTTAGGTTAAAATTGGAAATTTGGAAAATATTTAGAGAAAAAATGACGATCAAGGAAACGTTTCTACATATTGTTACGAAGAAACGTATCTTTAAATATTCTCTTCGTAGCGATACAAATTCCTGACTTTTCTTAACTTTGGTTTGATTATCGAGAATTTTTTTACAAAAATAATTTCAACAAGCAAAATGTTAAATTAAGTGTCTAAAAAGCCGCAAACATTTTGAAACGCTAGAAACAGAAAGGCCAATAGATCTTTGAAGAAGTTTGCTATCAAGAGAGCATAGAAATATTGCACATGAAATATTGATTCCAAATATGTGCAGAATTTTTTAACAAAGTGTTAAAAAATCCTTTAATTAAACGCATTTTATAAGTACCAAACAACATAAGGTATCTTTATATTCATTTATAAAAGCGAAACACCTCTGTTTCTGCTGTATGATTATTAACATAATCAAATAACAGTATGAAAATAAACATATTCATATTTATAAAAAATAGGTATTTGAGCGAGAAAGCGTATATTCTATATGATATAAGCTATTAAAACACTGACAGCTTAATTCATGGTCTGATTAAATCCTCTAATCAACAGTTGAATTTAAATTACCAAAAAACTCATAAATGCTAGAAATAAAAGGCTGGTAGAAAAATTACTCGACTTCAATCGTGACGCGTAATTATCTTTCTGATAACCAATTTCTCTTTCTCTCTCTTTCCTTTTCTCTTTCTCTCTGGCTTGCCTTTTCCGCGAGTTTCTTTGAACGATTCCCAGCTAAAAATTCTGGAAACCTCATCGCAGGCGACGCGCCTTTGGTAAAACGTAAGCCACGGGACACGTTTCGTGACTCTGGCCGTGATTACACTGGCCAGTACTTTGTAATTTCGATTCTCGCGATATAAATGCAATGCCATTTATGCACCACCTTTCTGAAGGGCTTTTGTATAACTTTTACCCCCGCAATTTCACTCTACAAACCCTGCGGCCATTCGCCCTATTACGCAAGCCAGGTTTTTCAATATCCTTGCAATAAATTCTTGATCAATAGCCCCGGTGTCTTTTTAATCTATCCATACGGCAGATAAAAGGGGTAGCTTTCAAGCCCTTTGTGATAAAATCGACAGAGTCTATATATTTTCGAAAATTCCCGCTGGAATTTCCATTCCAGTGAAACTGTGTACCTGAAAAAAAGAGCGATTCAAATAGAAATTAAAAAATCAGGGAATTATTCTGATTCATACGTCGGTACGTTCGTGTTTTAGTGGATGGAATGAAAGAAAAAATATCCTTTTGGGCAGAATGGTAACTCGGCGAGCAAATATATCCATAAGCAATGCGATTCAAACGTTTGCTGATGTTACAGAAGCACGTAGAAGTAGAGCGATATCGATCAAAATCATCCACGGTTTACAAATCTTGAAAGTAACGTTCTTTTAATTTGATAGCCAATCGAACTCTCATTTTATTTTATTAATTTCGAAAAATATTTTCGCAGCCGTTTCATAACGGCTACTATAAAGACCAATGTTTTATTTTTATTAGCTTTGGAATCAAACAGGTGTACTTTTGTGTACTCCTCAAATGTTTCAAATAGTTATTCGTCATTATATGGAAATATTGAGAATATTAAAATGTAGCTTCGTGATTATATTTCTGGCTTCCACTTAACCGTAACAGGATAAAAGGATAAAAGGATAATTTCGGAATAATTGCATCCGCGTTGGCGTATTAACATTCAAGAGACGGGGAAAATAAAAAACAAAAAATCTATATGTCCTTGTGGACAGAGTGAGAGGGTGGCTTTGTTGTATCGACGCGACATCATTAATACATTCGCTCTAAAAATTCACCATAATTCATGCGGGTGGACGTTTTATTAAAAAATTTCGTTGAAGCCATGTTGCAGCTGCAGCTAGCCCACGTATTTTTCCGAATATGAATCATCGTTTCACGGGAATTACTCCCGGAGGACGCAATAAATCTGACAGTTTACACGGACCTAACGAGTCGCCTATTTATCCGCGCAATTGATACCGTGAATCGTGATTGATATTAAACATATAATATATATCAATGCGATCGTGTGTGAAATTCAAACGTTAGCTGATGTTATGGAAACATGACAATCCGTGCGATGTAAGAGAAAATTGTAAATAGCATCGCAACTCCTGAAAGAATTATTCTTCCAATTTGTCAGTCAATTTGGCAGTGGATCAAGTTGTAATTTTATTTTCTGTCGCGACATGTTTCTCTTGATATGAAAAATTATTTCGCGCGAAATTTCACCCTGTATATTCGTTATATTTATTAATGAAAATACCTTTCGTTCGACTAAAAGGGACGTTGTTAAATACCAAACGATAATTTCGTACGATTTTACACGATTTGATCGAAACGAAAATTGATTTCGGAGAAAATAATAGAATTTAAAAGAAAGTTGGTGACACGAGTGGACGATGGAAAACATATCGTTCAGCAGTGGGCTTGGTTGAAAATAAAAAAAAGAGCAGAGGTTAGAAGAAACGAAGGTTCTTGGTCTCTGCAGAGGTTTGCATTTTAAAGCCCTTCAACGCCAGCTAATTAAGTCGTTTCGAACGAAGAGGCATGTGCTGTAATTAAAATATTCGAGGCAAAATTATTTCCACCGATGTAACGCTGCTGTTGGCAGCCAGCAACTAGCCTCAAGAATTCGTGACATAACGATTTCGATAAATTTGTACAGAGTTAGATCTTAATCTAATTCACGTGTTATTATTCCCTTTGTAGCTAAACTATTATTATTTATTTATTATCATTATTGTCGTTGTTGTTGTTATTGTGTTAGAATCTCGCCCATTACAAGCTTACATAATAAACTGGTCACAAATAGAAGTAATATATAAATATAAATAGAAACAGTATAAAATGTAAATATAATAATTCGTGAATTAAACTAAATTAAAATAAATTGAACTTAATTAAACTAATTCTCATAGACAGTTATTAGAGTCAACTTTTATATATTTTACAATAAATAATAAGATATGGTACATAAATAACAAAAGCAAGAGAAACCGTAAAATAAATGAAAATCTTGGAAATACTAATTAAAAAAAATTCTCATATTGCTTCAGAATCTGTGTTACAGATATTGGAGACTTAAAACGGACATTATTTACCCCGCCGGAAATATTCCGTTTACGGTTTGCCGGTTCTTTCTTCAAGAAAACAGTCGGACTGGAGACAAGAAAGTTACTTGAATCATATTATCTGGATCGCGAGGACACTGATTTAATTTTGTTTGGTGTTTCATTGAAGCTCGTTCGTGCCAACACAGTGAACTGATAACATAATTGAATTCCATTTACCGAATCCTCCTTTACTCTGAAAATAATTTTACAGGGTTCACGATCGCGGGATTATTTTTTTTAATGTCCAGCAATTAAAATACACGAACGTTTAGAGCAGACAATCGACGTAGATTGTGTAGCCGATGATTTTGAAGAATCGCGTGCGCTTGAATTATTTTTGGAAAAGCAAAAAACGTGGAACGATTATCGGAGAACGATTCAATCTTTGAAATGGTTGTCAGAAAATGGAACAGACACGGAAACTGAGAAACACAAATACATTTAACAAACCAGTATTGGCGAAGAATAATTTGAACGAGAAAATATCAATTTTCAAGCTACACTTGAGGGAACGTAATTTGAAGTAGGCAATTTTGCGTTTCGTTCGTCGCGTTTTTATACTTCGATTTTATTCCTCGTTAAGCGAACGAAATAGATCTTTAATATTTAAATTTAATATAAAATCGTAGCGAAAAACCATGTGTATGAATGAAAATTGAAAAGCTTTCTGGAAAAAGAACTTAAATGGTGAAACCGAGACAAAACGGTGGATAGGGTAAATTGCGTTGGAAGTTTTAATATTAGTCTTCTAATATTAATACTAAGCTTTAATCTTTTAATATTAGCTACATTTAAATTGATAATTGTAATGACTCTTAGCGAACTTTCTTCCTCTTATATTTACAGAATAAAGAAAAATTTCATTACAAAATTTTATAATTCTACCATTTAACTAGAAATTACTCTCGCCTTATATCTACTTATTACATCTAGCGTTAGCCCCTTTTCTTAAAAAGTTCTTCCACTATTCCATATTTTATTGAAACACTAGAAAAATACCTTCTAACGTTAGAAAAATACAATTGAATTAAAGGTATGAAAAAAGTGTAACAGTGTTAAACACTGTACAAGCTGTATGAAGGTTGATACCTGTTTTCTAAAAAAAAAAAAAAAAAAAAAAAAAAAACCGAAGGTATAGATCAAATAAGACGATGTAAATCGTAAAAGTTTCGCAAAATCCTAAACATTGTGCAAAATCGAAACGTTCGAGCTGGCAAAGCTTGTCTGTAAGATGTAAGATATACGTAGTAATACGAACAAGTTTGTATAACACTATTATGGTAGACGTACACGATGAAACGATAAAGGGATAAACGTATTATGTTTGTACGAGGAGGATGTAAAAAGGAAATTCCCGCTTCGAGATATTATACGGCTGATCTCTCGTATCCAATAAAGCTAGCAAAAATAAAGTTGCTCGTTTGTTATCTTGAAAATCCTTTGAGCTGTGTGCAAGCTTTTTTTAGTATCGGTTTATTCACCTCTCCTACCTTGCTTATTTATTTTTTTTTATCCAGATTATTTCGTCTAGATAATGAATAAATTAATAAAATTGTGTTCATCCTTTTACACAATATTTCGTCCCCCGTTTCCTAAGGCAAGAGAATATTTTACTCTTTGAGAATGTAATCTTGTACAACAACAAAAATATTATTTTTTTGTCAGCAAGATTGCCTACGTT
Organism: Bombus pascuorum; assembly: GCF_905332965.1. Lineage (NCBI taxonomy): Eukaryota > Metazoa > Arthropoda > Insecta > Hymenoptera > Apidae > Bombus > Bombus pascuorum. The sequence continues at coordinate 5,565,987 of NC_083501.1, read as the reverse complement.
TCTGCTATCAGATATAAAAGACACAAGCTTTCGAATCTTTCTGAAAAATAAATATATATTAATAGTTCTTTTCGTATGATCGCATTTAAGTCGTGACATTTCTATATTTATAAATTATACAGTGATACGTTTCATCAAGATACGAAATTTATAGTATTCTTTCTTTTTTAAGGGCTCAATGGACAATTTCTTAAACCGAAATATAAATTCCTTGCAGCGTCGATCTTTCGACGGACATTTTCGCGTACGAGTTAACTTTCATCAGGAAAATTTAAAAGGAAGCTGAGTGGTTCGCTCGTGGACCGAGATACAGTCCTAGGAGAAGAGCAATTTCTGTCATAAACGTTAGCTACTTCTTGCCTCTTTCTCTATTTTTTCAGAACGATAGTGACAAAAGGGCACGCTTGTTATCGAAACTGCAGACGTAATAAGCATTACTCACAGGCTGGAGAATAGAGGGTTGAAATCGAAGGTAATAATGGCTGTTCGATACTTTGCACCGTGAGTTTTCCACCGATTCATCGGTAACAATACTTCGATCGTGCCTCGAATATCGACTCGAGTTGGAAAGTTCCGAGCAACGCTCCAGAAGAATCGAAAAATCTTGGGAAACTCGAGGCTTCGGTTATCTCCTGGGAATCGTGAAATTCTTTACCGAAATTCCACAGCTTCGATACGTTTGTCTTCGTTCTTGCGAAAGTATTAAACGTTAATTAACAGGTTCGTGGTATGGCAAAGTAATCGTTAGTAAATCGTAAGTAAAAGTTTTCAATCGTTCATTGAACGAAAATGATTTACGCTTAAAAAGATCAGGAGTATGCAACACTTTCAAAAACAATTGACTTATTCTCATCGATCTGGAGCATTGCATTTAGAGTGAAAAATTGTAAATCCCATAGGACCATGTTTATGATGATCGTGTTTCTCTGTATTCGTATTTATGGATTTGATTAGTCAGAGTTGCACATACTTTCGTATATTCTGACCTATATGTATATCCGAAATATGCGTCCGATAGGATGGCGCCATGCGCGTTATAGCACCGTCGCTTATGGCACCGTTCTGACGCATCAACAGATTACATAATCTACTTGCTCTTTGTGTTTCAACCTTTTACCTAATTGCATCTCAGTCCAGTACTTTTACTCGTACATACAATTTACAATAAAAAAATCCTGTGGCCAATTCGTAAGAGCGGAACAATTTCATCAGAAACGCTCTACGGCAGATATACACCAGAAACGAGTAGACTTTGCTACTAATTTCAAGCGATATAACAATTTCTAATAATCCTAATAATTTCCCAGCTTCACTTCAATTTCTCAATTATCCAAATACTTATGAAGAGTGGTGTACGCGTTCAATATATGAAAATAAAACGTACAAATTTGATTTACCATAGCTCAACAGCCTGTCCCATTGAAATCTATCTCTAAATCCAGCACCTTTTTCAATCATCCCTTGAAACGGTTCAAACAAGCCGTTTAATCCATCACCGAATGAAAGCTTAAACGCGTCAGAGTACTCATCGATGTCAGTGCCATTCCTAAAGCGGTACGAACGAGCCCTGTCCCATCACGCGGTTCGACTTCCGGGATAAATAATTTCGTCGACACGGACGAATCGGGGGAATAAATAATTAGACGACCATAAAGGGAATTCGTGGTCTCGGAGATTTTCTTGTTACCTCCGCGACATCCGACCCACCTTCGACCCTTCTTTTCTCATCTACCTCTCCCCCCTCTCTCTCCCTCCCTTTCTATCTCATTCACTTCCTCCCTTTGTGTTCTACCATGAATTTCACCCTCGGGATATTTCTCTCCCTCGTCACGTCCAGCTAGCTGCGCAACGCAGTGTCGTGTCTTTGTGCTCCACTCCCCCCTCGTCCTTCTTTTTCGTCCCTTTTCTTTTGTGTTTGCAGACCTGCTACTACCATCGCCCATTCTCGTCCTCGTGTATCTCCTCTCGTGCACCCTTGTCCCACCACCCGCTCCCGCGACTTTTCCTCTTCCGGTTCCCCTCGCGGGCTTTCGCAGGGTCGAACGAGAATTTACCTTCCAACAGGCTCGTCTACAGCCTCGCGAAATAGGTATATATCTAGTAAGCCAATCGCCTTCTCTTTTTTTCTTTGCTCTTCGAACGCGTGCTATTTACGCGCCGCGGGTCATCCTCTTTCGCCCGAGCGGAACACGCTATCCTGTCTGTTCTTTTTCTCCCTGGGTAAAATACTCTTTCTTTGGGAGAAGCAAATAGGGAGAGAGTATTGCAAGGAGAATTTCGAGACTGTGCCGGGGGTTGTGTTGAAAGGAACGGAGGTTGCGTATGAAGGGATTTTCTGATCGGCGGATGACGGATTTTTATGCAGATTCGTATTTTTCGGAATACAGGGAATAAAACGTCGTTTATACGAGCAAACCTCTATTATTCAGGTCTGTGAAGTTGACACAGCCAAGTGGACATTTTTTACAGAAAGCAAAGAGTATTCGTTTGTCCGTATCTATCCAGCTGGAATATTCGTTTGTCCACTCTGCAAAAAAAGGTTGTCAGCATATGAAAATTTGAAAAGATTTGACATTTCCGCCCCATGAACATTTCATTGATTTGTAACTGGCATACGACTATCCACGTTTGTCCACCCAGAGATTCCGTTTGATAATCTTTAAAAAAAAAAAGTTATGACCAAACGAAAATGATTAAACATTGGACATCTGCGCCCCATGAACTTTTTTATTGATTTTTAGCCGGGATGTGATTGTACATGATTTATCCACGTCCGTCTACCCAGAATTTTATTCCACTTAAAAATCAATGAAAAACTTCAGATGGTCCTGGTGTCGAATTTTTTTTAATTTTTCGTTCAGTGGTAACTTTTTTCCAGGAGTGGGTTTGAACAAACGACAATTTTAGTTGGACAAGCGAATTTTGTAGAAACTCGCATTTGGTCTGGCAACTTCGCAGACTTTTATCATGCGAACTACGATTAAAATTAGTTTTATAATACGTATAAACATATTCTATTTTTCTAATGAAGATACTGACACACGTAATCGTCTTTTGTATTCGAAATAAGTTCTACGTGTGAAAGAAGGATATCGTAACACTTAAATACTAACGTTCGAAATAGAAAGAAGAGTTGAACTGGATAGCAAACCTCTATTACCAGAACTGCTCGGTTATCCGAACTGCCTTGTCTCTCGACCTATTCGGATGGACGACTCTACTATAATTAACGCTAGAATTACCAAACCAGTCGAAATGGCTGGTATCAAATTTTGTGTCTTTGTAATTACCAAAGCAACGTAGGTATTCTTGATAGTATTAATGTTTTTCGTATTCAATTGTTTTACCAATGTCCTTTGTTAAGCGTGTTTAGCTTCTCAGTTCCTTTATGCAACATTTTGCGTAATTCGGTTGCAAGACACTCAAAGACAGACCCTTTCAACTTGGCTTTAACTTGCGAGGACACGTTTTGATCCTCCAAACACGTGTCACTGACGCCTTTCCGATAGTTCAACTTACAAAGACACGTACTGAAGTTCCAAGCGGATGTCCTTTCAAATCTCGTAGGCAACTTCTGGATTCACGAAAGCTATCTTCGACGCTTTAACAACGAGACGCTAATTATACCGTGGAATGCAGCAAGCGTGTCCCTGTACGTGTCGAAAATAAAATTCCAGCGGAACATCACGTTACATTATCGAATTAAATATCATTTTGTATTTAATTAATAGACGAAACACTTAAATTAAACGATCTTAAATAAAATTTAAACAGAAGATCGCGTTATTAAATCGAATATTTCCTGTATTTTATTGAGAACATATAAAGTTTAGATAACGCGACAAGAATAATACGAATTACACGTTGAAATTTCGATTCCCTCCGTTTTAACAACTCGAGATACTTGATCAAATAGTAGGTCATCTGAAAACCAATTTCAGAAAAAGATCCGTGAAAAATCTTCATCGTGTTGGCGTTAAAAGAGATCGATATTTCGAGATTTTTCGGAACTCGCGAATTTCCATCTTGTTAACAATCGCGACGAGACTTTGTAACGTGTACTTTGACCGAGGATCAACAACGTACACTCTCTCTGGGTCTGGAATTGTGATCCGGAAACACGGCAGCACCGGAAGCGCGATTCCGGCGGTGGAGCGCTGCGCCGCGAATTATTATACGATTTCTGGGCTAACGATTTGAAGCGGCGAATAATTTCCGAGCAGCGGCAGCAGTTGGAATTTTGCGAAACGCAATTATCTGCAATTATCTCAGGGAAATCGAAACTCGCACCGAGTTCGCGATTTAGATACAAACTATGCGATCACTATCGCGCTCGGAATCTCTGTTTTAAGCCCTGTTAGGCAAAGAAATGAGAGTCTTGAAAATCTTCGAAGACTGAATTAAGTATTTCATTCTTAATTTCGTATTAGTATAATTTGTATTATTATATCGACTTAATTATAAAAATTAAGAAACATAATAAATAAACGACAGAAATTTAATACATAGAGAGCAGAGATACGATAAACAGTTATAGAAAATGAGCGATTAATCGCTGGCAAATAATTGTTCGTTTCCCCTGGAAACCTTGCGCCTTCGAATTCCCTCCAAACGCGTAAAAATCTCATTTTCCATCTGAAATCCAAACTTCCACATAATTTCCCTGACATTCCATTCGACACACTTCAAGTCCCATCTTAGTCAAATCTAACTTTAAGGACACACAAAAATCCTCGGCCAGAAGCGCAAGAACTCCCTTTCCATCAAACTTATCCTAACATTCACGGAGACAATCTCCGCGAATCCATCGAATCTCTTCGTAATAAACTCCGAGATCGCTTTTTAACGATCTCTTCTTACGCAGACTGACAGGAAGCTTCTCCTCAACCGAGGGCCGAATGGGCTTCCGTTACGAGCAATGGCGAATAAATTAGCTTTCTTTCGCTCACAATCAGCCTAATGTCTACCGTGAACACATCCGCGTTGGAATTCGCTGAATTATCCAACCCAAATGCTGTTTGCGACTGTTTCTAGAGCATGTTACGCCATGGAATGCCAGCAAAATCAATCAGAGAACAATCCAACCTGAATTCCTTTGTCTTTTATAAGTTTGTTTAAAACGAATTATGGGGCGGAGAGAAAGGGGAAGGATGGAAAGCCGAGTGATCTTTTTTTTTTTTAACGGCCGCTTCTTTGGCCTGGCAGGGAATTGCTTTTGTACGGGAAACTATTTCGCTTCCGCCCCTTGGCTGAGTTCCCTCGATTGTTAACCGACCAGGCTGTTGCCGTATCTGCGCCCGCTCTCTTCAGCAGCTTTTATCCGACGCTGCGGACCTTTTTCTTCGCGCGGGAACAAAGATGGCGACCGGGCCGAGTGGAAAATTTTAAGAGGACTGCACGGTAATTTTTCTCGTCTGGTAGAAAAGAAAACGAGGATGGGCATCCGATGCGTTTTCCACTTCGTCTTGGAATTGCTTTTGTAGTCTCTGACGGTCAGTGACGTACTGTATATTGTTAACTTTTTTGTCAAAGTTTTTGATCATCAGCAGCACCGTGTACGTCAGCAAAGAAAGAAATTGTGTAACAGTTGGAAGTTAAAGAATCGCCTTGTGCTTCGAAATTGCGACTCATTACGCAGGAAACAATTAGAGAGGTTAATTATACAAATGTGACTTATAGAAAGTTAAAAATCGAAAAACCTTCTCCCTTTCCTTCAAAGATGTAACTACCCAAAAGCAATTAGGAAAACTGATGAAAAACGCGCAATGAGGAAAAACGATGAAAACGAGAGAATCTTCCGTTGCTTCAAAATTACAACTACCCGAAAACAATTGGACAAATTAATCACAAATGTGGAATATAGAAAGAGGTAAAAATGAAAAAAACTTTTTCCCCCTCAAAAATACAACTAGCCAGGAACAATTACGATAATTAATTATTAGCACGAGACGCAAATAGAATTAAAATTGAGTGAATTTGGAATTTTCAAAAATTGCCAACCGACCATTCATCAACAACTAGAAAAACTGAACCCCGACGTGAAAAACTCTTGAAAATTAAAAAGATCTTCATTTCCTGCTAAAATTGTAAGCACTGAAAAGTGACTGTGGAAGTAATTCACGCAGCGTAAGTTGCACAGACTTCTTTGGTATGCTCGTATAAAATAAGTACAAGTAGCTGTCCAAAATCTTAATTTCTTTTCGCGGTAGACGGAAAGCTTGCGAGTGAATGTTAATTAATCCAAGCCGTGCAACCTAACTCCTGTAGCTACCTGGGCAGCGGGTTCGAGGACCGTCTCACGCCACGAATTCTACTTTCTGAAACGGCGTCGCGTCGCCGACGACGAATCGTTTCTACAGTAAGAGTATTAAAATGTAAAATGTCGCGGAGGGCAGCGTTACAAGAAATTCCGTGAGAAAGACGCGGCGACGTTGGCACTTGGAAGGACCAAATGTGAACAGGTCTGGCGACGCGAATCGCTTTAAGTTTAATAACAGCGCCGCGTTCAACCGTCGACTTTTTAATTAAGAATGCCGACCGAAAGCGTCGAAGACTTTCCGCAGGGCGACGCCGTGAAATACGCGCACTGTCGGTCTGTCCTTCGCGTAAAACTTTTCCTAAAGAAGAGCAAAGAACATGTCGAGCGAGACGAAAGTAGGTCGGTTCATAATGGAGAAGTTTCGTGTAGATTAGTCAAGTTACCTAAGCTTGTGAAACTCTGAATTTAAATTAGATGTTCTGATATTACAGTTTGTATTCTAATAATTGTGCTATTTATTTGTAATTAACGGGAAAGAGAATCTCATTGTACGCGCGCTTACGTATCTTAGAATACCGTGGAAGACGAAATTGGCAAAATGTTAGATAGCAAATGGTAAAGATAAATAAAAAGGAAAAAAAAGAAAATAATAAGTTGGAATATAGAATTGGCGATTATGGTGATAATTTGAATGGATTTAAAAATGTACAAAAGTAGTCGATGGTATTAGAATACTGATTGATAATCATACATAAGCGGTCAAAACGATCGTAGTTGCTATAGTAAGTTCAATGGGATTCAGATTTAAAGAGAGTAGAATTTCCAGAGAGACAGACAGCGATGTTGAAGTTCATAGTTCACGTAGGTAAGATATTAAGAGAAATGCATAATACATAAATAATAGATAGTCGATAGCCCTAAACGCGATTATATGTGCAAACTACTATAATTGTAGTAGCATGGTGTGAAAATAAATGGATATATAGAATGATATTTCTATCTCGTCGTCGGTAGAGTTTAACGTTAATCTCATTAGAAGCATATGCGTGTATTTAATAATCTGAAATTCATCGTTCTGAATTTTAGTTTTAAGTAAGTAGCACTAACTTGGCTAATTTAAATTAAATATGCGCCGTGTCTATCTAATCTAACCGGCTATGCAGCAGGCGCGTCATGTGGTCGTCGATATTGGAAAACAAACATTGCTCGAAACATCGTATGAAATTAAAAAAGTTGTATTTTATTTGAAGATAAAGACATAATGTTAATAATCCATGCAGGCTTGAAATCATTGATTCTGGAAAATTTCTTAGTAGTGAAATTCCACGGAATCTTCGCTCCCTGGCGAAGATTCTATTAATAATCGTCTTTTGATTCTCAGACAATGAAACTTCGCTCAAGTCAAATAACTGAAATCAGTTCCCTGTCGATCGACATCGATCGTTCCTTTAAAAATGAATTCTGGTTACCACAGGCGAGAATCGTATTTCACTGAAAGACAGTAAACGAACTTGCATTCCGCGGTGAAAGTTTCCCCGCATAGAGAAACCGAGCTTCCCCGTTTTTTTCTTTGTTTTTATTAATTAAGGATACTTTGTGAAAGAGACGACTGCAAATACAGACTTGCTTGATGTTTCTTTGTAAAGAGTTTGTGGGTAGCTTCGTGGCGACATCCTTTTTTTCTGACTACGTAAAAAAGGGACGTGGACGAGTTGTTTCTCACTAATTAAAGATAACCACCGGTGAGCTTTCCTCCTGTAGATCCTTCTACGGAAACAGATCTCTTCCTCGGAAGAAGACTGCTCGTTATTTTATTTCCTTCTTCATTTTTTCCATTTTTCTTTTATTTTTTACAAAATCTTGCCTAAGATTATAGAAGTTGGAAGGAGAAATACTAAAGATACACGTATTTTTGTCTGATATACCCGCGTTTATCGGTGCCTGTATGACAGATGTATAACGATGAAAAATATGACAAATAATATTGGTTCGTTAAACTGGAACTTCGTGGAAACGAGATCTCATACGCATCGACCTAACATTATCGGTCGTTAGCTCTAGAATAACTGGTCCCAATTTCAGTTTCAGCAGAAATATTTTCACGTTGCGTAACTAATTATTCTAACATAAAATTCATCGGATCGTATATTATTTGACCACTACGAATTGATTAAACAGCTCGTACCTTTTAACATAATACTTGCATTTTCTTTCTTTTTCTTTTGTGTGAAATATTTTAATTAACGACACGATATTTTTGGTTTGCGAGTATCCGATCGGATTGCGACACTCGACGTTAAATGAATTACGAGGACGATCGAGATTCATCCGGATATTCTGTTTAATCGCGAGTTCCCCATTGTTTTTCGAGCAAATTCACGTGTGGCCGCATTAAAAAGCGCATCCCGGTCACGTTCCGGTAACATTCCGCCGCGACGCGGATAGATTCGCGTTAAACGGTGAATTCGGATTAACGGGACCCTTCTGAACCCCGCTCAAAGCGAACGTGACTCGATCCGTATCCAGGTGACCGCTTTATACATTTTAAAGCGAAACCAAAGAGAAAGGGACGAAGAGAGGGAGAAAAGGAGAGAAATTGTGTCCTCGTTCGGGAGAGAGAATCGTGGGAAACGGTCGACTGAAAAAAAAAAAATTCATTCGTCGATTCGTGAACAAATCCCTGAAAAAAAATATACCGACAGGGCTGAATGAAATTTTATAGTTCACAGAATTTTACACAAGCAATTGTTTAACTAAAAATACCAAGCCGTTTGATTTATCTCTCCAATGGTAACGTGGATACCGAGGGATATCTATAACATTGTTTTCGATAAACGTGCGAATATCAGGTAAAAATACGAGTAAAAAAAAAGAAAGAAAATACGTTTACCTTTTCATACTTGATCATAGTAATTCTTGGGGGCGGGAATTATTATTTTCCTAAAATTTTCGGTTTTCATTAGCTTCCTTAGGATATCGATATTCTTGTTGCCAATTTATCTGGATTTTTAGATAATTGGAAATCTTGCGACTATTTCAGAATCTCTATATTTGCAATTCATTTGGAATCATTTTATACGAAGTTTGCGTTGTTTAGAAATTTGAAGAGTTTTCGTTACTTCTACTAGGGGCTTGGCAATTCTTCTAGTTTCTAATTTTTGAACATCAGAACTGACAATTATTAAAGTACCAAAACAGTGAAACCAATTAGTGTTTGAGAAAGTTCATTGAACGTGGAAATTAATTTGATTAATGATGCTTCGTGATCCCAGTCGTGTTCAAAATGTTATTGTGACTTAACGTCAATAGTTTAAATTCAGAGGTTGTTTGTAATTTGGTTACGGTTTTAATATTAATATTATCGTAATTAATAACGCATTCTATACGCATGAAATATAATTCATATTTCACTAGATCCTAAAAACGTTTACATATGCATATAAAAATTAAAATTAAAGTCATGTAGGAAAGAGGAAATTCGCGGTTTTAGCACAAGAGAGGAAATTATACGTATTAAAAATATATGTATGAAAGGAGGAAATCTCAATTTTAATAGGATAAATAAAATCATCTACAAAAATACACGCGATATTTAATGAGAAGAAATGCGGTTTAAAAAATTGATACAGCAAATAATGAAACATGATATAGCCTAAAATAATCGAAAATAAATAAAACGGAATACAAGTTAAAAAGTACGACATAGAATAACAAAACGATAGTTTACACGCAAAAAGTAAATGATAGAACAGATACAACGAACATCTCATAAGGCGTTTGAGTGATCGATGATCCTTTGAACGTCTATTAATCGTTTCATAATTTGAGCACTGATACCTACATCATCGGGCCGATACGCGGTAGAAATCCAATTATCCGATTTCCGTTTTTGCGCATCGACAATTAATGGCTATTCTGACTGACCGACAGTTCTGTTATCTGGCACCGTAATTGTGTCGAAGCGTAATGATTTCGACGGCCATTCACGCGTAACGTGTCAATTCAGTATCAACTTAAACCCGATGCGTTTCACCGCATTTTTCGATCATGTTACCGAAAACCTCTATATACTCTGGAATACTTGATTTTAAGGCGAACAAAATCATTATAACGACAGGCGATAGAAGGACTAAATTAAGAATCAAGCAGGTAATTATCCTCGATATTTGCAGTAACAACTTTTAGGAAAGTAAGGAGAAAAAGAGTAATTTATATCACTGTTGCAAGAAATTTTTGATTCTTCCGTTAGCAAAAAAAAAGCAAGTAATCGTTCGATAAAAATAATTACGAAACACACGAAAAAGAGATTTTCACATAATACAAAACGCAGTTGTTTTAAATAAGTTGGAGATCAGAATTTCCCTGTTCCTCGTAACTCTCGATTTCTAAATTTTTATCAAGAGTGTTACCAAGGTCCAGGATTTCCAAATAAGTCAAAATGGAATTATGGCGATAAGATGGAAACAGAAACTTCCAAACCTTCGCCGAAAGCAGTAATTCTTGACATTTCCAAACGGCGTTTAAATAATATTATTCCGAATAAATTGGAAATAGAGATGTTCCAGAAATATTAATTTACCTCACGAACGCATCTCTTGCAATTTCTACATCCAAATACAAATTTCATTTGCAACGTGTATTAAACACGACCCATAAAATTATCTCCACCAAAGACAACTCGCTAATCGCATGAATTTCACGTAGAAAACAAAATGCAAGCGACAGCGGCATCGGCGAATCATTTGCCTCGGCAAGAGCGAGAAACAGAAGTTGGGAGAACGTGAATGGCTCGACTAATTGCAATCGCGAGCTACTGGCGTACGAAATTTACAGTCTTTGTCCCGTTAAACGCGACAGACTTTTATCGATGCCTTTCCACCGTCTTCCGTTTCGAGTCAGCAACAGCTGAACGTCGGTATGGCGGCTGTTGTATTGTTTTACGTACAAGTTCGTTCACCCGATATGTTTGTAACGTTGTAACCGTTGTAACTCACAGCCGAATTCAAGCAGGTGAGCTTCTGCAAACGCCGCTGTATTCACGATGGTTTCATCCCCCGCGACCGACCCTTTAGCCCCCGACGATAGTTTGAAACGTGAATATTCCGCGATGTGTATCTGTTTCCCATTCCGAGTGCAACGCGACGCTAAGTCCTTCCACCGTGACGCTGTTCTCGGTGAAACGGACCCGTTGTTTGCGGCGATTGTTGGACCGTTTTGTGGTGGAATTGGGAAACGATAGATAACGGAATGTTGGAGTTAAGCAGTAGATGTTCGTTCGTGAAACACGTTACGGCGAAGATTACTTTTGGTGGACTCGGTATTTTACTGAGGTTTCCGAAATATCTATCTTCCCTTCCACCGATTTATTGGCATTTCATTCGGAGATTATTACTTCTAATTTACTCGAATTTTTCATTATTTCCAGATCTTTGGAATCGTCGATGCCAAGAATTGGGAAATTTATAGCTTTCATCTGTTTGGAATATTTTTATTGAGATTTTATTGCGTTACTCGGAAATTATAATTTACAATTTACTTGAATTTCTGGATATTTGCAGATCTTTGGAATCGTAGATGCCAAGAATTGGGAAATTTATAGTTTTCATCTGTTTGGAGTATTTTTATTGAGATTTTATTGCGTTACTCGGAAATCCTTCTTTACGATTTACTTGAATTTCTGGTTATTTGCAGATCTTTGGAATCGTCGTTACCAAGAAGTGGGAAATTTATAGTTTTCATCCGTTTGGAGTATTTTTATTGAGATTTTATTGCGTTACTCGGAAATCCTTCTTTACAATTTACTTGAATTTCTGGATATTTGCAGATCTTTGGAATCGTCGATGCCAAGAATTGGGAAATTTATAGTTTTCATCCGTTTGGAGTATTTTTATTGAGATTTTATTGGGTTACTCGGAAATCCTTATTTACAATTTACTTGAATTTCTGGATATTTGCAGATCTTTGGAATCGTCGATGCCAAGAATTGGGAAATTTATAGTTTTCATCCGTTTGGAGTATTTTTATTGAGATTTTATTGGGTTATTCGGAAATTCTTCTTTTTAGCTTACATTTCTGGTTTCCGTCCGTTTCAAGCAATTTCAGTGGAACTTTGGCTTATTTGGAAATTCGTACTTCCAATTTATTTGAATTTTTGGAATTCGATTTTCCAGTCGAACTTACATCTACTTTCGTGTTTTAGTTCTAGAAACAGTACTCGTTATCGGATATTTTCCCGAAGATTCAACTTGTCTCAATTCGCTGACGACCTATTTCACCAGATACGCGACCAGCCCCAACTAGATAACAACCTATTTGCTAAGATATGATTCGGTCCTGTTCACCGATGACCTTATTCGCTAAGATACGATTTGCTTCCGTCAGGTGACAATCTATTTGCTACGCGATGACTTGTATCCGTTACGTAACGAACTATTCGTTAAAATACGATACATCTTCCCATGTTGCGTGACGGTATTCGCTAAAACAATACTCATCTTTCACCTCGAATAATACATTACCGGTTAACGAAATTAACATAGAAAACTTTTATGTTCGTATCATACGTGTTACGTTGTAAATCATTTTCAGCTTTCATTAGCTTTATTACGAGTCTCGACTATCATGATTACATTGATCAAGTATGAAACCAATATAATATTTTAATCAGTTTGTAATTGAATTTGAAACGAATCAAAAGAAACAGATCTCATTTACTTCGATACAATTAAAATCACATGATACCTTATACAGAGATAAATCGAAAATATAGTTTACGACAACATCGAATTTAATAATTTGCCGACTATAGCTGAAGTTGGAGTAAAGTTTGCTTAAAAAATGGTCCCACAAGAAATGTGTTTAAAAAAGAACAAAGCATTTTATAATAGACAATTCTACCTTTATAAACGTCATATTCATGACAAGAGAAAAAAGATCGCGTCGACACAACTATATGCATAGCTTTTCGAGTGGCAAGGGTTAAAAGTGTAAGTTATTCATAGTGGGAGGAAAACGTCCTTAACGCTTCGGTATATACACTACAGACTATAGAACGTTTCTCTTATGCGGTAAGCTGAACGCATTAACGGACACAACTGCCATCCCAAGTGTAAACGTGTTTTCTACCGCAAAAGGCTTCAAACCGGGAACAATATTGCTCCGGAGCTCTGCCGTTCCAGCATAAGGCGACCCAGTGACCGAAAATCGATCCACTTTCATTATGCCGCATCCTCGTTACCGCGGCACCAGCCTTCTCTGTCAACTTTCTCCGTGGAACTGACAGTCTCTGTAACTACCACAGAACACAACATCGCGTTTGCGCTCCTTTTGCTCGTCGATCCGAACCTATTGCTTCGAAACTTCCACTGATACGATCACCTATACACGATATTTTAAAAAGTTGCAGTCGAACTTCAGGTAACGTACTTCTCGTCACAATTAATAAGAAATTTTTAATATTAAATCTTGAAAGTTTTAATTAACAAGCAAGATGGCGTGTATGAGATGCCAGTTATTACTTTCAGAGTAATTTTAAAGATACCTATCGATGAATCTATAAACATAAAAAATATATATAGATCAGATAAACGTTTGTCAGATCGTTCATTTTGAGCTCTTCGTTATATTTTACTACGCTGTCAAAGAATCAAGACTTTCCTGTCTCGTTTCAATGCCTACGTTTCACTAAACGCAACGCTAGAATTTTCTTCACGTCGTTTTATTGTGGAATCCAACTATGGGGAACAACAAGTAATTCCAACATAGAAATTCTTTAACGATTCCAATCGAAAACTCTAAGATCCTTAATAGATGCACCTTGTTACGTTACCAACGAAACAATATACTCACAGTCAAAGAAGAAATATCCAAATTTAGTAACAGATATAACATAAGAGTCAACAACCACCAAAACCCACTAATTACTCAATTGACACGTTGGGTCAAATCCGCAGGCTAAAAAGACATTACCCTTTAGATTTAAGCTCTAGATTCAACCAGAATCAAACACACTATAAACACTTATTAAACACGACATAATACCACGTCAGAAAAATTTACTTATAATTCTCAATGAGAATTGATTGTGAAATACGTCCAAATAAAAAAAGAAATCATTTTATTGTGAGAAGATCGTAAAGCAAATCCTGGGACAGATATTTCGAGAAATCTGACTCGATCGTCGATGACTAATGAGATTAAGTTTCGGAAAGGTAATTTCAAACTTTCTTTACGTGCGCGAATATGCTTCATCTGTCTTGAAATATTTGCATTGATTGGTGTCAATTCTCGATACTACGTGCCTCCGAACTTTGACTTATTGCTTTCGAAACACTGTATAGAGAGCTCACATGCAGTGAAACACATAGAGATCGTGGATGACGATGCGAACACCAGAGTATCGATAACGTTTCCGGGCGTACGCTGCATGCAGGTTAAGTTTCGCCGACGAAAAGTGGCCATTGTACTGGACGACCCATTCAGTATGCATAGAACGTTTGCACTGGATATCCAGGCAAGGACGGTCGCCGATAGCAACTCTCTGGACGTTGCATAAATGTCCGGAAGATGTTATTGACTGCGGGGATATTGCACGCAGAAGCTTGATATCGGGCTCTAGAACGAGATATCAATGGCTGCATCTTCGCGGAATCGATATTTCGAGTGGCGCCGGCCATCCGATTACCGATTGATTCTCGCGTTCTTGTTTCGTATTAACCTTTGCCGACGCTGGAATAGCGATTGTGGAAAATATTAGACTCGAAAGAACCTGGTGATTGTCAGGGAATGCCACTTGGAGATTGTACCCTCTGGCAAATTGGAGAATTTATAGCAGGAACGATCCTTATCAATGTTTCTTCTTTCCCAGGGAATAGAAACGTGTTTTAACGTGTGTAATTTTTGTTGACTAAGTTTGCATATTTCAAGAAGAAATATCCTTTATGTGGTACAATTGCTGTGAGCATTAAGTCTGATTATATCACAGAAGAACAAAGTTAAGGGGTAGAACATTTTCAAAATTGGTTGATATAACGAGGACGATGTATACCACTAACTCGAAACGAATATTTTTTACTTCATTCTATTTGGTTTGAATATTGATTTTCTTATTCGACTAAAATGATGCAGTAAATGCGTATGAACATTCGATGTCTCTATAGAGACTGTTGTACGCAGTGAGTAAAGGGTTAGCACTGAAACAGCAAGTTCTCTCCGTTTCACTCTCTTCGCCTACTGTTACACCTCTGGCTCAAAGACGATCGATTTTCACGCTTCAAAGCGAGGGAAAAGCTTATGAACAAGGAGAAAAGGGGTTGCAACCCTTTCTCTATTCTCTGGCCTCGAAAGGCACGTCATCGTTCGCGATGTTCTTCGCTGCGTATTACCAGCAGCTAGATCGAAAAAATTGATCGAAATATTGTTCTCCGGAAGTCTTTTATCGTGAAAAAAATAAATTGAAAATTTAGGAAAATTTATGAGAAATCAAAGTTCGAATAAAAAGAAGCGAACGCTTTTTAAGCTGAGCAGAAAAGCGAAACGATTCAAAAAGTGAAAAAGTGCTTGTGTCTAACCTAAATCGAATTCTTCGATAATTGTAGGAAATTAAGAGTTCTCCTTGAATAATTTTGCGCGATTGAACTGATATTGCTACAACTTGCTAGTAATTTTGTAACTAGTTTCGATATCGGCTTTTCGGGATAGGAAATCGCGATTGAACTTTGCACTTGCATATGGACAGCGGGTATAGCATGAACGCGGATTTGGCAACTCATCCTCCCAGGATTTTTAATTCGATTGGCCAATCGAATTGAACAACTTCCGGTATGATCTTCCGAGTTGAGCATTCGGCTACAACTTCCAACTTCGGTCATCAGTTTGATCAACCAACCGAAACTTCGCGCGTCATAAATGGAGACAGTGGGAGCAGAAATTCTCGGCTTCAGGCTATGAAGAAGTAGACTGCAACGTCCGCGAAACGTCGATCCAAAATGCAAATGCCAAGCGCAAGTGCAAAGTCGAAACACGATCGCCTATCCTGAAAAGCCAATAGCAAAACATCTCTCCGTCGTGACAGTTTGAAATTCAAAATTTTACAATTTGCCAGCTCCAATGTTATCGATAGAGTCTTCTTTATGATAAAATTTGTTATAAATTTCAGAATAAAACGAGCAAAATTGTACAAATTGCCAAGTTCAAATTACTCAATTTATTTGATTACTCGTAACAAAACTCGCAATTTATCGGAAATAATTTATCGGAAAGTAGCATAACACGAGGTCATGTAGTAACTCTGGCGCGTGAGTTATGTATTTTGCGAGGAGGCACATGGACTGATAAATATCTTTCTACGCGGAGTGTACTCTTTCCGCGGTGACAGCGGACGAGGAGAATACGTCGGAACCCGATCAGAAATCGGAATCCCGTGGAAAGGAGGTTCCATTAGCGGGAACGGATTTCGAGAAAAGGATTTCTCTGAATCCTCCGCCGTTCTATTAATGTCACATCCATCGCCGTCGGGGACGACTGGCGAAGAGAAGGAGCGAAGAGTACGGTCTTGAAAAGAAGAAAGGCTTGAAACGAGGATTTTCGTCTTATGTCGCTTGTATCGATGGCATGAAAAAAACTCTCCGCCCAATTATATCCATCCCTTCCAGGCACGACCAGGCTTCCAGGGATTGGAGATACAAGCCTGGCTACACGAACTTCAGGATCGAGATTCCGCAAGCCTTCCGTGTCGTTTATCTCAACTTTTAATACTTTTCTGTTCCATGAACGTTTGTTTTTCGGCCAGTTTACTAATCGGAGATTTACCACGAACTTGTTCATAATGAGTTTGGTTGGCTCAATAATGGAATTCAACAATGATACTCTTACGGTCACTTCGATAAATAAATTCAACGATGAAACTGAACATTTCGAGAATGAAATTGAACAGCGAATCACTGGAAGAAAGAAGAAAGTGTCCAATATTTTAGTGCGTTAAGAAGAATGTTTAATATTCTAAGAAATCTTTTATGCATAAAATTGAAGAATGTAATAATAATTTTCTCATATTTTCTTCAAACGTGTAACAAGTTTCTGATGATAGAAAAGCATGATTGAATTTAAAATTATTCGAAGGCTGCAACGGAAAATAATGCTTCTTCGAATTAAGGATCTAACTATAAATTAAAAAATGACGATTGGTCCGACATCTATCATATCGGTTTTGCCTGAATTTCTCTCTAACGACGACCCAGTTGTTAATGTTTCCCGATTCAACAACGATTTATTCGCTAAAGTGACGATAGGTTCTGTCCAGCGACCTGTCGTTTGCTCCAGCACGATTGATTGACTATCTACTTATCGATTTTTTTTTTCAGTACACGACTTATGCATTGTGACACGATAAATCTGTCTCGAGCCATATTTCTCATTACAGGTATGTTAGGTCGCAGATGGTTTTCATTGCTATAATATCGAATAGCATTGCTTTGTACAATGAAACATTCTATCAGATTGCAGCTGAAAAATATTGACACTGAATTTGATCTTTTGATACTATTAAATCCCCCTCCATCAAAACATTAATTAATCCCCACGCAAATTTTCCTGATCATGAATCAACATTTTGCAACAAAAATCGACGTTATAAACCAACGCAATCTTGATCACTGAGCTTTGACCTCTAGATTTCATTGAATCTCTCTCTCTCTCTATTAAAATATCAATTGATCCTCATGCAAATTTGCACGATCATAGATCAACATTTTGCAACAAAAATTGACGTAACTATGTACCAACTTGATCCTGATCAATCATCTGAACGACCTGATAACAGTTTCCAATAAATTCCACGAGGTATACTTTCGATGCTTAAGCTTCAGAGTTGCTTCCACCCCTTCCAAAATTCATTTTAACGTACAAAAATAGTACACACCCAACACTTTTTTAAGACAGCGTACATAGGTTTTATTTTAAAAAAAATCAATAATTTATAGAAAATAAAAGTAACATTAAAAATAATCCCTCATAATTATTCGTTATTCACATATCTCTCACCGTAATCCAATCTCCCTCAATTCCTCTCTCCACGTACGCAAATTCCATCATTGTTTCAGCACGCGAAATAAATTTTTTAATTGCACGAATCTCGCTTGAATTCAACATCAACCAGACGTTTTATTCGAAGGAAAGTATCCAAGATATCAAGCTTGGTGTTGGCTAAATCCCGTTCGTTAGCTGTTAAGTTGAGGAGAGTAGTCGCAGCTACTTAATCCTTAGCCGTGTAACGCGTAAAAACAGTCTCTCGGGCACAATTTGCACGGGTTGTATTTAAACGGTGTCGCCGGCAACTGACTACCAGCCTGGTAAATTGCGAAAAGAAACGCGCGCCTCCGCCGAGCTAAATTCCAAACGAGCCTGTCACGCGTGCAAGACGAGGAAAAGTCGAGTCTCGGCCAGCTGGAGCTCGCAATAATTACCCAGAGACCGTGTTATCGTCGCAAACCGACGGTTCATTAAAAACACAACCGTGTTCCCTTTAAACATTTTGAATGGCGCCTTCGGCTCTCCAGTCGACTCCAGTCAAATACAAACTGGAACGTATTAAGGTAAGAACAAGTTAACAATACTTGCAGTTAATTTGAACCTTGATTTATAATGTGCAAGTAATTCGCTGCTTTTAAGTTTCAGATTTTCTATACTTTTCTTATGTTTCGTTTCCATCTGGTTTGCGACTTTGCACTTTTCATTTTCCAGGAGTAAACCGTTCAAATCTATGATGAAATTCGCATGTTACCACAATATTCCCAGGAGATATTTCAAATTTGTCTTGAAAATCGTAATGACATAGCGCTACTATGGCTGCGACAAATATTTACCGACGGACGGGCACGAAGGTGTAAGTCAGAAGCATTAGTTTTGCAGAGAAACGCTTGTAACGTTTAAAGTGCAACGTGATAAGTACAATGTGTAATTGTAGACATGATATTAAAAAAGAGCAAGAAAAAAGTGGAATTGTCTTGCATTGTTAAAATTGCAAGCAAGAGACAGCAATGAAGAATATATCAGCGTATCCAAGTTTAATAAAAATTTGACTTGCCCGTCCAGCAAACTTGCTTCGATCAGTTGATACAGTTACTATAAAACAAATACAACATACCAACGTCATAAATAAAAAAACAAGTGTTAAAGTAACGAATACCGAGCTACTCGTGCGAGGATTCCAGACTCAACAGAGCAAAGAGGGTGGCAAAAATGATACGAGTGGTTGAAGTCGTAGAACAGTTGGAGGAAATGAAACACGACGATCGTAATTCGCGAAACACGACTGCCTTTGTCGGGACAAACAAATATCGGGCTCGCTAGCAGCCGTTATTTTTCATTTAATGCTTATCGGAATTTCCGGCGGACAGCAAATACCCTGCCAATCGGTTCCGGCCAATTGCGGTCCGCCGCTTTAAACCGATAAAACTGATTCGATTAGAGGAGATGTGAGAGAACTGACGCTTTATCGATTACCGGCTAACACCTAGCAACCAGTTGTTGCTGTTTATTTAACGCAGGGATGCTAATATTCCAGCTGGACCGAGCAAGATTCTGTTCGCTGATCACATTCGCTCAAAGTGTTCGGTAGACAGAAAGGATCTCTTTTCCATTCTTTGAAATATCCAATTATCGGTGATTAATTAAGAAAGCTTTGATGCTTGACGAAGCTGTGTCCGGCTTTGGAAAATGTTCACAGGAAACGAGATGTATCTCTTTCGCTTTCCCTCTTGAGAATTGTATGGTTGTCTGGATGGCTATAGTCGTATTTGTATGGTCTGACTAGTCAAGGGAAATTCTACTGATTGATGAACGTTCATCATTTTGCGACGTTTTTATGGGAGTAGCGAGGAATCTTTTTGGCAATGTATGATTGTCGATAATAGCATTGAAACAAATAGTACACGTTACACGAATACCATAAATTACAAGAGAGACATGTACGTATTAAGAAATAATTTCTTCAGAAATAGAATCAAATGGAAGATCGAAAATTCCTGTGGACTGGAAGTCCTCTGTGTACCATCAAGCAACAAGCTGTAAGCTCCAAGACGTCAAGACAGCCACAATAATGCTACTTGAGATCTCGAAGACAAACACTATATCCACTGGGAAGTTACGCTGTTCCACAATACTCAACCAACTAATGCCTGAAGAGTGATCGTGATAGATCATCACAAAGATAACAAGTCAAACATTATAAATTGACATTATGTGATGTACAATTACGTGTATAAGATCTCTATACAACAAAATATTACATGTAGATAATTGTAGATGCTTTTTATTTATATATAATGAAAATAATAGGATCGAAATTAATTTCTGTTTATACATTTCGGATATTTTTGTGGGAATAACGTAATAATATTAACGTAGAAATAAATAGTATGTATTTCATGAGGATTATAAAAATCAAACGTTCATATTTTTATATCTTTGACATTCTATTTTTTTTTTTTTTTATGTTCACATTATGTTTTTATTTTTGTTGAATTTAAAACTAAATTTGATATAGGAACACGTTTTTACTAACTTAAAAATACCAAATACGAAATCTATTAATGGTAAACTTTTAAAACATTCTTTTTATTTCAGAGAAAAATTAATTGGGAACTTTAAACTCGTTTTTCTCGAAACTATGTTTCCCGACCTTGCACCCAGTGAATTTCCAGAACTTTTCATCCGATTAACTTGAAATTTTTACACATTATTCCGCATTACATTATCTACAATGTACAGTATAATTTCGTCGATATCTTAAGCCGTTGAATTTTTATAAATGTTATAAAAAGTTCACTTCCTCAGCGAAAAATATAATTTCCTCCTTAGCAAGCCGCAAATTTCTTATTTTTCAAAATCATAAAAAACTCATACGCTACATCGAAGATAGTTCTCATCCAAATTCATACAGAAATTTCGTACTTTTTCCATTTCAGTGACATTTGCAGCTGGCTGCAAACAAACAAAGCTCTGCTGCAAATGGGGACAGATAGTGTTACATCGCACCGCCATACTGTAATTTCATGTAGTAAAAAAAATATGAACACAAAGTTAAGATGTTGCTTAAAGTTTCCCATAAAAATCTTCATCCTTCAACGAATACTTGTAAGCGAAAAAAAATGTTAGATTTATCCTATTCGTTTGTCTTCAGGCTTGCATAGCTCTTCAAATTGACAGGTTCGGTACTCCAATTTCAAAGAAACAAATTTTTCACGAACAAACATCAAGTTTAATAGGTTTTTCGAACTGAGCCAAGAAGAAACGAACATCCTAAATGATCTCCAGCAGAGTACGAACCACTCCACATCGTGCGTATTTAATTTCAAACAAATAGAGCAAGTAGTGTCGCTTCATTACAAATCGAGATACGATCGTAAAAAAGGACGAGAAAGACCGGTGAAGGGTTGCACGTTAGACAAACCGCGTTTTCATCGAGCAGTAAAATGAATTTTCGCGAATTTCACGCGATTTATTCGGACAATAAAGGGAAGAAGTCATTTCGTTCGGTTGGACCGGTCGAGCTGATTGTCAAAGGGAGGAAGATCTGTGTGAGGAAACCGCAAACGCTTCTTTCGTTTCGAAAGGAAAAACGAACGGGAATCGAAGTTTGCACAGTATCGGGAATTGCTATCGCGTTTCACGTGTACTTCGCCAGGGACAGAAATTGCGTTGACGTTTATAACGCTTCGGCCGATATCCAACGCTCGCCGGCCGCGCTATCGTTCTACCTTTTCCACTGCAATTCATCCACAGAAATTTCAGATAACGTGACACCCATTCGATACCGAATAAGTTCGGAACTCCGAAGCTGCGTGGTTAAACTTGGGAAGATTTAACAGGAAAATTCTCGATGTTCGAAGATGATTCCGGTTGGCAATTGGAGCAAAAGATGGAAAGCGAAATTTTTAATTTTGTTTTTCTTCCTGGCGAATGCACAATATTTTATAGGATATTGGTATTTTCTATAAACGTGATGTTTGTTATGTATATAGAAAACAGCTTATAACAGTCTTATGAAATAAAATCATATAGTTCAGAATAATGGACCAGGTACTGGTACTAATTTTACATAGCTTTGTATATTAATAGAGTCGAAAGATGCAACAGCGACGTTCTTCTTAAATTGCATCTTACATTGTCGCGTGTGCTATTCGTCGAGCAATTTTTTCATCTTCAATAATAAAGTTTCAAAGCGTTCGTGTTTTGAAAGTTATTACAAATTACTTGCATTCTAGCCGTGCAATTCATTCTCAAAATTCCGAGTAACGCGACGGTTTATCATGTTGAACCAGTAAATCTTATTTCTCGAATTCCAAAATTCTGGCGCTGATGACTAATTAACCTATTTCCGTAGGAATATTTTTGACAGCCAATTTATTCCTAAAATTCCAATTAACACCTTCCGATACGAAGCAGTTTCGCGACACTGACAGAGAGTTTCTGAACTTACTAAAACTTAATTCTCGAATTTCCGGCTTTTAATCTTAATGGCGCTTCCTCAACGTTCATAATGGTTTTGATCTTGCAACTTTTTTAATTTGTCTCTGCGTAACCTTAAATAGAATTGCTGTGGGTTGGAAGAATCTCTGTCCTCGTTGTTTATGAACGATATTTTCTCCGACGTCGAGGTAACTGCGGCTTTAAGAGGGACTGCTTAAGTCCTCGGGTTTACTTCTGCATCTGTTACCTCTGATTAATTACGCTGGGAAAGTAGACGAGCAGGTTGCTTGGATATTTCCAAGAAATAAATGTGTCTACGAGGCCGTTTACACTTTTCACGTAGAAACTACTTCTACCGCGCAGGATGCACCAGCGATCATGGGAGAATCAATCGAGAAGGTAATTCTATATCAAAACGTACATTGAAAATATGGAATAAATGCCACAACAATTATTTAAAGAGAAGCTTAAAAAGTTTAAAAATTATTTAAAAAGCGAGAATAGTATTATGAAGAAATAAGATACATACATTGCCCTTTGATTAGAAAAAGATGACTATATTTTTATGCATTTAAATATCTTCTTATGAACTATCCAAAGAAACAGAATTTAAATGGAAATTCGTTTCATCTACCAAACATTAACGATCAACGTCCTATTTTCGATATTTTACATATTTTCTCATTTTACGCGCATCGTGCGCACTTTTCTTCGAATTTCCTGCAAACGCATGAAAATCCATAGTGTAATCCATAACACTCGACACGCTGTTTTAAGAAAAGGCGAATGAATTTATTATTCGACCTAACATTTCCTCTGTATTTTCTCTTGCACCGTTTTCAAGATGCAATCGAAACAGATGTACCGAAAAATAACACGGACAGAGCGAGCGAGAGTTGGAAATTCGTGGAGAACAGGCGAAGTTAAGGAAATTGTTACGTCTGACTGGTCATGGCGTGGCAACGGTCACAGCCACCAGTTATACTATAGTTTGGAACAACCGTTAATAATCGATGCTCGAATGCAAACGTCAAAGCTATGGGAGAAAGGAGATGGTTGTTCCGTTCTGATTGCGCAAGTTATTTGCAAAGCGCTACGCGATTTTGCGGCTCATTCCACGTAATATTTCTGCCAAGTACTGGTGTGACAGTAAATCCGACAGAATGACAAGTGTTGCGTAACTTGTTCGAGCACTTGCTTGATAAACTTCATTTAATAACCGGCGTCTGTTGTTCTGCCGGTTAAATGGAATTTACATATTTCACTGACTACCGACAGGATATTTGGTGTCTAAGATATTTTTCTTCCAAGTTTATCACCGTGAGGAAAATTATAATTTTTGGTTACTTTGATTCAGCATAACGCTGGAAAAAATTAGAGAATTGTTAGTATTACGACACGAATATTTATGCAAACTCGTATTTGTTTAGATACATAAGAAAATATATTAGAAAGGAAACGTGACATAAATAAGAATTTATTTTCCAGCTTAAATAACGAACAGGTAAATTAATTTGCATATTGCATATGTTTTTCTACTTTACGTGCATTCCACGCATTTCTAGGTTTTTAAATTTTCTACAAATGCATACAAATCTGTAGTTTAGCTACCATCGACGATTCCACTTCATCAATCAAAGAGGAGTGACGTTGTAAACGAAACTTTGATAGATTCATATGGCACCGTGATAAATAAACTGATATTTAGATAGGAAATTGTAAACGATAACGGTCAGGATAACGAAAGCGATATTCGCAACTTTTGTCGCGTGTAGAGCAACAGAAAGTTGGATATACTCGCGGGATGGCGATACACAACTGGTTATAATATTATCAGGCTTTCCAACCGACCAGTTCTATTTTCGTTAACGACGCTAATGAAATATAATTAACGTTTGTCGAACTCTGTAGTTCCTTGAACATGCCGCATTAGATAATTCCGCCTCGTTTAAATTTAATACCGTCCGGGATCAGAAGGATATGTGAACGTAACCTGGCCAACATTCTCAACGCTAATGCCCTGATGCATAAGTTACCGAGCACGCGAACAAATAGATACAACCATTTTACTTAAAAGCAATCCGCATACACGTGTTACCAACCGAACATTTTAAATCACTTCATCGATTGCATTATGAAACTTTGTTCGAATTCTTTGAACAAGCAGATTTGTTTTCGTATAGGAGAAGATCGCTATTGATAAATTTTGGAAAGATAGAATTTTAAAAGGACATTTGTAAGTTTTCTCTATATTTGTCAATTCAAAGAATAGTTCTCAAGATGATTTTTGATATTTTTAATTAGCAATTGGGTGTAATTTGCCGATTGCGTATTTAAAAGATCATTTGAAGATTCCGAATCCACTGGAAAAAGGATCGCAAACTTGCCGCTTCTCGATTATCTACTAAAATTCCATCCACCCTTGCGAAGCCTACGAAAATGTACTCTCTAGCAAGCAGAGATCCGGAAATTATAATATTTGCTTTATTAATTTAAGTCCGAAAGTTCCTACCGTCTTTTTAACAATTCCACCTCGAAACCCAGCGGAGCTGCTTACAAATCGACGCCGATTTTACGCTTGAAATCATCCACCCTCGAAAATCCTGTCTTATCCGTCGAAAGAATAGCGACACGAAGTCGATTCATCGATCAGACCAAAAACACTAATGAAATTACTACAGACATCACTGAAGAACCATCGCGACGTCCATAACTATGTTCTTCGATGTGCGTTTCACTCAGACGAATCTGACGCGGACAGTTCCTCCGGTGGTGGATGCAAAAAATGAAAGCTGAGCTTCTGCAAAATGTTGGCGACTGAAAAAGCCAGCGTCATCAAAATATCAATCCTTGTTTCGCTGTTACTAGATCTTAGACTTGCCACTGTTGCTTCGCTACGAATTCCTCGAAAATAAAGATCGACTCTGTTTTGTTCGAAATGCGAACATGTGCGAAGTGTATCGTTCAGGATGAAATACGATCAATTTTTACAGTTCTCGCCATGATAAATCAACGGCGGTTTACAGCCAAGTGTACGAGGCCTCAATTCTTTTTCCAGGACTATTGCATCGCGTATCTGATTTGCTCGACTGATTTTCCGGGAAGAAGAAGGGGGCGGAAGGATGCGTTCCAGGAACAGAGGGTAGAGAACGTCGATAAAGTGTCAAAGCGTCGACGAAAGGCGTGCCAGGAACTTTTCAACAGCCTGTATTTTGTTCACCGTCAGCCGAAGACTTTCCTGCTGACGGCATACTTTATCCAGTTGCCACGCCGGCAGCGTGGCTCCGGGGAGGATTTCGCGGGCAAGAATTTAGGATAAAGGCTGATTTACACGCGCCACGACCCCCCAAACCATCCCAGCAGCGGCATCCGCCGCGCGCGACAGCCCATCGATTTCCGGATTCTCCGCGGAAACGAATGCGTATCTGTTTCGCGGCGCTCTGCCTCTATAAACTCAATCTGCCAGCCAGACCTGGTGGCATTCATCGCGAGTAATGCATATGCAAAGTGACTGTAAAATATTGTTTTCGTCCACGCTCTGTCGCGTTAAAAAATGCCGAACGTTTCTGGTCATGGGTCGCGCTTCCACGTTCCTGTTTGTGTAAATATCCCCGATACGGGACAAACGAACGTTTATCGTGAGAAATGTGCCGGATTTTCATCTTAGCGTGGAGGCGATGCTGCACGAAGTTTGTCGAGGATCAGTCGATAGCGAGGAATTTTTCTTTCTTGGGATCAGCATAGGGAGCATTCGTTAAATTGAGAATACGAAATTTTGCGCATCCTCTGGAATAGTTTTCAAAATAGTTTTGTTATCAGACGGTTGCTGTATGGTACAAACATTTTACTCTTAACCGAAGGTATTGTGGAATTTTCGATGGAATACTTTTTGTCGTTATGGACTTTTTAACTGGGCTATCCGGAATAGTTTCCAAAATTGTTTTATTATTAAGCAACGAGTATATAAAATAGAAACATTTTGTGTTCAATTGAAGGAATGGAATTCTCAGCGAAATTCTTTCTGCTGTAGTTTTCAAGAGAAATTTTTAACCAGAAATACGAAGGTTTCGGAGACTCGGTGAGATACTTTTTCATTTTTATGATTCCACTGACACGCGCCGCTTTTTGCCAAAATGAAATCGTGAATTCTGCGAATAACAGAAATACAAATCCGAATGTGCCAGATATTTTAACACGCGTTTGCGAGGACAATGGAAAGCACGCGTGGAATTCCTCGAACCCGTCCGTCTGTTTTCGCGTCAGTAGTACAGCCACGACGTGGGCTAACGTCAAAGACTTCGTTTCGCGTGTAAACAAATCACGAGAGAACCCCAGCGGCGCTAATCCCCGCACGATCCGGATCATGAATCCGATTCAGTCGTCGAATCCGTGGACAATCGGCCAGCAATTAATCCAGAGCGAAGTTTACCCTTCCTACCGGGAGCTGTGTCTAATCGAATCGAAGGACGCGCGATCCAAAGGACTCTCCGGATTCCAGACGACATTAATAGCAGAAGACAGAAGCAGCGGTAGAGAACTGAGAGAAGATGCAGGCGAAGGAGAAGGAACAGAGATGTGCGTTTAAATATTTACACAGCCGAGGAGATCTTATTGAATTCGCGTCGCGATGAATCGGCTCAGCCACCTTATCCAGAAGAAAATGATGAAAAAAAGTGGATAGATGGATGAATGGATTTCTCTATGAGCATCTTCCGATGAATTTTTATGCATCGTTCGTCCCATCGATTCAAATCTAACGAACTACAAAGTGAACGATTACGAGCGGACCGTGGATTTTTATACGATCGCGGGAAATTTCGAGACACAAAAACGCACAGAACGATCAAAAATAAATACGAAATATTCAGAGTACAGTATATCATAGTATACCACCCCTTGCGCAAGTAAAACACTTTCCTATCTAAATTCGATTATTTCAATCGATAAAGAAATGACCGAAGAGGAATGAACAGGGAATTTCAGAGAATTGAACTCTGATTAGAAAGAAGCATCGAGTTAGAAAATTTTAAATAGAACGATAATAAGAGGGAATTTTTATCGCCAGGAATAACATAAAAGGGAATGGTAATTTAAAAAATATTGAGAAAAGATCAGTTTACCAAACGTTTAATTCTTCTAAGAGCATTCGTTTTCTCTTTCTTTCGAAATCGCGCGACCAACCAAAATCTCTAACCTATCGCTGCTCGATAGAAAAAGACTTGAAAAAGTGAATGGATGGCTGGTTTCCCGCGGCTTTTCGGATGGATTTTTATGCTTCGCTCGTTCGCTCGTGCGCGATTTAACGAAATACCAGACAAACGACAGCGGCAAAAGGAACGTACTCGAGTAGTGCGAGGATAGAGCGAGACGCAAAGAGCTGATGAAGGCTCAGAAATATGCAAACGCGCGCAACGTCCCCCGAAGCATCAGCTGTATGAATTACGACCCCGGTACGTATTATCGTTCCCGGTTCCAAGGGGGTGAAAACTCATCCGACCTGCACACGTACAAAGGGCGGCGAACACGTGGCTAAAAAGGGCCGACGAAAAAATATTGCATCGACGACGTCGACATGACTGTTCGATCTGGAGCAAGAATCGCGTTAATACGCGATAACCGCGATTCAACGAGGGATTTTTTCTACATCCTTTCGTTTCCTTTTTTCCTCGTTTCGTACCACCGACGCGGCTGTATCCGTTAATCCTTCAAATACGGTTGTCGTCGATAGGGACGGAAAGTTTGCCTATCGATGACTCCGTTTGAAAATTCTATGCGAGTAAACCGTTTACTTTATGGTTGATTTAAATACTTTCGTTTAAATTTTTAAACTTTTGAAAACTTTTGAGTAAAATAAATGAAATTTATAATTAAAATTTACCATAGATTTATTATAAAATTTATAAATAAAATTTATTACAGTATCAAATTTTCAGTGAAGAAAATTAAATATTATTTTTTATTGCCTATTCTTTGATTGCTTGCAACAGGAATAATTAGTCTTGTACCTATGACGTATTAGTACTTTCTACGTAATAGATGTTTGTATTTGCGTGTGAGATGTATTGATAATGATTTATGAAATGTACGGGTACTTAAAGGGTTAATTACGCGCAATGGCAACGTTACATTACGCTATAGCGTAAGATAATGGAAATGGGGAATTAGAATCGCCTCTATGTGTTTCCGAATGATATTATTCCGCGGATTAAGGGTCGTTGACGGCTGCTAGACAATTTTAGCTACTAATTTCTTGGGTGACAATGAGGTCGTACCGTTGTAGTTGGCTGGAATCAATTGGTTAGTCGTATACGGAAAGGTAATTAGGGGCTGAGAAGCTTTGTTTGTTGCTGAATTTATGAGGGTCGTAGAGAATATGCAGATAAAGTATGGAGTAATATCGAAGCAATGCAAATAGCAATTTAGAAAATACACGAGTTATTCTAAATTTATGGAATCAAGTTGTCTATTTTTGAGAGAATTAAGTATTAATTCTGTACCTGGATAGTAAAATCGATCGTTTAAAGCAACTAACTTTTATCCTTCCAAAAAGCAAAAATAGCAAAATTTTCCTCACTATTCGATGCAATGAAAAAGAAATTCTTTAAAAAGAGAAAATCTTTTCGTTAAAAACGAAAAAAAGAAACAAAAGGTAGGAAATTATGCGGAACGATGTAGAAAACCACGAATTTCGAGCCGTTTGAAAATGGCCAATTAACAATTTTTTCCTAGAAGCGAGGGGCGTCTATTAAAAATAATTTATACGAGTCAAATTGAGCGAATCATTACAAGCTCGAAATTGGCGGGCTTTCGCGGTTTGGAAATCGCGCGAATCCCTTTATTCGAGATAGCCGTAGCACGATCCAGTTAATTTTGAAGTATGCAACCCTTGCTGGCGGCCCGTGTGCAACTACCTCGTCGTGATAACGCTATTTCCGCCCCGAACTATGTGAATTCAGCCGTGTGATGCTTGTTTATTCCAGAAGAACTGCCAGACAGCGGTTACGCCGTTATTAGCGAAACCGCGCTGTTACGCAATTACTCGCGCATTACAATCGCGCTTTATCCCCTAAGATTTCGATAGTTAAACATTCATCGAGTATCTGTCTTCGTAAGAGTGAGATATCGAGATTTCGAAATTTTGATACGTTGTAATGAGTGAGAGCTTTAAACGTTTCATTTCATATACCGTATATCATCCAGAAAATTTATGCTATTTGTTGTTTCGCACTTGAGGCAACTCGTTAAAAGGGACGACAAATTTCCTTGAGAAGGAAAAGTTCCTCGTGAAATTGCTCCATACATTTATCCTAAAAAATCTGTTAAATCCTTCGAATATTGCTCAACAGTACACTTTTCTATAAAGGCAATTCAAAAGTGTTAAAGAGAAAAAGAAAACGCTTCTGAAAGTGTAGTTAAGGAGAAAATTTTCGAGTAAGGATCAAAAAAGGGACGAAAAGAGAGTGGAAGGTCGAGTAGAGGCGCGAAGAACACGGGAGATAAGAGGGAGGGCAAACAGTCCGTGTACAAAGCAAAGAATCGAACAGATGGAATTGTTCGTCTAAACGCTTGGTCCTTGTAAATGTACTTCCTCAAACAGATACACGCGCGCCACTTACATCTTGTACATCGTAGAAGGTGTGCAAACAATCCACTCTATCTATAAACTCGCGAATTCACTTGAAAATCGAGTTTTCTGTCGATTTTCGTTGAATCGGCGTATCCCGTTGTCTAAAGTCTTCTGACTTAAAACGATTTAACATATGGTATCCCCATAAATAATAAAAGGGATTGAATAAGGTATAAGAAACTTACCTTCGTAGACCCAGTCCGGTACTCCATTATAAATAATTCCAAAGACCCCGGTGTCTGTGATTTGATAGTCGACGGCCACTTCTGCTTCTGGTCTATAATAGATATTGTTCTGGTACACGTACACCAGTGCATTGCCTTGTGGTGCCCAGGTTGCTAGTTGCAAGGAAATCGAGTCGTTTGCAGTCAACGAGCTCTCCGATCTGAAAACATTGGTTCACGTAATTTTTTACAATTTTTTCCTATAAATATGTATTATTTCGTAGAATATGAGATATTTTGCGAGGTTATATGTAAATGTGTGCAATGAATGAGAGGCGTAATGAATACCCTAACCTCTAATCGTTTCCCTCATATTGTTTTAATTCCTATTAATTATGTATGTTATACGTATTTAGATGCATATTACAAATTAATAATTCTAGCATTAAAGCAAATATTTAATAGTGATTATTAAACACATAATTCATGGTCAATTGGATTGTTAAATAAATGTGTAATAGAAAACTAAATTATTAAACAGACGCCTGGCAAACTCAATTAATGTATAATATGTAGTAGTAAACGTGATTGTGAAACAAACGTGAAATAGTACGCTCAATTATATCAAAATAAACCAATAACTAAGTGTAAAAATTGTCTTGAAGCTAAAACATAATCGTAATACGAATTACAGGTTACTCTAACAGCCAAATGAACGATCCGACAAACACGAACAAAAGATTTTAGAAAACTATTTAATTTTATCGCAACAATGACCACTACGTTATTAAACGAACGTGTATTAATAGAACGAAGCTAATAATAATGTATAAACGTAAAAAGAAGCAATAAGTACGTATAGATACGTAACTGACAGGTTAGGTTACACGATGCATTTCAAACTATGTGACTAATGTGTATTAATTAAACGTAGTAAAAATAATAGAAAACTCGTACACTAAGGAAGCATTTAAAGCATGTTTCTATTACACAGTTGATAAATTATTACTTTAAGACATTGTAAACGACGTGATTAACATTACGACACTCGACACTAAAGTGGCGGTTTCTCTGACAAATTTGACAATATTTAGGCGCGAAGATTCAAATACTCTTCTACCCACAATCACGCGACTGAAACCCGAAGCAAATAGTTATACGGAATTGTTAACGTTTTAATTCTTGTTCCACAGAATACATTAATAATATATTGACAATATATTATTAATATTCCGTGAGAGTCTATAACGACTAAACCCAATATCAGAGTCGATATGAAAAAGGAATGCTTGGAAAAAGGAAAATCTGTAATCCTCCATCAGAAGTGCATAAACTTCATTATGAATTATGAACTGCAGAACGGATAAACGGTTAATGTATTTAACCTCGTACTACCGTATTACATAAAGTTTAATGGATATAATTCCCACGATTCAACACACTGCAACAAGGAACGAATGCCAATCAAAGACAATAGCTGCAATATATCCCAACGTGGTAAGACTGCTTATATTCAAATGCGACTTAATCGTGGGTTAAATCTGAAGTTTAATAGGCTTATGGAATCAAATCTGGAATAGATTCGAATAGGTATGTATATCTTCTAAGCTATACGCTGCAGCTCTAAATCTGCTTTCCGCGTTGCATCTCGAATATCGGCTAACTCCAGTTAACGCTCAAGTTATTCGTGGCTTAACCTCATCTCATCGTCGTATTCATCGGTCTTCGACGAACAGGAGGAATGATGTCGTTACCATTTACTCGGCACTCCTTCTACGAGCGTCGATATTAACGAGAAGCGATCGAGACTCGAATTGAAACGATCGAAGAACAGAGTTAGAAAAAGAAGAAGAGAAGGAAGAAGTCGAGGGGAAAACGGCGTCGTTTGAGATTCCGTAACCAGCAGCACGATAAAACGGCGAGATATAAATGGTCGAGGATTCTACGTTGGCGAAGTAACAAGCAGCCATACGATCCTGTTCGATCAGAATTGCCCCGGAAGAAAGCACTCTCTGACGCGATACGAAACAAACCGGAGGCTACAAACGCCCGCAACCCACAAACACGCTGAAAGGAATAACGTGTGCTCTCGATGCCGCGATTACCGGCGTGGTCGAATGCATACAAGCTCCTCAGGATCTGTCGGTATTCTTATTTCAAAGGCAGTAAAAGCGGCTCGGACGTAAACCAAAGCGCTACGTACGTCGAGATTGCTGTGTTACAGAAAACGATCCTCCAAGGATATCGACGTTACGCTCTAAGCTCAATTCGTTTCTTCTTTCGATCTATCCCGCCAACAGCTTGATTAATATTTATCTCTACCCTGTTATACAGACTGGTTGGTTGATTGTACAGAACTGGGCGACAGTCGGCGAGATCAACATCGAGAATTTGCGTTGCGTGTTTTGTACACACAGGCTGAGTTACACAATTTGCCTATCCTGAGAGATTTATGCAGTGTATTGGGCAGAAAATTTAAGGGATGCTTCTGTGAGGCAAAATCGGTAGGACGAAAATAAAGAAGAAAAACATTGCACTTTTCGCCTTTGTTATTTCTCTGACCTACATTCCTTCATATAAAAAAGTTCCATGCTTCGTTTTTGTCTTATTCTGGCTCTTATGGAAACACCCCTTAAATTTTCAACCACTTACGTACAAACACCACGTAAAGCAATTGCCTGATACATTTATGTGAATTCTATTAGGTTCGCTGGCTGCTATATGAGGTACCGAGCAGAAGATTTAGGCTACGTATGTTGCACTATGTTATACAGAGTAGGTTACATAATTTGCGTATGTATACGACTGGCTCCGAACATACGTACAAAAATATCTGATATCTAGGAGGAAATGTATCGTGGTGGAATGATTTTTTTAAGTGAGTTATACGTTTAGGAGATATTCAGGAGATTTTGAATTTATTAAATAGAGTGCATACGTTTTTGTATCAAAATTTAAAAGAGCAATGAATATATGATTCTATAAATGCGATACTCTGTAGCGCAGAATCCGTTGCTACGTACATATTTCAGACTGCGTCCAATATCTGGTTATAACTTTGTAGCGAAGTTTTCACTTGCACATTACACGATTTGCCTGCAGTTTGACTGAACAAGTTGGAAACACCCTTTATACATTTTATTCCGTCAATATTATCATACGATATATTGTTAGAAATTGTATAAAGATATAAACTCGAAGAAAAAGCTTAATATATATATATTTGTATCCAAAAAATATTTTTAAAGCTGTTAATGCTATGTAGCTCCCAACGCGTGGCTTTTGTTTCAATTATCCAAATCCTCAGGATCGTTCGTTTAATCGAATGGGAGGAGTAACTCCGCAGGTAGTCGGTAGAATACATTTCCGAGAAGATGTAGATGGACCTTTTACTTGAAGCGCTGCTTCTTCTCTTTTTTTCTTTTTTTTTATGGTGAAACGTCGTTTTACGAGAACGTTGCTCGGGGATTCTGTCGAGCTTTCGCCTGGTTGGTAGATTCTTGGTTTACGTACCCGCTGTTAGAATATTCGATGCTGGATTCTGGCCTTCGCTTCCGAGATTATGGCATCTTGATTAAACTATAGCATCGAATTTCCTAGCGAACGTTAGATCTCTTATTAAATATCCCCGATCGAGAATCGATTGAAAATCTTAAATTAAGATGGCTATTGAATTACGATAGAAAATGAAATACCGCGAACGACGATGGAATTTCTCGGATTGTAGTGAGTGCTTATTTATCAGTATTAAATACTAATCTCGTTTCATATTTACTATCGAACAGTTTTTACTATTGTAAGAATGCTCAGATGATAGTAGATAGAATAGATTTTCTAAAATACATCTTATAAATTCATTTCCAGTAAATGCACGAATAAAACGTCGAAAGTGAACGTTTATTTAACTGTATCAGATCCCGATATCTTCCTACTTTTACCATTAAACAGTTTTTATCGTTGTAAGAATGTTGGCACGAGCCAATTTTCTAGCTTCTTTCCAGATATAAATGCTCCTAGATAGATAGATCCTATAGATTTTCTTTCCAGATCCTTTTGCTACCTTTTGTTAAAAGTAAATGTCAGGATCTAGCCCGAAATTTAGGTAAATGGCCGCATAATTTTCACAGAACGGGTATGCAAAGTGATGGATCGGGCTGATTGAGATCCTTTTATATCTAGGAAAGGCAGTAAAAAGGTATCACCGGAATTCGCTAATGGCTTTTAAAGGTGACTATGGTTAGGAGTTAACGCGAGCCGGTGTGTGTTCATGCAGAGTTGGCACACGGTTGAAAGGCTGAGTAATAAAGAAGCTTGAGCAAGCGCGTTACATTATTTCCCTTTTAGAATTGAATCCGCATGCCAAGCAGATATACGCGGTACGTTGCTAAACTCGGTCACCGAAATTAAATGGCGGCTTAAAGAATTTACGGAGGTCGCGACGAGAACTCGAGGAACCATCCTTCGGACATTCGCGTTTTTATTTTCCATCGAGCTGAACCGACCGGAAAAGCTTCCTTTGGTACTTTAGTGAAATTAAAACAACGCCTGTATAGAAGAGATATTTTCCAGATTTGGCTTCAGTTTCGATGGCCATTGCGTTTTTCACAATCAACGGTGTGTTCTTCTATTAAAGAAGTTACGAAGATTGGATTAACCTTCCAATTCTTATTACATATTCACGTTACGATCCAATATTCCTTTCTGATCTTTATTAAGAATTACAAATTATGTGACATGTTTAGCTCTACAACAAAGATGTTTAGGTATTGTACTAATGTACAATGTATCCACGCATTGGCCAAAAAAACTATCAATTTTCTTACCTTACAGAATAAATAAAAGCTGACACACTTGGTTCAGAAATTGGAGGCTAAAGAATGCAATGGAATTTGAATACCACCAGAGAACAAAAATTTCCCTTTTAGAAAATCCAAGTAATGCTTCCTATCCTTAAAAAAACTCCTATAAAACAGTCACCAATAAATTACGTAAAGTGCCAGGTCTTCTCGAAATACCTGATAAACTCTGGGTCAACATCGATATTTCCAGCTAATCCCTAGACGGAAGATCAGTTGTACAACGGGGAAAAAAGACTCTAGTAACATGAACAAGGGCAACAAAATTTTTCCTTGACTCGTTCGCCGGAATTACTGCAGCAACGATGCCATGGTAGTATCAGAAAAAGAAAAAATAACAAGTACTTTGCATGGAGGAAGGAGTGGATGGCTGTAAAAAAAAAAGTAGCCTCCTCGTAATTCCTGGCATTTGAATTTTAAGACGTTCAAGCTTAAGTGACTACAGCAACCCTATCTTGCTATAATTTCTGATATTTGAATTTTAAGATGTTCGTGTTTAGACGACTTACGAAATGCTGTGTTATTTGAATTTTAAGATGTTTAAGCTTAGGTGTCTCAAGCAATCCCATCTTATTATAATTCCTGATATTAATATCAGCTATCTGAATTTTAAGACGTTCAAGCTTAAACGACTCAAGCAATCCTGTCTTACTATAATCTCTGGTATTCTATACACGTATTATATATAGTGTAATATATACTATAATTTATAGTATATTTAAGACGATCAAGCTTAAGTGACTCGAGCAATCACATCTTATTCTAATTCCTGATATTCGTGTCAGGTATTTGAATATTTCAGGACCTTCAAGCTTAGATAACGCAAGCAATACCATCTTACTATAATTTTTGGTATTTGAGTGTTGAATACGGAAGTAAAACAATCTTCTCTCGACTCGTTCAACGAAATTTCTGTGGTAACAAGGACCTGATAATACCGCAACAGCAACAACAAAGGAAAGATTCGTTATAAGAGGAAGCTACTAGGGAATTTCATACAATTTATAAAATACATCGTGGCCAATGGGAATTGGAAGAAAGGAGAGGGGAATCGATGGAAAGTTTCGCGAGTCTCAGCAGCAGCTATCGTGATGTCAGAGAGGTTCGGCTTCAAAGGAGAAGTTTTGGTCGGGAAGAGCGAAAGAAAGGGGATGGGCGAAGAGTCATAAATAAAGACGCTGGTATTCATGTAGCGTAGAAACCGGGTTTATGGCCGAAACTCTTGTACCCTGTGGTACAAAGTGCACGGGCGTTCGATCCCTTGATTTCAGACTTTAAACCGGGACACGGTTCGTTCCCCCTAATTGATAGGCGAACTGCAGACGCGACAACGACCGGCACGCGAGTGAATTAGCAAGAAATTCAGTCTGACTGCGAACCAGTCGCTGGAGATTTAAAGCGTGCGTCGTCCATGGCTTACAAAGCTTTGTCGAGAGTTTGGTAAGGGAACGTTGTTAAAAGTTAGTCCAAACGCATGCGTTTCCTGCGGTTCGAATCTGGAGCAGCTTATACGCGATGCTCTGTCTACTATCCGCTTTTCTCGGTCATATTCATTGATCGTAGTCAGCGATGTAGGTAGAACGATTTCAAATTGAACGAACTTTGACTTTTGAGATGCTATTTTTGGGTGTATTACGTATCGGCGAAGAAACCGAGAAATTGGAAAGAGACCATTTGAAAATGTTATTAGACACTTTTTAACGAGATAAGTCGATCGTCGTTCACAGTTGAATTAACTTTGATTTCTGTTCAAGAATTGTAAATTTATCGTTCTTGATAGCTCGAATAATTTAGAATTAAATACACTCTGATATTCGTCGTGAATAATTTTCTACCAAATTGGAATATTAAAAGAAAAGAAAAGAAATACAAACGGAAAAATCAAAAAGAGGAACTTTGTTACCAAAGGAATCCGATATTTTCTACAGTACACGGAATACCGAATCCCATTAAATAGTAGAACGTCGTTCCGCGAAACAAAGGCAACGAACCCTTCTGGAGGCGAGAGCAGAATTCGGCAAAGATCCGTGCCATTCGTGCGGAATAAAGATTGCTGGAATATCGTGTGTGTACATGGTGCGAGCGTTGCTGTATTGGTTATAATCAAATTCGTTTAAATGACTCAATCCAAGTTTGGGAAGGCTTGATTGAACAAACGGAGAAAACACAGAGAAGAGAAGACGGAATGCTGGCGGTAACTGGCCCAAGAATCACCAAGGATTCTGATGTTATTTCTCAATCGTATCCCAGAAGAAAGAATTTCTGAATATTTTTCGTTCGTTCGCAGTTGGTAAAACGTTGGCAATAAGTCCATCGAGAAACGAACGACAAACGATTCGATACAATCGACCGATGTATTAATGACGAACCAGGAATGATTCGAATTGTGGCAATGGATCGCAATGTTAAGTATTTTCTGTTACCATTCTTCCTCTCTATTCGCTCGATCTGTTTGTATAAGTTGCTTATTATCGTTATTCAAGCTATTATCTTCAAGACTCATTGTGTTCTCGACGCAACAATGTTCCATTGAAGGAAATCGATCTTGTCGAGCTTCGAAACGCCTCGTATACTACGTATTTTGACGGTTCACTATGGCATAAATCATATAAAGAGATCACGTTGACCGAGGAAAAAAGGATTACGTTCATAGTCGAGCGATGGCTTACGCGTTGTTCCAGATGAATCGCGCTCAAAGAGAAAGCGTACAAACTACGTTCCCTGCTGTAGAGAGAATATTTTATTTGAAAGATCATAATGAGTCTGTGGTGACTGCGTTTCGAGCGAAGCTCTCTGGTTAACTTAGATTGCGCCAAATGGAAATGCTAATTTTCTGGTTTGTTGTCGATTACTCTCAAACGTAGCAAAAGCAAATTACGTATAGCAAAGTATCAAGTAATGGTACCGTGTGCTTTTTTCGAATATATAATCTTATACATTCTGACGTTACCTCGCGGTATCATTTACAGTGAAATGCTACGAAACAGTTCCTCCAAAAGGAAAGTCTTCTTTCGTGTCTTTTGACGTGTATAAAACGTTAACGCCACTAAGAGACGTCGCATTTAATTGCACAAAGAGAGAGTTTAATTATATGCGCGCGGTAACGTTTTTACGTTTCAAACACTTTAATTTCACATTTTCTAGAAATATTACTCGTCAGTACCGCCGCATATATATCCAATTCCTAACCAACGCGAAAAGTATTCCTACCTGGAACAACAATCTCCAATTATCTAAGATAGCACCTGTGATAAAATATAATTAAAACGTAATTCGGGATTCGAGAGACTGACTTCGGAAGAAAGGAGATTCTGCTGGAGCGATGCTTAATTTTCCCGGGATATCATCTTCGTGAGATATCGAACGCGAGACAAGGAGAAGACGGCTGATCGGAAAATTGAAATCTGGAATTCATATCCGAGACGACGGCGGCGAATTTCATTTTCGATGGCACGTTGAAAATTCGCCGAGCATCCTCAGAAGCCTACGTAGAGAAAAGCCGACAGAGAGAAAAATGTCGCTGGCAGGGGAACGCGTAGCTTCGTTCGTTCTTCTGGTCACGCCACCAAAGTCATTCATGCGCGCCAACCTACAGCTTTTTGTTCTTAACTTATCAACTCGTTCCACAGCGACCTTTCCCGCATTTCCCTACCGTGACTCCTCGTCTGATCTCTCCGTCGACTGCTCCTTTCCACGATTATCGTATTTATGAGAGTGGTTTCCCCTCTACGAGAATCGAAGGGGACAATTCTA
The DNA here is from genome assembly GCF_905332965.1 of Bombus pascuorum. Taxonomy (NCBI): domain Eukaryota; kingdom Metazoa; phylum Arthropoda; class Insecta; order Hymenoptera; family Apidae; genus Bombus; species Bombus pascuorum. The sequence continues at coordinate 5,526,861 of NC_083501.1, read as the reverse complement.
TTTGTACCGTGTTTGTTTAACATCTGAATCTTCCATGTTCATTGTTACGATTGCAATCTTGCACGTCCATGATAAGACTTTTCTATATTACTAGACCAACGGCTGCCTAAATTTTGTTTGTGTAAAATGTCCGGATTTTACGTACAACTGTTTCTGCACACGCTTCAGCACTAGATTGGTAAATGCAGTCGACATATAACAAATTTTACGCTTCTTGTTTTCTTCAATTCTGACGCGTGTCAGTTCAGTGATTAAATTGTGCAGCGACAAACTGTAACGTGAACGTTATGTTACTTTCACCTGGTGTTTACTGCGTAAAACTTGCTCCACGATAGATCGACGTAAACGAAATGCGAATACCATATTTTAAGTTACTCCATGTATTTTCAATAATTCAGATATTAAATTGTCTATATGATAATAATAAACAGTTATCGATACAATAGTATTAATTGTACGAATACTATAATATTCTAGATTTGTAACGTTATATGCATATCACGTTGATCAACAATATCGATGAAATATAACTATCGACATAGCCACGTGCGTATGTTTGCATTGCAATATCGAAATAAAAATTTAATTTTGTACTCTCCAAATTGTTGCATTTTTTGTTGCATGCAAATCATATGCTTTGCGTTTCTAATACAAATATTAAAATATTTTGTATCATAATCATTTTACACAGATATGTACACGTGTGCCATTGCACGCACAGAAACAATACGCACGCCTTATATGTGTTATACCTATTCGTAGTACGTAAAATCGTGGACACCTTGTGCATAAAGAGTTAGCAATCTGTAATATGTTAGGTTGTCTGAAAAATTTTTTTCGTTTCATAAGGTGATAATAGATGAATTTCTGTTTCATATTATTTTATTGAATTAGGTATGATCCATTTCGTTCTATTTCTATTATTATGTTCGTGTATAATTCAATAAATTAATATAAAACAAAAAACATTGTGCGTCTATTATTTCCTTATAAAACGAAAGAAACATTTCGGACAACCTAATACATATAGAAGTCTGTGATTTTTATGGAAGATTTGTATTGACGTAATTAAAGTAGCGATTCGTTTCATCCGTTGAAAAATACACATACCCTACTTTGGGTATTTTATGTATTTTTGTGTGTCATATGCGTTGTATATCGCATGGCTTCGGGTTGTAATTGTGCCATACGTATCTAGAACACTGCCTGTATTTACTATTCTAATCCTAGTTATATCAACCATAGAACTATAGCTCTCCTCATCAATATTTAACTGCTAGCTACATCCAACGTAATACCTGCGCTCGCTCGTAAGAATAATTGTAGTAGCACTCCACTTGCAGATTTAGCTAGCGTCCATATTTATACCTGAGGTAACGGATTAAGTGGAGAGAAAATTATCTGTGTTGCATTTGAGTCAAGCTACACGCGTCTTGCACAGGAACACAGTTATCCCATCACTCGTCCGTACTGAACATCGATCTTAACTGGAACCATTGTAATATTCAAAACCACTGTCTTGTTAGAAAATGAAATTTGTGATTAGATAAAAAGATTATAGTTTCAGTCGTTTACTAAATTAAAAAATTAACAAACATGACAATCTTCGATACAAGTCATTTGAACCTACCAAGCTTCTTTCGCGTGGTTCTGCAATGAAACGTTGCGTTAACGCAATTTTGAGCGCCGCGTTAAATTTCGCTGACAAATTCTGAACGACCTATATAACATGGTTAGAAAAAAATATGCGAATACGATATCATATATCGCAAAAATTCAATTTTATGGCACGGTATATTTCAATCTATCGCGGCTGCTAGGCAAAAATATATAAAATTCGCGTGGTGGCTCACGTGTTAATGGGTCGGAGAATAAACGTGGGTGGTAAATGTTCCAAATGTTTCTCAAACGGAACGCGATGGACGAGTTTCCTGGTTTGAAATACGGCCGCGGCTATAACTCCGAACTTTGAAGGACCGAACTTTCGAAATACGCCGGCGTGAACAGCGAAAAAGTTCCCGCCGTTTCTGAAACCGTTCTCGACCCTTGCTCCCGTCAACGAAAAATCCCTCTAACCTTTCGAACAATATTGGTTGTTACGTTTCTATAGAACTTTCATGCTCCATTCGAAACTTTATGGAAGGCTTCCGCGGCTTTTCGCCAGCTTCCGATCTAACGTCGTTTACCAAGCGGATAATCCGTCGGGAATCGGTTTTCACTCCCACTCTATCCAACGTAAATCTACTACTTTAGCCTTAAGGGGTCTTAAGATGAAAATACCGATCGATATTCGGCTGTAATTAGCGAGCTTTCCTCGAAAGTTTCTCATTCTAATCGAGGAAGTCGATACGCGCGGGGCTTAACGCGGTCATAGTTCGTGACGAAAATTTATCTCCTATGGATGTTGGCAGGAGCGTTACACCTGTCACGTGAGATTACATGTGCAATAACGCGTTGAGCAATTACGTTAAATAATATTTGTGACAGGATATATCGCGTAGATTCTTTGAAACTTGTTAAGGAAATGCATGCGCATGATACAGGTTGGCGAAAGCGTTTCACGAACATGTTAAGTACGTTGTGCTAAACATAGTGAGATTTAATTAACGCTATGACGAGATTCGAGGCAAAGCTTGAAACTAACCTGACGTTATATATAGAAATTACAAGATATTTATTGGAAACATATATTTACGACATGTAAGAAATTTCACGTAATTATCATCTGCTCGAAACTATTCTCTCGGGCTGCAACATCATCTCGTCGTACGTACGGAGTTGGAAAGCCGCGAAGGATAGCAATAAAGACTTCGGGGCAGTGACTGCAAGAGAAATTCGTGGTGCACCAGCGAGTACGATTAAGCCAGTGGCAAAGTGGGTGGAAACGAATTCCAGGTAAGCGGCGTTGGCTCTAATCGTAATATAAGCACTGTTAAATGGCAAATTAACGTCCAGAGATCTCCCGAGTAAACTCCTACCGCTGCCGAGTTCGAGAAAAGCAAGAGTTTTAAATTTTAAACGACGATGGAGGAAAATTTCACGATGACGAGATTACACAATATTAGGACACCTACTCGTTACATCTGGCGAAAAACTTGGACCACAAATATTGCTTTAGTAATTGGCGCACAATACGAGTAAAATGACAGATATATAATAAAACATTTAGAGAATGAAGACAGCGGAAGGCGTACAATTTATGCAAAATATGTATATTGTTCTAATTATTAATACTTTTGTCCGGCATATCTTTGCTTCTTCAACAAAATATTGTTCTCACATCTGCCTCGAAGAAGTAAACCGCGGAACAAGCCGCAACGTGCTAATAAAAACAGCCGGGTTATGAACCCCGAGAAACCACAAATATGTCAACTAGGGAAAAGGATTGGGGAGAAGCTTCGCGTCGCGTTTCGCGATTAAAACGAACACCACGGGTTAGGTCGCTGTGGATGAAATTCTCGCGGTCGTAATTTGCACGCCGGCAGGCCCTTTCGAGTGATCGCGCAACTTCGCGGTGGCGCGAAGATTAAAATGCAAATCTGAAGTTCTGTGACCCCTCTGTGAGGTGGAATAAGTTTGAGATACGATTAGGTGAAATGGCCCGCGGCCTCGCCACTCGTTTACTTACAAGGTCTGCAGATTCACGATCCTGTAGTGGGCCAAGTACGTGTGTCGATAGAGCTGCAACAGAAAGAAGAGCAACGGAGAATGTTTATTAGCCGAGACTGTCAGGGAAACTTGACCGGGGAAATTGGATACCGGCAAGCTTTTAAGGGTTAAATAAACGCTCCCGGGTCTTATCGCGACGTTCTTGTCGTTTACTCTCAGTTTCTCCTTTTTTCTTTTTCAGAATCATTTTCTTTTACTTTTTCGAATCTCTCTCTCTCTTTCTCTCTCTTTGTCCCTGTCGGGCACAGGCTCTTCGTTTAATATGTTCCTCGGGTGAATCACGTTCGAGAGATTACGTCCTCAGGGACGGATTCCGTTGAAGCTATATTAAAATTGGTAGAGATGCAACCGACAGGACGATGGGCATTTTCTTTTTGAGAGACGTAGCAAGATTTGTAAAGGGAAAAAAGGATTTACATGTATGAATTTGGTTAGGACGAGGTAAATTATTCTAGAAAATTATACAATTTAGGATTTTGAATATAATTATCCGCCACGATTTGTCTCGCTCTAATGAAATGCATACTGCTATAATTATACTTTCCAGATATCTTGTGATCGAAATGGCCTAAGAAAACGGACCTTGTCACGTGTCGTGGTTGTATATGGAATTCAATAATTTCCTATGGTAGTAGTATTTATTTATTGTACAAGGCTTATGCCCAGTGTATGCCCATAGTAAATAAATATAAAATAAATGGTGTTTTAAGTTTATACAGTGGATTAACTGTTTCGTTATGGCTGTAGTCCCTTGCTGTTAGCTAATTCGATGATGAATTTTCTCCAGTTTATTCCTATTATAATGCCCAACTTATTTTCCTATTCAGTCTTCTAAGTAGAGGCATTTTAATCTCGTGCACGATTTTATGTATATATCTTTTGTTAGCTTTTCTTCTCGAAGGAAAAGAATACCTGCAACGTCCATATTTTTTAAGGAAGCTGACCTGCATTGCCAATTTGTGAGGACACTTGATTAGAATATGTTCTACTGTTGCCATTTCGCTCCTACTACACGGTATAATTTCTTATACTTTATCACGTTTTAACAACATTAATTATAAGTGACAGAATTTCGATGAAATAAAATAAATGGCACCTTCAGTGACATAGAAAAATGAGGCTCGTATAGTATTAATTTATCTACAGAGTTACCTGCGTTTCGTTACAGTTAACCAGTATTCTCCTACTTCATATCTTTTCAATGAATTTTCAATTTATGCGATACACGTGAAAGGGCTTCCGAATAAATTCCATGTCTTCGACACGTATATCCACTTTCGACCCTCGCCGAATGTCTGTGACGTTTTTTTACTACAATGTAAAATCGAAATGAAATCACGGCGAATTTTTATGCCACACAATTTTTATCCCAACAGTAGGATTCCCAACGTGCATGCCACTTCTTCTTACTACGATATTCTTCTTACGTCGCGGGCGCATGAATTTGATATAAAATTATTTCGCTCGAAGCGCATTGCACCTAACCACTGGCGAAGGACGGATAACGGCACGTAATTTTTATTTCAATAGGGGAAGGGCCGGTAGCTAACGAACCCTTTACTAGTAGATTTATCTGAAACCAGTCGTCGCGAAACACCGACTATTTCAGCGTAGAGCGCCATAACGATAACGCGATTCATACGCCGGAGGACCGCTAATTACGAAACAGAAACACGAGGCCGCCGCGTAATCGGAATTTTCAGTTTCGAACAAAAAAAGTTATAGCGATAATCCGACACGGTTACGCGACCTTCTAAAACGAATGCAAATTTCGTCGAAAATTATACAGCAGATGAAACGCGTCTTTGGAAACGGCAAAAATGAAGAAACGAGAGATTGGAACATTTGGAAATTTTATATTTCCGCTAACTAGGACTGATCTTAAATTTTGATACGCTATATCTTTTATAAAAAAAAAAAAAAAAAAAGAAAAAATATCGCAAGAAATGTGCTTCTCTTATGAAAAATTAATATTCGCATAGGCAACCAGGGTCGTTCGTATCTCGAGCGACATTTTATTCGCAAGTTTCTTGCAGGCGAGTTTTTATTATCCCTGAAAGCCTTTCAAACACTTGACTTACAAACTGATTGTATAACGTAGTATAGATTTCGGTAAATATCTTGGAATCTTCTCAGATCTTTCGTCAAAGACTAGAGTAATAAAAGAATTTAATGTAAACGTAAACGACTCATTTTGCTCATGGCAGATTAAATAGGTACCATTGTTAAATATATCGGCAATTAAAAAGATATTTGATTCGAATAAATAACTCGTATCTCCTCTTCCTCGCAGAGGAAAAAATAGAACGAGATACAAAGAAATAAAAGAGTTGAGAGTTCGAGAAAAATACTAAAATAGTCGTCGTATAAGGAAGAATAAAAATGGCAGATGTTTCGCGATGGGACGAACATCGAGGCAGCGTCGCTTATCTCTGGAAATGTAAGCGGTTATGGTACTTGCGTTTTTCCCTTATGTTTCATAGCTCGTACAAAACCCCTTATCGTTGCTGTTATAATTCATCTTTCGCCGGAAATTCAAATGCAGCTTTCGTATCGACTTTCACGTCACGATGCAATAATGGCCAGGCTGTTTCCTTTTTCTCCTGTTTCTGCACGGTTTTAGCGTGCCTTTCGAATTGCGTGACGGGCGAAACAGTCGTTTAAAGACTCTGCCTCGCCGTCTTATCAACTTGAATTATCGTTTCTAAGTTTAAATAGAAAAACGGAATTCTAATTGCTAGCATTTATACCTATAGGTCTCCTTTGCTTAAGACCTTTCCGTGTTCCGTTCGAGGAAAGTAAGTAATTATTTCACCTTTCACAGTTCTATTAGACGTTAACGGAGTATTTTAATCTGTTCGTTTTGCGTGTCGGATAGCGCGATTAAAATAATCGGCGAATTATTGTAATTCGAGCGGAAAGAATTTCCGACAGAAAGGAAATTAAATGAACGTTTGAAGACACACGTTGCAGATTAACAGCTTCTGATATTCAATTTTATTTGATGGAAGGGAAACTTCAAGTTTTTAATGAGAAAGTACGAATAGAATATATCTTGATTTGCTATGTACAACCACGCGGCCGAATATTCATAAAACGAGATTTGAAGCGACAAAAATGTTACTCCGTAATTTTCGATTTATCTTCACACTTGGAATAATCTTCTGCCTGTTATTCGCTCCTGTCTAATCGACAATTAGTCAAATGCACGTATACTCGACAAATCGAATCACGCAGTTACAAAATTGAGACTATTCAACGTAAACTCCGCAGACCCGCTGCGAAACATCCTGACTGCCCTGTGCTTTCCTTTTCTCGCGTTTATGACGTTCTCAGTGATTTGAATCTTCAGTCGTTGAGCGGTATGAGGATCATATTTGATGTCATTTTTGCTTGTAACGTACTCAAAGATGTTATATCTTATCTCGATATTATTCAGCTATTTTGCATGAACGTTCTTTATAAAAGTCCAAGGAATTTCAATTTCCTTCATTCCGAACAATACCGTGCAGCATACAGGTATTTTAATTATGTAAATCGCATAGCTGTTTATATTCGAGGTTGATCCATTTGACCAGTCCCTTGATTCGTTCGAACATTCTTCGATACAATTGCTATAGATATATTGTTAGAATTTAATCTTGATGTTAAGATTAATAATCTGTGGAAGACACAATGTTTATGTTGAAATAATATTCAGTGATGTTTATTAAACAGAACTACAGAACCAAATGTATATAAGCGAGTGATATAATTAACAACGTATACAAGAATTGTTGATCGTTGGCCAGTTACTCTCAGACTAGACTTAGGTACTGACCCATGATCCCTTAAATACTTTTGAACCCCACTCTCTATACAGTAACGAGTATGACCTGTGTAAGTGTCCTGTTCAAATGCCTGTGTGGGTGTCTGTGCAAGGATACTTATGCCTATGCGTGAAATATCGTTGTATTTTTTATATTTTTTTATTATTTTTTTATTATTTTATTTTTTTTATATTTTTATTCTTACAATATGTATGCCTTTTTTACATTGCAAAATACCAAAATGCCATTGCAAAACAAGAGTTGAAAAGCTTTCAAGCTCGATTTTCTAGAAAATAAATCTTCCAAGGCAGTTTCGTTATTCTTGATTTTTCTCTTGCGTTTATCTTATTTTTGCAATAATTTGAGCTACCAAAGATAGTTTGCCATTTATGTCGCAGCGTAGTAGTTAGGGCAGTGAAATTTCTTCGTGTAGTCTGAATTCGATGGTCCAGAGGCAATAGCTGTGCCTTATCGGACCAACATGATGTACTGTATCGTGCCTCGAAAGAGTTTATGGAGGCAAAACAGAGTGGAGAGAGTGTCATGAATCCTTCCGTATCGTTGCACACTGTCGATGCACACTGTTCGATGGTATCGCGATCCACGAAGCCGAGTTTGGGTTATTTATCGCCAAAGTCCGGCTGTTTTTCGTTAGTCGATGATTGCGGAATTTTCTGCATTGTCCAGCGAGTAAATAGAGAACTTTAGTTCGTAGATTCCTTTTCTTCGGTAAATTCTTCTCTTTTATAATTAAACTGTGAATATTTTGCATCCGTGGCAAGTTTAAAAGTTTAAAAGGAGATCGAACGATTTTTAATTTTTTTTTTTAGGGTAATATATATTTATTGCTCAATATTTATATTGTCCAGTCTCAAAGCAATGTCTATTAACAATAATACACTTTTGCCAACGTTTTCTCCATCCCTGAAAACATTTTTGAAATTCGCTTTGTTGCACGCCTCTTAGCTCGTTCAGCGTCTTTCATAGTTTTCTTTGTTCTTGCAACTGAAAAGAAGTGGAACGCTGCCATATCTGCTGATCATGGTGGTTGAGAAATTATTTTGTTCTTCGCCGAAAAGTTTCTAACGAGCAACGACGTTAAACTCTTTGTTGTTCGATTTCAAACGATCAGAAAATCCGAAGTCGTAGAAATTTTAATCAAAATTTAAGTAATCAACGACATAAGAACGATCGTTTCTTCAATTGACATTTTGATAGACCGAGAAATTAAAAAGTTTTTGATTTATCAGAAAACCAACTTTTCGATCACGCTCGTATAATACACAAAAATATATAAAATATGCAAAATGTGGTTACAATTATCGTTAGGCTGTTTCATACTTCTATGAGAATTGAAAAAATGAAACTTACGCCTGATATAATAATTTATTTCGCCTACGAAAAATTATAACCAGTACTCAGCTTTGAATATTCCATACATTTTCGTATAATACGTGCAAGCTCTGAATTTCTGCGCTTTTCAATTTATCAGAAATGTAGGAGAATCCGTGGTTTAATAATTATTATTAATTGTTTCGTGGGATGTTCCTCCCTTTTCAAAATGGTGCACTGAATTTAGAAAAATACAGAAAGTTTCTTCGACAAGAACGCGTGATTATCGACCAGCAGACACGTTGCAATTTTTTACCGAACAATTTGAGTTTCCGTGCCGTTTCACTGGCTACTCGATCAAACGCTTAACCTTCACCATTGAATTCGCGCCTCCTTGTTCGTAGCTCGTATTTAAATTACTTTCGTGTTTCTATTCAGCACGCTTGCATCTGTATTCTCGTTTTACGTTTTTACGATTCGAGCATTCTAGTATTCTAAAGATTGCGTGACGAGATGCAGAAAGTGCTAACAATAAGTGCAAGCGATAATAAACGATGTTTAACCCTTGGCTATGACTGTACGTCCAATATTACTTAGAACGTAATAAACATTGCCATAATTACGCAATTAAGTAACACATGACGCTGAATGTTACCAATTAAGTCGAATGTCCTACTTTATAACTCGAAATCTAATTTTCGTCAAATTTAAATTTCATCCAAATTTCATTATTTTCCAATTACCACGCAATCGATATATTTCCATCTCGTCACGGCTATTAATTTAGTTATATTTGTTTTATTTCGACATTCGGGCGGAAAGATTCCTCACGTGTTACGTTTCACGTCCGTGTTTCCATATTTTCCATCCTCGTAAACTTTCCTCAAGAAACTTGCGAAAAGTTCGAAGGTAAAAAAAAGCTAGTGGCTGAAAAATGGCGCAAAAGGAGCGTCAGAATTAAGAATTAAGCGTAACGAGGGATGCTACGAAACGAACATTTTTCCAGCGAAGCACTTGGTCCTCGAGGGACCCGTTGTCTGAAATTACTTTTTTCCCCCAAAACAAAGCGATTTTCGACAAAACTGCAGCTTGTGTTTTCGATTTAGTTTCCCGTGAAAAATTGCCCGTTACTATCGCGACAGGTTATACATGCGTAGAGTAAGCATATAGTGCGTCATGAAGCACGATAAGCGAAACAACAAAACGCGAATCCTGGAAAATGTCGTTTTTCTCGATCGGTATCCCTCCTATTTTCATCAATGTACTTTGTATATGAAATCTACTCCACCTGTCGATGGTAATCGATATTTATTCGCAGCTGCGAGGCCCGTGTCGATTTTTTAATAAAAGCGGAAGAAAAAAGAAAACTGTCAGCACGGCGAGAAGGGAGGTCACGCGATGAAAATCGAAAAACGAACAATTAATCCAACGTGGGTCTCGCTACGAAAGGTTAATTAATTGCATTTCAGGCTCATGAATGGCGCGGTAACGATCAATCGAACGGGATTTCGCACGACAGCCCTCGGCTTCGAGCGCGACTCGTCCAAAGAGATACGATTGCCGGCCAAATATTTTCACGGCGGATTTTTCGGCCGTGCGGTCCACCGACGAAAATTGATTTACAGGTGAAAGATAATAGCGGAGCGTGGACCGGACAGCCTCGGCTATATCTTGATATCGGTGGAATTTGTTTTTTAATTTGCCATCCGAAAGCGCGGATTTTCCCGCCGCTGGGATCGCCAAACGGCGACGGGATCGAGCGCATTCCAAGCAGCTTCGAATGTAAAATTTCCGAATAAAAGCGATTTTACTTTTACGAGTACTTTGAAAGTAGTAGGACTGACTTATGTTCGTAAAAGTTGTGCAATCGCGCAATCGTTGTAGCTTTTAGGTTGTATTTCTTTGGCAAAATCATTTCAAAGTACCTACGGATTTATACCGTTTATACAGCATTTGTAACTGTACATCCTTTCGATAAAATCATTTGAAAATTCGTGTAGATTTATAGCAATTATGCAATAGTTGTAACTATATATCTTTTCGATAAAATCATTTCAAAATTCCTACAGATTTATAGCAATTGCATAATAGTTTATAACTGCGTATTTTCTTTCGATAAAATCATTCGAAAGCATCGAACCAGAGAATAAATCGTTCCAAGCGTTATGCACAAGACAGACCTGGATGAATGATGGGATCAAATATATTCCAAGTGCAGATAACGCAGAAAAATAAAAAATAACTTCTTACGGCAGAAACTAAAACAAGACGTTCGCGTCTATCAAAAAATTGACTAGGATTGGTACATATGGAACTTGGTCCTATCGCTGTCATCAAGTTTACGCTGAATTCTATGTCCCTCTGCCTCTATTCTCTTTATTCTTCCTGAATTTTTCGCCAGAATTCGATCCTGGCGAGCGTGCCTTTTGCATGCTCGATTTTCCAGCGCCGAAACGCGCTCGTCGAATTTTGAGGTGTCACGGCGTCAAATCTGCGGTTCCACCCAGAACTTGCGGAATTCCCTAGTTTTGTCACCAACGGAACACACAGACACATAGACACACACACGCACCCTCGCAACGCCTCGCTACGGGGCTACTTCGATTTTGTAATTAATCTCCCCCACCAACCGGAAACTTCAATTTTACAGGGCAAACTTGCCACCCCTGCGGCTTCGACTTGCACGATTCAATTTGGGAGCCGCATCCTGTCTTGATAAATTGCGAATTCTATTACCGTCGTCCCCCGAGCTATTTGTAAATTTTCGGACACTGCCAGTCGAATATATTTTCCTGTTACGCGTTTCTTACGATTGCCATTTTCCAATTTTAGAACAAATTACGTGACGCTACGTCAGAAATTCTATATCCTTCCCGCGATAGGTTCGCAACGAGGGTAAAGGAATTACCGTTATTAGACTGCAGATTGCAAAGCGCATTCGTAATAATCGAGCTGTGGATTTTCATGCATCTATAAAAGCTTTCAGGTCGTAAAAATGCAGGAAATGCAGAATATGCAGAAACATGTAAAATGTTCACCGTATAAATACTCTACTCTGTGCGATATTCACTGGAAGAAACGCTTTTCCATCTAACTCCTATTTCTTTCATTAGATTCAGAAAAACATGATTTTGCATGAATATTCGCAACGCGGTAATAATCGGCGCAATATTTTTCAACACATGTTGGCGTGTTTCAGTAAATTCGTTATTTCTCACGCGTACCGGGTTACACAAACTTTTTAATAAAATTATACATGAAACGATACGGTTGAATTTGCCTCGCTAAAATTCAGTCATTTCGTAGAAAGAAACGCTACACGCGCTTCAAAAAAATTTGCATACCATGTTCGTAAAACTATTTCGCAATATCGCGAATTAAAATGACATCTCTGGAGACGCGTCAATGCAGAGTCCTGTTACCTTGAGAAATTCTTTCGGCAGAAATCCATCCAGATAAATGTTGGCTTGGCAACTAAGTGATTGCGGATTTTGTCAATACCACCTAATGGCAAAGTCTGCAATCACTTAGTTGCCAATCCAATATAATGAAATGCCATCGTTGTCCGGCAGATTATTTTCCAATTAATAATCAAGTTATTAAGAATATATATAGGCAGCTACAGAAATGATTCCAAACTTTCGTCTATAAAAGAGCGAATAAATAGAATAATTATACACCAGTGGAATATTCGGAGCAAGTTGGATGAAACGGAGGGCTCGTTTGGGATTCTTCTTGCGAATTCGGCAGCAGCGCAACAACTACAATCCCTGTTTGCGATTTTATCGCTTGGCAAACTGGCGGCACGAGTCATTTTGCACCTGCCGACCGCAGTTTTCCAATTCGACTCTGTAATTCGGCCGGCTTAATTAGAGCGACGTTTTCTCCAAGCTTTTCGCATTGGCTGCCTCTGAATTTCGATTTACCAACCCCAGAAGTCTTCTAATCCGAGATCGGTTCGTCCATCAGCGATATTTCTTAATTAAAACCCAAAACTTTTACCGGCCTCTATTATCAGTTTAATTTCCCGCTAGCCTAATTAAACTAGAAATTCAAGACGCGACATGTAAACGATCAATTGGAAATCACACAGCCGGTGGTAAAAGACAATTTATTAGTTTATTTGTAAATAACTTTATTCATCGTACGAATTGATAAAATCGAATGATCCTAATATTCATAGAAAAGGAAAAACACGCTTTTCTCACGACACTGTACTTTAAGGACGCGTATGCTTTCAAATGTTCCATTCGATAATAATTCGAGTTATTACCTACGACATTACGGAGAGAATATGACCGATTTAATAGCGAGCATCGGAATTACGATGCAGAAATAATCGAATTAACTGCTGGAAATATTCCGCATTCTAATTGCTGCACTATAGCAACGATAACGCATTTTATTGTCCTTATGTTGTTACAATACTGTTATTTATTTGTTTCGTATAAATTTATACAACTTCCAACGATAATCGCCGTTATAAAAATCTAGTCAAAGCACACCAAGTACACGATTTACCATATTATTTATCGCTTCGTTTATAATTCTTCGTTAATTACAATTAACCGATATTTTTTCTCTAAATGACCTGATTCTGAGCACAGGTGCGCTATCACTTTATTCAGAAAAATACGCAGTAAGAAAGACGCGTAGGAGGGCGAATGAAATAAGGGATTTAACCTTGGGTTATTCCATAAGCTGGAAGGATCGTTGGTTCGTTTGGTCTTCATTATCCCAGTCGGGATACAGAATCTGGAATACTGTGGCGGAAGAAAAGATGCTTCGACTCGTGTCACGACTGTTCCGCCACGAGTATGGCCGCGTGAGAAAATCGCCGCATAATGGAAGAATCATCGTTAAAATGTGCACGCTGCTCGGTCATCTTCAATGGGATATCCTCGGACACGGAGCGAGCAACGCGGATATTTCATAAGGACGAAGCTTAAGGGCGGGAAATCTTCGTAATCACGGAGCAACGTTCCCAACGCGATGAGGAAATTCATGAAACTTGGAAGGGCGAGGGAAACGTGTCGCCGCGAAAACGGATATTTGAAATGGAATTGTTGTTTCAGGTAACTTGCAGGCCTTTGCTTCTCACGGAACATGCAAAATAGCGTGTAATTAGTGAATAAATTTGATAAAAATCCAGCACATAACTGTATTCTGTCTGTAGATCATCGTCCTAATTTAACTTAAAAGAAGAACTTTTTTAAAGAAATAAAAAGAAGAAAATCTTCTTTATTTTCTCAAAGATATTAATTCGTATCACCCATTACGATATTGTAAGTTACAACGACAAGCACTTGGCGTGTTTGGTAATAAGTGTTTTAAATAATTTTAAATTAATTCGATGAGATGTATTCGACGACCGTAAGATTTGAAAAAGCGTCGCTGATGCTTTTAGATAACACGACGTTGAAAAGCTTAGAGATCGTAAGGCGGAAAAGGTATGAATTTTTCAAAAGAAACAAATGTCCCAGCGGAAAATGTATGCGTCCAAGGTAAAAAGCGCATCGTCTTTTCTTGCATCTTCATGCATTAAAAGGAAGATCCATTTAATATTAACAATTCGTTCGGGGAGCGGAAGTCGTCCGGAAATAATACCGAAGAAACGACGACGAAGTATCGACTTTTTAAATAATATTCCCGTCTTTCTTCGAGCTAACAATTTGTCGCATATGAAAAATTTTTTCAAGTTTCTATTTACCGTCGCTATTAATACGCTCCATTTTATTCCATCGTTAAGTTAAAGAAGAAGAAATTCTCTATAAATTGCGTATACATCGATCGATCATACTTATAAACGCGACATTAGGAATCTTATTATTAATCGTCGTGAATTTCAGTTTGGAAAAAGTGCTATGCAAATTCGTTAAATATAAATGTAGTATTCAGTAAGTTAATCCTTTCATGCTTGACGATCGATTAAATAATAAATGTATTTATCTTCGTTAATATTGAAGCAGATTCGATCACGCTATGTTCTCTTTACAAGAACATAAGGAAAGATGTACTTCGCAGATCAATAATTCACGAAGAAGAAATATTTTCCACGATCCGAAAGAAAGTCGATCCTGAAAGAGCTAAAAACATCGTCTATTCCATGCAGATAATTGTTCAATGCGTTTATCCGGAAATTCTAGAACTGGTAATTCTTGTAAATCTGAATAATAAAACTACATAGCTGTCCCAGAAAAACATGTTTAATTTTACGAAAATTACTTTGATCAAACGATATGTAGTTTTAGACAAATTATTTTACACGCACGAACGTGATGAGATCTTATTTCAAAAATTCAGGCAAGCAAAATTAATTATATAATACGCTGTACGTATTATATAATTAATATTTATAGTAATCTGGATGATGACGTGTAACTTGTTGCGACGAAAGTGTGCCAGAGTTTAACAAGTTCTCGACAGATGAAGAGAGAGAGAGAGAGAAATAGAACGTTTCCACGGTTATTATATTTACCCAAGTTTTTCCTACCTATAAAGCTATTAAAACTTTTCCCTCCGATTTTCACGAATCATCCATCGAAATCATGAAATCGAGTTTTTCTTCCCGCGGGACGAGACGCGTATCATCGCACTCGTGTTTCTGTAATTAACGAAAACCGTGGTCATTCGGCAATTAATATACAGCGAGTTAAAACACGTGTCGATAGAAATTTATTTTGAACTTTTAAATTAAACGGAATAAAACTCGAATACAACGTAAATACTTAACGATGTTGGGGAAAATCAGTTTTTAAGTCGTGTCAGCATTGTTCCATATATTACAAACACCTAACGTGTTCGCTTCTTGCGTTCAACATTACGTGCATTGCGTTCTGATTAAATACTCACAACTTACGTGTACTAAAACTATCGACAGGGACCGTAGAACGTGGAACCATATTTTGCTGTTAATTCAACTTTGACCTAAGCGCGCTATTATTATTCGAGCTTTCCATGGAAACTCTGCTTCTACGTTTGAACTCTTGAATTCTATTTTAGTTATTTTATGTTCATTATGAAGGCATTTAACGACTGCAATGTTGGTTGCGCAAATTTCCTGCATTTCGCCTCGTTCCTCTTCCTATTTGTCTCGTAAATTCAAGAGTTACGAAGCTAAAACATTAAGTACAGCGTTTCCCATAGATTTCCCATGAATTTCACGATTGATTACCGGACTTGGTCGGTAGAAAATGAAATATCGAGTACAACGCGCAGTTGTAAAATACGGAATGTAGATTAATAAAGTGTGGAACACGGCAGGCAGAGATAGAATATAAAATGTAGAATAAAAACGATGTAGAATTGCAAATGAAGAGTTATGAATTCTGTGCTTTGTTATGGGCGAAGCTTTACGGTAGAAAAAAAGATAATAATAAAAAGAAGAAGAAGAAAACAACAAAAAGCGTGAAAAGTACAGAGAGATGGAATACATAACGCGATCGATGATGTCTTTTAAACTGGAATTACGTAAACGAAATACTAACAAGCAATTATAACTACATTCTGTTGCAATTCAATGGAGTAACGGTTATGTAATCACGGATATTCAGGATGCTGGAAACGTGCGAAAGCTTCATTAAACAAAACATCGGCAAAGCGAAAGATCCGGCTTCTCCGCGTAGAAACTAATTATATTATTGTTACGTTCTGTTCCGGCTACAAAACGGATGAAAATAAAAACCGGTCACACGGATTTGTCGGTGCAATGGTTAAAAATTATCCTCGTCGATCGGAACGATACGTAAAATTTTTCGTTTTTAATGAAAGTGGCAAGAAGATTGGATAACAAATATATTCATACAGCCGGAAGAACGAAGAGCGAAGGCTTGTTCTACGTGAATTGTTCGTACAACTTAATTGAGAATACGAAAAATGAGAATAAGAAAATTGTTCAACAAACTTCAATTATCAGTATTTCTTATTACGGACGAGCAATACTTCTTCAAAATTAGCATTTCATCTCGCTATAAAATTCTAGCATCTACAATAACCAGACTGCGAATTTTTATGAACAGAATCAAAGGAATGAAATCATTTGGAAATCTGCCTCAATTTTTAAACGTTTTAATGAGTATTCCGCTTTGTATATTTGTATACTTGTCATTGCGTACTAGATGCATTCCGTACAATTTTTTCATTTTGAAATTTGTCATAAATGTCGACGATGACAAAGAGTAAAACCAATACGAGCCTTGTTAATTTATTTGCGATTGAATGGCATACAAAAGAGCAAAGAGAAGCGCAAGCATTCCGATACTTTTGTGCTCTGTACATTCCCTGTACATACTGTACAATTCTTGAAACAATGATGTAAAAAGAAACGAAGAGGAAATATAGAAACATAGATCTCGAAGCGGAAATCACGACCGATCTCGAAGCAGAGGGAAAAAGAAAGGGTAGAAAGCATAGTCCATAATCGAGTCCATAAAACTGCACGAAATTTCATTCTTCTACAGCCTCGTTCTCGTTATCAACGGTCCGTTGGAATATAACGCGGTTAAACGACAGGGAAACGGCCACGATGAAAAATAATCGTCGAAATCGAGAGCATCGGTTGCACGAGAGAAATTAAATCTTTCGTTTCTTCCGGACGCTCGTCAGCGACATACACGATCGAAACTACTCTTACAGAGCACCAAAAAAAAAAAAAAAAAAGAATAGCCAACTATGTACGTACTCGAATCGTGAAAATTGACCGATAGTTCTCCATGAAATTTCCTCCCTGAAAAATTCTTATCTCTTCTTGGAAATATTTGACACGGGACAGGATATCGAAGAACGACGCTAATTCCACTAAGCGATGCTGTCATATTTCATAGGTGAAATCACATTTATGGAAAATGAGGCTTCCTATAGAAAACAATGTGGAAAATAATCAACGGTTGTTAAGAAGTTGTACTATTTGTTATTTTCAACTTCGTTCGTCGAAAAATCGTGTTTTGTGTTACTCGATTGATTTAAGACGTCGAGAAGAAGATAAAAGTACAAAATATTTAGGAATATTATGGTGACGCAACATTTTTATTTTCATTTAACGCTGAATATCTCGAGTTTGTATCTCACGCGAATTAATCCGTTAATGACAAATTAATCTATTAATAACATTGACGTCGATTCAAAATCACAATTTATACGAAATCAGTAGCGTTCTAACACCCGTGAACAAGGGTGTACGTGTACAATATGAAGCGAAAACCAATCGACGAAAAGAAACAGGAAAGATTATCAACGAATGATGAAGCGCAATCACCACGAGATCAAAGATCAAAGATCGAAAAGCAATCGTGGTTTTTCTCCAGCGTCGAGCCAATTTCACCCCTCCTTTCACAATCACCCTTCTCATTCATCTCAGCTCATTTCTCCAGGACTAATTAATCGTCTGGTCGTTGGAAAAGTAACCTTGCCATGCACACAACGTCCAAGAGAATGATAATACGTCGAGGATTGTACGCAGAGGAGGATGCAGTGGCAGGCCGGGGGGTGCAGCAGGGGGCGGGAAATACGCAGAAGATCAATACTGTCCTAGTGAACGCACAAGACGTAACCACTGCTGCGGTTATTTTCGAGTAATTGCATTTACCACTTCGATTAAGCGTTTACAGCCTCGTTCATTTTCTGCAGCTTAAAGGTACGCGCGTCTTTCGCGCGCAAAGTCACAGACGCGTATTTAAAAGCGCGAGAGAAGAAAATTGGGTCCTAATTTCGATTATCATACGTTTCATTGACGTGTAATTCGCTTCGACGTCGATTATCGGCAAGTTGACGGCCCGATTCGACTCGATTATCGTGCACGTACGCTTGTTTCGAAAATCAACGAGCTCCGTTTCGATCAGTCAGCCTCCGGCGATGATTATGCCGCCTGTGGCGTGCGATGAAACATGGTGGTCAGCGATTGGTTTCGTCGTACCGTGTTCTATGTGTTTTTGGCCTCGAAGCGTCGAGGAGATTATATCACAGCTTTACATTAACGCTACTCGTGTGCGAAGCGGAAAATTTGTATAAAAAAATGATGACGAAGAAATGATCGGCGCGTAAAAAAAATACGTTACGATGTAAAGAGAGAATATACTTTGCGAGAAATCGTTTAAATCTTCAAAAATTTGTTTCGCCGTACTGTGCTTCGTACGTGCTTTTGAGAAGGCTTAATTTTGGTTTGGGCTTAAGGCGTTAAAAATACTTGCGAAACCGTGAAAGTTGAGCCGAAGGTTTACGTTAACGCTACTGACGACTAAAGTATAAAATTTGTAAGACTAGAGGTATCGACGATGAAAATACGAAATTTAAAAGACGAGAGTAATCTTCTTACTTTTCTAGGCTTCTAAAAAAAAAATCTAAAAATCTACTTACATACTTATCATGTTGATTAAATTATACATTTAAAACGCTTTTCAACAAATATCCAAAAACAGAATTCCGCTTGGATCTCCGATGACCTATTTCGTATGCATAAATAGTTAACACGGACAATATTTGCACATGTTAAAAGTAATATTTAGTACGTGTATAAATTCGAAATTTTACGTTTAAATATTTAATACGCATTGAAATCTGGTATTTTACATTTGGATATTTAATGCGTGTCGGAATTTATGAATTTTACGTTTAAATATTCGATATCGCGTTAAACTTTAGTGTCCTTCGTGCGGATATTTAACGTGTATCGAAATTGAAGATTTTTCTAGTTAAATATTTTACTACGAAACACTACGCTGATACAAACGATTTTGAGATTAGGTTAGTGGCAAGGATGGAATTCAGGCTGGCTTCTTCGAGATCGTGTCGGAGGGTTGATGAGCGGGGTGGTTTCCTGAATTTTGCATAAGTGTGCGGCTATACAAGGTGGAAATACTCCGCACGTCCCTGTTTCGGACTAGGCAACCCATAATTCCCTTCGTTCATATCCTCTCAAGGACTGTATTCATCACGGTTGAGGAAGTTTCGGTGTTTATCGGGGAAAGGGAAGGAGTTTCCAGCCCTTGTAGCCTTAATTAGAATCGCGGAGGGTTTTTCTTGTCACTGACGAGGAAGGAAGAAACAAAACACCGGAAGAATGGAGATTGCGAATATTTAAAGCGAAAGGTAGAGTCACGTTTGTTTCATTTGATATTCTTTCAACTTGATATTCTGCCTTTCTCGGCACGAACAGAAGAATTATACTCTGGGTTCCTTTAATTTACTTACTTTCTTAACATTGTTTATACAAACTAAAATATTTCGACATTTACCGTGGAGAATTTTTATAAATCACATATAATTTGTTTAATACCGTTTTACTACCTTGATGAATTTTGCCAAGTGTACAGTGTTCCTAGTTTGTCCTATATGAATAAAAAGGTATAATTTATCCTATATTAATTACTCTGCGTTATTTATAGGTGGCAATATTAGAATACAGCAACAAAATAATCAACAATTATAATAATTAACTTTGGTAAAAATTACCAATGTAATTCAGAATAGTTTCAATATAACTTGCAATTATAATCGTCGTATGCTCGGAAACGTTCTGCCCGAAGTCAGAAGACAGAGAAGCCAAAAAAAGAAAATATTCTTATGAAAAACCAATACACCGTACGCACAACATATAAGGATAATTCCAAAAATACTAGGAGACGTGATAACTCAATTCACGTGTTACATAAAATTGGTAGATTAGCGTAGAATTTCTTTTGACATCTGTTTTGGTATAATCGCCTTTCGATTTTACATTTGCATTTGGCATTTTCATCTTGGGCCTACTTTTCCTACACACTGCAATCGACTTTCTTAGCCAAGAAGCCAACATCGAGATATTTGGCCATCGCGAAAGTTTGAAACGCAAAGTCTATAATTTATACGACGCACCTAATTGTGACGCAACGATAAATCGATCTTCTTCGCTGTGCAATGTGCAACACGTAACTGGAGCGTGTCGAAATCTGACTATTGTTTGTTTTATCTGCTCTGTCTAAATATTTTCATAAACAACTACAGTTACTACATTAATAATATACATATGTTGTATTATTAGCAACATATAATTCTATTATGAGTATTCTCGCTTATCTTCGAGCAAGTTTATACCCATTGCTAAATTATTTGAGAAACCTTATGTTAACAATGTCATGTACAGCGTAAAGCGTCGAGTAAATGTTATCTTCCAGTTACATAGCATAGTATCCCTCACGAATACGTAACAGCATAGTTTAGCCGGTAAACGAGACAAGATTAACATATCAACGTATTTGTTAATTAAATGAACAGCAGCAAACGAACATTAATTATTATGTATCTAACTACACCGACGGCAATAACCTTCGCCGATGTGATGCGTAAAAAATTGGTCAACGAGATAACAGACTTTTCGTCGTCGTTCGATAATTCTTCCATTTACCTGCTCTTTTCGTTCGAATTTTCTCTCGTTTCGTTTTCCATACTGTTGTGTATTAAATTTCCTTAAATTCTTCAATTTTCTTCCGACAAACTTCGAATTTGTTAAACAAGCCACAAATCTCGTTAATTACTAGTATCATGGAAATCTACTTTCGACTTGCTCAAGCGGATATCTGCGTGGTTCCAGTTCGTTCTTTTTCCATTTTTACGTGAATTATGGAAGCTTTGTTGAAAGCTTGGTTGTAAAAGAAGAGCAGAAAGAGAGAGGGGGGGGGGAAGTGAATGGAACACGAATCGCGAAGTAACGAGGTTGGTTTTGGTAAATAACAAGGACGCTAGTCGGCGAATGTTTTTGCATTTTCAACCGTATACGCTGTTGACACAGCATTTTCTCCGTTAGCAGAACGAAGGTCTTGTTTTGCAATTCCGTCTTTTATCCATTACGTGGCGCAAATCATCCCGATAAAAACGTATACCAGCGAGCTATTCAATGAGAATCGAAATTGACAAAAAGCCATGCTTTTTGGTACCGCCATTACATCTGACATAGCGCTTGCATCTTTTATATACTTTTTACTAACTCCTCGTAAATACCATTCATGAAAATTCATGAAAATAAACAAGCCGGCAATAAACAAAATCTCTCACCGCTATATTCCTCTTTCTTTGTTCCCAATCGAACTTAAAAATCTTGCATCATCTGTTACCTGAATTACCATTATACTCGTACGTTTCTATAAATCGTCCCTTGGAAATTAGGAGAATGACAAGGCTAAATACAGTGCAATTATCGACGCGTGGCGTCGCTAAGCGAAGACAGTTTCGTGTTTCACGAAATTTTCACTTCGTCGTCTATCGACGACAGACGTACTTGAAACAACGCCGTTTTTTTTTTTTTATTTTATTTTGGTTTTTTACAATTTGTCCTTATGGACATTTGATAAAGTGTTATATCTTATTGGTGAAAAAAAAGAAATAAAATAAAAATAAATATAGCATGTGGGTGGCTACCCCCAGCGGGATGCCAGCTTCGTTTTTTTCTAAGTTATATCTTTTATGTAAACAGCGCCGTTAAATAAATTTTTGTATTCACAAAAATACGAATTTACATAAAAATTCGCAATAACAAATAACGCGTTGCTACGTTAAAATTCAATCTATATTATCAACCTTTTCGATCTAATTTGACTATTGCACCATCTTTGCAGCATCCAGTGCAACGATTCAAAATCGTCGACGCGATTCTCAAGTAACGGCCGTGCCATTAACAGAACCATTTCCATAGACGAATGGCCAGGACTCCTCGCTGCTGAGACTCTTCTATAGACACCCGGTCGAGTGCCGAGTCTTACCAACAAGTATCGTGGAGACGAGTCCCCGAGACTTGAGCGTACAAAGGAACCAGGCCAATAAATCTTTCGAGGAGATATCGTTTCGATTCCGCGGTCATATTTATGTCCCCGACGACAAAAACGTCGGCCTGAAGCGTAGCCACGCCGCACCGTTGCCTGATGCAACGACGCGCAATTTCTCGAATATCGAAACTTCGGTTTTCGTTGGTTCGATCCGACCGGAGTGTCGACAGAATAGACGAGACGAAAAAGAGGAAGAAAAGCTCGTAACCGATCGTCCGTGAGATCAAAGACGTGGGATATCGAGCGTCGAAATCATTCTGGATCGCTGATTTTCAACCTTTTTCGTCTCATCGAACGTATAAACTAATTGCTAGGATCCTGCGACACGTGAAAAGATACAAAGGAGGACGAAAGAAAGTTATCCCTTTTCTTTTTTCTCTTTTTTTAATTTACTTGTCGCTTATCGTCGTAATTTGATACAGTTAGACTTGTTAATTAACAAACGATTAGTCAGTTACTAGTTTGCGAATTTGTTTTCGTTTCAGCTTCGTATACTTCGATAGACGATGCGAAAGATCTATTTCGTTTGGGAAACTTAAAGTCTTTCTGCTTATTGTGCTCCATTAGTTAGACGCGATCGCGTACTGTTGGGTATTTTCAAGTTGCGCGTTGTATCTTCGAATTTGGTGCGGTAGGAAAGTGAATGTTCGATGGTGTTGTTGGTGTTGCGACGTTCACACGGTTCAGGATTCTGTTGCTTGATAAGACGCGAGTGTGTAACGTTGCAGTGAACTATGCCGGTTATTTGTATCTGCACCTTAAAATGTATACTTGCGTGCAATGATTACGTTAATAGTAACTTCGTTGTATCCGACATTTGTCACCGTGATGAAGACAGAGCGCGAATCCAAGCTTTTAGGTAGACACGTTTAAATTCCTTGTAGTAATGGTCGCATCGAGTAGACAAGATAAAAAAAAAAAAAAAAAGAAAAATAGGAAATGGGAAGAATATGCGTGTGCAAAGATAAATGGCTGCGGAAAATGCGTGTGCGAGTCAGTTAAAGGTTAGCAGTAAAGTAGAGAATCCGCTGTATGAGCCAGACTTTTACAGAGTGAATAAGAGCTTTTAGCGAGAGTTTGACGCAGTGTTTTATCGTACAAAGCAAGAATTATAGCTCGGTCAAACAGTTATTGTTAGCATACGTTGTCGTCATCAGTATTCTCTCGTATTTAACCTAATATTTTCATATATCGTATAAAATGTGGAAAAAATAATTTCTATTTAACAAGCACTGTACAATTAGTAATTGGAACGCGAATACGTTTGTATTAGATTGTCCGAAAAGTGTCGTTCTCTTACAGACACGTATTTTACAACGATGCACCTTTATTATAGAATTTATTATTAATTATTTATTTATTATTTATTATATGATTTATCGAACGTTGTAATCTTTATTTTGATAGAATAAAATGGATCATACGTCATTTGATAAAATAATATAAAACGGAAAATGTTGTGCATCCATTATTTCCTTATAAAACGAAAGAAACTTTTCGAACGACCAAATACAAATTCGCATCTCTATTGACGTGTGCATTGAAGTTGAAATGCAGATTTCTTTCATCTGCTATGTAAATAGTACAATGCGTACTTGGGACACTTTATTCGTATCTCCATGTCTCGCGAGTACTGCGAGTTTGTGCAATTTTTACAAACTGTAAATCCTACGCATTCTGTGAACTTTCACGTCACTAAATTTTCCACGTTTAAATAATCCACAGACTATTAATAACTCATCATTAAAAAGAAAGAAAAATTACATTACCAAAATGCGAATATAACATTTATCCATCGTCTATTAATAACTTATCGTTGAAAAAAGTACGTGGTGAAATTTATAACATTCGCATAAATCTTCCCAGTTCCGCGTTGCAGAAATTTAAAAACTCCTCGTATAAAGGTCTAACGAAACACATTAGCTGCAAAGTTCCCGTGTAATTTTTCTACCGGCGCACAATGGCGAAGCCTCTTCCCGTTTGCATAATATTCCTGACGAAAGACGATTATACATCGTCGTATATCGTCGGCCAAAGACTTGCGCGCCGCTAAAGACCATTACGAATGATGAATGACCGTGGTGATTCGGCCGGGGTGGTAACGTTTCAATGAATTATCGTTCAATTTCCACCTGTCACGCGGCGACAATATCACCGAAGAAAAAAAAAGAAAAAAGAAGAAACAAGTCGATTCGCGATAAGCGGGTCACGGTTAAAAATAATTATTACGTTACAGCCAAGACCTTTCCGTTATTTCACTTTCGACCCAACTAGCGATCATAATCGGGAGAAGCACGTCGCTGACGTTGAATCCAGCCAACGATTTCCAACACGCTTCGACGTTGTCGAACGTCGTTATCGAAACATGGATATCCAATCGTGTGTGTACACATCGTTGCATAATAATTATTCGATTATTCGTATTGCTCGATACTACTTGATTATTCGTATTAGGTCATCCTATAAACAACGTCGTTTCTCGTTAACATATGTATTTTATATTAATATTTGTACTATGTTTAGATGGCGTACGGTGGTAGTAATATGCTTTCAAAAACATATATTTTATGAACATATAGGTGTACGTGTATTATACGAACGTATCACGCGTATTATACGAAACTTAGCCGAGTTCCATTTTATAGCGAGAAAATTTGAAATCAACGTGGAAATGAATATAAAAGTTGCAAGGGGTTTACAGTATGCATTAATTATTGATCAGAAATTAATACCCAGCGCGAACAATGGTCTTAAATATATCTATACTTAGTGGTGGAGAGAATTCTATTAAATGCCGTGGATTATTAACATAATGGATAATCGACTGTTTAAATATTTAACACCCTGTAGCGTTAAATATCTTGCAGCTTTTATGTACATTTTCAGACGTATAGTTTCAACCTTCATCGACATAATCACGATAATCATGATGATGAACTTATAAAAAGCTTTTTCAAGTCTTCGAGTACTTGCAACACATTAAAAAGTTCAACGGTACAGAGCACATAAAAACAATTTAATAATTTTCCAAGTTTAAGTTTTATATATAAAATTGACTGACAACGTATTTTATTTTCAAATCCCCTGAAATAAAAAATTGTTTCCAAAACATGAGAAACACGGCTTACTATGCACCTCGATTTTCTTTAAATGCTGTAAACTAAATACTAGAATACTAAATACCAGTACTGTAAATACTGTACGCATGTAGGGTGTTTTAGAATGCTGCTATTTCCCAGCGGTTCTTCTTCTTCTTCTTTTTTTTTTTTTTTTTTTTTTCGTAAGCGATAAACACGAGGAAAAGAACCAAAGAGGAGAAAGAAGGGAAAATATGAAATAGAGAAGATGAAAGGGGAGAAAGAAGGAAAGATGTCATATGGGCAAGATGAAAGAGGAAGCAGAATAAGAAATATCGTATGAAAAGCAAGAAAAGACGCAAATACTCTTGTATTTACGTTCCCTTCGTCTTACGTATGATAAATTCTACAAAATTAAAGTGAAAGCATCTTTGAAATTAACCAGTTTCCGACCGTGTCACTCCGACACATTTTTTTCCCAGAACAAATATACAAAAAAAAAAAAGAACAATTTTTTCCATTTAAAAAAATAGCGCAACTGCAAAATGCGCATGTATTTTTTCACTCGCAAAACAAAATATCATCTGGAATACGCAGCTCACGTTGAACCGTACGTCTTTTTCGTCTTTCACGCTTGTCGCTCGCGAGAAAAACGCTGGGAACTAACAGCGCGGACAGCCTGTATATAAAATTGATCGACGAAACATAGAATTTTCAAAGTTTGTCGATCGAAAATGATAAATTGCTGCTAAAACACGAGATGTATGACGCATCGTGTTCTTCTCGTCTGTGACGTTCATGCGGCACGACCCTATACAAAGATAATATTGGCGGTGCACGTCGAGCTGCGTCGGTTTCTCGATTGTTCGCTCGGCACGCAGGAGGATTCTCGCGATTTTCGACATCGTCCATTACGCACATAGGTCACGAGAACTTAGGCGCGCCGAGTTTTAGATTTATGTAATTGTCTGGACAGGCAAACACACGTTGCACGTAATTACACGCGCTGCTAGGAAAAAATATCGAACACATCCGCCTTGCAGTACACCAGCTCTAGGTCGGGCCTCGTTAATGCGCGCATGCCGTTTTCTCTGCGCTCGCAGTGATTTACTGGGGCCGGCGCGTTTGCAACCCGGAGCTTCCGTGGCCCGAGATTTACTATTTCTTCCGTTTATATCGGGCATCTGGCTAATTTTTATGGTCACTGTAAATTATCCTTCGAACCAACGACTTACAGTTTTGGATTTACCGTGCTTTATTTTACGCGCGACTCGAAGGTGATACTAAAATGGATGGATTACAGGAATTTATCGATTCGAACTCCAACACCCACCTTATTCAGGACAAACGAAGAACTGGGTGGAAAAATGGTACGAGTGGGCCTTTCTTCTAAATGAAATTTCTGCTCGTGTCTATCGGCGATTATGTTACGAATGTTTCACGGTTTCGAGAATTTGATCGATGAAAATAGTAATTTCGAATGATTGAACGAAAATTCAATGGGAAAGGGTACAAGATTTTTTTCTTCACGAGGTTTATGTTTATGTCTTAAGGGTACTTTTACTTCAAAATTATTTTAGGAATATTTTAAGCTTGTCAACTAAAAGGATCATTAGGTATTGCCAATGTGATATTGTCAATATCGTACAATGATGCTGATAAGCTTGAAATATTGGCGATATTATTGATTATCTGAGAACACCCCACGGGGCTTTGTTATGAATTTTTAATATTCGAAGATGTGCATATTCTCTGATATCGTAATGGACGAATTACAGCAATTTATCGATTCGGATAGGAGTCTAATAATTGAAGGATTTTATTAAAAAATGATTAGTATATAACTTTGTTACTTTACGTACACGTTACTTTCCATCGCACTATGTAATATTGGGTTGTCGGAAAAGTTTCTTTCGTTTTATAAGGAAATAATAGACGCACAATGTTTTTCGTTTTATAATAGCTTATTGAATTATGCACGAACATAATAGAAGTAGAACGAAATGGATCATACCTAATTTAATAAAATAATAACAGAAATAAAACCTAATTCAATAAAATAAAATAGAAATTATTGTCAACATTTATGATTACATTTACATGATTACATTTACTGGAATAAATATGGTTTTTACAGAATTTGACAAATAACCGTGGTGATTAGACACTCGAGATGTTAATGACAATGATCTTAGGTTCAATAACGAATCCGCGACCAACGGGATAACTCTTTGTTAAACGTAGAATAAAATAAAACGTTCGCTGGAACGCGCGGTATATACTGCTCGTAAAGACGATGTGAAACTCTCCAAGGAAATCGCACGAAAAAAAGACTGATGAAAACTTTTCTCTTTTCGATCTTTACGATCGCGTTCGTTTGTTGTATATTGGTCAGGGATACCAACAAAATTCCAACCGCCGTTGCCAGGCAGTCCCCCGTAGCGGCGACATAGTTTCTGTCCGGAGTTTGATTGTTAATACAGCGTGTGTCCCATAATATTGGCACTTCTGAGGCAAAACCACACGTAGCTTTCTTTGTCCTCGAGCCCGTGTACCGCTACAACTATATTTTTTTAAGGAGAACTATACAACTGCTCCGTACCTCTGTTAGGTAAAAACGTCCATCCCGTGACCGTGGCTACGTTCAGCGACCAGTTGTGTCACCTCGAACCCAAGTCCATTGTCATAAATCTCGGGCAACCATAGTCGGATTAAATCATAAACTATTATTTCTCAGTTTTTATTATTTAAGTACAGCTATAATAAAAATTCTAGACTAAAGTATCTTCCTAAAAATTCCAAAAGAAAGGCACATATAACATAATATAACAGGGAATGATAATACAAAGAGTCTATTAATGTTATTGTTGTCTGCAACAAAATCCTGTCTGATAGTGAATTATTCAGTACGAGATTGTTTTAACTGAAAGTACAAAAGCCACGTTGGGCAGGAATGGCTGGCCGAGAAATTACATTCAACGAAAGTTAGGACGTATAGACGTCTGTATTACAATAGAATGGGCCAGGATGCTGGTACGTGGACCACGTGAGTTGTGGTTATGCGGTATGCGGGTATGCGAATAAGCAGAAGGAAGATTGGCTCGCGAGGCTGTTGCCGAATGGAACATTTGTTAAAACGATGATACGAAATGAACCGACCGAATCCACCAGCGACTCGACCGCTTCCTTAGATCGACTTTAACTGCTTCAT
Source organism: Bombus pascuorum (assembly GCF_905332965.1). Lineage (NCBI taxonomy): Eukaryota > Metazoa > Arthropoda > Insecta > Hymenoptera > Apidae > Bombus > Bombus pascuorum. The sequence continues at coordinate 5,497,973 of NC_083501.1, read as the reverse complement.
CCTCCATCGCGATTCGCGCCGTTTCCGGTTCTCCAAAGAGCAGTCGAGAATTCCGCCGGCAAGTTGCGTAGTAATTAATTTTAATGCGCTTCTCGGATCCGCGTTTAATACTCTTCTCGATGTAATTTCAAAGTCTGTTACATTTGTGTTCACGTTTTTCAGCCGAGACAAATATTCAATATAATTATAATATTACTAAAACTTCATATATTATTTTACCATAAATTCATTATTAAAATTTATTATTTCGTGCGAAGAACACACGACGCGATCCTGTGAATCGGATTTTAATTTCAATTAATAATTGTCAATAAAATAATGAGATTCATTCAAACAGAGACTCGAGGATCTTGCATTTTTTTTGTTAACGCGATATTTATAATAATCTCTGTGAACTATAATAATTATTTGCCTTTAGATTCCTGGATCTTTGTCGCGTATCACAAAGAGATCCAAAGTGTTCGAGTTCAAGAAGGAACCTCGAGAGATCCATGGAATCGCCGCAAAATCCCGAGGATCTGAGGAGCTCGGGGAGTCTGGAGAAGCCCTATGAGATAAGAGGAACCTCGAGAGATCCAAGGAATCTCAAGGAATCGCGGGAAATCCGTGAAACTGTTGAAGATCCACAGAATTTCGAGAGATCCCTCGAATTCGAAGAAACTTCAAAGGGTCCCTCAAGATCCAGCAACTTTCACAAGACAGCCAAGAAATATCAGAACCCACTGAAAATTCTACCCTCGTCTCTCGTCTTGGGAATTCCAAAGTAAAAAAAATATCTCAATAGAATACGTAACATTCTTATATAGGAATTTTACGTCACGAATACTTCGAATGACTTTGTTTCTAAATAACAGAAGACAATTTTTTGAACCATTTTTCAAATATTAATATTGAAGTTACCAGGAACTTGGATCGCGCACACCAAGTTCATCATCGAACAGACTTAAAATCGTCGCATCTGAGTCACACACGCATATCTAATCTCAAAATGTAACCGCAGCTATCTACGACATCCGCAATTGTCAAATTATCTTCGAACGAGTCCTCTTAAACTGCTGTAAACACAATTACTCTCGCAACAAATCAACGAACAGATCAGAGAAACTTCAAATGGAGGTCTCTGTGACGAAGATCAAGGTTCAAAGTTTTTTCTCCTTTCTGAGAAACATAGTTATTTAACAAAATCTAGCCAGTAAATCACTTTCTTTCTGTTCATATTGTCGTTGTGGTCGTTGATAACAGCGTAGATGTAATCGATGCAACGTTAAAGCCTGCGTGAAAGAAAAAAAAAGAAATTTAATTATTCTATGCAACATTCAAGGTTGAATGATAATCTGTTCAGCTGACTCGAATGACCGAACCTTCGACGTTGTTTCGTGGCACGAAAAAGCATAATATTTCTCTCGGGACTAGAATGGAGCAGCGATATTAACATAGATGGACGAACGTACAGCTTCCTGTTTCTGTGTGGAAAGGGCCATAAATTTCAACTTTCTGACAGTTGATGTTCCGTTTGCTGATAAAACTGTACAAATTCGTCGGCCATGTAACATTGTTGCGTTTCGTACTCAGAAACCAGGATTCTCTCACTCGTTCGAGCTTTCTTTTTTTTCATCGTTTTTTATTCGTTTCCGTTCTTTTTTCTTTTTTTCTTTTTTTTTTTTTCGACAGAGAAAAAGCACGGCCGAGTTCTTCGGTGAAATTGAAAATACCACAGAGAGGAGAGAGGAAAATAGGAAAAAAAGGAGCAAGATAGAACAAAATTTGGAGCAACGCTTTAGAAACGGTCAGACGTACACAGTTTAACGCCGCAGTTATCGCGTTGCGAATTGCATTCCACTTTTTGCTTTCCCTTCGTTCGCTGTGATATCGATGAAAATGCGTCGAGAACGTTCCACGCGGCTTCCGTCTCGCTCCTATCACAGAAATTATATTGCGGCAAAGCTGCAGAACCTTCGGTAAACAACGTTCGCGTATCGATACATGGCGCCGCATCAAACGAAGATGAATATTTCTTTCTATATTTTTTGCCACGTATCTCCTCTCAAACGCTACTTCTACTTTGATCTACGATTTAACGCGTGCCTTCAAAGCTCCACTTAAACACCGAATGTCGGAGCTTGCTCGTTTTACTCGAAAAAATCTCACGCCACCCGCACGACGACGAGTTTTACCGGCAACCTGATTCTTCCACAGCCTTTCCACTTCCTTCGAGACTCAAACATGAGATCTTACGTAACTTTTTGAGGAACAGAGCGTCTAACGAGAATCTGTGTGCGAAACGAAACGAGGATTCGATATGTAGAATTGCGATTAGAAACATTCCATCATCAAAACGATCAGAGGATCGTTACGAATGACGATACAAAGTTTTCAATGGCTTTTTATCAAGCGAACGTTCAACCTAGAAATACGATTTCAAAGATGCAATTCCCTTTAACAATTAACAGATCACTGCTGTTGACATTTACATAAAATCAAGCGGGCGTTCGATCTTGAAACGCAATCGAACAAATAGGATTATCGTTCGACGATCAAACAGTCGTTGTTCGTAACAGGAATCCTTCAACACTGTTTAAAAAAGATCGCATATATGCGCGATCGAGAGGAACGAAATGTGACGCGAACGAATCGATGCTCCAACATATTACTCCGGCAAAGGTGAAAAAAGTAGATTGGAGTTGTCAATGTACGTGTGCATAACGTGTCATGGAAGAATAATCGTTGCTTATAATATCCTTTTGTCTGGAAAAAGTCGTCTCTTGCCAACTGAGCGTACGAGTGTTACACGTTGGCTAAAAGCAGGTGGTAAATAAATCGTTAGAAATAAACGACAGAACGAAAGATAGTTTACATTTAGTGTAGCGACAATATGGTATACAAATATCTCGAAATATGAGGAATACTTAAGGAATACTCTAAAGCATACGACAAGTTACGATGTATCTATTATTTATCAAGTAGTAAACGAGATAAACGTAACGCGTTACCGACAAGCGGCGTATTTAACGACTAAAATAAAATACACAGACAGAGAGAGGAAGTGGGTATAAAAATGAAAGCGACTAGATTCCGTAATTGTTTCGAAGCAAGGGTGTATTAAAATGAAGAAAAATCGAACAACGACGCGGGGCTTCGGGTTAACTGGCGCCCTCGGGTGATACGTGTCCCATCTGTCGAGTAAAAGCTCGTCACGGCTGGGGAATTTTATTCGTTGCACGACTCCCCGACGAATATCAAATTATTCCGGCAACGTAATCGATAGCGAATGTATATACGGTAGGGTGGACGAGGCAATCGCGACTAAACGATTAAATTTATTCGGCATTTCGCTCATTTTGAGCGAGGCCGTCGCGATTAAATGATAAAATTTGTTTATCACCGTTGCGGGGCCGGCGGGACGACTGGAAAATCGCGACGCGGCGGCAAAAGAAGGCGGATTTTTCTGGCGAAACGATAAGCGAATTCCCGTGGCAATTTCTGAACGGTCATACTGAACGTCAGGTCAAACGTACGATTATGACTACCAACAAGTATTCCAGCTCCGTGAAACTGCAAGACCGCTATCGATATTTGGGCAGAGTAGGAGAAAAGCAGAAGAAAAATAATAAAGGAAGTGCCGCAGGACAATGTAAGAAAATAATTGGCGATATCTTCTTGTTTCTTTGCCGAGTTTATTTGTTACGGTAGAGATAAAGGCGTGCTATTGATATTTAGGTGAAATAAGAGAAAGATGTACGGTATTAAGATAAAAGAGATATTCAAGAGAAATATGAGAAAATAATTGGTAATATAAAAGTTGCGTGATATTCAGGGAAAAGTAACAGAAGAGATATTAAGGCGAAAGAAATATTCGAGAAGAAACGAAAAGGTAATTTCCATCGGTTCACTCCATAAGCAACGTTGTCTCTTATTTTACGCTTTCAAGTTCTAAGGTAATATTAAACGCCGACTACTGGAATTTTTACAATTTTTTGAGAAAAGAATTTTTTTGAAAATGACGAAGAATGTGAAACATAGTTTTGAAAATTACGAGATACGTCGTTTGTTGGCCACGAAATATCGTGAAATTTTTATGTTTCAATGTCCTTTGATCTTTGATGTTGCTTATAGAATGGCTTAATGATATAAAAAGTGCTTTGTTTGTTTATTTTTATGACTTCATAATCTCGTTATTTATTTAATAGCCTTTAGTAGAAATAAAGGCAGTGTATTTCGTGTACAAAACAATTATTGCGTAATATTTATGGTCGATATGAAAAATGTTATTTTGTAATTGTCCAGTAGCTGCAATTTAATCGGTTCAATTTATGATGTAACTTTTTCATTTTCAACGAACGAATTTGCAAATTTATTTGTTTATTTTTTCGTTATATTGGTTTTCTGATCATTTAACATGCAGGTTTTGTTTCCGTTAAAACAACTCGCAAATTCATAACTGTTTATTTTTTCAATAGATTAACTTTTCATATTCTATTAATTTCACATCAGCAAATATATTAAATTGGGAAACTGAAACACGCACGAGATTTACGTTTCCCATAAACAAATACGTTTTTCACCTGATTACCTAATAATTTGATAAGATTCAATGTTGCGTGTAAAGAAAATCAAACGTAAAACAGTCAAACTTAAAAAATTCTGCTTAATCACAGTATCTCGTAAAAGAACAAGATTCTATTTTACAAAACTCGGTAAGATTCAATGTCGCGCATAAATAATATCAAACATAAAATTGCAATTAATCACAATCCAGCAATCTCAGAAACGATTAAAAGATTGTAATCTACAAAACTAAAAGTCTTGGTCTACACATAAACGTTTAAATATCACGACAGAAAAAGCTAGAAAACATCGATTCGTCTACACGGTGGCACGTTTGAACGAGGATTGGATTTGGACAAAAATCAAACTTCGCGGGCCACGTTCGCGCACTATGTTCGCACGGTCGCAGATCAAGTTTGCACGTTTGCGAGCCACATTCGCACGGTTACAGGTCGAGTTCGCACGTTTGCACGTTCCCACGCTCCACAACGTACATCGAACGAGAATTCCCTACAAAGACAAAAAAAATGCATAGAACGTGCATGCAATTGTCCCTAAACTTGACATCGGGGGGATGCGACGCGAGTACGAATCTGATTATCAAATCTTTATTTTTCCCTATATTTTCCTTGCTCCCTGCCATGGTTGAGGTATCTTAAATATTCGTTTCTTTGTCTGATCACGCTCGATGCACTTTTAAGGAAACGATACCGATGCCGTGAACGATCTGTCCATCTTTTCGTAAGAGTCATACGGAAATCGTTTATAGCGTAATAACATTTAATAAAGAACACAATTTTCGAATAATTTTTAAAATTTTCTTGGAACAAGTGTGGCCAGAAATGCATTCTTCAACCAACTTGCAATTGCGAGTGGATTTGGCTTTGAAACAATGACGAGTATCCAGTGTAGCAGTTTGTAGCAGAAAAACGTTACACAGCAATGCGATATAATATCATTTATCGCCACAGAAGAATCATAATTACGTATTTTTTAAATTGCACTTCGAAGAAAGAAAGAAATCTTTTAGTTGAACGTTAGAATTATACACATCTTCACTCAGATTCTCCACATTTAAGGAGTAACACGCGCCGTTTAACAGGAATTGACGAGCAAATGTGTTAATCTGATTTTAATGTAGAAACAATTCTTGCTAATTCTCTATCGATGTTTTGTCGATCTATCGTTTACATTCACGTTACTTATCTACAGGCTGATGTCATCGAACAGTAATTATTTTGATTTTTATTCTCTGGGTGTCGGACTGTGCGTGGCCCCATTTTTCACAGTATATTAGCAGGTTGTTATTCGACGGTGAACGCGAGAGATCGAGTTTGGAAAGTTCGTTGCCATATTTGAATCAGACTGTAACTAAAATGAACCCGGAGCACGTTTAATTCGCAACAGAGACCCTCGATGCGAACCGGCCTCCGGCTCTCCGCTGTCTTCGTTTCGCCCGTTTTCATTTCCAACTTGACAGGACGAATTGGGTTTTCACGTGCTGGCAAGTTCGTTTAATGAGTAATGTCGCGGGAATAGCGATTTAAATCGAGTCCGTCGGTCCGTATCGTTTAATAACGCCAATTGCCACCGCGGTCGCCGCTAGCCAGATGTAAATTGCGCTCTGCATTGATAATAACTGTTGATCCGACGGCGAAAAAGGGAAAACACCGAATTGCCAATGATTCGAATAACCGATTAAACGAAATCCGTTTCCTATGTTTCGCCTACGTTTCGTTTCCATCCAATTTCTACTAACTTGAAAACTAAATTTCGATACGTGGTGCACGCGTGATATTCTGATTCTGATAATTGTTCCACCTGCGCCAAGTTTCCTTTACGATTTAGTTTTATAATTCTTCAGTTCAATTAGGTTAAACCAGCGGCGCTCGTTGCAACCTTTAAAGGTTAAAACAAATCCTTGTTTAAACGTACACGTAAAAAAACAGGAATTTGCATAAACATCCGCAGTGCATTTATAAGCACAGTCGTAATCTGCGTACAATGTAACAACATATAATTTGCCAACCACGATTCAGTTAAATATATCAAATGTAGGTTAGCATTATCACGAAATATCAAAGCACCGAATCTACATATAAAAGCAACATTTTCCCACAAACCTTGCTCCATCGTGATACCACCAAGAAACCTGAATTTCCAGTATAAAACTCGTCTATATATTAATCAAGAATTACCGACAGATTAACTCTCTATCGTGGAATACTCGTGCAATACGAATGAAGAGGACTAAATAGACTAAAATTAATTCGCCAAGAATTAACCAAGCAACGTAAACGATATTTCACAGTGATAGCACCGATAAAAATATCTGGTTTTCTCTAAATTTCATACGATCGTACAGTCTACCGAGACAGATGGACCAAATTACGACCGAAATCATACTGAACGAAGTGGAAATTGCCTTGCGAAGCCACGAGATCTTTTCAAGACGGAATTCGAACAAAACGATTTCGATTAATCAACGAAAAAAAAGGAAGACAAATTTGTCAACGAAACGTTGCAACGCAAAGAATTAAGAAATTCCTTAACGATAACGAAAAACACGATTCGCTGAAAAACGAGGTAAAGTGCACAACAGGGTCAACGTGCAACGCATGCATGTCGTTTTTTTTTTTTCGATGCATAAATGTTTCCCCATTTTCGGCCGAGCTTTCGTGGCCGATAGCAGCTTCAGAGATCGACCGATTTCGTATCCATTAAACCGTTTTCAAGTGCCACATGCCCGATACGTGTTGAGTAGGCGCGACATTTTTGGTTTTCGCACGTTTTCCCGTGTACACACTTAATTTCCCAGAGGCGAGCTACCGGCTATTCAGTCCGGCTGGCAGCATTCCAACCGAAGTGGCTCATACAGTCGACGATGGCGGTGACGGCGGCGGCGGCGGCGGCGGTAGCGACGAGGAGAGGGCGGTTCTGTTCGAGTTCTTGAAATAAATCAGCCGGCCGATAAAAAGCGCGGAATTTTCAGCATATACACTTGCGCTCGTCGACAAGATCGATACACCAGCGACCGATAAATAAAAATGTTGTTTTTAAAAGCGACTCGTCGCGTCGTTGATGCTCTTCCGATCGCGTTCCACCGACGATTCTTTCGCCGGGATAGATTAATGGAGTTCGATAGTCGAGATTATTGTGGCCACAGCCGGACACTTTTCAACCTTGCTAATGTTTCTCGGCCATTTTCAAACCAATTATATCCGGCCAACGTGAACATGTATCTTCGCACACAGACGCGACAGAACGAATATATGGGAATCGGGAATCTAGTTACACGACTGTCAAAATTAATTAAAACTACGAATATAGACGGAGGAAATATTCAACTTCGTTATACGTGACGGGTGAGTGGATTTTTATACAAATTCCTATTTTCATAAATGTGGATATAATTAAACTAATGAAGTCTAGGTAGAAATTTATTTCGTCAACCGAGCGTTATAATAAGCGCTGTATTTTGGCTTTTCTGATATTTTTCCACGTTATACGCGATTTTGCCATGTTAAATATCTCATAAATGCGTAAAAACCCGCAGACTATCGAGAAGAACATATTTATAATATCAAAGGTACGAGTAGTTTGCGGTCTAACGTTTCGAGCGATGTTTGATCGCGCTAAATTCTCTCCATCATTTTCGACGTAATTACGTCCATCTGATGTTAAAAGATATCTCCACAGATTGAATCGAAACACGAACATCGACTTCTCGATTCGGTGTTACGTTCGACATCTTGTTGCGAATTGTTAGAAATTCTGGCTCGAGCGAGAACAAACGCGAAACATAAAAATTGTCGGAAGATCGTGGCGATCAAGTCGCCGAACGATATCGCGAACGAATATTTAAACGATATTGACGCTGTTTCGAATAAATAGAAAAAAAGGAGGAATAGTTGCGCGACGTTTTATCGACCGTCGAATTCGAAAACGAGTTAATTGCGCTAGGTGTGAGGACCGCGGATAATAAAAGCGCGATTTAAAACACAGCGTAATCCGTGCACTTTGGCCCCGAGCCAAATGCGTGCTCTAAATGCGGCCGTACGCGCGAACCGCCCACTTTTTCCATCTAATTTACATTTTTCTCGCAACTTTATCTCTGCTCTCTTAGAACCGAGTCGCTGGGAATAACGCGTCGCCCTCTTAAACCTATCTTTTTCAGGCCGATTTGGCTAAACAAAAGTACGCTTCGGTGTGTAGAACGTGTTACGATGCAAAGTGATGATAATAGCGTAAGATAATGGCTCTTGCGGCATCATGATTTTTGAATAAATTAACGTTTCAAGCAGAGGAAGAGATAATAATAAATTGGTTTAAAGAGATAATAAATTTCTTGCGAATTATAGTTGCAAGGCAAATGATGGTTATACGTAAAGCTAACAGGTATCTCGATAAAAACAATGGCTCGCTCGGGTAAACTTTACTGGAGGGCTGAAGATTATAGCGATGTTAGTCAGTGCACGTTGCTATAATAATATTCTATAAAGATAAAAATAAAAATCTTCTGCGTTTATTGTTTGAAAGAATTCGGTATACGTTTGCAAGTCACGCAAGGGTCGTGGCATGAAATTGTAATTTAATTAATTTAATTAACAATATACGTAAACGAAAAAAATTATATTTTCAAGGGTCGAGATACGCGACTGTAAATCTTGATTTAGTAAAAAACCATCGTGTTATTCGATAAATCAGCCAACATTCTGCTGAATGAAAGATTCTGATTCTACAAAAATACGTTAATTTGGAATTCGTCGCGATCTTTCTTAACAGCCAAGCTATAATTTAATAAGAAATTACGGACACGTAGTTATTTCACAAAAATCGAAATATAAAAGAAGAAAAATTCTAATTCCACAAAAATTATTTTCCAATTTCCAAGTGACAATTTATTAAAGAACCAAACCACGCTATTGTTTCTCAGCCAAAAAACAGTGTAAAAATGGCGAGGCTGGTGCGACTTGATCCTTCGAAAACTCATAATATATTCAATCCGGCGAATGGAGCGCAAAACGCGTTTGCAAAGCCGCTGGAATGTGCGACGAGATTCGTTTCCATTTGTGAAACTTTTTTCTATCCCTAGCGACTTTATCCAGCGTCCGGTGTATTTCGTCGTCGATTAGAGGCATTCGCATTCTCGCGTAATCGAGTGGCAGGGGTTAGCGAAATGCTAGCATTCCGCGTCATGGGAGTCGCGGGAATGGAAGTGGCTGACGGGAACAAGGTTTGCCGGCAAAAACGCGTTGCCTCCGACAAAGAAAATGCCCACAAACCTTTGGCAAGGAAGTCGGTGAATTAGCCACTGGAGAGGAAAAAGCCGGGCTCGAAGCTGCTGGAAAATTGCACGATCCCATCTGGGAAATTTTGGATGTACCATTCGCTTCCTTGTCTTAGACTTTTGCCTTTTCCTCCCGCCATCTCGTATTCTTCCCACTGTTCTTCAGTTTTGAAAGTTTTACTTCCTCAGAGTTGGTTAAAAAGCGTAAGTTTTCCAAGAGACAAAGAAGCGCAAGTGAAAAATCTACTCGTACTACTCGTAACTTCGTTTTCGAAAAACTTTTGAATACTATACCTAAGCTCGTGCGTACGTGGTACTTTCCAAGGAAATTATTATCTTTAACGCAATTTCCAATATTAACGCAAGAGAATCGGAAATTAGTTAAGATATTGTTAAAGAATCGTTTATTGAAATTATTGAGATACGTATAATTTTATGTGCTAGATTAGATTAGTCATAAAAGATATAACTTAGAAAACACGAAGCTGGCACCCCACTGGGGGTAGCCACCCACATGCTATATTTATTTTATTTTATTTTAATGATTCATTCTTTTCAACTTTTACCAAAAGTAGCTCAAGTTATAGCACAGAAACTTGAAGTGGCTGATACCTGTACGACTGCTCCTAGTTCCTAGTACAAAAATCATCGTCGTAACTATCGCACGGTCTCTGAAACGCGAGATATTATTCGAAATTATCGACTTTTATCTGTATACTTGGAATAAAATTTATCGCTCGAGTACAGCCGAAGCATGTGAATTTTGCATAATATCGAAGAGAAGGACAGTTAATAGCGCAAACGTGACGACAATTTGCCAAGCAAACTCAGCAGCGCTCGATTAATCGACGATGATGCAAATCGGTCGTAATCAGCCATCTCGCTTCGTCAAACAGCTGAAAATTGGTGGCTGGGTGAAATGTAAATTGGGGGAAAAACGTAGAATAACAGAAATCCAACGAAGTGAGAGTGGAGAAGATATGAAGAAGGTTGAAGGGACGTATTTATCGTGTAACCCCAATTTCATTGTCACGAGCTATGAATTCCACGCGTTGAATGCGCCATGCATTATGTATCCTGGGAATGTGTAAACTCGCCGAACAGAATTGCCCGCATTTATTGCGAGTTAACACACCGCCTTGAATAAAACATCGTCGCCTAACGATCACCGTAGCGAGCATTTTTTTTACGGTTCGTTTCCTTCTTCGAAATTATCACCGGTACGCGATTTCCAGGACAAAATCGATCTTTCGATGACTCTTTTATTCAATGACTACTTTGCCTGCTATTTGAATAAATTTCTTTGTCGGATAATATCCGAAACGATTCCTTATTTTACTACGTCGACGTCGCCACGTATTATAACTCGGTTAAGAGTAAATTAACATTGAAACGAATAACGTTAAAACGTCTAAGAAAAACGAACGTCGTTGCTCCATAAAATAACGAAACTGTTACCAAAATCCAGGTTGCTCGTTATTTTATTCCAAAGGGTCAATTAGAAGTGGATTTTAATAGAAACTAAAGCTACTCTTCCTACGCTGTTTCTGAAATACAGAGAACGAAGTGTGAGTCGTTATTTCAGAATCTGTTATCAAACGAGAACTAAAGGAATATACTGTAGGATCTTTACTACAATCAGTTCATTTACAATAAATGATTAAACAGGAGACGATGGTTGTTTAAGGTGAACTAATCACAATAACGTATTATAATTAAGACAACTGGATAATTAATTTGTCTTAAGGTTATTCGGTGTATGTGGAATTAAAGAAACGCGTGGGTAAATTGTAAGGTATTGTAAGTATGTATATATTGTGAATATTAAAGTACAAAGTGTGGAATACAATGTCAGCTGGTCCACATCCTCACGCTAGCAATGTTACCCTGAGACTAAAAGAAGCACGTGTACCGCTTGTGGTCTGTCATCGACGCATTCTTTTGTCTATGCGCTATCGATGACCTTAGCGCTTGAGAAAACCGAAGACCAGATGTACAGTTTTCTTAGAAGTGGCGATCACTTAAACAATTTGCAACTCTCGTCACCACGGATCCAACCCTCTCTCGACAACGCTAGCAACACTATCTCGATTCGCACTCTCTGTCTTCTCAATCCATAACACCTGTTAATTCGTTTTTGTCCCTTAGCAAACCCTTGTCTTTTGTCTTAACCCCACCACGCACATGTTCCGCAACCGCTTGTTTATAATTCGCCCGACACCCCCAAGGTCACTCGTCCACGATACTACAATACGAAAAATTCTATTTATTTATGGCTTACGAATGAAACATAGAAAACGTACAAAGTTCCCATTGGAAAGCAGAAATTCCACGATTACCTAATACGAAGATATCTGGATGCAAAGTATCAATCGAAAACAGAAACGTCGAATGACCCAATATTTAGGAAAATGGTAATCTCGACAGTCCTCGTCCGAGAAGAGACACTCGATAATTAATCTGACTGATTGAATAACGACTGAAGAATATTCAATATTTTTAAAAAATCCTACAGTCGAGGCTCGTGATCCTGCTTAAGCAAAAAAAAAAAAAAAAGAAAAAACACGAAGAAAACACGAAGTTCTTCGCCCTCGATAAGAAAACCCAGTAGTTACAACGATATAACGATACCTCGACACACAGTGGACGAATGAAAACGGAGATATCGACAAATATTCAACATTTGCAAACATTCGAGAAACAACGATGCTCGTAACTATTGTCCATTCTACGGAAATCCTTCGAATTCCCACGGGGGATCGATAATGAATTTCATTCGCGTCACCGTTTGACAATAATTTATTTACCCGCCGCTTTATGTCGGTGGAATGAAGTTGGTATGTTGAATCGATTGAAACCAAAGATCAATGTACCGTGCACCGTTCGTAATTTATTTATTTGCCATCGGTGTGGCAAAACTGAACCAACGCGCGTACGAGGGAGAGAAAGAGAGAGAAAAAGAGAAAGACACGAATTAAATTCACTCGCGAACGCATATCAATTAAAGTTAGAAATTAATGTATCGCGCTTCGTTAATTATATGTTTGCTGTACCAGTCGATCGACGTGCCATCGCGTAATCTACGCTATCGATTCATTTCGATTCGTTCGTATATCATCTTTCTTCTTCCGCAGAAAATTGTAACGAAATTCGCTTGAAATTATAGCGAAACATTAATCAACGTTCCGTTGACTTTGTCCACTTTAGAATAGAATTTATCCCATAGCGGCACCTAAAATTGACATTCCACCAGGCAATCAAGCCACGTTGCTAATTATTCGTTTGTTATCGTTATCGTTATCATTGTCAAAGGCAATAATAATATAATTAATAAATCACGCGTGTTTGAAATCAGCAGCGTTCTGTGGCGGCTTGGTTAACAACGGTGTATACCGTGGGGGTCACCGGTGGCCGAGATTAGATTCATTAGTGATAACATTTGAACACTGACGACTGGCAACGTTGAAATTAATTCTGCGAGTACTTTGGAACATTCAAAGACTGTTTGAATTGTGGAAAAAGTATTTACGTTAATTAATTTCTTTTTCAAGCTTGCACAGCGATATTCTACTTTAGTAAGTTATTAATTAACGAAATGCCAAATGTAAATATTCTTGACGAAACTGATCTCGCATTTTAAGTTATATTCTCTTTACAAGACCATTCAAAAAGATTGTATCCAGATATAGCATTAACAATTAATTAAATACAATTATTTGTTTCAGATGACGCATATGGTGCGTCTATTCAATTATCATATTTATTGGTACTTTCTAATTATAACTTCTACTAACTTCGTCTAATCTGGTGACACGTTTCTGAATTCGTATGTTCTGAAAGAGAAAAGATCGGGCTACAAACGAATCGGATCATTGAAAAAGCTGATAACAGAAACACGTATCTTTCGATATTTTTGTGAGAAAAATTGACGTGTTAAAATCTATAATAATTTTATCGAAGATAAGCAGCTTCGTTTATCGTCTAGTCAGTTAATAACTTGTTAAATGATAATGGTGTTCATAGGCAACGTCAAATATCAAGGGGTTAATTGAACTGTTTAACATATTCACTGCTACTGACGCATACGGTGCGTCGATTTAATTATCTTACTTATTGTTATATTCCAGTCTGCTGACACGTTTTCAAATTTATGTATCTATTTCGACGCACAACAAGACCAACGAAACAATCATATTAATGTGTTATAATAAACATTATTACGAGCGGAAATATCGAGGGAAAAAAAATAAGTAATTTAATGAGTTAGGTCGTCGGAAAAGTTTCTTTCGTTTTATAAGGAAATAATAATGTTTTTTGTTTTATATTAGTTTATTGAATTATGAACGAACATAATAATAGAAATATAATGAAATGGATCATACAAATGGATTATCACCTTATGAAACGAAGGAAACTTTTCAGATAAACTAATACATTATCAATAAACGAACATTAATTTCTTTTTCATTATAAAATAATAATCTGGCATATTCGTAAAATTGTCGTAAAAAAAAGGAAACAGATGCAAAATTGTTCGTCGTTGTTATTTAGTTAAAATGAAGTTAAAATAAATAAAATACGAAATATGCTATCAAGCACTTAAATAATTTTATTTTTTCGCCAACAGTGTACTGTAACTGCGTATAACGATGCATCGTGCTTGAATAAGCGACAGTTCTGGTTGCAGGCGAGATATATGTACAAAATTCACCCGCCAGTCAACGTGTTAACCCTTCCAATGCTATGAACCCATACATGAGTTTCGAAAGATGGTTCACTATGCGCTGTGAGCAATTTATGTGTCCATCTAAAGCCATTGAATGCGCGCTATGAATCTATACGTATTTCCAATACTATCTCTGCTATTGTAGCTACGATAGTGTCTTTGTACTTCATTGTGCTTCAACGATTTTGTACTTCAACGTGTTTGACAAATGTTTGCTTTATCCAAGCTTCTCTCTCAAAAATTGCCACGTTTAGAAATATTATTATCTTTCCAAGAATAAACAATATGATTTATTTTCTACCTCGAACCGTATCATCGAAACGCTAGTGTTTCAACTTTACTTTTTCTAATTTCCTAATCGAACAATCGAATTATTACTAACTTTTGATTTATCTTGCGGGCGTAAAAAGGATAAAGTTCTTTAAGAGCCATCGTGCGATAATTCTCAATTCGAACGTAGCCAATGTTTCTCCAGTTCTTTTATCCGAAAAATGGATCAGTTAAGAAATATATTTTGTTGCAGAAAAATTATAAAAATTACAAAACCTTCTCAGCACGAGAATTCTTCTCTTTTTTCTTTTCTTTTGTCTAGCTTTTCCTCGATATCTTTCGAAAACTACGAGTACAAAGGATCCCCGGAGTCGCAAGAATCCGTGGAACCGGAGCCGAAGTACGAATTGAATTCGCTCGAATTATCCTGCCGAGTGTCGCGTTTTCAAAGGAAGCTTAAGAATCCGCGCAGAAAATTTTCGACAGATCGATACACGCGAGAACATGGTCGGGACGCCTACCGTGATCGAGCGACGATGATATCGCCGCAAAAATGACCAGGACATCTGTCGCGCTCACCACATTCTATGGCTCCGTTTCGTTCTCGCGATCCGTTCGATCGGATCGCGATAGCAATGGACCGATGTGAAACGATGAATTCAGCAGTTCGAACAAAGCTGCAGCAATCGAGGTTAACGCTTTACGCGTAAACCACTTCCGATAGCTCGCCACCGATCTCCATCTCTCTTTGGTACTTTTTCTTCTTTTGTTCCGCAGCTGGCTGCGTGTAAATTGTTTCCTTTTCAATCGGCCGCGATCATATCGACAACAAGCTTGTCATGCGACTGGCACGTACGGAGAAATGCATTTTCACGTCCGATTTTATCAATTACAGTGACTCCCGCAACTATATCTACGTTTACCGTGAAGAAGTTTTATCAATATAAATAACACGCGATGCGTAAAACGCATTTTGGAACTTCGTTAACGCTGGAACATGAGACACGAGTGTCGTAATTAATTGGCCAAATTTGAGAACACTCTGAGAATGTACATAGCTGATGCAACGTATTTTCTGCAAATTTGTTTTTAGCAAAAGATAAATATACAGTAGGAATAGTCATCCTTTTCTCTTTCTTCCATCATTCTACTCTCTCATTTCTTTTTAATTTTTTTTTTTTTTTTTTTAGGGTATTTACGGCTAAAATATTTTACACCATATATGCGTAGCTTAATGACTACTGCAACGCTTAAACAGTTTACAAAAAAAATTCTTATTAACCTAATGGCTGTTAGTTTAGTATTCGTAGACCGTACCAGCGACAATTTTTGGGAAAACACAGACGGGAATTTTTTATGGAAAATGAGCAGTTACACAGACTTTTAAATTGTATTTTTTCTTATCGCGATAATTTGATTGAATAAGTAAACGGTATATGCAATAACGTGAGCTCCATAAGAGAATAATTATGGATTTTGGAAAGAAAACAAGGAAAGGGAGCGTATAATTAATCTAAAAAGAAGCACCGACTGGTCATGAATACTCTTTTATAATGCAGCATAATCGAAGTATAATAGAGCCAATCCGGATTCCATTCGAATGTGATTAATTATAAAATAATTAATTAATTATAAAAATAGGATCGTCGATGAAACGAGTGAAACTTTATCCTCGAATTTGTTCAAGAAGAATTCTTGTTATCGAGAAGACATGGAAATATTTCTCTAGGTAGAATTTTCTGAAATTATTCAAAAATTTGTGATGGTAAAATAATTAGTGGAAGTTGATTGAAGTAAGCAGACGTGAATAAATGATAGGAGCATCGGGATAAAACATTACGGTACTTATAGTTCATAGTGAGAAGGATGATAATCACGGTGGATACAAATTCGCGATCAATTTTCCTAGCGCTTGGTGCTCGTAAACCTTCCACCGGATTAATGCACGGGTTAGTGGACCAAACTTAACAATATTCAAACAATAATTTGCACAACTACATAGCCGACAGAAGTTACCGGTTAAATTTCAACTTTGTCTATGTGAGATTAAAACAGGCATCTGAGTTCAATCAAAGCTAGCTTTAACGAATTAGAACGTAGATGCTGAAAATATGCAAAAAAAGAGGAATAATCTGAAAAGTAAATAGAGAAACACGAAGATGGCAAAAATATTTTAAACCGCAGATATATAATAGAAAAAAGTAAGAAGAATTTAAACTAAAAGTAAAGGGAACACTTTCGAGGAGAGGGATAATTGTTAAAGAGGAATGTGTATAAAGTTGTAAAGTGGAAGTTCGAACTTACGCACAGAAATATGCTGAAGAAATAACATAAAATAAATAAGAAGGATAGTACAACAACGAAAGGAAATAAGAGAATAAGAATGTAATAAGAATTTAAAATAAAGTTGGAGAAAAATCTCCAGAGTTAAAAAGAAATTCAAGGCAAAGTTAAGACGTACGTAAGAAAAGGCAAATACTAAGAACAGTTTGGTAGAAAAAAAGGGGGCAAGAAGAAGCTATAAATGTGATAAGGATTTAAAATAAAAATTGTAGAGACACTTTCGGTCTTAAGAAAGAAAAATAAGGAGAAAGCTAAATTGTACTGAAGGAACAAACTAAAACCGAAGAAGCAAGAAGCAGCAAAAATATAGTAGAGAATAATCTAATAAGAAAAACAGAAACGAGGAATCAGAAGATTAAAGGGAACTTAAGGTAGAAATTACAGGCACACCTGTAGGTTTAAAAAAGAAATCCAAGATAAAACATAGATTATGACATCGACAGGAGAAAAGACAAAATTGGAGGAGTGTAGTAACAATAAACTAATAACAAAGAAAAGCGACAAGAAATTGGAAACGTAATGAGAACTTCAAATGAAAATTACGGAAGATCTGCAGGCTCGAAAGGGAATATAAAGGTGAAGTCAAAAACATAAAATATAAACATAGTATAAAAACATAATAAAAGAAAAGAGCCAGAAAAGAAGAGAGCCGAGAAATCAAGAATACGCAATAAGAATAATCCGACAACGAAGAGAATAACAAGAAAACGTGATAAGAAAAATAGGAGGCGCAATAAGAAAAGAACGAAAATAAAAATTATGCAGACAGACATCTCCCAGCTGGAGAAGAAAAATGCGAAGAAAGTAAAAACACGGAAGTAGCAACAGTAAGAATAATCTAATACCAAAACGTGAAACAAGAGGCACGAAATAGAATCTCGCTACCTTGAAAAATAAAAAAAAAGAAAACGGCGCAAACCTGCTAGCACAAACCTTTGTATCAAAGAGTCAGCGCCAAAGAGGAAACAATTTCCCAACTGCGAAATCCTTCAAAGTCTCAATCCTCGCGATACACGAATTCCCCGTTAGAACATCGGTGAAAAAAACATGCTGGCTACGAGGTAGAAAAGCCAGCCGACGAGTTAAAAGCTTCCAACTTCAAAATCCATGATCTATCGGGATTACACGTTGGATCCCTTAGTAGCAGCAAACAGGGTCCGCGCGCTCGTACGGCTTGACCGAAGTAAACGAAGTAAATTTGAACGAGCCGAGCTGGCCGAGTATCGATTCCAATACGTTAAGAATTAATCCTAATGCAGTCGAAGTTACCGTGGATTAAGGACGATACACGAGGGTCACGAGGAACCCGAGGATAGCTGGCAAGAGCAGGTGGCTGGACCGTGGTCTGCGAGTATCCGGACGTTTAAAATTAATGCAACTCCGTGCGAAATTTACTATTTATATGACGATGCACAAGTATCCAGATACTCGGTGCAGTTCCATTAAAAACTTGACATTTCTGTTATATTTTTTAAAGAGAAGACCGAAGGATGTTTCTCTATTTTCTAATTTTCTATAGCTTTCCCATAACCAGGATAAAATACTTCGATCGAATTCTTCGGAAGGTTCGCAACGAAAGCTAAGAAAAAGTTCGCTGCAGTTAAACTGTTGCACGAGATAAAATCACGAGATGAAAGTTCGGTTAAAGATCTTCAGTGCGAGGTATACTTCGTATATTTGCGATAATTTGCAAGTGTTCGAGTACTTGCGAGCGATGGTGTAGTTATCGAGGAAATGATTTGGCTCGCGGGAGAAATTCAAACGAAATGGGGCAATGTAAATCAAGAAGTGCCCGGCACACACGAGCCCCTTATCAGTTCCACTGGAAGCTTGACCGCATTTTTCGGTCGTCGGAAATTCCAAGGACCGTCTTGGAAATTTGCATCGTCGGCTATTATTTCAGAGTTATACTCGGCCATGCTCGATGATATCGTCCCTTAACGTACGCAGAGATTGAAATTGAGAATCTTGGAATTTTTCCGACCTCGTAGTCTCATGGAGATTTAGCGAAATGTATTTCGGTCGACCGAAAGTTCGATGTCTCAACCCTCCGTAAGCAACTTGGGTCTTTTACGGTCCCGTGCGAAATTCAAGTGCTAATATGACAAGAAGAATCGTTATAATATTTTTTACTACATTCACGAGTAAGTTGCGTTCGTCCAGAGAAAAGAAATTAATTGTTTCAATTGGAATTGCTTTAACGCGATCCAAAGATTCTATTGGCTCGGATGACCCTTATCTTATTCATACGTACGATACGTTCTGAAATGAGACATTTGTTGCTATCATTCGTATTTTTCCAGATATTTCAGCTTATTCGGTTAAACATCCACTAGGTAGGAACAAGTACGAATTTCCGAAGAAGCAACGAAATTCCGCGTTTCCTATCGACGACGTAGCTTTCCTCTCCTTGGTCGAATAAAATCCGATAGGAGGATCGATGAAAATGACGGGAAGTAGGAAAAGAGAGGAATGGAACGCGAACTTTATCAGATGAGTGGCCGCGAATATTCGAAAATTCTGCAGGATCGGCTGCCGTGTGTGCCAGGGCCGCGTGGTTCGAACGATGGGACATGAAAAATGCACCGGTGTCCCAAAAACGCGGCGCTTTAATTGCAATCACGCGGAATATCGTGAAAGTTTTGTCGATTCCGGTGGAATGTTGGCAGAAACCTTCGCGACATAGAAATTCCTGATCGATCGACAGGACACGCCGAATATAAAGTACAACAGGAAGATGATTTACCTTCTGCCGATAAAATGAAATATGCAAAAATGAAAGCAAACGACAGAACATCAGAAAGAAATTAGAATTTCATGGTATCTCGAGGGGACGAAAGCTACACGAGAATCGTTGCAAATTGCAATTCTCTTTACAAAGTCGTCGAACTAATTTACGTATCTAGTCGCTAGAATGTAACACAAGGGATGCCTAATTTTCTTATTACGCGATCTAACAGCCTTTAGAATGTCTAGCTTTTGCAACATTAGTTAACGATAATAAGAAACTCGACTAATAAACGGAAGTATTTGCCACATTCTACCCAAATATGTAACCTATACTCAGCCTAATTGCTAGTAGTGATACAATGTCCCTATGATGAGATGAAGTGACGCGAATGATGTATGCATTCTGATGTGGTGTTATGCTATTATTGACCTCCTGTCTAGACACCAAGGGATACATTTAACCCTAGCCTACGTAAACTGGATCGTTTATATATTCAGGCTTAATTTCTTAACAATTCGAGGCTCTTGAAAGATCGAAGAATGGTAAAAACAAATGTTTGGAACGTTCTGCAACGAGACGAGAAATCTGAAGGAAAAGAAGCAAAGTTAAAAAGGCATCGTCTCATCTGCGAAACATTAATCTTCGACAGAATTTTCTTCGTAACTTCTTTTAGACTGTAAAACCGCAATAAAAAGCCGCAATAAAGGTACTACAGCAAAGACAGTAGATACTACGATTAAAGACTTCTTCCCCGTACTTTAATCGAAGTTGCCGACTAAGAAACTTTACGATAAAACCGTAGGAACGTTATTCAAAGCATGAAAACGAACGTGAGATTGCGTGGCAACTGGTAGAAAATTTTTCGTTTCGTCGATCAAATAAGAAAATCGCGAATGAAGTAGCAACTTGCAGAGAATCGTTATCGTGGCAGTTCGATGACTAACGAAGCATCTGTCTCGAGATCTGCTGCACTCGAGATTGCCCAGGGCTGTTCATTATCATAATCAGCTCGCGCTGCGTTCGACAATCCGATTCCCTCAGCGGTGCACGTTAATGGGCTCCACAGGCGCACGACAGATTAACACAACTGGCGCGGGCCTGTGTCTCCGCTCGGAAGGAGCTTCAGGCAGCTACTTCTGTCATACCCGGAATTCGTATCTTCCCAATTCGCACGAGTTGGCGCAGTCGTCAAGTTCGTACACATTCGGCTGTGTCCAGGTGGGGAGGCGTACACACGCGGAATTTGCTGGCGCATCGCCTGCCTACGCTGAGGAAAATGAACCTTGGTAAACACCGGCACGAAGCATCTTCTTCGAAACTTTGCCGACGAGATCCTCGAGAAACGATCTCCGTACCGCTGCGTCGAAATTCTATCCGCTTGCAATTTCCAAAATCCACGCCTTTGGCTTTGCCTTCGCTCTAACTATCGTGCATCTACTGTGCACGACTTAGCGGTTGATAATAATCGAAGTGGTATTGGTAGCGAAATTTAACGAGCCATAATTCCTTGTCTTTTTCCTCTGGAAGGTTGCAACGTATTGGTAGATTGGGGTTAGGTTGGGTTCAATCTGCTGGTGTTCAAAAAGGCCAAAGGATATTGATAGTACCAATGCTACCCTTCAAGGTATATTAGTGGTGGTACTGCCACTCAAATTTGTTAACGTTGGAGAATTTTGTTCTTAAATAATACCTGATACTGTGTATATTCCTCAAATTGGTATTGGTAAAATTGGTAAATTTTCTTGCAGTACGAATGTAGATTCTATTGGGTTGGCAACTAACCATTACCACCTAATGGCAAACTCCGCAATTACTTAGTTGCCAACCCAATATTTAGTTACAAAGACACGTTGTCTTGTCGTATACCGGAAACAAGAATTTCCTATGAAACACAATTGAAGTGAGATTGTTATACCGTACTGATGAAATTAGTAGACAAGTCACGAATTTATGAAGCTAATTAACACACCGCTGACCGGTCACGGAAGAACTTGTGTTCTCGTGCATGAAGCTAAGTTGTTCGATTTTGCATAAAATAAACGGTGGTAGGGTTTTGCATAGAATAACCGCCTAACAATACGTTGAAAGGATAAGTCTTGGACAGAAAATTTTCCATCTACCGAGTATTGTAACGCGAGTACTGTATTTTGCATGCTTCGCGTATCTTTCAGCAGCCTATAATTTTATAGGGAAAATGCAAGTTGCCGCGAATCAATGGCAATTCATTTAACGCTACTTTATTCTAGAAAAGAACAATTCGTTATCGACAACCTTCATAAATATGTTATTTCATTCTGTGCTATTCTATTAATTAATTTATTAATGCTATTATATTAATATGAAAATACAATTTTTACAAATAACTTGCATCGTGAAAAATAAAGAATATTCCCTGACTTTACGCTAATTTCAGCCAACGTCTCTCTTCAACGAGAATCTGTTGGAAGTTGACCTGTTCCAAAGGGAGCAATGATTCTCTTATCAAGGCTTCAGACGGGTGCCATTCGCGTGGATCCACGTATCTGGCGTAAAATTGCTGGAAAATATGTTTCCAACGTTTCGTGGAATAACAGCGATCCTAGGTGGCTCGCATGAGGGAAGCAATTAGTCTCGCACGAGGTATGGTCGCGCATATCTCGAAGAATACTAAAGGAACCGCATACAATAATGCATCGCATGACGAACGTAATTGGACTCGCGTGAATCGCGCTCCCCGTCCATTGATAACTCTTCGGTTGTAACGCTTCTTTGCAATGCAAAAAGAAAAAAAGAGAGAAAGAACATCGTTCCATAGAAGGGAATTATTGAAATTTAAATAATAATCACGATCGAATCAAGGATAAGCCAAGATTTACCTACTACAAATTGGAGCGATTGGGTTGAGGGTGGTATTAAGATTTCGCAGATCTCGCTTTTATCGATATGGAAATGAAGTTCGAGGAAAATATGCACACGTGAAATTTTCCACGCGATATATGGCACAACGATAACGAATAATGCATGAAACCTTGCCGATACGACAAATGGCGTAATACGGAAAAATGACGTTGAAAATTCTAAAATTGGCAAGATCGAAATAATTTCTAAATTTTTCAAGCAGAAGATCTATGGATCTCATACATAATTAATAGGATGTGCGAAGCTTACGGAATACTTGTCACGTGCCATCGTTCTTCTGTAAGAGCCTTCTTGTTTCTTCTCTGCGTCTCTGCATCCAACGTGATTAATTTTATATTTCGTCGAGGTTCTTTGATTTATTAATTCTTGAACGCACAGTGTTTAAAAAGTATAATAATAACCCAAATTTCTCGTTATCTGTTATACGACGTTAGTCTTATTACCTTCCTTTATATATGGAATTATTATTAAATTACCTCAATAACTTTGTTAACGATGTAAAGTATAATACTTTGTCGTATTTCCACGACGATCGATTTTCCTTCCAATTGAAAGAACAGAAAAAAATTGTCAAAAGTAAGTAATTAATAAATGTTGATCGCTTTAAAAAACGTCAAGTATTCGACAAGAATCGTAGTAACGAGAAAATGAAATTTCTGCAGTGTATCTCGCAGAAAATATACATTTTAATATAGCACGATATTCATAATAAATGCACATAAATTCGTACAGACGAATAACTAAATCCAAATATCAATTCATAATGACGAATGATTAAATAACACGTGAATTCACAGAGACCACGAATATTAATTCGTAAATATCGATAACTGAAAATAATAATCTTACACTCTTATACGCCGCGTGCATCGTATACTTAATTATTCTCCAATAATTTTCCCGATTTCCGGCGGAATTAAAACTTTTAAACAAAATTAACCACGTTCTAACTCTCCGGTATACTTAAATTAATGGACTCGGGGTTGAGGCAACGCTCACTTTATCGAGCGAGATTGGAAGGTGTCAAAATTGCACCGCGAGGTTCGAACTTCATTGGCCGGGTGAAATTCAAGACAGCTCGTACGATTCGAATCGAATCCTGAGTTAGTCTATCAGAGCTTTCTCCGGCGAATCTCCAAGTGGAAAACCACGTACTCGAGGTCAGCTATTTCGAACGGAACCCTGAAGGCGGTTGGATACCTTTTCGAAGTAACAGTTCCCAAACCGAATCCAAAGTTCTGTACATTTTCCCAAAGGACAGCCCTTGAATTTAATCTAAGCCCTTCGTCACCATCCAGCAATTTATATTCAACCCATTTCTACTTTTTTCTTCCAGCGTAACCGCTTCTTGGCCTTGATGAAACTTCGAACGCGTAGGAATCTAAGAAAAACTTCGTTCGTAACAAACGAAGTTTTCCGGTTACTTAAATATCGAAGCTGCCTGGACTATCGGAAAAAAGAAAAAAAGGAAAAGAGATATACAGGTGAACGTGGCCACGAAGCAAATAAAAACAGCCGTTTCCTTGTTGAATAATTAAATCGTTGATTCACCGGGTGATAAAGACGAATTGCTAGGGCCAAATACGTTGGTCGTTAATTTTCCCTGGAAATCCAAGATATTCTCTCTCTCTCTCTCTCTTTCTCTACGAAAACAAGAACGAACGAGAGAAAGTTTATAAGATCAGAAGCGTTTTATAAAGAGACATCGTAACTTCGCGAAAAGGATTTATCTTCGACAAAGAACACAATGAATAAATGCGATGTATAGGACAGAACGAATCATCGTTACCAGCGTAGTAGAAAATTTTTAGAGCAAAAATTATTCAACACCACAGTGTATAAATTTGAAAGTTTCCTTTACACGCCACTGTATACGTTTTATTTAAATAAAAATTATCATTCTATAGAACGTACGAACTGCATATGCGAAAGTAAATGTATCTTTGAAACGTCATAACTTTCTACCAAACAACCGATGTAACGATAAACGCTTTCGATCGCAGAACATTATTATTCCATGCAGTGTACGAGCTTGTATATGCAAAGTCAAACGTATTGTTAAAACATCGTAACGTTTGATCAAATAAACAATATAGCGATGAATACTTCCAATGGAAGAACGTATACAAAATAATACTCGAACGTCGAACGATCATTAATCAATCATCAACTCGGTACATTAATCATCGCTATGAGCATTGTAAATTTAGATCGATCGACGATACCACTTCCGTAGTACCCGTAATTTTCCTTTTGTTTCGCGATCGAGAATTAACAACAAGAATCAGCAAATAGACGTTCACACACGGATTAAGATTGCTCGTGGTGTCTGTTTTCGCGGGGCACGGATCGCAGGTGTTTTGCGGCATTCAAGGACGTTTTGTGAAAAACCAGACTCGCGCCCACGATATTACGTTAATTAGTTAATTTAAGCGTTCGGAGGAGCGCGAGCGAAAAGTGCGACCGACAATCCCACGAGCCGTGTATCCCGCAATCTGGTTACTCAAACTTGAATAAATTTCCCACGACACCGAGACAACTACATTTTCTGGTCATCGAATCAGAACTGTGTGAAATTTTCAATATTATATCATCTTTTTACAAAGTTAAATCGCGTGAGAATTATCATAACAAAGGTTAAAATTGTCAAGCTGTTGCGTGACGCTTGAAGGATATTTTTCGCGAACATGTTAAGCGCATCGTATCGATAATGTTTGGAATCTGAAAATGTACGTAGAAACTGCAAGATATTTAATGTATATAGGTATATGTTTTTTCTATTTATCATACAAGTGTTTAGGGTGTTAATTATTCGTTGTATCGGTAAACTTGAACATTAGGGACATCTTCAATATTTGTTATACGTTTATGATGGCTGTTGATATCGTATACTATGTCTTTATTAAATATATGTTTGTGGTTAAATGTCTTGTAACTTTTGAAGTATAAATTAAGTTCAAAAGTGGTCTAACTAAATGGTCTAATTAAGTTCAAAAAGGTCTAAACTGAAATAAGAAGACTTCTGATATTAATACAATCAGTAAATGAATATGTACAGTGGAATACAAAATATACGTAATGTAGTAAATGGTAGAATATATCATTGCTATTATTGTATCATTATTTTATGTATTTTACAAGTGTATCTCATAGTCGTATATCGTAATTTTTAAGTATAAATCAAGTTCAAAAGTGGTGTCTAAACTGAGATAAGAAGACTTCTGATATTAATACAATCAGTAAATGTATATGTACAAGTAGAATACAAAATATACGTAATGTAGTAAATGGTAGAATATATCATTGCTATTGTTGTATCATTATTGTGTGTATTTTACAAGTGTATCGCACAGTCGTATATCGCTGTACATGTTATATATGTGTAATACAGCGCTATATGTTGTACGTATTATACAATATTGTATCACTGAGATTAATGTATACGTATGTATAAGATTGTCAGATTATCGTAAGGCCAGAAATACATCGTAGAAATTTAAACAATGTATGCTTGGCTCCCACGTTTCTTCTCCCCGTGGATCTCAAACACAGTTGGAATAATTTATTACATGCGATACGCCATTACGCCTGATCCTCTGTGATTGCCATCGCAGACATTCGCGTTTCACGTTTCATTCCCTGAATAATAAATTCCGATCCCAGGTTTTTCATCGTGCGACGAGATTTCGAACGAATCGTCTGGTTATATGGCGCGTTAAAAGAGGATTTATTTCGTACCTTTTGATCGTAATGTACCGCTATTCAGCAGAGATATTTAAAAACAAAAATTCTCGTTGAGAAGCACAGAGAGAGAGAGAGAGAAAGAGAGTGGATTTTACATAGGAGAAAAATCGGACGATTCTCTGTCATTCGTTTATAAAAAAAAATTCGATTGGAAACTGGGAAACAGATTCGCCCTCATATTCATGGCTGTAATGTAACGGACGCGCGTATTTAAAATCGGCCACGTTTTATTTGCATTCTATTTGCGTATCGGCAGGCATTCAACGTGCCACGCCGAATCACACGTAACGCGGCTACATTTTTAATGAACGCGTATACACTTGGAAAAAATACTGGCTCTAACGAGATTTCGATCGTTGTACACGCACGCGGTAAACAAGTATTACAGAGTGGCAAATTTTACAGCGACGGATGAATTAGAGGATTATCTTTTAAAACTGATAACGATGCTTGGAGAATTATTTCTATTGAAAACGACGTGTTAACATTTCAGAAAAATCTATAATCTTTAATAAAATTACAGGAAATTAAAAAACAGGAAATAACGCGCCTCTATCGTATCTTCCACGTGTTTAAGGAATTTTCTCACGATAGAGAAATACGAATCGATGGAAAATGGCTGGAATACGTTTGTTAGAGTAATTAAAATTAAATAACAATTATAGACTTAGCTATATTTACTACATAATTCCTATTTAATAATATCCGGCGGCGTTTTTCTGGATTAAAATTTACTGACACATTATTCCAGAGGCATTCTTTTACAGTAGCAACGAGTAATTAATTCTTCTACCCTTTTCCCCCGAGGGCATTCGATTCTCTCCTATTTTTCTCAAGTATTTTCTTCGCGAAATAATTTCCAAGCATAAATAAGAAACCTTACTCGGAATAAAAAGCGGCATTTTCTCCTGTGCCACAAGTCCAACGTCAAGAACAGCCGCGGAACGCGAGAGAATTAATAAATAAGCCTGAAAAAGCGAGTAAAAGGAGAGATCGCTTGTCTACGTTTTTCCGTATAATTCCGAGTGAGGAGCGCGTCGAAAGTGGCCGAAAAACGATCAGCTTGCCGCGATGCCTGGTCATCGAATTGAAATCCCTTTCTCTATATTCGCTTTTATTTTCTTACAGTATCGCTGTATATTATGACCGACTAATATATTTTACTGTTCCACTACTTGGTCTATCTCTGCTCACTGCATCCTATACGTATGTAGCGGCACATGCGTCACAGGACGTTTCGATTCGAAAATGCCTCACGTAGTTGTTTTGCCACACAGGATTAACACTGTACAACGCACATAATGTAATAAACAAACTCTGGACAAAGCAATATCGCGACTACGTGCAACCGTCAACCAGAGCCAAGTTCAAATCTTCCGGTATGCTCCCCCCCTCGACCAGTATAAATAGACGACCATGTTCTCCAGACATAGTCACTCTGTCATCGAGATCATCAGTCGAGCGAATCAGCATAACAATTAATATCAGTACCGCAGTATCGCGGAATCCTGTAACGAATATCATCAAGACAGCAACGCTTGCGATTAACTTCGTATTCTACATTTTAAAATACCTGTAAATATAGTTAACGAAATCAACTCGTCTCGTTATTAACTCAACCAACAACACGTCACACCGTCCACCACACGTATCCGAATAACGCTATCCAAGTAATTCCGAGTATGTCGAAGAGTCAAAACTGCTCAGTGATTCCCAATTACTTATCAGCGAGTTGAATTGAGATACGTCAAGGATACACGCTCGAACGGTGGTTCACCCAAGTCGCGGAAGATACTCCACCGCATTATCCGGACTGAATTCGCTTGTTTACAGCGGCGCCGCAGTTTCTTGCAAGTCGGTCGTGCAAGCAGTCAGGGAGAAATTCGAGAACTTCGTAGTACGTATACGTAGCAAGAGAAAGGGGAAGGCAGAGAGAGATGGGGAAGATTCACGAGCGAAAAACTGACGAACCTCTGGCAAGAAGCCTCTGTCAATCAGGCTAGAGTTTACGAGAGGCAAGTGTAGTTGAAATTCTCCGCTACGTTGGTCGACGATACTTAAACAGGACTTCGTACGTAACCTGGCAGAAGCTGTTTCTCTTTTGCGACTGAGGGTCGTAGCTGACGCAAAGATAGGTACGAGCGGGAACTTTGCTAATTCCATGTTACGGTAATCTTCGACAGTGTCGTCATCACGACGAATTACAACGACGAACGTCACCAGATTCTATGCGTATCTCGCGATTACTAATTCCTGTTGGTCGTTGCGCGACGAATAATTTCTCTCGAAGATTATTCGGATAATCTTCCCTCTGCGCTCTGGGTTTACGTTAAAGTTCCCGAAACTTCTATTAATTTATTGTTACAGCCGGACTGCGGACGTTCATTCGCCGCTGGAAAATTCGAAGGCGCGGGAATAGATAAAAACAGATGCAAATAACATGCAAAAGTGGATAGGATATCGAAAGTTGGAGCGTGGAAATTTTATTATTTTATTGTTACGGTTAAATTTTTATGCATTTGTAGGGAATTTACAGGTGCGTCAGTGGATAAAACGGAATCCACGTAACATGGAAAAATATAGATAAACGTAGGCAAAGTTCGAGCGTGAAATTTCATTAATTCATTGTTACCGGTGGACCGCGGTTCTTTATGTGCTTATGGAAAAATTGGAGAAGCGAAAATCCACATTATATATATAGAAATATGTAAAATATTCAAAGTATAGTATTCGTGAAAATACGCGTACAATAGATAATGTGGTAAAGAAAGCATTCTCCGCTTGGATTCCATTCTTTTAACGCTAGAGGCGCTACAATGATCAAATAACCGATCCGCATATTATTTTTCCTTTCATTACTTTTTCATTCGTATATTCTTTGTAAAATATATCAAAGTTTGCCTGTCCCTTTAAATCACAATATTCTTTCGTATTAGGTTGTCTCAAAAGCTTCTTTCGCTTTTACAAGCAGATAATACATGCACAGAATTTTTTGTTTTATATTATTTTCTCGAATTATGCATGAGCCATTCTGTTCTATTTCTATTATTACGATCATACATAATTCAATAAAATAATACGAAACAAAAAATAATGTCTATTATTTCTATTATTTTATAAAACGGAAAAATCCTTTGGCACAGCTTAATACATCTTCCACTTTGATTTCTTCGCTACTAGTAGTAGAAATATGAAGTTGCATAAATAACAGCCTGCTAACAGCTCTAAGACGTTTGAACAAAGGTATATAATATCCGAGGAAAGGATTCTCGTCATTCAACGAGTGACAGGAAATATCGTGGAACGATGGTTAGTTTCATCAGGAGCGTGTCGACGTCGACAGGTGTGAGGTACGTTTGAAAAATCGACGATGATTCAAGGAAGGCGGAGAAATTAATCCGGGACTTAAACGGACGTCACGAGAGCGAGAAACGTGTCCCGTGGCCAATTTTCATGATGCATTGCCAGCCGCAACGCGCATATTGCTGCGTAGATGTGGGAAATATTCAACGTAGGGTGCGAGGTTTTCGGTGAAACACGGCTAATGAAATCGTACGTTCTCCGCTCCAGCTGGAAATTCCACCAGTGTTTCCGCGTTTAAAGTTAGGAAATGAAGAAGTCTCGCCCCTTTGATCATGTAGACGATGAACGTGGTAGAAATTTGATAATCTCATTTGAAGATTTTACGATTCTGTTTGTAATAAGCAACGTTTCGCTCGGCTTGCGAAGTTTCGGCCAGTTTCGTAAGTGAAATTCTCGAGATGCAGAACTTCTTGTTACTGTCTCGTATTAATATTTAACAAGTAACGTTCGTACATCATAGTAAATGTAGTTGGATGATTTGTATTATATTACGTTACGTTGATAATTATTTCGTTAATTGGAAGAGCCACGAATATGTAGATGATTTATTTATCGCGATGATGTTTATCGAAACACGCGTGCAGTTTAAAAATTCATAATCTACGCCACGTAACAAAATTTTATCGAAAATAACAGGTAAGAAATAGGAACTTTGAGCGTATCCACGTGCTTGACATTGAAGTCACGACATTTTAGGAAATTTTGAAAATTCCAAAGAATCTGGATTTTAACAAGATCAGACGAGAATCTTTAAATTGTATGATTTTTAAAGGTAACGGGATTTTCCAAGGCTAAAAAGTCAGTTACTGTATGAAAGGGGTAATCTTCTTGATGAGGGCAGCTAATTAACGTCACTCAATCTGCAGAATAATTTTTAAGAAGAAGAGCGCAGGGTTTAATGAAGAGTCGCTGGATGAAAGCCGGAAGAAATGTAATCCAGCTAAGAGAAAGAAAGATGTTTCATACGGCAAAAGAGGCAAACTTACGAACTTCGTACTTGGTAAAAAAGATCGAAAGAACGTGAACTTAACCCCATAAATACTTGTTCAACGTACGCATCCTATCAAATAAAGGAACATCTAAAAGTAGAAAAGAAATTCCTCTCTATCTGAAACTCAGATCCTAAGAATCCAGGAACAACCTTTATCTTACAAAAGAAACAAAGATCTTCAACTATAAGCTACCCGCGTCGATTTTTTGGCGTAAGATAATATGCCTAGAAATCTTTATCAAATTACGATCGACATTCACAGTTTCATTTCAACGCGAGAATCAGAATTCTTCATTAAGCTATAAGCCATCCGTGTTGATTTATTCGTCTAAATAAATCACACACGTAAACAGAGTATACCCGGAAATTCTTTCCAAATTGAAATCAATGGACCTAACACTGTCAAGCTAAGATCTATGTTCTATAGAAGAAAAAGAATCCTTCATTAAGCTATAAATTCTGTCCATTTATTCCTATAAATAAATTACACGCTAAACAGTGTATCTAGAAATTCTGTCCAAATTGAAATCAACGGGCCAACGCCGCTAAATTACGATCTATGTTCCATACAAGAAGAATTCTCGATTAAGCTATAAACCACCCCGTCACTTGTTTCGGACAAATAAACTGCGCAAGTAAAATACACTTAAAATTCCTTTCGAATTAGCAACAAAACTCAGAACCCATCTAAGAACCGAATTACGATTCCCCTCGCATGATTCATATAACACGTGGGAAGGAGCCCTTAATCGAACTACAAACCAGCCGTTATCCTCGCCAAATCACCACGGACAACGAAAACTTGGAAAGCAAAAGATCCAAACAACTATCTCTAACGACCCTAACCCGATTTAGAACGGCAACTCTTAACTAAGCTGTAAACCACGCTCTATCCGCCAATCTTTTGATAAATAAATTACACGATCGTTTCAGGCACCCCGTAATTAAGATAAGTAATCTTCAAACGATCGTTCGCGTGTCACAAACGGGATCAGGCGCAGGGAAAGCTGTTAGGAGGCGTGCAATATGAACGGCGTGCAAAACTCTGGCCCTTCTGTATCTTCCTGGCTATCAGAATTTCGTTGGTTCGAACGATTAACGAAACTTCGTTCCAAGTGGACTTAAGCGCGTTCGCCGATGAGCCTAGTCAACCACTTGCAGGGCGGGGAGTGGTTTCGCTAATCGCGAATAAAAGCAGAAACTTTCAGATAGGGTCGCGGCAACGTTTGCCGCCTGCTGCTATAATCCTTGCACGGTCACCTTCTCAAACCCGGAACAACTTCTTTAATTCCATAAACTTTCCTTTTAGTGACTCTGAATACATTAACGAGCGGACGTGACCCCTGCTAAAACTACGATTTATCTTAGACCCATAGAGAACACGGGGATACGAGGTGTCGCGTACCTCCTTTCTTGCGCACTTCCGGTTCGTGGATGTCGAGAGCGGATAGCGCCTCGGGCTGTCTTTCACGGATGGTTGAGTTAGGTTGCTTCGCGTTCTTCTTTTCCTTTCCTTTTTTTTTTTTCTTTTTTTTTTTTTTTTTTTTTTTGAGGAGGCGAGCAAACATCCGACAGAAGAAAGATTGATTTTTAATTTAACGTTTTACGTCAGAGAAAGTTAATATAGCAAAGTTCATAAGCGAAGAATTAGAAATTCCTTGTAAAGATCATCCTTATTGCTGTTGATGAACGAATCAGACGGGAGTAGATCCGATTAAACCAATCATCTTAGGGTTTTTCATTTTATTGAAATTTGTGAGATTCTGTAATTTATTCGTGTCATCTTTTAGCTTTTAGGTTCGTTCGGACGAATGTTGGTACATTTTGCGCGGAATTTTAGCGACACACAGAATATGTTGCAGGTCGATAATAAAATCAATGATAATTTATACGAAACCATTAATATCGTGCATTTACAAAGTAAAAAGATCATAATATACACGAAATCTCTGGTTACTGATTCAGTTACGAATACCATGCCAGCCTTCCGTTAATTCATTTATACATTTATTTCCTTGTATTCGGTCAATTTGCATTATTGAATTGTACTTGTTGACTCGGGCACGCTTATCATGTTTACAGGAAAATTGTAAAATAACGTTCGTACACCTCTCCTGCGACTTCTAGCTACATTGTTCGCATTTAATATTGTTCTTCGCCGTCAGCAGTGAGAATAATACTAATTATGTGGGTTATTATGAATATGCGTATAATTCACGTTAAATTCCAACCAGACAATGAAATTTAACCAGACAGTCGATTTTAATCTCCAACTGAGAATGAAATTACATCATGAAAATAGGTATAAATTGTAAGAATTTGCGTAGTACATTTCTCATTGTTATTTCCTTTTCCGCTTAAATCCTATGATTGCTATAAAGTTTATTGAAATGGTCACCAGTTCTAAGAAAATTCTACATCTGGTCTTTTAGTTTTCTCAAGCACCGAAGCCATCGACAACGTATAGACTGGGTCGAAGACAGACCAGTTGGCTTCAGGATTTTCAGTCATAGGGTAACACTGCTAGCGTGCGGATCTGGATCAGCTCAATTATATTCCGATTTGTATTTACACTTCAGTATTTTAAAATATATTTTCTACCTTACAATTTATCCACGCGTTCCTTTGTTCACATACATCTAATAACCTCAACAAAGTTTGAAAACATCGAAGTGTAATTCCTTAAATCTCATTCTAACACGCGCAATGGATTTCCACAAAGTATTGGATATTCTTCCACGAAATTTCTATCCCATTCAATCTATGACTTACTTTCTCCAAATTTTTCAGCGCCAACGCGATTTTTCCGCGATCTTTCCCTTGACTCTGTAACGAATGGTGAATATGTAAATAAATATATTTCCCGCACAATGTTAATTTTATTTCAACTGAACGTGAAACGGAACAAAACGGTAAAAGTCAATCGCTCGGCAATTATCGATGAAGGACGATGACTACGAAAGACATAAAATGATTTCAGCAGAAATATCGCGTTCGCAAACGATTCTTAGTTTTCCTATCGTTTTACAGGGCCGTTGGTTCATCTCGGAGGAAGGAGCGAGCGAACAATAAAGTCCATAAATTTCTGAAAAATTTATTAAACAATAAACGTCAAAGATACAATGGGAATGGACGGCGGAGAAGGTTAGGGGGAAACGAACGGTCGATTCCTTCGACTTTTCCATTGGATATCCCCGTGGCACGGTAACCACCAAGCCGGCTCACTGTATTTCTATTTGTTCCGGCGATCGAAAATGGAGCAAAACGCTTCGCCGGTTGGTCTGTCGATTTTCAAAGCCGTTAGAGAAGAAAAAGTACGCGCGCTCGTACATAGCTCTAAGCGACGCGTCAACTATAAATCTCGCTACCACGGCGAAACGCAATAACTCGTTCTGCCTCGAATGTAAATGTCACGCGACCACCCCATAGAAACTAGCCGACTAACAAACAAACCTAGAAAGAGCGTCGTTGCGCTATTTGCAGCTGCGTTTCATGATTATTCGAGGAGCTCGTGCTGCCTCGAGAAACGTAATACTTCCCCTGGTACACAATATGAGAATTCCAAGACCGCGTACGAAATCGTATTACTCGAGACTTTAGGTCTACAGCTTTCGTATTTACGACAGGAACCGGGTGAACGAAAATTTTATCACAAAAAAAAAAAGGGAAGAGAATTTGGTCATTTGGTCCTTGACGAATTGGAAGGCGGTCGAATAAACGTCGATTGAGAGAATCAGGGGTGAAAGGAAGATTTTATCAGAGTTGGTAACGTCAAAGAGGAAAGGAAGGAAAGGATCAAGAACACATAGAAACAAAGATTTGATAGATATCTCGTGCAATTTTCTCTAAATCGAATCAATCTTCGGGGCGAGGATTTACACCCTTACAACGACAAGCGATTCCAAGCATTTTCGCTCGGCGTCACATACTCGTCACTTCGTTTCGTCCCAAAGAGAGAAAGAAACTTCGAAACTTGCCTCGATCAACGTTTCCTTCGCGAGCAACCGGTCCATCGCCAATCAACCGAACGAAACAAGCCTCGATCCAACTCGTCGCAATATTTTCGAAAACCAATTAGGTGTCTCGAACACGTTTATTCCGCTAGAATTACATCCCCCTTTCCTGCCGACATAAGTTCGAAATTGGTTAAAACTAATGGAAACTTGGCAGTTCGGTTCGGCTGCTCCGTCATTCGATCCTCACCGTCTTCACCGTTGGCCATTGTAACGTCACTGTTACATTTCGAAATTGATAGGATCTCGCGTAATTAGACAGTTGCCTTCCGTTCGAAACGAAATTTATCGCTTCTTCGTTCGGTTTCGACGTAAAACGAACTTTCCTTGTATTCGTTACTGAGCAAGGTATTTCAGTTTACGAAAGATCTACGCTCGTCTATGGGAGTATTTTTTAGGGAAAGTAACGGTCGAGAGACGAATCTCGTGCTTTATGTCTTCTTTAGTTGACGCTTAAGCGAGTACGAACATTTTTTATCGTTCGAGCAAAAGGTGACACAGACTAGATATCCCTATGAGTGCCAATTTAAGCCGGTACAGCAAAAGTTCAGATTTTTCCGACTTATTTTCCGAAGTAGCTTTCTTGACAGAATCTCGTTATTTTACACGGAAGAGCGGAAAATTCGTTCGCGGTTGTAAGCTTGAAATTTTGAAAATTAATTATTTATTAGGGCTTCTCTGTCCAAAGAAGGAAATGTTTAAAAGCCGACGTTTCTTTTCATTTTGTTCCCCTCCTTTTTTACACACTGCGCGTTAATAAATCATCTAAGCGGACAAAATCTAAGCAAAGTTATCTCGGCATTTCACATAGAAAAGCGAGAGATTTATCACGGTTGGCTTGAAATTTTCGCGATTAAATTCCTTTTTCAGCGATAAAATATGTACGAAACGAGCGAAGAAACACGAAAAATTGTAATTGTGTCCGATTCCCGATTATTTGCAAACTTTATATACAGCGTCTCCACTGACTAAGAGGCATTCCTACCACTTAAACGCCTCGTTGCCTAGTTCTAATTACAAACTCCAGCTACTGAATCGCGAAATCGACTACGCCTAATAATGTAAATAGTACGTAAGGCCGCGGATGTTTGATTGACTGGCGTGATTGAAACGTCTGCGCGATAATTCAGCCCAGCAGAGGGCTAAGGAGCAAACTGCGAGACAGAACTATGCCAGCATGTGCGAACATAATTAGCAAGAACGTCGGTAGAAGATGGAATCAGCGAGACGAGAATCGAGATCTCGTCTTCGAGATAGATTGGCTTCGGCAAACAGTGTCCTTCGCTGAGAACATCGCGCGAGTGAATGAAGATCGATCCATTCTAAGATTAGTTCAACAACTTCTTGATGTCTCTTGGATCGGTTAATAGTCGATACGTTATCGAACGTGTTACTCATAGGCCGAGAATATTTCCAAAGAAAATTAGAAAAATTTGTTATTAACAACTCTGTTAAACGTTGATCACTCGTTTCTTGGCTTTTGTCTATTTAGAAGAACGCCAGCTGTCTGAGACGAACGAAATATCGAATTCTCTTTACGATTAAGAGACGACGCATCCAAGATTCTTTACAAATTCAGTTTAGTTTTTCTCCAATTCCAACTACGTTAACGCACAAGTTTCCCTTTCCTCTTGAAGAACTTGTTTCTCGGCACTCGCAGTGTTTTCTACCAGCGCTTTTCAAGTCAAGATAACTTTCCTCGAATTGGGTCACGTTATAGTCCATCGAAGAAACGAACTGTCTATTTAAACGAATGATATCTGTCTAAATGAATGGAACGTTCAGTTTCCTTTACAACTAACAGACGGTGTATACGAAGTTTTCTATAGATACACTTTTCCTGTTCAGGAATTTGGGTTACGCTACATCAACGCATAAGTCCTTTCCCCTAACGCTGGAAACCTTGTTTCTTAGCACTTACAGTGTTTTCTACAACCACTCTTCTTCGTTTATGTAAACTTCTATCTCGGCGAATACACTTGAAGAAATGAGAAGGTATCGAATATTTTGTATTTCCTTTTCGCGTATTATGCGCGCGCTAGTCGCTCTTGCACCTTCGAATTCCTTACGAACGCATAAGAATTCGAACTCGCATACTGAACACTCTTTCGGAAAGAATTTACAAGTCGTCCAGCGTGGTGGTAAAAAGATCAGAATCCAAGCGAAAGGCTCTGGCAAAGTTTTCGACGATGAGGTTGAAAGGTTCTCATTATCGGCATTCCACTTATCGATTACATCTACCGCGTTCTCCTTTTATTCGTTCCATCTGCAACGTGTCAGTTGGAAGTCAAAGTCCACGGAAGATATAATCGAATTGTCGACAGAAGGTCTTGCCAGCAAGGAAGAAACTCATCTTTTATATTAGATGTTTAAGCAAATCAGCTGCAGGTCTATGATGACAATTTGCGACAAGCTTTGATGGAAGATAAAAGGTACGTTGCGCGCTACATTATCTCATCGTCAATTGCAATCAAGCGTGTAATGCTAGCGGAGTATACTCGTGGGATGCAAGAATGTGTGCGAAAGATGAAACATCGTTGAAATCCATTGAACTCGCGAAGTAGCAGTAACTCGACCAAGGCTTCGTATAATTGGCTCGGTGTTGCGGAACGGCCGAGCTCCTCGAACGTTACCCAACGCAAATGGGCAGGCAGCCGAGTGAAGTGGAATTCGTCGGGACTGAATCAAAGTACGCCAGAAATTATACGTAATCTCATTTAGTCCGTGTATAATTCACCGGTGAAACGACTATTCAACGCCGGAGCTTCGGCGGTGGGAACACTGGTTCGTAAATAATTGCGATCGAATATTACCGATATCGGAAAAAGGAGAGAGCAAGATAATAGAGAGAAGACGAAGAAGAAATGGAAGGAACGCGACAGAGAAGAGGAAGGATCGATTAGCGTGATTGCAGGATACAGAAACAACGAGGTTCGAAGCAAGGATGGTCGAAGGAGGAAAAAGGAGAAGCAGGAACGGCATCGTCGTGAAACAGGGAAAGGCGAAGATGAAGAAAAACTGACAGAGTGGAATAGAAAAAATAATTGCCGCGTTATAATTGAAATATAGTTAAAGCTAGGTAGAACCGGGACAGCGAGAAGATGAAAGATGAGAGAAAAGAGGAATCGGAAAAAATGAAAAGGGGAGAAGATTAAAGAGAATGAAAAATTGATGTCGTTGAAAATCACAGAAGGATCAAAGGTAGAGGCAGAGAAACGACGAATAGAACAAAATATACGAACGTACAAAAATGAAGAATTGGTAGAACCGAAAGCTAGAAGAATAAGAAGGATCAGAGATAGCAGAACGAAGATAAAAGAAACATAAGAGGGAGAGAGGGAATCGGTATGAATGAAAAATAAAAATGAAAAAGAGAGGAAAGGGGAAGAGGGGGACGAACGAAGAGAATTTGAGTTCAAGTAAAATCGATACGCAGAACCAGTTTGTGTTACGCTCGATCGCGTTGACATTTTAATGGGGACGGGTCCATGGTGGAATTTTGCTAAGGGCTTCTTGTCGTCCAGAGTCGCGGCGCGGCGTCGAGTCCGTTGTTCTTTGTGGCCACCGTCAAAGGGTTTCCGCGGTAATTGATCGGTCATCCGTTTCCCATAGTTCATTGCAGTTACGTGCTGGCTGGAGCACGTTTTCAATCTAGCTGGCTCATTCATCCGACGTCCCGCAAACGTAATGATTAATTAATCGGCCAACCCGCGGTGAATTAATGAGACAGTGTTTTTTTTACCACGATGCAGCTGTTACGCTTCGAAATGATCCGTCTCGTTCGAAGAGTCCGAGCAAAATGCTTATTTCTTTCTCTCCGTCGCGTTTCGTTCCAGCTTTCACCTTTTCCTCCATAACGCGTAGGAATAATCGATCGTTGTCTTCGATATAATTACTCGTCGGGGCGAGGATGTAATTTCGTACGAATCTTTTACGTACATTGCGATTTTTCGCGATAGAGAAATATTTACTCGTTGAAATTCAATCGCCTTGTTCTGACATTTATCACGTTGTACGTAGTGTAGTATCGTGGACGAAAGGCCTAAGAGATATCGGGAGAACTATAAACAGTGTCAGTGGAGAAGCCAGAGAGTGTGAATCGAGAAGTCAGGGAGATAGTGTTGCTAGCGTTGTCGAGAGAGTGTGGTCCGCGTGAGAGAGAGAGCGTTGGATCCGTGGTGAAGAGAGTTGCAAATTAACTATCTAGCTGTCTTAATTATGATACGTTTCTGTGATTAGTTCACGTTAAACAACCATCGTGCCCTATTTAATCAACATCTGTTTAATCAGTTTATTGTTAATAAACTAACTGTAGTAGTAAGATCCTACAGTAGCCTGTGTTCGATTATACTGAACAAGGAATTCTTCACAATCTTTTCGTCCAATCGGACATGGATAAAGCGTTTTCTATCTACGGATAGCGTTGCAAGTGGAAGAACACTTGCGTTTATAAAAATTGCCTACTCTGTCGTGATAAGCATGTACTTCGATACAATCATTGAGAGCAAATATACAGACACAATGGGTGGATATAAAGATGAAATAGACAGGGAAGAAATCCTCTAATTATTTTAAGCAGTGTGACGATCACAGGTTCGCCTCGAGATTTCTTCTCCAATGCACTTCCAATCTACGACACGGTCACAAGACTCGAGGATGCGAGTAAACCGAGAATCCAACCTCTTCTACCTCGCTTACAAACACAAATTCCTCTATGGAAGTTTCAACCGACAAAATGACCCTCGTACGAACCAATCGCTGCTTCCGCCATCCCTAATCCCATCAACGATCCACGAAATCACACACAAATCGCTAGTATAAAACCTATTCCATCGAAATTCTCCTTTTTCTCTCCGATCATTCGTCCTACAATTGCAAAATCGTAAAACGGAATATAAAACGATCCCAATCCACCTGACAGACATTTCTTTTGTTCAGGCGACCACGAAAAGTAAAAAAGAAAGAAAGAATGATTACTGGTACCATTTGCAACCGATTTTACAGGGCAACGTGACCAGATTAGAATTAACTTTGAACGAAAGCTATGAAGTGGATGTGCGTTGAATAAATAAGATGACACTTTTTTGCGATGACCAGAAGCGTTAAATCTTCATGGTCATCGGTTGAGAACCAGGTACTCGGAGCTTTATAGCCTCCCTGCTCGTCATTTAGCTGTTCCGCGCTTAATGGATACCT
Source organism: Bombus pascuorum (assembly GCF_905332965.1). NCBI lineage: Eukaryota > Metazoa > Arthropoda > Insecta > Hymenoptera > Apidae > Bombus > Bombus pascuorum. The sequence goes on along the minus strand of NC_083501.1, from coordinate 5,457,863 downwards.
TTGAAAACGTCTAAGGGACACTCTATCCTTTGGACTTCGTAGAAGGAACAAGTGTTCCCTGGTGAATCAAAAGTGGATCGTGAACGATATCTGGATCGTGCGAATTGAGGAATAAAAGCGTTCTAAACGTTATTTATAAGATAAATTTAGAACGTGCAAGTTTGTACCGATTATGTAATCATTATGATTTTGCATCTTTTTCTGCAAACAGAATGATACATTCATTCGCGCGTTCTAAGATGTATTAGGTTGTCCGAAAAGTCTCTTTCGTTTCATAAAGTGATAATAGATGAACAACAATTTCTGTTTTATATTATTTTATTGAATTAGGAATAATCCATTTCGTTGTATTTCTATTTTTATGTTGTATAATTCAATAAACTAATACAAAAACAAAAAACATTGTCTATGATTTCCTTATAAAATGAAAGAACATTTCGGACAAGGTAATAATTGGAAATAAAGATTAGAAAGTGTCGTGTCAGTAAAATATAACAGAAAAGAATTATGTCAATCAGAGGGCACGAGGAAAATCTAAACGACGCTTAAAGCGATCGAATATTTTCACGAATCAGTATGGCTAGTAATCGAATGCAACGAAGTAAAACTTTTATATTAAAATTGATCTGAATTCGTGAATATACATATAGCGTAAAATTTTGACGCTGGTAAATTAACTTGGCACGCTATTTTTTTTTTATTTTTTCTTTTTTACTTTTTTTAAAATAAAATCGTAATAATTGTAAATGTATCATACCGTCGGATGCAAATGAGATTTTAGCGATCCAAGTTATTGGATTCGTACGATAGAACGCTATGTGTCGACGTCTTTTTTATTTCCCTCGCGTTTATTGCAATTTGATCGGCGTTATGATTAATGCCGGGCACACGGCAACATTTATTGGACGTGCAAAAAGCACGACGACGCATTGTGTAAACATCGTGTCGGGGGAGTATGCGCTGATAACCGACTATGCTGCATTATAACGACATCCGACGTTTATCGTTCCGCTGCTACAAAATAACGCGCGATTTTCTGCCCCTCCTCCCCCTCCGCCGTACAGTTTCACGCAAAAGTAAGCCTGGATTCTCGTGCTTAAAAGACGAAAATACCAACAAGCGATCGCGAATTCTTTACTTCAACCTGTTCCATTTATTTTAATATCCAAAAAATTGGCGTTCAGTTAGTTGCTCGAGTTAGCACTTTATTCGAGAATTTTGGCAACTTCTCGCTAGTAGACCACCAACACTTATACATTTACGGAGAATCTCAAGGTATAGCGCTAATTAAAATTTACCAGATAGAACAATGCAAATATTCTACTACCCAAGTTCCATGCTTTTAATCGTATTCCTAAGAGTAGGAATTAACATAAATATTAGGTTGTCCGAAAAGTTTATTCCGTTTTATAAGGAAATAATAAACGTACAACGTATTTTGCTTTATATTATTTTGTCGAATTATTACGACCCATTTTATTCTGTTGACATTTCACAGACTTGGTTTCACGTTTGTATAAAGGTACACTATTATAAAAAGACACGTTTGCTAAAGAAAGCCACTTTTCGGACAACCTAATATCTATAGTTCATTAACAAGGTAGCAATAATTTCTAAATTTTCCAAAAGCCTAAAAAACGAGATCTGAAGCTACGCTATAGAAAACATCTCTACGTCGATCTATCACGCAGACTACCATAAGAAACCGTGTCAAACAGCTCTTTTTACGGTAAACCTCCGATAAATACTTTTTCTTATTCCAGAAAAAAAAAGAAAAAAAGAAGAAAGAAAACACGGAGCAGGGTGCTGTAGGAAAGCGAAGAAAGAAAAATACGAGCAACCAGGGGGATGGCACACGGCGTTAACGAGCAGAGATCGCGGCACGAGACCGATTTTCCGCCATGGGTGTTTGAAACTTGTCGGCGTGACTTCATTAAATGCGCGCGATACACGTCGCAAGATAAAACTCCACGCAGAAGGTACACATTATGCGGCGAGCAACGTGACATGGTATCATGCAAGCGGAGCATCCTCTAATGATGCAAGGACCGGATGGTGGCACAGCAATATTCTCTTTCGTAGCTTTCCTTTTTGCCACGAGGCAACCTTTCTATTCGTGTTCAGTCGTGTGCCACCCTCTTTCTCGCTCTACCTATCCTTTTATCTTCCTCCTTTTTTGTGTTCGTTTACCCTATTCCTCCCCGTCTGTCTGTCGGCGCTAACCTGCGCATGGAAAATTCCAATAATCAGCAAACTTGTCTACGCGTGTACACTCGCAACCGGAAATTCATTAGACGGCCATTGTGAGCTTCCCTCGCTCCAATTAGTATTATTTTTCCAGCTGACGCGCGCGTGTTTATTTACCGCGAACCAAAGAGGCCGCGTTTCGATCGCTGATTGCCACGTACGATCGACGTTCTTTGATTAATTTAGTTATGAGATTCATCTGGTACAAGGGACCTCCCGCTCGTACCGATTTTCCTAATATTCGGATACCATCGATTCACGAAAGTAGTTGAATATTTAGCATAAAACGGATTTCGTATTTATCCTGTACGCGTTGCGAGAAATTGTTTGAATATGTCATTAGCAGCGTAATGATACATCATCTTCGTTGTTACGCTGATCAAAGTAGTGGAATATTTACATAAAAAAAGATTTCGTATCTATATGTTACACACGTTACATGAAACACTGGAAGATTTCATTAGGGTTGTAATGGAACACGACTGTCGTTGGTTATATCGATGAAATTTGGAGCCAATATGGAAATGTATACAGAAATGATGAAACATTTATTGCAAACATACGTTTAGTGGAAGATTAGTACGAAAGCACGAATAGCCATTTGGATGTAGAGGATATAATACGTGTAAAGATGTCATGTTCGATCGTATCAATAAAGATAGAAATGAACAATCTGAGTTATGGAAATTGAAAGATTAATGCGATGTGATATTGTCGATCTGTGGGTCGAGTTTACGTATCGAATTAATCGATGAGTTTCCTCGTTCGCTCGTGAGGAGGCTCACTTAACTACATCTGATCGTTCACTCCGAGTGACTCGGCGATAATAATAACATTTGTCATTAATTACACGCATTAATTGCTGCACAGGATGGCATTAATCACTATGATTAATTGCATGCCGGTAATGCCGCGCCCACTCCCATTACTCCAACTTCCCGCCCCCCTTTTAATATCAAAAGACCGAGGAAAAGAAATCGCATTGTTAAGCACCTCGTTTCTAATATGACTTATCATCTTCACATACCAACTCAGGAGCATCGAATTATATTTAGCAGCGAAAGTACAAAACTAATTACTTTGGTATTTATTCGATGACATTTACTTAACCTATAATCCAATCCTCATTTTTAAAACGTACAAATACAAGAGGCAAATAAAAAGTATTCTAACCTAACCTATTTATTTGCTTGATGATATCTATCTAACCTATAATTAAATCCTCAAATTGTCTCTTAAGCTACACAAATACAAGACAGCAATAAAAGAATTCTAACCTAACCTACTTGCTTATTTGACGATTCTTATCTACCTTATAATTAAATCCTCGAGTTACTTTTAAGCTACGTAGACACAAGACACCAATAAAAGAATTCTAACCTAACCTACTTGTCTGTTTGACGATTTTCCTCCAATCTGTAATTAAATTCTCGGTATACTCTCAAGCTACGCAAATACAAGACACCAAGAAAGCAATCCTAACCTAACCTACTTGCTTATTTCATGATTTTTATCTAACCTATAATTGAATCTACAAATCGCACTTGAGACACGCGAATATAAGAAGACACCAACGAAGAGAAACCAACCTAAGCTGCTATTTTCGTATACCGATTCAAGAATATGAGATCATATTTGATAAAACAAACGTGCAAAATTGTTTATCGTACTGTGTATTCCAACGGCGTCTAAAATCTACAAATGAAATCCTCGAATTAGCCTCAAAAACACAGGGCCATTAACAACGGCATTAAACGAATTCTGAAACCATCGCATCCACGCTCGTATTTACCCTGAAACGCAGCAAAGACGCACTGTGGTTGAAAAGTCAGTCAATGTTGGATCAGGCTGTACAGCCGTGGAATCGGACATCACGCTCATCGAGGGCTCGTAATTTCAATTGGAAAACGAGTAAAAGGACCGTGGGGAGGACTCGTTCGGGCTCGTGCACGGAAAGCTGAACGAATTTCAAACCTCGCATTAGTATTCGACGAGGTATATTCGAGAGAGCTGAGAACCGCTGGCTGGTCTCCGCGTGCATTTCAACGGCAGCTGCATCGTATCGTCCAGAAGGGTAGACCAAACAGCTTACCGCGATGGCTGCTTCCCTCGCAATCACGCGGCGATATCGTAAATACAGCCCCTTGAAATTCCTTTAACTAATATCGCTCCGAGCACCGTTCGTCGCGCTTCTTCTTAATCCCGAAACTTTCTTCGGTTCTCCCCGTCTACGTATCGTAAGGGCGAAACTTTTTTTAGACCAACGTCTACGAAATTATTCGATGCACCGTAAATAGCGTTGGCAAATAAAAGTCCGCGCCACGAAACTATCGAGAATAGAGCGAAAAATATAAACGGATAAAGAAACGAGAAGGAGGAAGCGATCGAGATATTCGCAGTTGTGAAACTGGAGCAAGTACCTGAAGGGAACCGTTGGAAATGACTATTCCGGCGCGAATTAAGAGGATTTCGAGAAACAGGACAGTGCTCGGGGCAGGCCTCATTACAGGCGATCCTTTGACGATGAGACGTTGGAGAACGCCTCGAGGGTCGTATAAAATTCGTGGAGAACACCGAGTTCTTCCTTCGAAAACCAATACTCCGCTTCGATTTCATATATATATATATATAGCTCTAGAAAGTATCCAGCTATTTGCTTGCTTCTGACCGACTTTGATTTAGAGACGAAATTACGAATGAAAATTATACGTTAACGAACGATGATGACGCGTCGTCGTTTTAAAAAATGCAAACCGTATCTGCCACTAGATATGAGATTTTTGCCCTATGTACGTGCCTAGTGCTGAACCGTTTCCTTGAAAAGTTTCATTTCCAAATTTCTATTTGCACAATTGACGTTTAAAACGTCATGTGTAGCTCGACAAGCGATAAATCTCGTTATTATATGACATCGGTGAAATTGATTCTAAAATAAACATTGCCAGCTGTAAATTGTAACTCTCTGTCTCTTTCTCTCAACGAAAAAAAATGGCAATCGTTCTTAATCATGTCATGAACCTTCCAACAAACTCAAACACGAAGCTGTAATATTTTCCAATCGACATGTACATCGAGCGAAATTACCACGCGCTCTTTCGCCTTGCAGTTAAAAAATTCAGCACGCCAATCGACGTGCATATATCGAGCGCGCACCAGGCCCTGTGTACGTTTCAAAAAGCAATATCTGTGAGCTGTTTAGACGGCCTCTATTCGTGTTCCTGTACGTAATACAACGTCGGCCGCGCTCGTGTCCCGTATTCAAATTCAAAATCCAATAGATTTATTTTAGAATCACGTTGCACCGGCTGCGCTCTCGCCTCTGCCTCTTCTCTTCGTTTTGTCGCCCGTACCACTGCCAGCCTCCCTTCATCCAGTCCGTGTCCTCTTCTTTTCCTATTTGTCTGCATTTCGCTAGCAACCCCCGCAGTCTTCTCCTCCCCTCTCCGCCCCTCTACTCTTCAGCTCCTAGTTTCGCAACATTTGTACGCGAACCGTGCCCCAGCATTTCGGTTCCACGACCTGCGTGTACAGCGGCAACGATCCGCGGACCATCCTGTTACCGCTGCACGTGAAATCCTGAGTTATGTACGACCGTGCAGGCCAGCTGGATTTCCAACCGGAGGGTCCATTCTGTCCTCGTACCGCTCCTTAACGAACCGTCTACGATAAACACACCACTTCGATGCAAATCGTCGCGGATGTCCACGCGATTCGCTGAATTTTTTGTCTTTCGATCGACGGATGAACGTGATTCGGATGTCTCGTGTCAAGAATAGAGTTTCGGTTTCCCTTTCTTCCTTCGCTGTTTCGTTTTGCATTCACAGTGGCCCGAGCAAACACAGTGCCAACAGAAAGTTTACAACTACCTCCCTCGACGCTCGTTCTTTCCACTCGAAATTAATTCTGCTGGATATGAAAACGCATTTGGAACTATAATTACGACGTTCTACTCCGATTAAAATAGATAATCGCGTTTAGTTCGAATTTGGAAGTTTCTCAACGCGTTCGAGACCTGTGGAAAGCTTAGAATTATAGCAAGAATTGTAGAAATAAGAACAACTACGACAGTAATATATATCATTAGAAAAACACTATTACAATGTTACAAAAATTACAAAAATATTCATGAATTCATAAACATACATCGTCGTTCGATTTTTTCCATTATTTCATATTTTACATTTTACGTGCTAGCGTTTTATGTTCGACTAATGTTCTCGCCTAACACTCAGCTGGCTAAGTAAACCACGTACACGACTGATAAAGCGCACGTTCCACAGAAACGCATAAAATTAGAGAAAACAAAAGGACTGTTCTTCCGAGAGAAATACTGTGAGAACCAGATAAGTGGAGAGAGGTGTAACTGCGAGACAGGGCTGAAGGGTAGAAGAGATTTGGGATACAGTGGCCTATAATGTATGCAATTGGGCCGAGGCAGTGTGTAGGATGGTACCTACCTCCTGTTGGTCGATTATGCGTGCTGCTGAATGGCGAGAGGAGACTAGGAAGCCAGAACCATCGTCCGCCTGCGTAGGCGCTATGCATGTCAGGCATTATATGGTATTTGGTGTGTATCTGTTCCACGCACACCGTGCTTTGGCATTCTGCGCTAGGAATTACAGTGGAACACGTGTCCCAACAACATTCTGCGTATGGTCGCATTCGTCATCGATGATCACTTTGCTATTTACGACGAGTGGCTCACACGGCGTCTTAACGGAATTTAATAGGACCAGTGGCAACCAGAGATAACTTCGAGCTTCGATAATTCGCGTGTACAAGAATTGAATTGATCGGTTTCGATTTTTACGAACTTTCCAATTTTCACGTCAGAGATGTACGACCGAAATATATATATATTTTTTTCTTTTACAAATAATGGTTGACGAGGAATGAAACGAAAAAATTTGAAATTTTAAATCGATCTTGTATCTCGTGTCGTCCTCGAGCATCGCGGCTTGGAAAGAAAAGATCGAAACGTTGGTGGAGAGGTCTGGTCGTAAGCTAACCTTAACCCAAGCTGAAGTTGGACCCAATTTTGGCTCAGTCGATTTTAAGAAGTAAGTTGCGCGAGTAAAGTAGCAGAGAAGGAAGTTGATACTGCATCGACAAGTCGATTCAAAAATATTCGAGGGTCGTAATTTCTGGCACATTCTCCGGTTTATTAGTGGCGAACTAGGCCACACACGATGCGTTCGATACGGGCTAAAAGTCTACTCGCTATATCTGGTGATACGCGTGGCAAACTTTTCCAGCCTCGATATAACTTCGAAACTTGATAATCCTCGTTCGCGCGGAAACATCGAAAAATTGGCTTGCTTTCGACTACCAGAAAAGTCGCGCTAGAAATAACGCCATAAAAATTGTTCCAAATAACATCCGGAAAGCGGATCAGAATTAAATAAATATACTGTTTCTCGAAAGTACCTGGACAACGCTCTTACGTATTTTTCGTCAACATTTATCTGCTACAAATCGGCTAAAATATGCGAATATTCAACGACACAGTTGCGGATTTCTACAGATTTACAATGAAAATTTCAAAGTACAAAAACACACAGAAAAGCCACGTAACGTGGAAAAATCTAAATAATATTCCAATGTTCCATTTCTTTATATTAATAAAAATAGAAAATCGCATAGAAATCCACCGTCTACATAACAGGGAGAAGAAATTTCGTTTATTCGTTGAATTCGAACGAATCAAAAAAGCTATCATTTTCATTGTAAATTCCCCCCCTCCCCCTACCTTTTATTTGCTTTACGTTTTACTTTCATTTCTTTTCGTTATGTCCCTGTTTCGATAGTGTAAACGGAGCTGATCGCGTTGATATGCAACGCGTCAAATCGCGCAATTATTTTGCAATAACGAGATACGTAATTGAGTTTGCGAAGCAAGCAAACCGACAGGTGTTAGCGGAAAAACGGTATCGAAACCTCAAAACGAAATTCGGTGTTTTTCCACGGCCAAACCGGTGAATTTCAAATAATCCGCAGGTCCAACCGTTTTCACGGTAACCAAGGCCGAAAAAAAAGCACGGATCCTATTCTCGTCGCCGCGTCGGCTTTCGATTCATTTAAATGCAAATGTAAACTTCAAGGGTGATAAAACAACTGTCCCGCGTTATAGTGCAGCAAGGAGGCCCTTTTATTTTCCCTTGTAAACCGGCTCGAATACGATCGCTATACACCGGAAGCAGTCACCAGGAAATGGAGAACCGTAACAACGAGTCCATAATGGCCATTATCTTGTTACACATTCAGATCGAAACGTACGCCAACGTCTACAGTCTGATCGATGCGTTAAACTTGCTAAGAAACGAAGTTGCCGATGTAATGCGCCAAATGAAATTCCCGTCTTGCAACAGTGAACGAAGTTCCTCGAAGAATGAAAACTATAGGTCAACGGTTAAAAGAACAGCTCATAACTCAAAAATGCGAAAAAGAGGTGGCTTTTCTCCGTAAATCTTGCTACAGTAATAAGTTGACTCATGAATAAGTTGATTCGCATTTTGCTGGATAAATATAATAAAAGAATGGCAATTATACTTGTACAAGGGTTAAAGAAACTCACGATTGAAAAATTGGGAAAAAAGATCGTTCCTTTATGTCGATGTAAATCTTAGTGAAATAACCAGATTGGATAAATTTTACTTAATTGCGATAATGAGAACTGCAAGTGGAAATTTTCCCAAGACCACGAGAACTAAAATATACAAGTTAATTTAATTGAGATATTAAATTGACAATATCGATGAATCGATGTTTTATCATAAATTCTGACTTTTCGAATAGTACGGTAAAATTTTGTTGGAGCGTAAGTTATACAATTTGGACAAGTAGTTTGGAAGAAAATGGCTGGTGAAGTTTGGCATATTTACATACATCCAAAACTCGGTTGTGGGTCGCCTTAATAAAGGAGTTTCGAAAAATGGAATCGCCTAGCTCGGCTTAACGAAGAAAAACTTCTGAAAATGAATCCTCAATTCCCTCGGACGAAAGAAAACTTGAAAAACGGAATTCTTGGTTCCACTAGAATCGGTGGAAAAGTTTGAAGCCGGAACTCGAATTAAATTCATCGAACTCATCGCGAGAGGATCGTTCATCTTCATCGCCGAGAGTTTGCTTAATTTTCTACTTTTTACTTCTTGTTTGCATTCAAATTTTCTTCCAGCTACTTTTACCATTTTTTTCAGATATGTTAGAAACGATTTTGCAATTCGCCTATCGTTGGTCCTCTTTTGTCCGCCGATGTAAATGACTAGCAGGTGCGAGTATTGATCGAAACCTATCAAACGAGGTAATTTCGTCGGTCAGTCTATTCGAAATTTATTCGCAGTTCCGGCCCATCCGCGGCATCATAACGGCGAAATTTTCATTTCTGCCAGCTCCTGGCGCCGATAAAGACCGGATTCTAGTTCAATGTGCCGCGTAAATGTAGCTTACCTTCTGGTAGTCGAGGGCCAGCAGAAGGTATTTTCGGTCGGCTGAGAGTTGATGATCGAAGCTCGATATCAGCGCCTGAAAATTAAACGTAGACCACAGTAAATATTAATCGCGTTATATTTCTAGAGAATCTTTTGCAAAATTTATTCCAATGTCACGTAAAATTTCGTTAATCCTCTTCATAAAAATAAAATTTAAATAGTCGAACGATTTTTTTAATAATTTTATCAACACATTCGCTACCTAATTCTATTTTTGTACCTACAATATTTCTGCACAAATACATCATTGCATATATATTGTACGCGATAATTGCCCCAGATTTGTGTTTCTTCTTTTTTTTTTTTTTTTTTTTTTAATCAAACGTCACTTATATGAACTGCATATGTTCATTTAATCCGTAGCTTGAAATTGGATCTAAATTAATCTTAAAACGTCACGTATACGATAAATACAATCGAATATCAAACATGTACAAATGAATATCGAATAGGAAAAAGTAGATTATTTTTTCGACAAGTAGAGATATTTCCTGTTGGCGATGGACAAAAGAATAGAAGAGGAACATGTTATACTCACGTTATTACTCGAGTCTAAGATTTTCCTCGGCTTCCTCGATGTGACATTATAGATCAGGAGATTTCCAGCTTCATCGCGATACAGTATCTCGTTTCCTGCGACAGAAATGGTCACGTGTATTTCTGTTGCCATCTCCGTTGAGAGACACGCGAGCTTTTGTTGCGACGAGAAAAAAAAAGGAATTGCCTCGATAAAATGAAATTACTTTGATATTGCCCTCGATGGGATCGCCACTGATTGAAGAAGCAATGCTTCTGACAAAATATCGAATTACCTGTTCTAACTCGTTCCAACAAAGGATCCCTTTATTCGTTTAATTAGCTGGTTTACAACGAATATTTGAATGAATTAAACAAGCGTTCAAACTGCCATTTAATCGCACAAACGTCAAGATCTTCTTATATTATATTATAACATAGAAAATTCACTTCAACACCTCAAATTCTTCGCCTAGACCGTACAAAGAAATATATCATTTATTTAACATATCTGTTCTAAACATTTTGTAATTGCTATATATATATAGGAATTAATTAATTAATATATAATTTATCTTCTATAATTTAATTTAATTTATCTTATTATAAATATATTTTAATTTATCTCCTATATCTTATCAAAATATATATCATGTGTATATAATTAGAAAATGTTTAGAACAGATTTTCAACATTTTCTAATTCCTATATATAGCCTTGCTTTCAAACTTTCAGATTGGTCAACGATAATCGTTTCTCGTTAACAGTGTTGTGATAATGAAATTCCAACCTGATGCATACAGCGCACGCAATATATTCGCCAAGAATTTCTACCATTTCAAATACTTTCGTAAACCATTATATAATCGTGAATTGGTTATCGCGTTTTAAAATTCTTGCAAACGATTTCCACCATACTCGTTGCGTATGTACTTTAGGTCGTTGTCCGCTCACAACTATTGGATCGGCAACTAAGTGATTGCGGATTTTGTCATTAGGTGATATTGACAAAATCTACAATCACTTAGTTGCCAACTCCAGTCGATTAATCATTGAAAGATGCGTATAAGTCTTAATCTTTGAAAGGAATATCTTCGTGGATGCTGCGTACCCATAGAAACTGGACGGTTGTTTAAAAGGGGGCCGGAAGTTGGACAGGCGTCCGCTATCATCAATCTTTTCTCGATCGCACCGCTATCAATCCTTGGTTTAACCCTATTAATACACCTAATCCCTGCCTGGAGTTTCTAATTAACCCGAATTGACGAAGTTTTGCCCCATCGTAACGAAAATCAAACCGCAATAATCCGCAGCCCTCCTTTAACCATTAACCACATCTATTCCCAATTACTCCGGATTAACAAGGTTTCACCATGGGCAGCGCACCTGTAACCGATATCCGGTTTCCACGGGCCCGATATATCGAGAGGCCAATATAAACGTCAAGCCAGTAGCCCAATCGCCCGGGGATATTTCTGCTGGTGTTCCCTTACCGTGTCATTGCGTGCTGTATCAACGCGTGAAACTATGAACGTGAAACGTACGAGATTTACGTAAAATATCCGGTCCGGTGGATCAACAACGTCGTACGATAGCATAATACGCCCAGAGACGATGAACGAACGAAAGAAGATCGGCTTCCAAGTAGAAACGATGAAATAGCGATGACGATTCTTAACTGTTGAAGTGTTCAACTTCTAGGAAAACTCTACATCTGGACTTTTAGTTTTCTCAAGCACTGAGGTCATCGACAGCGTATAGACAAAAGACCTCGTCGAAGGCAAACCATAAACGGAGTAAATAGGCGACGTTGGCTTCAGGGTTTCCAGTCATAGGGTAACACTGCTAGCGTGCGGATCTGGATCAGCTCATATTATATTCCGATTTGTATTTACGCTTCAGTATTTAAAAGATATATTTTCTACCTTACAATTTATCCACGCGTTCCTTTGTATTCACATACATCTAATAATCTCAACATTAACAAATTCTAGGCATTCGCGTATTGAATTTTTATATACGAACGAACGTGAATTTTATGTACCTAGCGCAAAACTGAAGATTTAGATGAAAAGTGGGATAAACTTGTGTTTCGGTAATGTGTGATAGAGTAAAAAATGCACGGTCCCAGGTACAACGAAGATTGTATTGAATTGATCACAAAACTATCCCGCGTGTTTCACGTTTTATTTTTGAAATGAAATTTGATAAAATTTTGTAGGCAGGGAAACAAGGTTTCTTGTACTTTTTGCTAGCGTGTAACAAAGCGATGTACGTTCCTTTTTTTCCTTTTTTTGTTCATCAACTATCGTGATGTTTATTGTATTCGATAAGCTTTTTTATGTTTAAATCATATAAAATCGATCAAAGGTATCCAGCTGCCTACACATTTTGCATGTAACTTTTTATCTATCTATTTTGTTTTATTCACACTGTAATAAATCTATATTCGTGTATGCGTCCTCCGCTATACGATACAGAATTATTTTTATTTCCATTTGTAGATATCAAATTATAATTGATTACACAGTGTACAAATATTTATCCACGTATCTTTCCATATCGATGAAGGATATGACTTGTATACGGAAAAATATTTCCATTTGAAAATCAATTTTAATTGACTGAAATAATGTATCTGTTTAATGCCTAACATTAATTACGTATAAACGAGATATACGATAGCATTACAAAGGAAACGTTTGTAGAGAGAGACCAAACTAATAAAACATTTCACGAAACCTGATATATATAATTCAATCTTTTAAAGACGAAAATAAAATAAAGAAGAAGAGCCTTTGTTCAGAGAGCTCTACTCCTCCATCAGCATCAATCTTCTTTATTTCCGACGTAATAACATTTTAAAGACTGTATACAAAAACATCGTTCGAAACGAAGCAGACGATTAGAACTCGGTGGCGGGTCGAAGCACTGAAATCTGTTTAAAAATGAAACTCCAAACAGAAACGGTAAAAAAAATCTTTTAAAAAATGAAAATCGAAATAGAAACAATGGAAGCTATTTAAAAATGAACAACGAAATAGAAATAATGGATGCTATATAAAACTGAAAATCGAAATGGAAACAATGGAAGCTATTTAAAAATGAAAATCGAAAGCTGAACGCAGTGAAACGTTTGTAAAAATCCAAGTAGACGCGTTAAAATCTATTTAAAGTGAAGACCGAACCATTGGAATCGATTTAAAAGCTAAGCTCGAAGTGAAATAAGCTGAATGAAAGCTGACCCTCTGTAAAAACGCCAAGTATACGTCTGTATGGCCGACACCATAGGGGGTTATACTACTGTCGCTTATGACGTCTAACCTGACGGAACAGTAAACCAGTCATTCTACTCAAATGGAACTTGCATGTAGTTCGATCCTATACTTTTGTTGGTATTTTTTATTACTCGATCGGGAACTTTTTAACGAAGAGAAATGTATATACATGACGATAAAGAATGAACATTTACGAGGCTACCAATCCGGGAACTCGATGATTACCATTGTTATTGGGTTGTTGTCGTCGTGCTTGCACGTGTAATAAAGCGCGAGATACTTTACGTGGCAACGCGTGAAACGCGATTTTTATTGTTAAATATCTCGTAAACTATGCACGGCCATGCAAACGACCTGACATCGGTCCAACATCTCTCGTTTTTATATACGCGCAGCAAATTTTATCGCGAGCAACGTCGTACTTACATACGTGTCGTTTTATCTAAATTCGCATTTCTCTGCTTCGAATCATATCATCTTTTAACGCCGACTATATATACAATACTTAGAATTAATCTTGAAAATTTTCCAAATTCCGTAGTATTTCAAATAATTAGCGAATTCCCACTTTTCTATTGGAAATATCACTTTTGGGAAAATATACGAATTGTACGAAGCACGTGGAAGCATATAAAGTCGTTTTAAATTCCGTTACGTTGCAAATTCCGTGTATGTGATTAATATCGAACTCTTCGAACGAATCATTTACTCTCGTAGATTTATTTATCGCGAGAAACTGACACGAAAGAGCAAAAATAAAGCCCAAGAAAATTCTCGAGAAAGTTGTACCGATCGATTCGTCTCTCGTTGCTTTGTGACTTACGGAATTATTCAATTTCTTCGGAGCAGCTCGACAGATGCTTAGGACAAAATTTAATTAGCGATATTTCTTTATCAATATGAAACGCGCGTCGATTTAATATAAATCATAATTTCCTAACGAAAACTCTCAGAAAACGCTTGCCAAAATTCTTCGCAATTTCCCAATTCCCTGACATTTGAAAGGATCGGTGAAGCGAACTATCAGAGGAGCCAGGTTCACACGTGAACGACCTCGTTTGGCTGATTTCCATAGAAATCCCACGTAGATCGCTTTAGATTTCACAGGCTGATGAGTCTATCAACTCTCACGCATGCATTATTGCAAGACGGCATTCCCAAATATTCCAGCAACGCGCCACGGCCAAAGGAACATACCGGGATGCACAGAAGGCCATCGCGCGTTCCTCGTGCACAGTTGCCTGTGAAATCCTCGTCGATGTGGGATTTGCCGAGGATAATGTCGCAGCCTTGACTCGTTCAGCTTGACACGTTGTTTTCTCCGCAATTTCTTACCAGACAATGACATCGGCACCACCCTCCGTCTGGTTATTTCTTACTTGCACCTATTCAAATATTTCTTCCGACAGAAAAAAAGAAAGCTGACTGCACACCCGACCTATATCCACGGTTGTTTCAAATTAATTCCAGCGGAAGATGCTGAATGCCCGAGTCATTAACTGAAGATAATTGCGGATTTCTTCTGGACAACGCTGTAGGTACAATAATTAAAAAGTGTTATTTTCTTTTAATCGTATAACGTGCTACGTGCCAATGAATGCGGTAGTATAGAGTTTGAGAGGAATTTTCATTAAGTAATTACTAATTGCTTTGAGAATGGTTGCCATGAAAAACAATGCCACTGAGCGACAGACATGCTGAAACACTAAATGTGAACACTAAATTGGAACTTATTTTGGAACAAGTCTTAACCGAGAACGTTATGGAGTAGACTTTCGTAAGAAGAATTAGATCTCGTAATTTCTCGTTTAGATGTTGTGCAAATTTTCTTGAGAAATCAAAGCCATTTTCTATTTGTATGCAACGAGAGCGAGATTGAAATAATTTGTAATAAATTCTAACGTAAATAATAATAATAAATTCTATTGTTCTAATCGTTGTACTAGTTTGATATTCGACGATCTTTCGCTTTTTCATAATTCTTCGATAAACGGATTCTCTCGAGTTCCACGTCAGATTATTCAAAGCTCTCGGTCTACGTTAAATTCTGAATTTAGACGAAGAACGAACATACCATTCGGGTAAAATTTGATCGTAAACGGTGAAGTACGAGACATTTAAAATTGTTTACCCTGGTACGCTTAAAAACCGACATTACTTTCTCGCTAACCGTAAATAGGATTTACAGAAGCTATAGGATGAGGGTTGTAAGACATAGTGGCACAAAGAGGCCAAGAATGAATTTCCATGCAGCCAGAAGGGGTGAGACTATACTTTAGCCTGGCTGAACCGGTTAATAGGCAATGGTGCAATTTATCCTGCTCGTCACTCTCTGGTAGCTACGAGCTGGCAAGTTACTTTGAGGTATAGGCGGAAGTCTAAAGACTCATGCAAGCTTCAACGCGACACATTAACTGTTATTATCGTGATTTAAATAATACGCCGTATATCCTGCAGGGATGTAAATCTCGAATTTTTCAATTTAAATTCCTATACGTTAAAATATCGAAATTTTCTGCTGATATTAGACGGTAAAGCGAATTGACGTAGGATAAGTGAAAGATGCAAATACAAATTGAGAACGAAGAAACCGAAACATTCGTTAAATAACTGACAAGGAAGATGGTGTCTTTCGTCGATTTAGTTCGTCTCGAAATATGTTGTTGTGGGTTAAAAAATAAGCAACGCGTATTTTTTTTTCATCGACGGAAAAACAACATTTTCAGGGGATGAAACCCTTGAAAAATAAAAGTGTCAGGTTTCGTTATTTCGGTTATATAAACGCAGCCTTTGCGCATAGAATAGTTGGAAAAGGTTGCATCACAATTGGAAATAAAAAACACAATCTCTTATCTTTGTCGTAGGTATGCAACAATCTGTAAATCGAGACGAAATTTAAGCTGAGAAATATGGAAACAATATATATATTGTTATATTATTATATATATTTTTATTGTTATATATATTGTTATATTATTATATATATATTTTTATTGTTATATATATTTATTGTTGTGTGTATATATATATATACACATAGTATAAATATAAATAGGTATAGAAATAACTATCATCACATTCATACGAGAAAATATAATTTCTGACAGTGTGAGTCATTTGAATCTCTATTTTATAGACAAAAGCGATATTTTCAGATCGTTGTATCTTTATTTTTCGTTGTTTCGTCTATCTGTAAAACGGTATATTTGATGATTTTCTATTACAGAGTTAAGAACTAGTTTACCCTCATAAAATTGTTCGATAAAATCGAGTAAATTGTGTATTTTATTTTAGTTTTTAAATTGTTCAATAAAATTGAGTAAATTGTGCATTTTACTTTTCACTGGGGTTGCTATTTTTTATTGTGTTTTTATCTCACATTGTGACGCAACTTTTCCCAACGATTTCATTCGAAAAGATTACGTTTATATAACCGAAACAATGAAATCCACACCTGATACCATTATTTTCAGACCATTTTTTCAGCCCCTTAAAATGTTTTTCCATCGATAAAAAAAAATACGTATCGTTTACTTCTTAGTCCGCTGCAACGTATCTCAAAACGAACGAAATCGACGACGAAAACCAGGGGATATGTCCTTGCGGAAGCCAACGAGTTTCTTTTCTTAAATGTAACGCATACTACGGCATCTAAATTCGAGCGAAGAACAATCACGAAAAATATCTCAAATTCTATAACAAATTCTCAAATATAACAAATTAAAATAAAATTCAAAGAATATAACTTGAAAGGGAAGCTTGATCCTTTGAAAAACGACACAATACCACTGATTCTCTTCTCTTAAATACCATCCACATTCCTACATTTGCAATACAAATTACAGAATACAAATTAATATATATACACAACACAAATTAAAGAATCAAAGAACGTATCATATGAAACTCCGAAACCTAAAGTATCTAAATTCCGAAACGAGCATCGAAATACGAGAATCTTGATCCTCTTACGAATAACTAAGATTCAGCAACCTTCTCTCGTTTTCGCTACAATTAAAACTGTTTAAAAAAAAAATCCTAGTCTGGGAAGGAAAAAGACAGCGATGAAAGCTACGAGCTAAACATTCGACAATGTCTGGGGCATAAGATTTTGGAAAATTTTTAATTTAGCCATCGCCTTTACGCCCCGAAATGAAACGACTATTCCACTTAACTGTGCAACCAAATATTCGCGAAATACAAAGTGTTATTAATTTTCCTTCGTTACGCGAGCCGACCGTTTATTTTTCGTTTGCCTTTTTACTCCTTTCTGTGCCTCTCGATATCGAGCTATCAATTTCGAGAGAAAATGGAACAGGCAATTTTTCACGCCATCACGTTACTACCATGTAGCGTCGATTTCCCTAACGAATCGCTCGGAAAAAATTGACAAACCGGATGGAACGCGAGGCCAACCCGCCTGTCTCCAAGAGAGACAAGTGTCGTAAATGAGCGCGCACTGTTAAAATTTCATCCCCAATCTTCTACGTGCGCGGAAAAGAATAAACGAGAAGGAAAGAACAAAAAAATGAGCAACGAGGAAGAAATAATAAAGTGGACGTGCGGGCTACCGTATACGCAAGCATGTTATTAATATTGAAATGGAATTTGCGAATTTCTGTCCCTCGAGGATTGTGGAATTACAGCGGTGTAGCCCGGCGAGCCAACGAGATAATTTCCTTCGACTGATGTTCTCTAAAAAGTGCCCCATTTCCTGTTCAAATTCCCTTTACACGTCGTATCCTACACGCATCATTGTACCGGGTGTATTACAAGTATTACAATATTTAGCCTTTGCTCGTACGATTTTCTCAAGCGTAATAAAACGTTTGAAGAATGTTATTTCGAGCTTGTGAAGCTATTAGCTTATTCACCTAATAGCTTAAGTGTAGTAGTGTAGTTAATAGCCTAGGATATGCAAACAGATGAATCAATTAATTATTATAACGAATGTCCACGTTCCTTTCGCTCTTGAAATATTCATCGATAATATGGAATCGATTTGCTTCAAGAAAAAAGAAAAAAAGATTATGAGCAGCAGAGGAAGATAGAAGTGGACCGAATGTAATTACGCGCGGTGCCATTTATAAAACGATCTGCGTGTAATCGATCGAAGAAATATAGGAAGATCGGAACCGAGGTAAATTAAAGTGTCGAAGAGGGACGTGGATCGATGCACGGAAACCGATGTAAATTTTTATCTTCGCGCACATTTTTTCCATTATTTCCCATCCGTTGTCTGCCGGCCGATAGCTTTTTGAGAACCGACAGAATCAATTTCATTGCAACCCGCAAATGGTGCATCGCCCATGCTATTATATAGTTTAAACGAAATCAATCGTTACTTAGGAGTCACCGGATACTTTATCGATTTACTTTCTCAGACATTTTCCGATACGTAGGCTACCATAATCCAACAAACTATGTATCTATACCAGAACAACGCAATCGATTCGTAGTAACGATATATAAATTTTGTCAATAAACGCAAATTGACGATGCCTTGGCAATTGTTTGTTGTTAAAACAAACCAACCAATAATATATCATATTATTCATTTTCGTCGTTATTATCAAGCATTAATTACTATTACTATTTATTTCTTCCACCGTAATCAGATTTCTGCTTTCGACCTCCAACTGTTTAGTTCATCCTCGATCGTTCAATCGAATTTCAAACGAATTTCACATGAAAAAATGATACAAGGCTCGACGGACAATCGTTTCTTCTAAAATTCCTACCAATAACTTTCGCAATCTGCTGCTTGGTAATTTTAATCGATCGACATCGTTATCGGTTTGGCTCAACTCGAACGGTTCTGTTCGAGCTGGCAGCTGTTCCGATAATTACGAACACGGATATGCTTGAACGTATCTAACCAATTCCACGGGTTCGTTATATTTCTTCCATGGAGCAAGCCACGTTATATCTGTGCGAACCAACTCGATTAATATGCGACGATGACGGGACGATATGCATAGAGAAAGCCGACTAACAGAGAGAAATAAAGGCACAGAGAGAGGACAAGAGGCGTCCGTCGAATTGGCGAGTAGCTGGCTGCTACGAGCGTTGATCACGCAAATTAGAAGCTAACGCGACTATCGGTATGTCAGCGTTTTTTGAACGGCGTTCCCTAGCTATTATGCCGCGCACGGCTTCGTTAAAATCGAGGCTACAGACGATCCTCGAAAAAGCGCGGCTGTCGCACACCGTGCTATCCCTACGTACAGCTTCGCCCCGAGAAAAAAAGAAGGTCGCTGCCTCTTTGTCGTTTACCGCGGGATCCAGCTCCTCTGCGTACCGATGTTCATTTCGTTGTTTAATATCAGCCAGAAATTTAGGTATTTTCGTACGTGAACGTTTAAATTAGATATACGTCCACTGAACTTGAATATGAATAATGCAAGTACAATTTGTGGAAATTATTATATCGCAGATTTTTCTTGTTGTTTTTTTTTTTTTTTTTTTTTTTTGGAGTGTTGAAGTGGTCATCACTTCTAAGAAAACTCTACATCTGGTATTTGAGCTTTCTCGAGCACTGAAGCCATCGACAGCCTATAGAAAAAAGACTGCGTCGAAGGCAAACCATAAGCAGTAGATAGGCGACGTTGGCTTCAGGGTTTTCAGTCATAGGGTAACACTGAGTCAGCTCATATTATATTCCGAACTTTGTATTTACACTTTAGTGTTAAAATATATATATTTTCTACCTTACAATTGAACCACGCGTTCTTTCGTATTCTCATACATGTAATAACCTCAACATAGGTAACAGCGTGTGGGGTACAAAAATTATCGAATATAGATATTACAAGTATTACAATTCTTGTATTTAGCGTTTATTATGTCGTAAATTGCTTTCAAAGATAGGTAAGAAAAATATCGTTTATTATATGGTAAATTTTATTGGGAAATAAAGTAGCAACGTGTGCGATACAGAAAACATCCAGAATTTCGATCAAATATTGAAAGTACGTTGCACGATTCTTGTAAATAGCGTTTGCTGTACTGTAGGTCTTTTTAAAAGCAAGCAACAACGTATGTAATCGTTAATTACGTTTAATTTAATCCAGCAATTCGAATAGTCAATTATTCGTTATATTAACAAGCCACGGTGTTTAATGAGATCATTTATAACGCTAATTGTGCATTAAAAACTACTGTTCCTGTCGTATACTAATTTTTCACCGTACATTTTCCAATAAATGTCTCGTAACTTCTATATACTCTTCCGGATTGCTTCGAAATTTTGCTATTATAATGTTACAGCTAGTCGTACCTACGATAGTCGTATTACATAGCAAACGAAACTTTGGACAGTTTTGCATAATGTATCCGTAAAGCTTTGCCATACCACTGTATGTCGAATAATTTACCACGAAAGCAGTTGGGAAACATGCAAAGCCGATCAGCGAAAGAGTCCAAATGCAAAGCATTTTGCATTTCGGTGTCCATTGGAACGCGTGTACGGGCGAATGCGCGCTGATTTTCACGAAGCTGCGTTTATTTAATTTGCCTAGCGCGCGTTTAACGCGCCGTTTCTCGAGTCGACACTATCCCAGCACAACTGGAAACGGAGCTTAGCAAGCGAGAAAAGGCGGCAGACGAGCGCGTCCAGCTCACGGCCAGGCCGTTTAAACGGAACGACGCCGTTTACAAAGAGGAACGGGCAGCCAGTTGTTGCTGCGTGTGCATGCTTTTATAAGAAGCTCGCAACGAGCCGCTGTAAACCGAAGAAAACGCTTAGGGTAACGTTCCTGATAACACACCAGAGATTCAGACAACCGAGACGTTTCCGTGAAAGCGGCCCCGAGCGTGAAAAATGACGCCGCGGCTGTTCGTGCTGCAAGAGATGACAGCGCGATATCGCGAGTAACGCAATTGTTATTTTTCAAAATTTTAGAAACTTGTCTTTTTACGAACGCAACAACATCAAAGTATCCGTTGTTTCGGGCAATTTAAAACTTAAATGGTGGATTCTCTTGTCGGAAAGATAATAAAAGTTTGAAAGAGGATGAAAATTTAAATGGTCGAGGAGCAGTTTTATCAAGGTTTAGGAAGTCGAAGGGACGAAACATCGAAACGCCAAGGCATGAAAAAGTTAAAAGCTTCGGAAGGTTAAAGAAAAGCTGCCAAGCTGCAAGGTAAAAAGAGAAGAAAAAAGAAGAAGAAACCTTTCCGCATAGAAATACAGGTACGTGATATTTCAGTTCGAAAGCTCTATACGCGCTCGATATTTCTTAATACAGCGAAACGATGAAACGCACGGTCCTCTGTGCGAGCAAGAGCTCTCGCATGATTGATAACAAGATCATCGAGATTTCACTTCACGGCTTTAACCTTAAAACGTACGGACCCTTGTGAAACAAAGCTGGAAAAGTACACGACATTTAAGTGGAGAAACCCTCCCCTCTGTCAATATTTCCTGATACAGCAGAACGATGAAATGCCCGCTACTATAGCAGAACTCGCAACCCTAATAACAATCCCATCAAAATTTCGCTCCACGCCCGCAACCCCTAATTGTGTCGCCGCGTAAACAAGCGAAACAAGCCAAACCCGTACGAAAGCTCGTTTTCTACAAATGGAACTCCCTTGTATCCGGTCGTTACTCGTACATCATCATCCACAAAGCATACCGTATAAACGAGGTCCAGTGGCAACCTAACGCCAACCGAGGGGAGATTCTCTTAGAGGGTTAACAGAGAGACGAAGGGGAAGGGCCAAGGTCGCAACGACAAAAAGGAAACGAAGAATGAAAAAGTTATCGACGGGTAGAGCCGCCCTATGGGACCTGTTACCGAAAGATAACGACGATCCTCGCGGAACCGTCCATCGTCGTTTCATATGACGCGCTGCTTCTCGCCATTAACATCTGCACGAATAGCGAACCAACCATGACATCTCTCCCGTGAGATTTCCTTATATATATATATATATCACGGACCTACCGTGTTTATGGAACAGGTGAAATTAGAAAAGTTGCGTGGCTCGAAAATAAGAGAAATTGTCGAATTCGATTTAAAGGGAAAATTGTACTCTCGATGTTGTTGATCGCAACTTTAATCCTGTTGGGAATTAGTCGAACATAGGTACGCTTAAGAAATACAAAAAGTCAATCTTTTGTTAAGAACGAGGGTTTTAAAAGCGAACATTATTAATCTCGATGATTTACCTTATTGTCGGACATGAAATCTTTTTGTAATTTCACTCGTGTCGAAGATTCGGACTCGCAGCGTGTGTGAGCAAGAGGTGTAAACGAGAACCGTGTCCTGAAAATCATGGATGCGACCCAATTCATAAATTAAATCTTCTCGCGAAAGAAGCTTCCACGTAGTTTCGTTATTTTCGGTCTTAGAGTCTTGATAATCTGACTCGCGTCAAAATTTTACGCTCACGGCGTATATACTCACGAGGTCTGAAAGAGAAGCCGAAATAATAATAGACACGACGCGATTTTCTCCAAAATTCTCAAATTATTTTCAGCCTTAGAATTTTTCATAATCTCACCCGTACCAAATCCGCAGAGCTACGAGACAACAATTGGCAAATAAATTAAGTAAAATGAACTGCTGGGACCTTGTTGTAATTGTTGTTTATTTGTATCTCAGGATCTCGGGCTATTAGAAAGGAAGTTATTCGCTACATATATCGTATGTTCACGTATGTGCACAGAGTCCGACCGAGCTGCACGTAAAGGCGAGCACGACGCGATTCCTTGTGGAAAAATAGGAAGAAAAGTACGGAAGAAAATTGTTTCACTGCCGGTTTAGTTTTCGAGGAAATCGAATTAGTTTGAAAATTTATCAAGTATACTCGAACGTGACTGTCCCATTCTGACGATTTCAGGTTAGGCAGAGCTAAATAATCAGCGGGAGGTTATTCTACGTGTGAAAATAAGTCGAAAACGTAGAATAACGTTTCTCCGTGTGAGGCTTCGTTTCCAAGAAGATAGAGTTTGAACGTGTCTAGTTAAAAATCCGCCTACCGCACGCGTATGATAAATTTACCCTACATTTTCGACTTAATTTCCCATGTAGAATAACCTCCTGTCGATCATCCCAACTATCTTAACTCTTTTCTCTTCTTTCCATTTATTATATCGAATTCGCTCGAATCTTCCTCCCATGTCCCACATATTTTTCTTCTTCCGACCTACTTAGTTCCTTCATACACTTATACATCGAACACGGTATTTTCAAGCGACCGTTGTTCCACCGTCTAAATCCAAGGAATATGTTATTTAAAAAAAAACACAAAAAAGACGAAAAAACTCGTAAGATTTAGACTCACAGTATACGAGATCGCGAGCTGTAAAACAGCAACGCGGCCTCAAAATAATGGATGCACCATGGGTTTACGTGCGCCCGTTAAAACCACCGGCTCGATCGTATTTATGTATTCGGGGCTCGATCGCCAGATCCCACGAAAACGCTTATTAATTCCGGAAATAACGGAAGGGGGTGAATAAATTTTTCGGCCCCGCCGATGGCAAGGGGGTAGGGAGGAATGTAGACGAGGGTTTCTAGGCACGATGAAGGGAGAGCATGGTCAGAAAGATTTATCTCGTTGGCGTTAGGAAAACGGTTTTGATGGATCGTTCGGGTTTCTTGACTTTTTTCCCTTTGGTCTTTTGGGAGTTGATTGCGTGTGAAGAGGAATGGGGATTGCGAAGAGCCGGCGAAAGTGCTGAAGTTGAAATGGTCTTCAAGTTGAGATGTAGTTGCGGCGGGGTAGAGTAACAAGAGAAAATCAAAGAATGTAGAAAAATAAGGATTCTTAGAATTCCAGAAAATGTTAAAGTGATGATAATATAACACGTAGTATAACAATTACGATATGTATTACGAGATAAAAAAAAAATAAAAATTTGGAAGAAAAATTCAGAAAGAAAATTGACTCCCTGTCAACACCCAATGCTCCTCCGATTATGGAGAACAACGAAAGAATGTGTTTTTCTTCAATCGCGTCGACCGTTGCTGGTAGAAACTCAATTCTTCCGATCTCTTTGCGAGGAAGATATAACGCACTGCAGTTAGAAATATTTTCTAACGAGAACGAATCTGTTTATCATTTGATTTGCCATTAATAGGCCCTCTATCAGCACCAAATACTCCTCAAATTATAGAGAACAACACAAGAATGTGTTTTTCTTCGGTCGCGTCGACTGTTGCTGGTAGAAATTCAATGTTTCCGATCTCTTCGCGAGGAAGATATAACGCGCTGCAGTTAGAAATATTTTCTGACAAGAATGACTGTTTACCATTTAGTTTGCTATTAATAGACGTTCTATCAACATCAAATGTTCCTCGAATTATGAAGAACAGCGAAAGAATGTGATTTTCTTCGATCGTATCGACTGTTGCTGGTAGAAATTCAATGTTTCCGATCTCTTCATGAAGAAGATATAACACGCTGCAGTTAGAAATATTCTCTGAAGAGAACAAGTCTGTTCACCATTTGATTTGCCATTAATAGGACCTCTAACAGCACCAAATGCTCCTCAAATTACAGAGAACAACGAAAGAATATGATTTTCTTCGATCGCGTCGATTGTTGCTGGTAGAAACTCAATTCTACCGATCTCTTCGCGAGGAAGATATAACACACTGCAATTAAAAATATTTTCTAACGAGATGCGTTTCTTCCACTCGCTAAATATTGCAATAAGAACTGCATTCCGAATATTCTACCTATTTCAGCCTATTAATTCTACCAATACAATCCAGTGTCGTTGTAGCGCCAATAAAGTTACAACAGTTACATTTTATACAACACACGCAACAATAGATTTCTACGAATGTTCAAATACTTTCGTCAGCTACTGTATATCATAACTCCGCAATAAAAATCCTCTTCTTCTCAATCAAGAGATTAAACTACAACTAAATAACATCGTTCGAGAGGATAAAGTATCAGCGATTTATTGTGCCACGGCTGAGGAAGCTACCCGAGGAATCAAACGGAAGTGCAACTAACAATAAGAAGTTGAAGAAATAATCTATCGTGCGGTCGGATCATAAGCGACTTCCGGCGGTCCTTCAAAGCGAATCCGGCGGAGGAAAATCTGTTCTCCAGCGTTTCGCTGAAAGCTTCGCGGACAATTTGTAGGTTCCAAAGGCTCGTTAAGGATATCGAGTCTACGCGAGATTAGACTCGAGAACGTTTTATTGGCCGTCGGCTGAAAACGGATTCCTCGAACGTTTCTCGCGGTATCTGAGATATTAAAGATTAAGGTGATTTAATGGGCTTTTTAAGGGGAGGCTGGAGGAATTTCACGTGTCGGCAATTACCCTCGATAAAAATCGTTATCGCTATCTTCGCCACTTTTAGCGACCCTTAAAATTCTTCGTAATAGTCGCGATGATAAAGTGGCCTCGTAATTGGCCGGCTTCGAGTTTCAATCCGAGAGAAGACGTTCCATTTGCGGCTCGTAAACGTCGATCCGTTTCAAATAGGCTTTTCTCTGAATCTGAATTTCAAACTTTACGCGCTAAATCTGTTTGTTTTTAACGAAATTTTGATGTATTATTTTGGTATGTATGAATTTTAGTATATTATAATTGCTTCGAGAGAAGATATTTTTTCTATCATTGTTTAATGTTCAATTACAAAAGAGTGAATCGTAAATTGACTTTCTGTTATTAATATTAAAGCGGGTAATCAGTATGCCTTCTAAATGAATCTAAATCATGTTGAAAGCAAGCGAAATGGAGGAGTAAGACGCGGAAAATCTTCTTCGATGGCAACAAATTTATTCGACGTTATAGTTTATTCGTTTTTATTTTAGCTAAGAGAGTATTACGCTTGAATAAGATATCTCGTTCATTTCGTCGCGTATACAGAAGTATTCGTGTCTGATGAGAATAATTGGCAAACGTACGATGTTTTTATATCAACAAAATGGACGAATATTTAGAAAAGAAAAGTAGAAAAAAGGAATGAAAATTATATTATAATGTATATTACGTGTTCATGTGTAAAATAAAATAAAGAAGACGGGGGCAAAGCACGGGAGAATACCATCGTATTTTCCAGCATTTCTGCAATATGAGATGAGAATACCGGTCATACGTTTCACATAGCGAAACCTAACACTCGTTAAAAATTATCCGAAAAATTATCGGCTATCACGATACGAATTTCCTGGTCTCTGGGCGCGCATGAAATACATTTCGATTCCTGGTTGTCGATTTTCTATTATCCGGTCCGATTAATTAGCAAAATGTTCACAATCGATCGTCCTAATAATTGTATCGTCGACAATATGCTATTCCGTGTAATTCAGCATTCGATTTCTAACGCAGTTCATATTATTGTCTGTGCAGATTGATTTTAATCGGCTTATACGTTGTGTTTCATCAAATTTATAAAACGTCATTATATAAATCCATAAGATAAGAAATTTATCGGTATTGGATTTGTAAAAAAAGATATTATAAAGACACGAGAACGTTTAGAAGCTTGTTCAAGCTTTCTGCATATTTTAGAAATTTATTCTACATGTAATTTGCAAATATAACGAAAACGTTTATTATTTTAACTATTGTACAATTCAACCGAAATATAACGTAAACCATATGTAACCATCGTTCGTCGTTATAAACTAAACTAAACTATCAATTATTCATCATATTTTATAATATTTCTCATCGCTGCGAACATTTTTCTATACGTAGTCGAATCCGTACCAAACCGAAGGATTTTTCGAATGGATTTAAATTCTCCTGTTTCATCATTAATTCAGCTTATTTCTAGCAATCTATTACACCGTGAAACGCATCGCGGGCAACCCTTTTGCCCTTTTGTCCGCTAAATTAAATGAATCCATTTTATTACACGTTCGATTCCGTCGATGAAGGAATTTTCAATTATCGTTGGCACGTCATTTCGTTTCTCATCGGCTCATTTACAAATGCCCTTGCGCTCCGATTCTTCCGCTGCCCTTTTTATCGACCTGCACAAGCTCGATTTGCACTGGACAAAAATAATGGCCAGCTCGTGGCGCTTTGATCTTTCTTCGAGCGAGACATGTAAATTTTTTTAGAAGCTAAATGCGATAGATGAACGACGCTGTTAATCGAAATCTCAGCCTATCGCATGTGGTTACATAAATTCACTTTGCTAATTGCTTTTTTGATAAATTATTAAAGTGCTAGTTAACTACTTAAAATTTCACCATAGCGAGATGTTTAAACTGTGGTTTTTCAGAATGAACGATCGTGTTTCGATTCTGCATTCGCACTTGACATTTGCAAAATCGAAGAACTCTTGTTTGTTCGGAAAAGCCGATATCAAAATACTGTGAGAAATATCCCAAAATTTGGCATCAGTTTTTCAAACAGATCTGCGTTGTATCATTTACTAACTCTATCGTTTATTTCAAATTAATAATAACAATATTTGTTCTTTTGTTTTACATTTCAAGAACAAATACCTACCTTACAGCCCAATATTTTTCATATAAATATATCGTATTGCTATACGCGATAATCGTATAAACATAGTTTAAAAAAGGAACACAGGAGCAACGTGAAACCGCTTACTGTGCCACAAATTTACACGAGACATTTCCAGCAGAAAAATGTTGGCGTTCTGCGAAGCAATGGGTATAATTAAAAAAACAAGGGACATTTTTAGTCATTTAGACAAAGGCTGTAAAAACTACATCCGCCTCGATGGTTTTGGAGCGGAGTTGCGATTTAGCGATCGATGCGGCAACCACAAACGCGGCGATAATTGACTGAAAAATCTTTCTTCGTGACCCTAGATCAAAGCGAACAAAACTAACTATAGCTGTTCATATCGAAAGAACGAAGTTGCTGGGTGTAAAACGTGGTTTCTGATTCGCCGAGCAAGCTCGGTGCGATACTCGTTAAGTTCTTCGTCCGTTTCTATTGACTGGCGACTAGCGATGGCATTAAGCGTGGTAGAATCTCCCTTGTACAAACTAACAGAGACACAAAGTCATTCGGATAATGGAATCTTCGAATAATAGAACGATTACTTTTCTGATATGCAGCTTCATTTATTCAGACGCGAAATAAAATTAGTTGACAGTTTCTTGAAACGTTTATGGATTTCGTAACTAAGATAACTAAATAGTTAATTCACAATTCTCGTCACCACGTTTCCAACGCTTCCTTTCACGCGGACCATTCTCCTCCATCGACAACGCTAACAACACTCTGACTTCTCAACTAACTACCGACTGTTAAATCGTCTTTCTCCCTTAAGCATCCCTTTGTGTTTTCTCATAGCCCCACCACGTACGTGTTCCACAACCATCCTCGGCCATGGTCACGTAGACCTTTTTTCCGCGTAACTATTCGACCGAAGGACCAACGACACATTGATGAGTCGCTCGGTCCATTGAAGTTTCCAGACCCTTTTGGCCTCTCGGCGCTTAGACTTTCTCGCAACATCGTTTATGGCCCACCCGATATTTGTTAGACAATCTGTTCACGATACTACAATATATTAAAAACTAATTTTCAACGCGGCAGTAACGGCTCCTTGGGGATTATTATTGGTCGAGCAAATATATTAAAGAAACAAGAGGAATAATGGGGAAATAAAAAAGGAGATTGTATGTATCTTTGAATAAGGCAAAAATCTTCTATTAATTTGATTCATCAATTTTATTAATTTACAATATGTTGAAATAAGGTATAAATCTTCCGACAAAGCTATCTTTAGAAAATTAGAAACGGCTGTTATCGGAAGATCAAAGAAAAAACTGTCAAGTACCGTGGAAGAAGAAACGAACGAGTGTACAATGGCTTTATGATCAAAATTCACTCGATCGATTAAAGAAAACAATACATCGCATGTGAACGCCAGTAAAGTATGTACATATTTGTTATGTATGTATAATATTACATGTTTATTATGTATGTATAATATTACATGTTGTATACAGATAAGTAGAATATTAATACATTCGCATAACGGGTGTTCGGATAAAAATGGAGGCTCTACTGTACGTCGCAAGTAGATTTGCATCTAAATGTAACATTTCGATTGTCTTAAAAAACAATAAACTGTGCTCTTAATTAACAGGTTAAAAGCAGAATGGAAGAGAATTGACGATGCAGGGACCAAACCAGATGAAACAGAATCTTCGCAAATAGTTTTTAAAAACAATGTTGTACATCGATATTTGCAGTACATCGTTTCTTGCTTTTCAGGCTTCGAGTATTGCTTTTACAAGATTCCATTTTTTCAAATACCAAAGTACCGACAAGTATTCTTGGCGAAAGAGATATAACGATATAATGAGATCGAGACAGAAATGTACAAATATTTAGTGGTAATGTACAAAATCTCGTGAAACACGCGCTTTGTAAATGCACAAAGTAAAACGTATTCTCTAACGAACAACGATTCGATACCATAAAGTGAAACTTTGCTATCTGCATTCGCCAGTACAACACGCAGTCGTTTGATCGTTCGATCCCATCGCTACTCGCGAGTGAACTCCGAGTGACATCAACCTGGAAACTTTTGTCCTCGACTTCTTACCGGAATATATGCGAGAACAAAAAAAGTGAAAGACTAACAATGGAACAAGAGAAAAGAGAAATTGGATTTGGTGCCATCGTCGCGTGACGCGTGACAACAACTATACATGATGTGTGCTCCTTTTCATCGGATTTGTTGCTTGACTTACGTCAGGTAACTACGAGCCCTTTAATCGCATCTGTATTACAGCGAACATGTTCCGTACGTGTTTAACAATCCCGTTGCCTTTCTCGGTTCTCTGTTACCCCGGATGGATGTTACATTTCGATGGATGTTATTAAAATATACATAGTTTACAAACGTTTGGCTTTATTATACGATCGAATTTTTCTACCTTCTGCGTACGTTCCACGCTATGAATAAAATATGTAGTTGGAGCAAAGCAGATATCTGAAGAGATACGAACGTGCAGAAGAAGCGAGGAGGACAGCAGGGTTAAACATTCCTGTGACTTCTCTACTTTCAACAGACTATCGTTTCAGTCTGTGGAAACTTCGTATAACGTGTTCACTATGTATTACAATTTCTATGGCAATTTTTATAATAACAGTAATTATTATTGTTACTCGTAAGTGGATTCTAACCAACGTCGACCTCTTTCTTCCACGTTCTGATGACGTCCTGATCATCGCTAATAGCACGCGATGAATATACAGGAAAACGAAAAACACGAAGGGACAAGAAAAAGGGGCGGGAGGAAGTAAAAGACGGGGAACGCAAAGAATTAGAGGTTTCGTCGGGCAAAGGGGAGGGCAGCTGGCGGGAAAGCGAAACGGAAGATCGGCCGAGAGAAAAGTTTCGAAGCGAGCGACGGGTGGCCGGGAGGCAGAGAAGAGGGTAACACAGTGGAAGAAACGGGACCTGGGCAACCCAGCCAGAGAAGTGGAACGAGGCGGTCGGAGAAAGAAAAGCTTCACGCTATTTTAATCCAAGAGTGGGTGTCCCAGCTAGAAGCGGATTTAATCAACGCCCATTATGCGCGCTCTCGCTGGAATGATACAGTTTTGTTCGAGTTTCTTCGGGACTTTTCGCGCCGACGGCTCTGAAAGAAGAGCTATCCGTACTCCAGGTTACCAATTACCACCTGCAAACTTATTCCGCGAACCTCCGGACTCCGTTCTTCTTTTTTCTTTTTTTCTCCCTATCTTTCTATCGTGTCTTAATTAACGACACCAGATGCTCTCCAAGAGAGGCTCGACGACTCGGAAACCGACGATTTTCACTTTCTTCGCAAGCCTACGTTGATTTCTCCCCTTGTCCACCTTCTCTTTGCATCTGTATCGAATACCAGCCGCGAATTTCTTATTCGTTTCTGTTCGTGCCGATGTTCCTCTGTCGTTTCTTCTTAGTCGGAATCCAGAACCGCGTCAAGTTGGCAAAGAAGACGTTCAGATATTCAGATCAGACGTGAGATCGGAAATTAAAATAGACGTGAGATCGTCGCAGCGAAATTGAAGACAGAGAGACAGACTGAGTATCGTTTTCCTTTCGCATCTGCATGTTATTTCAGTGAGTATTCAAAGGGTTAACAGGATGATAAAATAGTCGTTGAATTATTGTATAATTGCTGTGTTTATCGTCGTTAGATCTTTGTATATCTATGGAAGATTTGTACGTGATAACGAAATACATAACACTATTTAGGTTTTTCTTCGCTCGAGTATTTCTTTTTTCTTTTTTTTTTAGTATAAAAATCTGAACATTTTTGCGTAGGTATCGCAAGAGAGTCGACGACTCGGAAACCAACGATTTTCACTCTCTTTTCAAGTATACATCGATTTTTCCCCTTACATCGTTATTGAATTCCACCACGAACTTTCCATTCGCTTCTTTTCCTATTGATGTTCCTTCGTTTCTTTTTACTCGTGATCCGCAACGTTCAGTGAATAGGTTTTGTTATGGATGTTATGGATCCAGCGTAAGGAGGACGAGCTACCAGAAAGCGAGTAAAACTTGCTGCGGATACGTGACCGACTTGTGTAACAAGTTCGTATCTGTGGATCTGAAATTAGCACGAATATGCTTTTTTTTCTAATTATCTCGAAAGCATCAGAAAGCTTCGTGGACACATCGAGACTTATCGGAGGACACTGTTGGAATTGTAAATTATTCGAGTAGAGAAGGAGGAATTTTAGCCGTACAAATTTCTTATATTTCTTGTGACGTGCAATAAATTAACGTGTCCTTTTAATTATTATGCATAAAATCCATTTCCATTCAAAGAAGTAAATAATAACGTGTGATGAAGTACAAATACGTCTTTGCAACTGTTTAAAATTCACAGCGCCATTGACGTCCACTTTCCGCAGCATCTCTGAATCGTTTTAATCGAAGATTCTACCGAATTATTAGATGTCGTGGGAAATTTCTACGCTTCCTTGTAATGTATGGTAAAATACGAACGCATCTTTTTAGCTATTTAAAATTCATTGCACACGACAACTATTTCCTCGAGGATCCCTGAATTGTCTTAATTGAAAATCCTATTGAAACGTCAGGTATCAAGAAAAATTCTTGCGTTTCTTCGTAACGTGCGTGGTGAAGTAGAAACACGTCTCTGCAACTGTTTCACTGAACTCGTCAACTCTTCCCTCCAAGTATTACAAAATCGTTTTGATTAAAGGTTCCGTCGAATTTCCAGGAGTCATGGCGAATTCTTGCATTAAGTTCATATTGAATAACGATTGCTCCCTGATTGTATCGCACTACGTACAACTTAATTGAGATCAGACACCAGAGAGGTGCAAAATTTCTACTCCATAGTCTCATAAAATACGAATGCTTTTTCTTGAACTCTGTTGAATTCACCGCACTCGACAATGTCTTCCTCCAAGTATCCCAAAATCGTCATGATTAAAGGTTCGGTCGAATTTCCAGGAGTCATGGCGAATTCTTGCATTAAGTTCATATTGAATAACGATTGCTCCCTGATTGTATCGCACTACGTACAACTTAATTGAGATCAGACACCAGAGAGGTGCAAAATTTCTACTCCATAGTCTCATAAAATACGAATGCGTTTTCTTGAACTCTGTTGAATTCACCGCACTCGACAATGTCTTGCTCCAAGCATCCCTGGATCACTTTGATCGAAGATTCTCTGGAACCATTAGATGATATGAACAGAAAACTCTTACGCATCTTCGTAATTTATGAAAAAATACGAATGTTCCTTTTTAACTATCATAGAGAAAATGAATTGCGTTCGGCGATCTTCTTCTTGAAGGATTCCCTGAATCGTCTTAATTGGAGATCCTATTGAAGGTTCCACGGCAGGCATTCAAATGAGGCTTGTTTCTAAACACCGGTGATTAATCGTTGCATTATTTAACGCGGCATTACTTGGCGTTATGCTGAATTCATACGTCTAGAGCTGGGCTGTCTTTGTACTCAGGAAATTACCCTTACCCAGTTGCAACTTTTATCCCTCTAAGCCCTTTGAAACATTGATTCACGGATGCTAACAGTGTCTCGTCCATTTCCTGATGCAATTGATAGCGCGGTTGGTAATTAAGTAAACATCACGCGATTCCTGTTGCCGTCCAATCGAACGTTATTGTCAGATTAAGGGATAATCCTACAATTAGTCTGTATCGATCTAGTACCGGTAAATACTTCCGTTTGGTTGATCGGATTGCCTCGCAGATCGCGCTAATTATCGACCATCAATTTTGAAAGTAACCCGCCATTTCTATGGAAATTCCGCATTTATTTCATTTATTCTTTATTTACTTTTATCTTGCTCTTAAGGACAATAGCTGAAACTATGACAGAGCTTGCTGCTTTTGTCGAAAATTATGCGATTTACTCTGTACACGTCTAATTACATCTATTTATAAGAAATCACATGTGAAATATTAACGTATGGATGATAGAGCGGATGATTATTAAAAAACTATCATTAAAAAAAATCATGTAAAAAAAAAGATATCTTCTATCTTTCGCTGATCCGGTCGCTTACATTCGCTGTCGAAGACTGCTTTGTTTTAATGCATGGCGCTCGCTACAAGCATACACCCACGCATGTACATATTTTTTGACCTAAATCCACGTGACTCACAAGGCCAGCACCAGCTTGTCGTCGCGACGATTTTAAAACTGAACAGAAAACTATCGGCAATGCTTATCCTAACTCACACACTAACACTACATTAATGTGAAATTCTATTTCCCGACGCTCGACTACGATCAATCGATAAGTGTCGATTAATTATACAACTTTAATGACGCTTCATATGCACGATGTTCGTTTACAATACTTCAAAGAACGAAGAAAAACGTGTCTTCTTTAAAGAAGAAAATTTAAGTTTCATAGTAGAACAAACGGTACATTGATAGTCGCAAAAACTTTCTTCTCTTTTTTCAAATATATGCAGATTCTCAGCGAGAGCATGAAACACTGGTATTATACCACACCACGGTTGCTCTTCACGCGTCAAAACAGCGAAAAACGTTCTGCTTTCGTAACGCAATCGATCATTTTACGCGGCCGGATTCCGCACCCCTGCGTCCCTACAGACGTAACGAGCCGAACAAACGAATTTTTAAATTCAACCCGTGTTTTACAACGAGCGGAATAAATATGATAAACCTTCGAATTTGACAGAGGAAATTTTCCTCCCACTTTCATTGTCTCAGATTTTACGATAATACAGACTGTAGATTATCATGCATTCATGGGAAACATAAAAATTCAAAAACGCACAGGATACACGTAATATTACAATAAAGTATCCAAAATACAATGATCGGTATAGTAATTAGCTCAGCTTAGCTTTCACCTTGTTGCTTCTGTCCTTAAAAGTGTGCATTACTAGGGCTGCGCGGGTACCCAAAATTGCAGGTACCAAAAATTACAGGTACTCAAAATTACCCGAACATATTTATATGTCAGACAAACTTTCAGGATCCCGGTCGACCCGATCCGAAGATCAAGTACCCGCGATTTCGGGTATCTGCACAGCCTAATCGACAAACTTTCGACGCGCCGACCTGACTCGATCTCACAACTTCGGGTTCCGAGGATCCCGCAATTATCTCGTAATTCGAAATTATCAAGATTCCCGAGAAAATTTGGGAAAATTATACAGGCCAGAGCTTGGAACAAAAATATTTTAAATATAACATTTCGTAATTTAAAAATATTATATCTTTCACATCTATCACGCGTCTCTTTGTTATTTTCTCTCCATATTCGAAGCTCGAAAAATCTAATTTTGTAATTCGAGAATTCCGACAATCTCGAATTACTCGAGACACCTTGGGGAACCCGACCCGATCCCGAGAAGTATCTTCGATCGCAGACGACCCGATATTTTCGCTTCTAGAATTCACCTAAGTATCCACGGTCTATTTTAAATATTATCGTGCACGAAAATGGAACGAAGGGATGAGAAGGCGAAGGTAGGGGTTAAGGGTGTACGATTCGGAGTAACAATGAAAAATAGCCGGGCGAACCGAGCCATCTTTCGCGATCAGACCGAACAGAGGAAATATATCTGCAGGTCTGTACGACCGGCGGAAGAAACGGCTCGGCTGGTGCAATTACAGGGAGAACGGACGTGAAATTAATGCCAATCGATTTTGTGGAAGCCGTACATTTCCCGGCGCCACACCGTGGTCCAGTTGCACTCTCTCAAAAATTAACGACGACAACTCCATTCCAGTCTTACTTGTTAGTTTTTCTCAAGACACCGTTCAGGAAACTGCTTGGATTTCCGACGATGGAGATACGAACGCGGATAAAAGGCGATTCCAACGTGTTACAGGCTTTCGTTGGGAAGTTTGACGATGCGTGATATCGGATGACTCTGATCAGCGCTGCAATCAGACACTGGATTTTGTCTATTTATCAGATCAGTCGAAAGCTATGGTTGATTTTGTACTTTGAAAAAGAAATTTCTTTCCAATTGTTCGATTGCAATTTTTAGTTTAATCAGGTTAGTAACATTTTGACAATTCTTTCATTGCATCGCTGTTACTTCATCTTCTTTCTTAAGATATCCATCAGGAAGTTTCCATACATGCGAAGTAATTATGCAGTTGAGTAACTTTCGCCAGTTTTGGCTATCTAACTTCGCCCCTTCTTTTTAAAAGCTCTATTTTATCACCAAAGCAACGTCTATCGATCTCGCTAGCTCGAGAAACTAAGGAGCTCTTTCTTATTTTACTAAGAAAGTGGGAAATTTTTTAATGTCTCCTTATTTCGTAAAATCAAAATACAATTTATTCCAAGTTTAATTCGCTTAGAACTCGAATATAGTTTAGACAAATCATCAAACCTACCCTAATCCCTTCGATAAACCTTCAGCCCTAACGATGAGTGGATTAAAGCGAAGAAATACCAAATCAAAAAAGATCTCCTATTTTTAAAAGGAGGCTCCATTGAAATATTGGAAAAAGTCCTTTAACTACGCAATCGTTGTGTTTTATAGATCCTTTTTTCCAGATAGCTCTCCAACTCGTCGAAGAAAGAAAAAGAGAACAAAGTGAAAGGAGACCAGCAGTTAGCTATACACCTTGCAGCAGCGATTGGTCAGCGGGCAGAAGAGAGGAAGAAGGTTGTACTCTATGGTGGTAATTATGGTGCTTGATGAGAGTTTCACGGTAGGCCGAACCGCAGCCACCATTCGACCTGACTCCATGACGAAATTGTGGCCACTGCCTCTCTGTATTTAGCAGTAGCTGCCCTCGTTGGACGCATCGTGCACAGCGTGGCCGATTCGCCATGTGTCGACGACACACGCTGTTAATGTCCACGAACTGTTGCCGAGGAAAAAATCGAGGGAACGTCGATCGAGTATCGAACATCGATTTCTTGCCACAACGGCGAACGTTCACGATGAATGGCGGGGATATTTGTCTTTTCGGAAATTCGGCTTTTTCCCTGGCGAGCTCTTTCGCGTCTCTGTGTGCAGAGAGAGTTTCACCGACTAAAATGGTGAGAAAGGGAATGAAAACGGAGATGAAAAATCGGACAAGTATTCTGCACTGAATTTCTGCTGCAACGAATTTTCATTTCGCCTTTTATATGTTAATCATTATACTGGAAAGTATAGCGTACGTGTGAACTATCTTTGGCAAAATGTAGTTTAATCGTACAATTAGAAATGCATCGAACCGCAATGAATTTATTCTTTGGAATTATCGTCGATAACAGAATATTGCGAGCGTTTGAACCTCTTTTTAAAAACATTTATGCCATGATGAAACTGATCTTTGTAATTGCCTTTGTAATTGTTCATTAAATTATTTATAGTTTATGGAATTTAATTATTATCCATGGAATTTGTAGAATTTTCATTATTTTTTATATAGTTACAAAGATGAAATTATATACAGAATTATTTTGTTAACGATTTCTTTATCTCCAGGTTCTTTAATAATTTCACGATCAAATAGCAAAACCTCAATTAGGATGTACGCCAGGTTTTGCTACCCGACCACAGAATTATGAGTTATAATTAGAGCAACGCGACGTATGATAAATAAGCAGATGCAACGCGTGTCTGACTATGTACTTTCCACTTCCACTTCAAATTCCCCGTTCTCTTGTTGCTGCTGTTAGTCGTCGTATTTTAATTGGTCAGATTCCACTCTATACGCATACTTTAACCGTTAAGCGTTAACATTGTAATCGTACGTACTTATGTTACGTTTCAACATATTGCAACACTGATAGAGTTGGACAAAACGAAAGTAGTATAATTAACTTGCTGAATGTACATGCATAAAATTCTCTCAATTTCCTATACGAGACAATGTACTGTATAATTATATCATGAAATATTAATCAGCAAACCGAATATCGTAATTACTCCGCAGAACTCCTCTCTATTACGAATATTTCCACCATACACTCCATTAATGACTATGATTTTTCAGCGTTGCTGTTCGAATTATGGTGTAATATCGTTTATGAGTTTACAGCTGGTTTCCCACGAATGTTCGTGTTCAAAACGATACCGGTTTTCATCCCAACTTCCTTCTGCTCGATTGTTGAAACACAATCTCTCTGTACCATCATCGTCATCGTCGTCTCTATACTTGCACGTATTTTCTGCTTTCTACGTACTCGCGTGTATAATTCAGATTTATATAAACACGACAGTCGCGTCTCGTTACGAATATTAATGGAATTTCGGAATATTTCGAATAATACACACGATACGTATATAAAGGGAAGAACATGATCGCGTTTAAAATCATCGTATTTGGTTTCCCAGCTAATCGAGCGTTTCTTCATCACCTTTGAAATATTCAAAATATCGTTACAATATCCGACATATTAAAATATCGTGCCTCTCGATAATTGCATTTTTCGTTCTCGTAAAAATTTACTTAAAAGACTCGATAATTGCATGTTTGCGCGTGACAGCTTTAATTTCCAACTATGTCGCGCTAGAACTCTCCAGCTTAACCACTGAATACGCATTAAAATGAGGAAAAATGTGCTCGTCGCTTTACCCTGCCGTGATCTTCGTGTTCGTAAAAGAAATCTACGAACCTCGCGATTATCTCTGTCTCCTATCGTTTCTGAATGAATGAAAAGCGAGGAGAAAGAGAAGAAGAAGGAGGAGAGAGGAGAAAAACGAAAACTGAAGAAAAATTGAAAGAAGAAGGAGAAAAGAAGTGCGCATAGACCGAACATTCTCGCCAACCATCGTTCTCCTTTCGTATTTACATTCGTTTCTAGCGAACGCTCAGTGATTCTGACTGAACAAAAGGAAAACATCGGCCGGAGAAAAATTAGGGAAGAAATTCTGCCGGCCGAGTCGAAACGATGCATCGTTTTCAAGCTTTTCGAAGCTATGAGAACAGCGCTTCTTAGGAATTTTTAATCGTCAAACAGATCATTGTACGTTTAGATAAACGAAACGTGCGCGCTCGTATCGAACTGTGAAATGAGCGTCGCTCCTTGAAAATATCTTTTTGCAGATTGTGTTTCCTCGCGAGATTCCAAGCCTCCAAAATTCCATCTTTCTTACAAGCGACGCTCTTTTATAAAATAAAACACTCGTACCCAAGAGACTAATGGACAAGTAATTTACGCCACTGCGTTTAATCGAGACTAATAGTGGAAGGAATGGCGCGGAGGAAACGGAAAGAGAATTTCAGGGATAAAGTAAATTGTCAACAAGGCGGGTGTTTCAACTAATTCCGCGAAACGTAACGAGAACTTATTGAGTCTAAACGCGACAGCGAAACGCGGAGAACCACTGAAGCTGATTCGGTGAGCGCGCCTGGCCATTTTTCAAAGTCGTTTCCTCCCGAAAACGAGCGCTCAACCCCGGCGAAATTTCATTTTACATTTTCGATTTATTTCGTTCGGCGAACGCCCGCCCTCTTTGTTTTCCACGCTTACCCTCTCCACGACCTGATTCCTTGCGTCTACCAACGCCTGACAAATTGCACTCTATTGATCCAAAAATGGCGAAACAACCAGAACTGGTATACCAGTCGTCTAGCTAGGAAATATGTTTAAAAAGCAGTGGAAAAAGAAAAAAAGAAGGACGGGAACTAAGGCGTTAGACAGCGGCTCCGATCGACGCGATGATACACTGGGTCACGCGTGACAAGTGTTCCAATGGGGACTTGAAGGAAGTTAGCATATCACTCGTGCGACCCTCGCCAAAGTTTTCCAGGCCGAATCTATACGAATCTCTTCACATCCACGTTTGTAAAATCTGTTCAACGATCCATTCATCGTATCGCGAGAGCGTTGCGGCTATGCGCGGTATACAGGGTGTCCCCTGTTAACGACACTGCGATGTCGAATAGAGAAAAACAAGGTTCAAGTATCTGTCTCATAATACGGTATTCTTGCAACACGGATTCGTCTTAACGAGATTTGGGAATGAGGAAATCCTCCGTAAAACGTAGTCCCCTAACAGGATTCTCTTCTACTGTGATTTGCAAGTGTGAGAAATTGTAGAAATTTAGGGAGAGACTTTTTAGGTGCAAACACTGGCGTTCGATGATCCCATTGTCTCGCGTTTGCGCGTGGAATTTTCGAATATCGACATTCTTATTCGTCGAATATCGAAGTTTTAATTCGTACGATCGTATCTTTATCATTTAATCGTATCATTTAGTACACTGGAAAGTTTGCTTGCTATAGGAAAGCAGCAGCTCCAACTTTTTCGAACAGAAAGTCGGTGACACTTCTTATAGCTGATATAAATAGCATCGATAATCGATGCTCGAAATTAACTATCGATCGTTTTAATAAACCTATATTTTTCAGTTACGAAAAAATAACGCGTGTACTTTCATCAAGTTGTGAGAAGTTAACCATCGTTTTCGTATTCGTTTCGTACGATACGGATTCGCCTAACACGGCATTTTTTCAGAATATAAGCGTTACACGAGGGACGTATGCGAGGGTATGTGGCGAACTCTTCTTTCACGCTCTTTTTGCGTCACGTTGACGAGTAAGAGAGTAATCAAGAGTGGCAGAGTTGTAAGCGGTGTAACTCGGACCGCTGCTAGTTCTCATAAAATTGTGTTCTGTGTTCGTTGTTATGCAAAATTCGTTATATTTTTCCAAGCCATAAAAACGCATCGTGGCAGAGAATAAAGTTGCAACTTAATTAATTACGAAACTAAAAGCACGATGCTTTTAAAAGTCGAAACATATGTGGCCATATTCGAGTTCTCAAAATCTTCGCCACTACC
This sequence comes from Bombus pascuorum, assembly GCF_905332965.1. Lineage (NCBI taxonomy): Eukaryota > Metazoa > Arthropoda > Insecta > Hymenoptera > Apidae > Bombus > Bombus pascuorum. The sequence goes on along the minus strand of NC_083501.1, from coordinate 5,417,134 downwards.
ATTTTCACGTTTAGATTTGCATTTAATATGAAATTAAAAATACTCGCCAGACGCTCTTCCCAATAACGCTTTGTCCCTTTAGGCAGCCCTGTTCAATCGCGTTACAGCTCCAACAAGATGAAAGTTCCCGACGAATAAAGTTTTAACGTTAAAATAATAAATAATAATAAAATAAAGTGTTTCCTAACTCGATAATCTCCCAAGACGATTCGTCGAGTTTACTCGTCTTGCCAGAATATCCTAACATTTGGAGTGTACGTCTCCGTCATCGTAACTTTTATTTTTCCCACTCAGGCCCCTTGTTCTCGCGTCCCGTTCTCTTCTCTGTTCCGGGAATTTTGCGGAATTCTGAAAGACACGTAGCATTCTGCGCGTCGTGACGCGCAGCATTCACGTTCCCGTTGTATTCTGCCGGTTCTATGCGGTTCGCCGGCATTGAAACAGTCGGGATTGTCGCAAGATTTATTCGGATACTACCGTCAGCGAAACGCGAATAATTTTTTCCCCTTTTTATAAAGCCGCTGCTTCCTTCCATCAAGAGGATATCGTTTTGAAAACGTTTCAAAAGCTTCGGTGAAGTCGAACAGACAGTTGCATCGGCCCGCTATTTTGTTTCACAGCGATTTACGTCGCGTCTTACTCGTCCAAATAGCTTGTCGCGCGTATCTGGAATTCAATGGGTTGATCGGAAAAGTTTCTATCGTCGGATGTTTCTTCTGCGTTTACGATCTTATTTGGAGATTCGAGAATGTAGCGCCCTGTTCAGAAAAGCTGTAGGACAATCGAGCTTCTAGGAAACCAAACTGATCTGTACTGCACTCGTCGTTGGTTTTTCACACATCTGTAGAATAATGGAAAGTGAAGATAACCTTATCTTTTAAAAGTAGCCGACGAGTTGAAGAAGTTCTGTAGCTCGAGTAGCAAACAAGAAACAATTTTCGATTGACAAAACATACTGAATTCTAGAATTTTTCCGAAAACCATAATAAAAAATAATATACCAAAATGTATATCTAAATAGAGATAAATATCTACCTTCAACCTTCTTATTAATTATATTTTTAAAGATACAAATCTGTATAAATATCCGCAGTTTGTGTCCAAAAAAAATTGCAAATTTCGAAGTGCCTGCTACGATAATTCCTGAAGAGAAGTCCAAAAAGAAAAGAAATATACGCGAGACTAGAAACACAAGACAAATACGATACAGATAAAGAAACAGAAATATAAATATCCTGCGGCGCACATATTTCGACTCTGGCGCTGTATCTACCGTTCCCTATTTGCCCAATAGGACGAGCTACAGACGCACCGCGAACAAGGACGCTGTCTCGTTGCCATCCATTAAGGGGCACCATAACTAATCCTACAGAGATCTGACTCTTCGATCGTGTTCAAATCGCTGTCGAGTAGAAAACACGACTACCATCGTGTTCTTCCCTTAGCCATCGTATCAGAACTACTCTCAAACAATTGCAACGTCTCTCACAAAAAGATTCGCGTCAAACGCTCGGCTCCCTTAACAGGCTATAGCTGGATCTGATCACGTTACAGCAAGAAAACACGATGACCAGAGTGCCTGGATCAGTTGATTCACTCGTGTCGTTTCGGAGACGACCGCTCGAGAAGCTGGTGCGGTACCTCACCCTCGAAAGACACACGGAGAAGCGAGGGCGGTTGGGCGACAAGTTGCTCGAACAGCTTCCAACTAACTTGGCTGCCGGTCGCTATCCGTCCGGCACGTTTTTACGGCCACTTCAGTCCCGGCGATAAGATCAAAGAAATAGCTCGCAAATGCCTTCTTTGTGTCGAGCCAAAGAGGGTTGCGCGGCGGGTTCTGCACGCGCCCCTACGACGAACTGTTCGCAAACTGCTGTCGGCCTGTTTGCGAACTTGCCTGTTTCGCGTTTTTGCGTATCGCCGACGAACTCGGCTCCGGGACGCGTCTCTTTTAACTTATGCCGCGTTACGATGCCTGTTTCTCGCACACAGCGTGTTTGCACGCTTCTGTTTTAGCCGAGTAGCACGCTACTGCCCGCTAATTTACAGATTAATAATCGTAGTTATACTTTGTTAGACTGTGCAACTGTACGCGTTCGTGAGAAAGGGGGATGTTGAAAAAAGTGATCGTCTTTGGTATCGATCGGAGTGGAAAGATTCACGTAGAAACCTTGGAAGAGTTTGCCAAGGAACGAACACTGTTCGATACCGAGAAATGATGGGAAAGTTGTTGAAAATAAATGCAAACGCGTGGATACGAGGATAACGATGGATCTCGTCCGAGCGTTAGTTTACATCGTAATGTGCAAACATATAAAAAATAGTATTTATGGCGACGTTCGGTAGGTAAAATAAATCTCTACTCGGGTTCTATCTGTGTTTGCAGAATTTTAAATTCTAGCTGCGTCGTAAAGCAACGATAAAGCTTTTCCAGGCACAGGTTGCGTACTTCTCGATAAACATCGGTGATATAAAGTTATAAAGCTGTGCCAAGATGCGCCTCCATCTTCCATATAGTCTACGGTAAGTTTATCAGTTAATTAAGAATCGGTTAATTAAGGTTCCTTAGAAGTTGACCCGTGTGAAACTCTTTGATTCGTTACACCGATAACGAGCTCCGTTTATTTCGCTAAATAACCCTCTCCTTCGGTTATTGTTGCATAAAGAGGCTCATTATCCCATAAAGTTACCGAAATTTCTTTCTCGAAACAGATTAAAGCCTCCGGTAAGTAGAGTTCGTACAACTACTTCGAATTAAGAATATATTTAGCAAATTTGACTCCTTCTGAAGATAACATTCTTTATTACAAGAACCCTTAAAATTCTTCCTTCTTCTTAGAAATTACGCGGTCGAGTGGCTTTTCCCAATTTGTCTTTTCGTTTTTCTTTTCATTTTTATCTCGTCGCTAGACATTTCTTTCTAAACTAGATCTTCTCTAAACATATACAATGACCACGAGAAGTATTTATTATAGAATTTACTAATTAATTAAATTCAAATTACGTTAAATCCGGTATCGCGCTATATCGTAGCTGAAAAAGCGCGAACTATGAAAACAGAATGCGCGGAGCCGCTTCATTGAGAAACGAAGGTACAGCTATTCGTACGAGTACCTTTCGTAACCGCTGCTAGCTAAATCTCCTATAAACGCGTGAACGTGCAATTTTCTCGAGGAAAATAATATTCGATGGCAGAATTACGATACCTGATAACGCCGGAGGAAGCAAAGTTTATCCGAGTGGAATTCACGTGAAATTTCAACGAGAACCGTGGATCGTCGGCCGCGGAAGCTCGCGTTTCAAAAGCCTGCCGCGACGCACAATACACTTCAACAACGTGAAATATGGAGAAGCGGAGCCAGAGATATTGCATAAATCACACGTCCGCGGAAAATATTTCGGGCGAAAAAGCTAAGCCACGACACTACGCCCGAGTTTCCTTTTTGTTCTCGCGCGGATTCACCTTCGGACAACAACGGATCGCCGATGAGAATAAAGTCACAACGGCTGAAGACGGTATAAATAACGCAACGCGAATAGCTGGAATAACAAGGGTGAGAGGCCTTAAAGAATGCAACGATCGGTAATCTCATCGAAAGCTTTCAAAGTATCGACTTGATCGGTTCACTGAGTCGACCGAGCTACGTGAAACTACAGGCTACGCTGATCGAACGTAATCTGATAAGGGAATTCTTTTGGAAAAATAAAACGGAAGAGGAAGTTGGCCAAGAAAATACCTTCGGCTGACACTTAACTTTCAAGAAGTAGCCCCGCTCTCTAAAATGATCAGCCTTCCTTCCTTCGGCCAATACCTGATGGCCTCACTGCCTTGTCATGATTGCCTCTCGTGTCTCTCAGGCAACTTGCCAGAAACCTTGCCGTCTCTGCTTGTCTCCTTTCCAACCAGAAAATTTTGTCCACAACGATTCGTATCACTTGTTACGTGGCGGCATGCGGACCACACCACGTGACAGTCGCTACTGCGTCTCTCCACAGGATGCAGCAACCTTTGCGGATCGATTATGCAACGCGCAACACCACCGATTATTTCTCGTCCTCGTCTTCATTGATCCATTCGTTTCTTTTCTAAACGTATACCGTAAATGCGCAGGAATGTGCAGAATCGAGTAATTTATTAAAAAGATTGGTCAACTAAAACTTATAGACTAAATGCTAAAAAATAATTCTTGGCTGTTGAATGGTCGGGTAATTAACGATTAAAAACTGAAAATTATACTGCTTTATGTAGTTACACGATTCTTGTAAAAAGACAGCACGATGGAGAATTTAAACGACGTTTTAACTTTAATTTCGTAAAGTTTGGCGTATGAGAGAGAAAAGAAAAAATATTTTTGCACTGCTAAATGCTTGAGTAATTAATCAATAGCGCAGAATGTGCAGAATCGAATAATTTGTTAGAAAGCCTGGTCGACTAAAAGTTCTAGGCTAAATAGTAAATATTCTTGGCTATTGAATTGTCGGGTAATTAACGATTAAAAACTGAAAATTATACTGCTTTATGTAGTTACACGATTCTTGTAAAAAAAACAGCACGATGGAGAATTTAAACGACGTTTTAACTTTAATTTTGTAAAGTTTGGCGTATGCGAGAGAAGAGGAAAAAATATTTTCGCACTGCTAAATGCTTGAGCAATTAATAAATAGCGCAGAATGTGCAGAATCGAATAATTTGTTAGAAAGCCTGGTCGACTAAAAGTTCTAGGCTAAATGGCAAATAATATTTGTTCGCTGTTAAATGGTCGGCTAATTAATAATTATTTAATTCGATAAAATTGCTTTACATAGTTACGCGACTCTTGTAACGAGACAGCACAATGCAGAATTTAAACGATGTTTTAACTTGAATTTTATGAAACCTCGCGTACGAAAGACGAGAAGAAACGCAAAGCGGTACAACTTCCGTTTGCTCGCTTCATTTTTCATCCACCAAATCTGATGAAATTAAAATGTTTCCCGTGACGTAGAGTGTACGCGACTGCAGAGAATATGCAGCTCAAGTGAAGCCAAACAAACTTGACGAAAAGTTGCCTTAATCGTAGCACCGGGACGAAAAACTCTGACAGGCTCCAATTGGCAAAGTAATTTGCCAATAATCACTGTGACTCACAGGAGGAAAGAAATGATTCCTAAGTACATAATGTCCGCGTGAACTACCGATTACCAGTTGTGCAACTACACCGTGTTACATCGAGCGTGGCTAATCACAAGCCTTTCCATCTACCGTGCAAACCTCTAATGAAAGCATGATTGATGCTTGACAACTTCTCTGGACAAATTAAACGCTGAATGAAATATGACAACGTTTCTTTCTCTTCCTCGATTGAATCGTTTGCTTGTCACGTCGCTTGATTCCTCGAAAGAAAAAGCGAAGAACATCGATGAAATCGTACAAGGCAGGCATGAATCAGCGCAACATGCAAGTGCTTTGGCACCGAAGTTTGAAAAATTTCAAAAAGTGGAGTTGTAACGCTAGATTTTTCTATGATTGCGGATTTTTCTGGAAATTCATATTTTTCAGAATACAGTTAACAAGGTTGAATCTCCGTGGAAAATTGTTTCGCGTACCAAGTAATTGCAGAAGAAACTCTATACGTTGAATACTTCGTATGTCTTTTTTTTTTTCTTTATATATGTTATGCGCGTTTTGTACAATTTCGCACTTTCAAATTTCCTACGAACGTATAAAAAAACCCGTGCTTTACTTGTAACTAATTCGACGTTTGTGCATTCATGGGAAACATAAAGGTGGAAAAATACACAGAATACACGGAATATCGAGTACAGTACAGTACAGTAAAACTCCATTTATCCGACACGGTCGTGGGACAAGACGTATCGGATAACTGGATCAGTCGGATAATGGGAGATCGTTAGTTCTCTCTTACTTCGCTGTTTATTCATTCACATAATTGCAGTTAATCTTCAAATAACCGGATTTGGAATTCGATCACTGCTGATACTCGGATATCAGACGGGAAGATTAAGGCAAAAATTTCTAAATAATAACATTCGTTCGCATGAATGGTACGTCGCATGGCACGAAAGCTTACGCTTGACCAATAGAAGTTTAGAAATATATTCGGTAAATCGTCCATCGTAAGGATCATCGTCGGTTTGCATAGACCGATAAATCGACTTGAGCTGTACGCAAAAATGTATGAAACTATAATCAAAATATACCACTTTGTCGAGATATACGATGGATAAAACGAATGTTCGCATAAGCTGCTCGTTTGTGTTGGTGAAAATATAAATTTCTATAAATATCCACCGTTTAGTTAAAACTACTTTCAACTCTCGTGAACAGCTCAATTAGTGCTGTTCTTACTTCCCCTCGTTTTTTCACACCCTTTGGCGATTCAACGTTTCACAAAGCGGTTCTTGTTGGAAGAGGAAGCGTTGAAGCGTGCACTTCTGGTTTTTCAACCTAAAATACTCGAAAATTGATGTGCCTTGGCGGCACAGTCGTCCACATTCAAAGGGAAAACATCTAAGTTGGTAACACAGAGCCCGGACTGAAATTAATTCACCGAATGGAATCTTTGTGCCGGGGAACGAGCCACGTCTAGCGGAGGGCAATGAAAGTGAAGTTTCCACGAGAACGTACGGAACAATGGTTCGAACAGCGTCTAGGAACGGTGCGGCGTCAAACTTGGCCGAAAGCTTCTCCGTTTGCGGACGGTGGAAACAAAGGAGATCGCTAATCCTAAAATAAATCGAGATCATCGATTACCCTGCTGGAAACATTCAGAGGTTAAGGAAGTGGCGATCCCTTTACGTTTTTCTGTCTTCCATGTCTCAGGCTGAACAGCGCAAATTGCCAAAATGTTGCAAGCTTTCACATAATCGTCTTATCGCGAGAAGCTTTAACAAAAACATTTGGAGAGTAAGCAAGTAGCGATCTTTGTACTTCCTCGAATGGGAAAATTAAAATTGGAAATTGGAAAACATCGGCAGGTACGAATGTGCATTGTGAAATGCAGGACATCGATATTTGTCTGAAACGTTTAATTCATTACGAGAAGTTTTAACAGAAAGACTTGAAGAGTAAGCAAGTAGCGATCTTTGTACTTCCTCGAATTGGAAGATTAAAATTGAAAATTGGAAAATATCGGCAGGTACGAATGTGCATTGTGAAATACAAGATATCGATATTTGTCTGAAACTTTTAATTTATTACTAGTTTTAATGGAAAGATTTGAGAGATCGTCATTTTCTAATTATCGTTAACTTTAACTGTTAATTAGATCCTCCATTAACTAAAAACTTCTATAGTTACGAAATTAAAAATTTATATCGATTATATCAGTTTTCTCTTAAATAAGGGAACATTTAGCTTCTTTCTGTGTCTCTTTTATTCAGAGGAATATATTTTAGAGATGTTATCGTTCGAAGCGTTAATACCTACTATTATTTATCACGCTCATTTCGTTCACGAGAGTCGTCGATCTTCTCGTAGTTCTGAAACATGCTTTTTCTAAGACTATTTTCTTTCCTCGTTTTCCTCCCATCGTTTCTTCAACCCATTATCTTCGTTCTAATATTATACTTATTGTCCGTTGGTTGAGTATAAGTGGACTACGAATATTCGCGGAAATTCACATTTTCACGAACACAGTCAATCGCATATATAGATAAACTTTATCGATCGAATATCACGAGTACTTCACATTCGATATTTCGTATATTTTTCTACTTTTATTTATCCTTCTCGCCTCTTTTCAACGTATCATCGCTGTCCTTTCGACGAATATCTTGCAAAAGGGTGTAAAAATCTGTAAAAATATACAAACTCGTATCTTTCGATATTCCCTTCGTTCGCTATATCTCAGAGTTGCTAGAAACTCGATTTCGTTTTTCCGCGAAACATCGAACGAGACAATGCGATGGTTGGCCAAAAGAAAACATCGTTTCCGCTGAAAGGTGCCAGTCACCGCGCGGGTGCAACAGAGTTTTCATTTCTTTTCCATCGATGAACCACTGACCCGTTTATTTCATTCTTCGAGAACAATACCTGCAAACTCGTTCCGTTCCTTTATCACCAAAAAATCTCCATCATCGATCCGCTTCTACGACGACCGATCGAACGTCTCGCAACAAAACCCATCCTCGCCAAATTTTTCTGCTTCTCGCGCGATAACACGGAATTCTACTGACTACGAAAGAAACTCTAAATTATACGCAAAAGTTTCATTTATTCCGTTAAGTTTATTACACTGTATCTATTGGTATAGTAGGTACAGTACAATACTAATAATAAAATATAGTATACTAAATACGTATAATATTTTTTTCTTATTTCAGTGAAGCTACGTGAAGCTTTCATCTTAAGCTTTCCATCTTACTTTCGTTTTAGAAACGCTACCAATTTATTAGAAAAGCAAGCGACTGTACGCAGGATACAGCCTGTATCAAGGGGTTAAGAAAAACAAACGCGAAAAACAGAAAACTACGTCACGACAATCACGGAAGAGGGTTGGTTGTTTTTTGTCGCGAATTCTCCGCTGGGATTTTCAGGTTCGCGAGCGACGGGTAGTGGAAGAAAAAAAAAATAGCGCCGTGATTAATTCCGCTACGTGACCAGCCGCTCATCAAGGCGGTAATTCAGTGATTGTTGAAAATGATGTTTGCCATACGTAATGGCTCAAATCGATAGGCTCGTATAAGCAGAGGGAAATTAACGTCGTGCCATCCGGTACACAGGACGCGCACGCTAGATACAACCGGCATCGAAACCCTCAATTTGCGGCAATAGCCTGAGCCTCTCGCAGCAAGGGACGACTCTCTCGCCAGATCCATGATCCCTCGCTTGCTAATTACTACCTACGTCAAATTCCCCCGATTGCAAACTGCTGCGTCCGACAACCGCAATAAAGATTTCGCCGATTAATCGAGATTTCGGCCGGCGATCTCTCGCCAACCGATGTCTCCGTTGTTACATCGTTAGAAATTTCACACTGCGGAGCAGTGGAACTTGGATATATTGGGTTGGCAACTAAGTGATTGCGGCTTTTGCCAATACCACCTGATGAAAAAATCCGCAACTACTTTGTTACCAACCCAATAGTATCCCGAGTAGAATACGCGTCAGGGAATTAACGCGTACTCGCTTGAATATACGTGTTACTTATGAATATATACGGATTCGAGAGCAGGATCGATCGAAGAGCGCTCGTAGAAAATATCGTGGCTACCAAAATCGAGAAACTTGGATCTTTCATTGGGAAATGTTCCACGTAGCGACGAGAATACTCTGATATAGAAATCGAATGGGATTTAATTGCCTCGTAGATGGTTATTAACCTGTGGCGGCACTCGGTAAAAACTATATAAAAACCATTAATATCCCAATGGTTCTTCCACAGGATGTTCGAGAAGAAGGCGTGGTTGATGAGAAAAATGCGAAGTAACAAAGAAAAAGAATCGAATGCGATGAACAGTTAAATTGGAACCAGAGCCAGCAGCGAGATTGACTAGCGAAACCGAGAGCGATACGCGATCAAAAGAAGACGCTTATTAATAAAAATATTGTTCGTCTAAACACCGAGTGATCATTTAACACAGTACATCCAATAACACGTCAAACCAGTTAGTTATTGCGATCACTTTGAGAAGCGTGGAATCGCAGAAAGTTAGCGATGACGAGTATACTCGTCGAACGCGAAGTATTTGTGGCCATTGGGAGCGACAGAGGGAACGAATCGAACCAAAGAAACGTTCGAGTTTTAACAGCGAAGCGAGAAAGTCAGTGGTAAGCCGAGTATTTCTTTGCTTAAATCAACCCTACACCAAACACCACCTCAGAATTAAGATGTAACTAAACGACTGCGTTATTTTTTAATTTTCTTGCGATTTATTGGGATTTATCGCAATTCTAAATTTAGACAAATTTAAATTTACTAAATTGTTATTTAAACGATAAATTGTAACTACTTTGTTCGCACGACGAGTATACTCGTCGTAACACGAAATAGTAGCATTTCTTCGTGACGAGTATACTCGTCAGGAACTGTTAACTTTAATCAGTTGATTAATAACGCTGGAGGATGAACTACGTCGCTTCTGCGGAGGAAGATACAAGCGACGATAGAAACGTTGCTTAATCGTTTCTTAGCTTCTGCCTATTTAGACGGATGCCAGCTATCCAAATGAGTGGGACACTGAGTTTTCTTTACGACTAAGAGATGGCACATTCAACACTTCTTACAGATACACTTTCCTTTTCCAAGAATTTCGACCGCATTAATGCATAAGTTTTCTTCCCCTCCTCAAGAGCTTGTTTCTTCACACTTGCAGTGTTTTCTACAAGAGTTTCTCAACTTTTTTCAAATTGAGTCGTCTATCGAAGAAATTAACTCTGATTTCTGTAGAAATAATTGATAAACCTTTAACAATATCGATGTAATTAATTTAAACGAAGATCGTTTCATATAAATTTCGTGTTACTTTTATCATACGGAATGAAGGGAATGGGAGGAATGTACATTAGAATTTAAATTTCAGTTGATAAAGATTGGCTTACTTCTGCGTGAATCCGATAAGATCAACATAACCAATGACGATAATTAACGTTTCTCTTTCCTTCCTATTTCTTTCCTTCTAATTTTATCGATTTTTTTTTTTTTTTTTTTTTTTTTTTTTGAAACAGAGACTTCTGTGGCGACGCATGAGTCATATGACGAGCGAAGGGAGAGCGACTCATGTTGTTGTTGTGCCTCGGATTAAGAATACCGCCTCGACATACAAAATTAGCGCGAGATTATCCTCAGGCGAAAACAATGTCGCCGCTGAGGGCAACCATAGTTCCAAGTCAAATTTCAATCTTTCGACTCCCCCGACCAGTATAAATAAGCGGACACGATCGCGAGCAATAATTACGAGTAATCAATTTTGAGCGATTATCGAGACGTGCGAGTATCTACGAGTTATTATCAGTTATCCGAGAGCGACTTATTCTATCTTATTAAACATTTTGTACGAACGTCTATTCGATGCTATCATCCATTCAAACATTTATTCGAAATACAATTAACGGTTGCAAGGGCAATCACTCCTGTTATTTGATTATACCAAACATCTGTACATCATCCGCCACACTTCGATCAAAAGATTGCATCATCAGTAAAAGGATTCCATAGCATTCTGATAGTATCGTGTAATAATAAGAAATATTCTGCTCGTGTTCTTGTGTCGTGTAGGCAGTGCGATGGAAGGTTGTGGTGAGGATGAAAAGTTAAAGTTGAAGTGTCAATGGGGTCGCTAAATGACCCATAGATATTTTAGGTTAGTACCAAGTACGGAACAGTGTCGTATCCCTGTACGACGTCAAGCTTCTGGACGAGTATTTCGCATCTATAGAGCACACTATTGGCAGCAACCTCGATTGAGCCAGTATATCCCAACTTCCAAGCGTTCCATCGCTTCCTGAAGGTCTGCATTCTCTATTCTCTCCTTCTATTTTACTTCTTTATCTGTCTATGTGATTTTATTCATCTAGTAGAAAATTTGATCGGAACTCCGATCTAAAATACTAGATAATAAAATTTCATTAGAAGGAAATTTCAAAATGAAATTGAAACGAGACTGAAATGACATTTTCGAAGGGAATTAAAATGAAGTTTTATTTTTAACAGTGGAGACTGACGTACTTTGACGAGGCTATACGCTATGATCGATTATATTTAGAATTTCTATTACGATAAATTGACCAGTTATTTTTCGCTTGATTTTGAAAGCAAAGGTCACTTTATGCTTTACGCATCTCGTTATAATTCATCTCCCCAGCAAAACGGTTTTCTTACGCTGGCTGAGATCCAAGAAATTTGATTATATCTGCAGAAAATTATCTTCCACAAAAGTTGTAATATTTAATTCAATATTTAATTAATACTAAAAGTCTCCACTATAGATAATGTCAAAGACAGACTGAGAATGCAAAATCTGAAGCATGGTGAAGCATCTTTTATTAAAACTGAAAAGCGTCCAATTTTCGTGCAGAAACCCACAGAAATTCTACCTCTCTCGGAAACCTGATCTTCCATGCAGCACATAACATACGGATTAATAACCCAAGATCGAATGCATAGTTTTAGCAATCTCCATTCTCATTTACTGAAACTGAAAAAATGCGCTCTTGGTCGAAAAACCCAGAAGAATTCTCTTCGGAAAAGCTAATCTTGTATAAGGCACCTAACTGATAAATTGAAAACGCGAAATCCAATGCGTGGTAACAGTAATCCTCATCAACCGGAAGAAATATGCTGCAGTGAAACTGAACAAGATGCGATCTTGGTCCAGAAAGCGACAAAAATGTTCTCCTGAAAGGCTAATCTTCCATAGAACGGCTAAGATACAAACTGAAAACCTAAAGTCTAACGCATGGTAACGTTAATGCTCGTCAACAAAAGGAAATATCCTTTGCTAAAACTGAAGAAGATGCAATCTTGGGCCAGCAGGAGCTATGTCTGTTCTTCAGAAAAGCTGATTTTCCATAATGCAGCGATATGAGATATTTTTATTGTGGAAGAAATAATCCGCATCTGGCGAAATCAAGCGTCGCGCGCGGTCTACCCGCAATTTTTCGCCAAACGATCCAGAGAACGAGTAGTATTTCACGGGCCGTGGAAGAAATATAAGATATTTACCACTGATCCACGTGCCGTTGAAGCTCTTCGGAGATAACGAGCCCGCCAGCCATTCTTCAAGAGAAATACCAGGTGCGGCTGGCGTTCTCGAGCCGGAGGAATCCGGGCTTCCGGTTAGAAGAATCGTCGCCGCGATGACTAAGCCGAGCACGACCACGCCGACCAAGCAACCGGCCAGCAATCGTCGCCAATTCCGCTGCTTGTTCTTCGTCATCAGGTCCTGGAACAATTACCAACACTGATGTTATACCTGGTCCACTTCGCTCGCAACAAGGTGTACGTGTTCTTTACTCTGCGTTTTGTCTTGGCTGGGAAAGTTAGGAAGCCGACAGATGTTAAAGACAGCAAAATCTTAAGGAGAGAGCAAGTGGTGTTGCGAGGTTTACGACGAGGATTACGGCTTCGTCGTTTACGGTTTTGTGGTTTGTTAGTTTGTGAATCGAAGAATTCGTCGTATCAATCGTCTAATTATTAGACACGTTATACCGATTTCGGAGACAGGTAGAATTTGATTGGTAGCGTAGAAGCGAATCTTTCCTCGTACATGGCGGAAGAAAGGTATTGTTAATTAGATGTCATCGATACGGACGATTATAATTAAACCGCGGATTTTTACGCAAAGTTATATTTTTCCAGGTAGGAAACCGTTTTATTTAAGTATCATAGAGTATCGAAAAACGCTATACCTTGTTCTGTGCAATTTGGCATTTTCAAATTCCCTGCAAACGTACGAAAGTCCGCAGTCTAATTATAACTAACATAGCCTGACAAAAGTAAGTGGCTATATGTAGTTTACTGTAAAAAATTTGCAAAAGTGCAAGGGAAGGGGGAATATATTTGATCGATCGATCGAATCAACTGATAATATTTGTCGCTATAGTAACAACAAAATTCTTAGGTCAGAATGGGAAATTATTAGTTGGATGATCAATCGGTATTTCTTTTCTCGCAATCAAGTAAAGATAAAGATACAACTATGGAAAATTAACAGGGTAAATGGCGACCAATCGAACGCTTTCGTAATATATTTCTGAACGTTGCGTTTCTTATTTCTAAGAAAGCATGAAATCGTTTCGCTACTTATCGCTGATACGAACGTGTCACTTTTTTTCTTCTATCCTGACCTGGAAAAAAAATCCATTTGGACTGGTAACAATTCTTCGTATTCTTTCGTGTTTACCTTTGGAATCTTTTCAGCGCGACGTTTAACTTCCCTGATGAGAAATTCATTCGTGCATTTCCTCGACCATGGAAAGCATTTCAGGGCAAGATGAAAGCTACGTTAAGCCACGTTCACACGAAGCAAACTTACACGATTATAATTACGTTCTTGTTCCTTGCATCATATACGAATACTATCGACTTTTAAAGCGCTACAATAATAAACGTATTATTACGTAGATAATTATAATTAATTCGGACGAAAATAAACAGCTGTATATAATTTTATTTCTTTTCTAAGGAGCAGACGGTAAGGCAGCTGCGATATGGAAAGATGAATGAAAGGAATTGCAAGCCAAATCCATTCCCAGGCCGAAATTAAACAAACAGTAACGATATAGTTCGTAATCTCGTCATTACCCAAAAACAGTGTCAATTTTGGAAATCCACCGAGACGATTCTTTTGTATAAATAAAAAATAGTAAAATCGTCTTCTTTGTTATTTTCCTCGCAACGTCTATGCCGCCTCTGCGAGGAAAACTTGCAAAACAGACAGGGGTGAAGAACCTCTAACGCGAAAAGTAAAACGAACAACCGGTCAACTTCTTCCGACCGAGCCACATCCGCAAGCAAAAGCGGAAACTCCAACGTTTCGATTTCTACGACGATTGCACCGACCTCACTGCGATTCCATTCGCGACAGGATCGATCGACACTCGTGCGGTGAACCGCGATCGTTCCATTCCATTCATCCGTCTGATTCTGTGTGAGGATGGCCTAAGGGTTGCGGCACGCGCGATCAACTTTGAATGCAACGGGTAATTCTAAGAACGGACGAGAGGATTCGCCTGGAATAATCATCGTTTGAGCCGTAGCGTGCAATTTTTATATGACAAATCGAGAACGTACGCGGTTTTCTTTTTAATGGAATTCTTTCTTAGTTGTGTAATAATAAATGTTTTTCTATGCAGCGGAGAAAATAAAAAAAAAACATAAGAGAAGGCTGAAGACGAAGACTTACAGATGGATCACAGTCTCAATTATTCGATTATTTAATCGCCCGATCGTAAGAGCTTCGGGTACGTACTAATTAATTGGAAACTATGGGATTCCTTTCGAACAATGGCAAAGACGTATGCCACGAGGATACGTTAGAATATTACGTAGCAAAAAGAGCAGATTTAATGTACATTCGTGTTTGATATATTTAAGTTGAAATTGAGTTGAAGCTGAGCACCATGCTGAGTTTACTTTTAGTTTTAATTCTAACTTAGCGAGATTATAAGCGTAGGAGGATAAGTTTCGTGTTACTTACGTTAACATGTGAGATAAGATATCCCGAATGGGGATGTAATCACGAAGGCATGCATCACAAATAAATAACAATATATCTTTTCGCCAGTCTAATACCGTATCTTACGTTTTTAATGCGATACGGTGCGAAACACAAGATAGGCAGCGAAAGAAATCAGCTGCTTCTATAAATACGAAAACATATACAATATACTATACGATACAACACATCCATGCAATATACAATAAATATTCATAAATGTGTAAAATCCTTTGAATAGTTCATTTAAACAAACGAATGCCCATTTGCATAGTACGTTCTTGTCGGAGTAAAATGGAAAATAACGATCCTTTCCAAACTTTGATAAATTCGTTCCCATGTAGCAAGCCATTAAACTAATTCAATTTTAAATTCGTCGCTAAAGAGATTGTAATTCAAATAAAATCACCTAAATGGAATTTTATCTGCACGAAAGATAATTATATTCCTACGTTGTCTGTAATGTAGAGGATTTCTGATCCTCTACGAACTCCTCGTTTGTACATAGATTTATCCGAATACTCGTCCGGATGACTGGTTGTTCGCGAGTAAGCCACCGTGAGAGGGTGGCACCTTTCACCTGAGTATTCCTAACGCTACCACGATAAATCTAGATATCCGAGAGTTTCGTGAGAGAAATAGTAGAAACGGCTGAACAGAAGTGGATAAGTGACAGAGGGATTCTTTACGTTTACAATTCCCCATCGCGAGTATTTCGACTAGTCTACGTGTGTCTACGTGATACGCGTCGCTTAATTCTTGCAGGCAAAATTTCAACGTTCGCGTACTTATACATATACTTTAACGAGTTGTTAAGAGTTCAGTGAATGAAGTTTGTTCTTTGGTAAAGACTGGTCTTAAGTTTTGTAGGGGATTTTTCTTTTCACAGATTTTTCAGAAACAGACATCGAGGAAAGCTGGTGTTATTAAGCGTCGACAAAACTGGTCTTAAATCTGCAGATTTTCAAAATATTTACATACGTACCGAGTTTTCCATATTTCTGAATAATTCATTCGGCAGAGACGGATAAGCATAGTAGGTCAACTTGATTCTCCAAGAAACTCTACTCGACGAAACAGGACTCCAGCGTTATTTATACGCATTATACTCATACATATACTTTAACGAGTTACTAAGTGACTAAAGAATGCAGTTTACTGGTCTTAAGCTTTGTACGGTATCCTTTTAAAAAATTTGTCGTCTCTTTCGCAGACATCAAAGTACAGACGCTTGTGCTATTGGGAATCGACAAAACTGGTCTTACATCGATAAACTGAAATTGATAAATCTCATCTTCGGAATATTCGCGTACTGAAGTTTCCATATTTCTGAATTATTTGCTTAGAGGTAGGTAAGTGACAAGTGGGATACTTTGCTCTTAGAATTTTCCCATCGCGAATATTCCAACTCGTCTTACAGTAGGTCATTTAGTTCTCGGCATTCTTACACTTGTCGTGATCGATAAAAAAATTTATCCGCCACGATAAATCACGCGGATTATCCCCTCGCGGGGATTATAGTATTTTTTAAGCGGTCGAAGGATCGTTGGAGAATTTACGGGTAGCGAAGGAAAATGAAATCGTGCTGCGAAGCTCGTGTAATAAAGAGTATAATAAAACGGTAGGATCTTCAGAAATCTCACAGCCACGTACAGCTTCATCCAAAAGTCGTTATAATTTACATTCCTTTGTTTTCGTCCTGATAATTTACATCTGTTTCTTTCGTATAAGTATCGTTATTTATTTTAGAAATAGAGACGCATGTTTTCGTCGGACGTTACGATTACTATTTTCGTCCAAGTTTCATTATCGAATGAAAAAATTCGAAAAATACGTATTTCCTATTTTCGTTCGTAGCTCGAATACACAAATTTCCGTGCAAATGGATTACTCGGAAAAAAGAAATTACTAAGAATTATTATTTGAACAAAATTTGTTAAAGCTTCAGAAGGACTTAAATCTACGTTCGATAATATGCAATTTAAAACATGAAAATTGTTTTTAAATTCTCTATTTTCCCGGGTATTCTAAAAAAGAAAAAAAATCAGCACTTCTCGTTTCGCCTTTGAGTGTAGCCTTCACCCTTTCACGTACTATTCGCCGACTATTTCATTACGGGTAAATTCCATTAAAATTCCTTGAATCAGAGAAAACCTAATTTTTGTAGAAAAGAACAAAGCAGAAAATTTCCTATTCGACACAATAGAGACGAGGGAAGTTCTTTGTGGTTCAATCTTCCATCCGCCACAATATTCTTCCTCCACATTAATTTGTCAAAGAACCTATAACCCACTCGTACAGAGAGCAATGATATAAAGTGTCACGTTCGTGGAACCTAGCTTTTAGATGAAAAATGTTAGCTCTACGGTTCCGTAAAATGTTTTATTTCGTTCAACCGCTGTATATTATTGAAGTGATTAACTTGGGAAAAACGTAACATGATCTATGAATCTCAGCGAGATAGTACCCACATGACATGACCCAATTACTTTTTCAACAAATTTCAATTCTATATGTGTATGGGTTTCTAGTATAATATCGAATCTAGTCGCGAATATTCCCGAAATAATTCACTTGAAACAAATGTCAAATGACTAGTCGATCAATTTTTCGGGGAATTTCCTACCGTACCATCCGGCAGTCTCTTTGTATTCGTATTTTATTCTACCTACGTAAAAGACAATCGAAAATCGCGTTATACCGTTCTTTATTCGTACATCCTTTTCATCCATAGATACAATACGGATATAATTAAATAATACAACGCACATAATATCAAGATTATCGAGATACGTATAATTTTATGTTAGACTGAGTTAGCTGCGTATTAGTGATACTTGTATGTGAATATCAGTTTGTGAAAGTATGTGTGTTCGCGGCCTCTCGAAAACAAAGGAATGTAAACTGTATCGATGAATATCTTTGAAATCGTTTATCAAATAAATATGTAACTATTCTAATATAAATTCGAAGCGTGACTTTAGTGTTCCTATACCAGTATTTCGTTAATTAAGATACAAAATTCTCAACAAAGATATTCCTTAAATCTGGATTTAACGATTTAATCAAACCAACGTCTCCAAAGAGACTTCCATTCGTGTTGGACTCACAGATATTCGCAACAAACCAACGAATATGCTAGAAAAGTGAAAATACTGAAGATTAACAACATCGAGCGAACAATCGCTAAGAGAATAACACACCGATTATAAAAATGTTAAATGATATCATACTCCGTGGCACGATTGTCACATTGAAAGACGGAAAACTCAGTTTTAGCTTCAATGTAGTCTGTTGTCAGAGGAATTGTCATCGAATACGATCGTTTGTAGCAGCAGGATGGATCATCGCGCATATGGATAGGTATAAAACTTTTACGAGCATAATTGAGGATTCGCAACCACTCCGGAAGAACGATAAGAAATATATGGTTGAAACGTGAGGTAATATCCAGCTGGTGTTATTACGACGCCCTTTGGATTCTATATTCTTGGAGAAGTAACAGGCTAATGTATGTCTTTAATGGTGCAAGTTAAACGATCCTCAACACCGTACTTATAAGCCTCTTTTATCAAAATTAAATTTCCCTCTCCTCGTGGGCTCATCCATTCTCAAGGAAGCCCATTAGCAGCGCGTATGGATGAAAAAGGCCTTTCATTAAACAGAATCTCTCCGAACAAAATAATCATTTTCTAAAGGCAACTTCATCTCTGTTGCCTTTTCGACTCGTAAAGGGGAACGGTATCGAATGTTCGCGGTTTTTGCAAACTTCGCTCGGATTGTTTTACACTTCGTGTTGCACCGGATTTACGTACTTTGACGATCACACTGCTCCCCATCGATGTCATTTGTCGCGGGATCCTCAAATATTTATGGAAATAATTTTCTAAAATGACTCGTTTTATTCTGAACTTGTGATCTATCTGTAACATCTCTGACAACCGGTTTCCTGCTTTAATACTCTTAGAGTCTATGATCTTTTTATTGATATTACAAGATTCTTTTTTGAATCTTTTTGGACATATCTTTCGAAACGTTTCGTTTATTATATAATTTCGTTGTAATTTCTTGATTTAGTATTCTGACGTGGATATGTAAGTTGCCTGAAGTGAATGGTTCTTCGTTATTCTAATTAAACTCTCCTAAGTAGTGCCATTGCTGTTATCTTGTCATATAAAATTACAAAATTGTTACAATATTCTTATATACTGTGTATACTTATATAGTGTGTTCAAATAATTCGTTGTCAAATAATTCATAGATTTTTTACAGAATTATAACCGCAAAGTCCACGATTCCTCATTGTGTCAAAGTTTCTTAAAAAGTGACGTTATTCTTTGTTTCTACTGTAGAAGCATTTTAAAACGATTCATTTTCCTTCGGGTACCTAATTCATAAAGACCGTACCACCGTGTTCTACTTTTCTAAAAAATCCTGCTGTTTTACGTATTATATTTTCTGTTTCTTTGTATGAAATTCGATCGTAACTTTAACATGTCTCCGTCTATAAAGATATGGGTGTATACTAAAAATCTTGAGTCTGTGAATCTTAAAGTGGCTATCAAATAAAAAAAGGAAGAAAGAAAACGCAAACTGAGTTTCTATGAATAGATGGCAAAGAAGGACTGGATTTGTTGAGAATAAATCTCGAAAATCACAAGGTGCACAAGTAAATTTCATTTATCGAAACTGATGAGACGATATTCTGGTCGAGGCTGGAAGAAATTCGACCGGTTAACGATCGATACGAGTACCGGTGGATGCTTTCTGTCGCCACCTTTAAAGTGCTTCTAACCATTTTTTCTGATTTACGCGAGCACCGGTCGTCGAGATTTATCGGACCGTCGCATAAAAGGGTAACGGGATTCGAATACGCAAGAAAAGAGACATAACTTTTTTCCGTACAATTACCTTCTTACGAGATTCTATGAAATATCTATAAAGAAATTTATTGAACCGATCGACAAGTTTTGTCTACTTTTTGCTCCGATAAAGAAAAGTCGACTTGCTTAAAACTGAAATGTTTATCAATCGATCTAGAAATTAATTGTTATAACTTATAAATTAATTGCTATTTATCAGTCGTAATCCATTAACGTAAAACTATTATTCGTTCTAGGTATCTTTTAGTATTTCCGCAACATAATTCCCGTTACCCAAATCAATATCTAACTTTTTCTCTTGCCAAACATTTTGTTAAACGTCTAAACATCTATCGTTACGAAGCTCCTGAAATTATCTTTTCGTTAAAAATATACCATTAACTGAATTGTACGCGGTAGTAACGTTGCCAGAATGTATACCTCAGGATTTTGTCGATTGAAACAAATATTTATCGACATCCAAACATCAAATTGTAAATATTCAAATAAAATACAACGACGAAACTTTCCGATGTATCTAAAATAAACAAGAATATAAATCTATTCACAACAGTCAGGCAAAAGTTGTGGAAAAATTGTTTCGTTTGGTCTTTCGCATCAAAATCATCGTCCGCAATTGCTTTTTTTCATTGCAAATGAAATTAACAATGTTTGAACGGGCAATTCTTCTACGAACTATACGAGCAATCCTACAAGTGAATTATTTCTGTCGCCGTTTTAATTAACAAAGGAGCAGGTTTCTGGTAGGACACGTCGTGAAAAATATCACCGCGTATTTCGCAAAAATGGTAACGCGCCTTAATTCAACGCGTGATATAATCCTCGCAGACGTAAACGCGTATCGATTTGCAATTTTTCTCTTCATTCCGACTGCGTTATAACCGTTCCTCTCTAAATATATTTTAAACGCCGCATTGTGCCCCAGCGATTTATAAATCGAGAAATATCTGTTCGAACAATGGTTGTCCATAAAAGATGAGAGAAAAATATCTCGGCTTTAAGGCAGTATATATATATATACATACACACAACAGTATAAACGTATATATATCTACGCGGTTGATTAAAGCAAAAGAAGTATGTATATACTCGGTGCAAGGAGGTAGATGGGAGAAAGTAAAGTAGCGGATCTGCGCGATACGCGCACATCATTATGAATGAACCCCGAGTTACTGTAATTACAGAATTTTAATTGGACTCTGGCAACTAGGAAAGTTGTAGGTCGGACGGGAGCAGCAAACTCTAGCCGTAAATCAATTTCATTAAAATATTCCCAATTATATAAAAATATTAGCGGGAACGAGCTGCGTTTTAATACGGCGGTCTCTTTTAATTCGAACGATTTTAACTGTTCTCAAGGTTCCTAGAGTTTGCGTTTCGAAACGTATCGCGTGATCGGCCGGAAGTAAATAAAACGGATCGTTTTAGCGAATTTTATTTCCAGGCAAATTGTGCAGAATTAATGGAAAACTCGGTGTACGAACTATACTGGAAACCGGTATTGACCAAACATTTATGAATTTAGTCGCCAACCTACTATTGCAGTGTGTCAACAGTAAAAATTCGGCGCGTATCGACTCAGGTACCTGAGATTTTAAGTAAATACTCTAGAATTCAACATTTCGAAGGTTATTAGTTTGTCCGAAGGTGTCCTTCTTTTACAGACACGTCTTTTACAACGACGCATCTTTATACAAACACGAAACCTAATTTGTCGAACCTTGTGATCCTTACTTTGATAGAACAAAATGATATGAAACGGAAGATGTTGTGCACCTATTATTTCCTCATAAAACGAAAGAAATTTTTCGGGCGACCGAATAAAAATCCTGAAGAAAAATTCATTTGTCTAGGAATGTAACCGAGAATTAAAGTACCTGCTTGAAAATTCGGTTATCCGAAGATCAGGTGCGTTCGAAATTCAGGTACTCGGAAAATTGCCGCATTCTCGGGTACTCGGAAAGTTGGGTATGGGAAACTCAGGTACTCGGGAAATTTAGATATGACAATTTGGTTACCAGACAACTCATGTATCTAGAAACAAATATACATAGATACTAATGAACTTGACTTTCTAAGAAACTAAACTATCTCGCCTTTCCGGAGAAACTGGCCTTTTCTGAACTCCGAGAAGAACGTCTTTTTATCGATTACTAAGAAAATAATAAAATAACACAAAAGCACGATTCCTCTGATATTTTCACAAGGAAAAGCACAGTACGTTGAAACTGAAGACCAGTGTTACCGAAAAACAAATGCGTTTATGACTCGGATACTCGACGACTCGTTAAAGTGCGATATTGTCTGTACGCAACGTCGGATGTGAAAGGGTTGTAAACAGACGCAAAAATCATTACGATACGGATTTCACCGGGATCCTATTTCTACGGATACCGTTACAAAGGTAGGGCAAGTTGGTACGTGCAATTTCACCATTGAGACGCCGAGTTGAAAAGGTCAGACGGCATTGATACAGGAACGCACCTATCGTCGTGGAACTGGCGTACGAAGAACAGGTAAGTAGGTGCTTCGGTATTCAACATCGCGAAGAGAAAGGATGCAATTAAGTGCCTATGCCTATCTCCCAGTGAAAGCCAGCCAAGCGAACGAAGATGCGAGGAGATGTGCTCACCCTTCGGAGATTAATACCTCTTTCACACCGATGCGAACCAGGTCATTCAACCGGCAGCATTGTGGAAGTTCCCGGTGCAAATGTTCACGGTGCTCGATTAGTAATTGGTTTTGAATACGGCCCAGTCACGATAAATCGATCGTTTATTTCAACGGAAGTCTGTCGAAATTTCTAAATTGACGCGCGTTCCAGCAAATACACGTTTCAACGAGTAAAAAAAGAAAAGAAAGTAATAGGAGAAAAAAGAAGCAGAAGGTAGTGGATTTTGCTTTCAGGTAAAATAGGTTTCATCGTTCGATCATCGCCGTAAGCGTTTCAATATGGAAAATATGGTATTACAAATTAATACATAATCCTGAACATACGATAATTATACACGAATATATCTTTTGGTATATTACACTGCTGCATTAATTACTCATTAAATACATATAATAACACGACCTCTACTCGCTATCGATGACTACGAATAATTAGGACGCTCTAGTCATCAGACTGGATCCGCGATGAACGATTATTCGATCCAATAAAGACACGCTAAGAATGACTTTGCATATTATTAAATTCTGTTCCTGCTACGACGATCTTGCAAAGGAGATTCGATGCCAATCAGCCGTGACATTATAAAATTATAAAGTGAACATCAAACATGGTAAATGATGGAATGCTACAGGTGAGAAACGTGACGAGTCAGTCTCTTGCGAAATGAGACAGCAATTACGAAATTCAATAGGTTTTTCACCAATGCTACGTCAAAATTATCTTTGATATTGATATCGGATTTGGATTTTCGTAATTTGATTTCGACCATCTTCCTATCATATTTCGGATATAGCAGTAACATTGATTAGCATACGCAGATTAGTATTAATTGAATTAAACCAACGTAACGATCAAATAACGCCACCATTAGGATTGTACGAATAATTTCTGCGTTTTTGACACGCTTTTCTGCGTCCAAACTTCGCGACATTTTCTCGTTCTTTCTACTTTAAAAAGCAACGGGGTTTCGTTATATAGTTCGATCGTTCTATGCAAAGTTCAAAATTGTATTTTAAAACGTTGAAGCGTAGGTGACTGAAATAATAGCACGCTACGTGCAGTCGTCGATTAAAGTGTCATTAAGCCGCGTGAGTTAACTCACGAGACTGGTACGTGTGAGCCACGAATGGGACAGAAATTGCATGCTTCTAATATCAGCGTGGTCTTCCTTTTACATTTTTCTTTTTCTTTCCTGTACAGATAGCATCGAGGAACAATGGAAGAATAGATTGCAACAGTACCGTAGCTCGATGCATCGTCGTCGTTCTAAAGGCAGTGTTCGCATCTCAACCTTGACGACTTTCACATGCAAGTATTGCCCAATCCGTAAATTCGACCCTGACGAACGGGACCGGTTCCAGGTGCAACTATGATACCCCGTTGGTTTTCCAATGTCGTTGCATAATCGTGCAATAAAAGTACTCCACTTTGCGATTAAATGTTACTCTAGTTCATTGAATCGCTCTTAATTGAATCGTACTTTTTTATCGATAGAAAATGTCGCAAGTTCGAGCAGATATGACAGGATAATTGTTAGAAAAAGATTTTTTCCACAGCAGCTACTCTTCCAATTGAAATGAAAATCAGATAAAATGCAAATTGAAGGAGTTGTCCACTGCTTACGAACATTGCAAGGAATCTTCGAATCATTTTCTATGGTAGAAAAATTTTTTAAATTCGAGGAAGATACGAAAGGATCGTTAACGATGTGATTTCTCATTTTCACGGTGTCACAGCTTTTTATGTAGAACGTCAAACTCGAAGAAAATTGAAACGTACGTATATCATACATAATGTGTATAATATACAATGCCTTATCTTTCGATTCCATGTTCGGAAATGTCAAAGTACACAGCAGAATTCTATATGCCATTTTCCTACAGGTCCCATTTTCGGATCTGCTTATGTAAAATAAATTAAATACAGAGAACGGAACATGATCTCTTACGACTATCAAACGGCTTCCACGAAGCGAAACTTTCGTATTGGAAATAACTTTGGATTCATGAATACATATTGAACTTGTTCCCACCAGTGCTCACGAGATATAATACCCGTTTTTCGAAAATATATCTGGCCAACCAAAGTACCTATCATAAATATCGGCCTGTAATTAACCGAACTCGATCCACAACATCGTTACATATTTTGGTTTCGATAATTCGCTTTGTATATCGCATTATTCCGTGTGATTAGCTGTACAGCTTCTTCGTTCGACTCTAATTTCGGACAATCGAAGCACCGGCAATTTCACGAAAAACCGATATTCCAGCATTTAGCGAAACCAACGCAACTCGATATGTAATTGCGTAGATTCGCAAACCAAACCAATTTCAAAACGGAAACGATGCACGAAATGCTGCAACTTTTCGTTCGATATGCTTCGGTGTTACATGCAAACGAGACACACGAGGGTTCCACGATGTTTTCTTTTCTCATAGAATCGGAAAATCGAATTGCGAACAGCGTGAAAACCGTTGTCTATCCGGAGACGCGTATCCCATGGCGTCATTATCAATTGAGTTTGCAACGCGGTCTCGCAGGAATGCGAATGTTTCACGTAACGTGTATTTTCCCCCTCGTTCGCGTTTACGACTTGTTTCCATGTAATCGTTTTATCGGATTCGGTGTCAAGGGTATGAAAAGCACTGGCTGATCGAGCAATTATTTATTAACCGGACGTGTACGTACAGTGGCCCGCGAAACACTTCCAACACTTGCCATAGCAAGCTTTTACATATCGAGCGCGTGTTATCGTTGAAAACAATTCGAAGTTTCACCGACGATGCTACGAAGGAACATGATAAGACGATTACAGGAAAGATTAAGACGGAAACTTCCGGTGTTGATATAATCGGTGATATTTAACTTGTAAGTTGCATATAACGATATATATATATAGATATATAGCAAGTAATAAAATACATTATCGATAGGTTTTTTAATTTAGGTTTCTAGGTTTCTTAGGTTAATTGCCGCCAAGAAGGTGATTAGTGTTGCTCGTAATTACTCTTTCGTCGTTAATTCGTATATTTTGATGAGATTCACGTATACTGTTACTACAAATCCACCAAAAATGAACGCGTCTGTATCGTTGCAAATAACGTAAAATGTATTTCGAGCGGAATTCTTTCATCCAATTTTCACTTCTGACGTTATTAATGGCAAACATATACGGCTAGTAGATATCGATAGCAACGGCAGTTAACGCGAAACGGTATAATATAAAGTTTTGAGCGTCCAAATACTCGTAGACGGTTCTGTACATTGTTTTATACACGCGTTTACCAGAGTTTCGAGGTTTCTAATTAAACGAAAGGATCGATCGTTAATCATTGGAGGAATAAACAGTCGACAGATAAGGATCGTGGATATAAAGTTTCGCAGGTATATTAGTCGAAAATGATCCTAACAAGCTAAATGAAATTCCGGATAACGCGGAGAACTTAAGCTGCCGATTATTTCAAAGGATTTTTAATCCTCCGGCGATTTTATCTCTTCGTCCGTTCAACTTTCGAATAACTCGCGCAAATTGGACGAGATTTCACGTGAAATGAAAAATTAAGCTACCTAATTAATCTAAGAGGTTGAAGCCGGTGTTTCACGGAATATACATAGCTCTGTCCTGCGGCTTTTGACGTCACTTGAAGCGCACAGTAGTTAGAGAGTAATTTAAGCCCGTGGTAGTTGTTACAGGATAAAATTACGCGATTCTTACACGGAATAAGGAAATGGCAACGGATCAATCCGTGAGATAGCACGTTTTGTAGTATTATTAAAAATGGAACATCTCGTAACGAAAGTAATCCTTGTCCACGTTGATCTTTCTCCGAAAGTAAACAAAATAATACTTTGATATCGTCAATGACACTCTCGGTACGGATGAAAATAAAGATACTGTAATCAATAAAAGAGACTAAAAAGGCCACGTTACGAATTTAACTTCTGACTAATGAAATGTATTGTTGTTTACGAGACTGAAAAATTCGGCGATGTTCTCGATTTATCGTGAGCTTCTCGATTAACGAGAAATCATAAAATATTAATAAGCAGTAACGAGAAACGAAATAGAAAATTGAAAATAGAGGATGTTTACGCCAGCTGGGAATGAGTAAAAGGTTTTAGTACGACGAATCGATACTCAATAACGATCGCCGTTCTAAAAAAAAAAAAAAAAAAAGAAAAAAACGAAAAAAGAAAGATGTGAAAGCAATCCGAATCGTTTGGCGAAACGTATTCGTACTCAAACAAAGTTCGAGCAAGATCAAAGTGATTTTTTACTGTTTACAGCTTTGCATCTCACGACTGCCTTCTCAAATGATTCGTCCAATAATTCCTGCAACGGTATACAACTCTCATCGACATTGCGCGTAACGTCGAATTGCTTTCATTCGTGATTCGTCGTTGGTAAACTTAAAAGACAAAAAGAAAAGGAAAAAGGAATTTTCAACACCAACTTCGCCCGAGACTAACTTGTCCGTGTAACTTCGACATTCCTAACGGATTAAAAACCTAATTAAAACCAATAACGACTTGCAGGAACGAACTATATTTATCTGCTTGGAGGAAAAATACGTATATCGTTTACTTGTGATATATCAATATGCAATTTTTCCTGTCTCGTTGCTTGTGATTGTCCGATTTATTTAGCGAAAAAAGTAAGCGACCGCGCGTGCGCTACGACGACGCGATACGAAATTCCCTGGCATACGAAAGCAATCGCGAAATTCTCCACGAAATTATAACGCGTACAACTACCATTCTAATGACGCGATAAAATTCCCAGGAACCTCCCTGGAATTAAACAATCGTCCCGTATTTGCTAATATACACGAACATCTGGATGAAAATCGTTTTAAATTACGCTCGCTTAATTAGGCCAAATAGCAGCCTGATGAAAAATGCCTGACTTACGAAATCGTTAATCGAGCATTGAGGGAAATGCCTACTTTTCTTTGTAAACGTTCGTAAAAAGTCTGACAAAATCAGAGGAACGTGTCTCCGGTTCATCGTACGAGCCGTTCACACGCTAAGACGCGATACCTCCATTTGTCGAGACTTTTTTCATTTTAACGTCAAAGCACTTTGACGCTTGTCTCGCACAATGTCATTAATTTTCTCTGCTTTCTGTTTCGTAGAGTTGACCGATTTGGCAAATAAGTAGATGCAGAAGAACGCAGATAACCTCGTTCTATTAAGTCGATCGAGCAACACGGAACTAGCCTCGTATCGGCGAGAAAAGGTGAATTTGACTGATAGCTGAGGAATAACGCGGCATTTTCTTAGAAAGTAAGAAAAAGTGAACGCTCACGTGTCGGAGGTAACGAACTGGAAACGGCATCTAAGCGGTTCGATGTGTCCCTGGTTAATCCAACTCGATACAGCCCTCTCGTATCACTTAAATAGGATTCACTGAATGGATATCGATGGAGATCGGTTGCTTCGGAAGGAAAAATCTGGCAATCGAACACGCGCGTACGATCGCACGTCCGTACGTCGCGCGACTCCTTCTTTCTCAGTCTTTCTCACGCGAGTGCCAGTTCGACAGAGTTCGGCCGTACTCGGTTTTCTTCGCCGCGGCAAATCGTCGCGCTTAGATCCCGTAGAAAGGAGAAGTTTCACCATGTGCAACGAGCAACTGCGCTGGTTTAGTCTCGTCGATTTACTCGCGTGATTTTACTTGCATTTGCAATAATTTTATACGAAATTGCAGCAGAGCTCGTAGAACGAAACGTTGCGTGACAGTTTTGGTTGAAAATTTCTGTTTAGAGATACCTAGGGATATTAAAAATTACAACCCTAAGAATTCATGGTATGAGAACTCACGTATCTGAGATTTTGAATATGTTGGAATTTAATATTTGGCGATTTAGATAGATAACAATAAAATTATACAAAAATTTAGATACCTTGAGGTACAATTAAATACGAGAATTTAGGTACCTAAAGAATTATAGTCCGATATTCCAGGTACTCGGTACTCATTTTCTGCCCAACTGTATTTTTCTAATGTTACAATATATTTGGAGAAATGAGCGAAATATCAAAGAGAAATCTAGAAATTAGGGGGTCGTATCGGACAAGAAGATTTCAAACCACACGGTGCCTTTTAAGCACATTTAACCGAACTACACCTAAATGAGAAGAAAAATCTCGATTTCGATTCGACACCAAAATCAAAATTCGCAGGTTACGTTCGCAACGCGGCCTCACGTTTTCGCGTTTCACAGCGCGTCACTGATTTGAGACATATAATATGCAGTTTTCCTGAAACTCGATATCAAGTCGCAATTACGAATGGATTTGATTAAAAAAAATAAGGAGCATCCAGTGTAGCAATTTGTAGTAGAAATACATTACATAGTAATGCGATTAAATTGCTATAGAGCATGTTGGGCGTACGGTTTAAATGACAAGATTCTCAGATTTCCCATATTTAAGGAGTAACAAACATTGCTCAACAAGAATCTTCGAGCACGAACGTGTAACGGCTGTAACGAACGAGCAAGCTGCTTTTGCAAAATATTATTTGCGATTAGATTTTCATGTATTTTCATTATACTGAAATCTTGATTGGACAAAAAATAATGAGTGTCCCATGCAGCAGTTTGTAGCAGAAATACATTAGATAGCACTGCGATATAATAACTTTTTGACGCAAAAGAATTATAATTACAGGATCGTTTCAGCCATATTTTCTAAATTGTTCTTCGCAAAAAAGGAGGGAAATTCTTTAATTAGACATTAGAATTATACGTATCTTTTCTCAGATCTTCGATATATCTGGTTTAAATGACAAGATTCTCAGATTCCCCATATTTAAGGAGTAACAAACATTGCTCAACAAGAATCTTCGAGCACGAACGTGTAACGGCTGTAACGAACGAGCAAGCTGCTTTTGCAAAATATTATTTGCGATTAGATTTTCATGTATTTTCATTATACTGAAATCTTGATTGGACAAAAAATAATGAGTGTCCCGTGCAGCAGTTTGTAGCAGAAATACATTAGGTAGCACTGCGATAAAATAACTGTTCGACACAGAAGAATTATAATTACAGGTTCGTTTCAGCCATATTTTCTAAATTGTTCTTCGCAAAAAAGGAGGGAAATTCTTTAATTAGACATTAGAATTATACGTATCTTTTCTCAGATTTTCAATATGTCTGGTTTAAATGACAAGATTCTCAGATTCCCCATATTTAAGGAGTAACAAACATTGCTCAACAAGAATCTTCGAGCACGAACGTGTAACGGCTGTAACGAACGAGCAAGCTGCTTTTGCAAAATATTAATTGCGATTAGATTTTCATGTATTTTCATTATACTGAAATCTTGATTGGACAAAAAATAATGAGTGTCCCGTGCAGCAGTTTGTAGCAGAAATACATTAGGTAGCACTGCGATAAAATAACTGTTCGACACAGAAGAATTATAATTACAGGTTCGTTTCAGCCATATTTTCTAAATTGTTCTTCGCAAAAAAGGAGGGAAATTCTTTAATTAGACATTAGAATTATACGTATCTTTTCTCAGATTTTCAATGTGTCTGGTTTAAATGACAAGATTCTCAGATTCCTCATATTTAAGGAGTAACAAACATTGCTCAACAAGAATCTTCGAGCACGAACGTGTAACGGCTGTAACGAACGAGCAAGCTGCTTTTGCAAAATATTAATTGCGATTAGATTTTCATGTATTTTCATTATTATGAAATCTTGATTGGACAAAAAATAATGAGTGTCCCATGCAGCAGTTTGTAGCAGAAATACATTAGATAGCACTGCGATATAATAACTGTTCCACACAGAAGAATTACAATCGCAGGTTGATTTGGACCATACCGTTTAAATTGCTGGGGATGTGAGCAGCAGAGTGTTTAAATGACGAGATTCTCAGATTCCCCATATTTAAGGAGTAACAAACACTGCTCAACAAGTATCAACGAGCAAGAACGTGTCACGGCTCTAACGTGCGAGCAAGCTAATTTTGCAAAATATTATTTGCGATTAGATTTCCACGTAGTTTGATGTACGCTTACATGATGTACTTAATCACAGGATTATTTTAACGTCAAATAGTAAGATCAATATCGAATAATCATTAGGACAATTTTTGTACACCGCATACCGCGGTGTGTATTTTTTAAATTTCTTGGCGCGAAATCATCGCGCCTGGATATCCCATATGCAACATGCAACTGCTCTGGTCGAATCTTGTCGATTTCGCCCCGTGAATTTCGCACGGCGACCCGAAATCGTGCCAGAGCCGGTAGAATGGACGTTACAGACCAGTTCCGGCCCAACGTTTCACGGATCATTGTTCCATTTTCGCAGCGAGTGCGTTTACCCATGCGGTTGCCATTGTTGCTACATTTCTGCCGATAGAAGGTCCTGTTTTCACGAGGCATCGGCCACACACGTGACAATGGCGGCGATGCAAACGCCGGTGAAACGCGCAATTAAAATGTATAATGAAACGTTAAATCGCGCGGAAATTGTAGCTACTCCAAATGAGCTGCGACGCGCACGCGGTAAGTGGAATTTTTATTTCGCGCGTAGATTAAGGAAATGTATGGACCAACGCTGTTAAAAAGTGGAAAAACGTAATAAGTACCTGTGTTGTAATTTTCTGTTCGAGGAGCAACGTTTCCCCAACGGGAATAAAAACAATCTTCAAAGAGATATTACGTATATTACGCTACTGCGCAAGAAACGTTTTTCCGAATAAAAGTTCAACTGCGCGTAGTTTCTTCAAAACAGCGTGTATTTAGTCCAAGTAACGTACACATCGTACAATGCACATTCTTAATGATTAACTTGCTACGTTCGTTACAGGTTGATATGAATTGTCGGTTCTAGAATTCTTGGAACAGAGTTGTTGTTTAATCTCCATTTCTTAGAGTTTCTATTAAATTGATTCTAATCAATATGAAATAAAATCTTGTCCAGGATAGAATAGATATCTCTAAGCTTCTATATACGATACATTTAAACTTTCGTGATGCTTTTTATAAACGGAAAAATAAAACTCACACGAGTTATATCATACGAATATTCTAATCGCCAATGAGCAATAATGATATTTTTACTACAAATCTTCTTAACACTGAACACTCGTGACGTATAGGAAATTTCCTTTTCCTTTACGCTGCTGATAATCGATGCAAAATCTAATACAAATATTATCCATAAGCTAGAAATACGAATTAACATCGAAACTGATTAGAAACGTACGACACCGAGCGTACGAATATTTTCATCGATCACTCTGTGTATGGCTTCAATTTTATCATCTTTATCGCGTCGTAGCTTGTCTGTTTAAGAGTAAAATGTGCGACGTAATTAATATTCTCGAGCAGTCAAGACACTGCTGTTTACTCTTTCCAGGCAAAGTTCTCCGTTTCGAGAGCATGAATTCAAACACAAGATAACGAAATTACTTTATCGGATGTCCCGACGGCAAATAGACTTCGCATTGTTTCGCGCTCGGTAAAATTACTCGGTCTGAAAAAACTCAGTTCTCGCGAATCAACACGACGCAATTTTTCCTTTGTGTTTGATATGTCGCGCGTGTTTCAAGTCGGTGAGGGCACAAGTATTCGCGGTGTACGCGCGGTCAAGTATTTTTCGCCAGGCGTTTTATCACCGTGGCACCGCTTTTCGTGAAAATTACGGACGCGGGTAATGGCGAACGTAACTAGCAGAGAAAAAAAAAAGAGAAGAAGAGGAGGAAGTAGTGAGCGAAAAGAAAGAAAAAGGAAAAGAAAAACACATAGAGACCTTTCAGCAACTTACAGAAATATTTCAATAGGGTAAAAAGCTACGTGATTGCCACTTTTCAGCCACGTTTCGCAGGAATGAATGTTTCAAACGAATCTGGCTCTACGATTTCGGCGAACGTTATACACCGAGTATTTGCAACTAAACTGTTACCGCTTGTACCGCTTTTAACAAACGCATTTAAAATCTCCTTCAATGACAACAGTTTTACCCACGATAAATCCGACAACTATTAACAACCGCTTGCATATCGTTACACAAGCGCTCTGTACAAACACGTACGCGCGCAGTGTAATACATGTTAATAGCTTGGTACATATTGTTAATGCACTGGTCGCAGACCAACGTTTCACGGCTGAAAAATTTCCTATGCAAGTTGTTAAATATGAACAAGTAATCGCGAAATGCACTTTTTCGCGGCATTGTCGACGGTAACAATACAAGCCAAAATCCTTAGACCAATAGTAAACACCCCATGGTGCGTTAGAAACGAGGACATAAGGAAAGACCTCGGAATACCAACGGTCAAGGAGAAGATTACCAGATTCGCAACAGAACAAGAATAGAAACACACCCGAACCAGTTGGCAGCTGAAACGTGCAACACAACAAATATCGCAAAGAGAATAAAAAGAAAACACCCAATAGACCTCATAAAAGATATAACACTTTACCAAATGTCCGCAAGGACACATTATAAAATAACCAAAATAAAATAAAATCATCGACGTTGAAAGGTAACGTGGTGAAGGTAACTGTTTGAAATAACTAGAAACATAGGAGACTCGCGCGGTTGTATAATAATTATGCGAGAAATTTCGACTTTGCGACTCTGCTATTTTGCTTGCAACGAAGCTGCCGTGAAAGGATGCGCTTTTCAAACTCCTGCTATGCCTTTTTCACTCCGCCTGGTCATTTCATTTTTCGAAATTCCATTTAGGTTATAGAAGATATAAAGGAGGAAAGTGTGTATTAGGTTGTTAGGGGAAATTCATAGCGAAAATTCCACAGAGATTTAACTAGAATTTCTTAATTTCTCGCCTTTTGTTAAATAATTTTTCGTCTCCTTCGGTAACGAGCTCTTTTCGAATAGCTTTTACAACCTTCCAGAGTATTTCGTTTCTCTTCTATGTACTTTAAACGAGTCTTAGCTTCCAACACAGCAAAGAAACGTCCAGTAATATTTTCTAATAACTAGAATTCTCATAATGAATTTCTACTATATGTGCGAATTCTTATTTCGCGTATCGATGATACATCGATTCAGCATTATCGCTGAAGAAAATCTCCCAAAAGTAGAAACTTCCTTCGTCCACGAATTCTCAACGTTTGTTCTTAGTTTCCTATAGTGAGCGAAATAAAAGCAGTACCGCGCCAACGTTTCGCTATTATATGCAAATGTATAGTAAAAAACGGTACGAGCTTTTCGAACATTCCTGCACTTGTTAACAGAATCGAATTGAACACGAAGCTGAAACGAGGCGGAAATTATACTTTTCCTTTTTCCTTTCTTCTGCATTAAAATAACGGATCGCGACCGTGCACGCGTGTAATCGAGTCGAATGGACGTGAAATGAAGCGAAGTAACAAAGGATCGGACGACTCGTGTATTTTGCACAGGCAAAATAGCTTTATGAGGCGATTGTAGGGCCCTGTTTACGCTTAACAAAATCGAATAAATCGAGTCGAAACGGGGCCATCTCCGATTTCAAACGTTTCCTCGGTTGTTTCATACGCAAATAGAAATTTTTTCCTCCCCGTAAAGAGAGGCAACACACAGGGTGTCTGAAACCGTGCAACGATCGACAGCGTGGGCAATTTCACGTGGAAAAATGCATCGAAAATAAAGCGAAACATCTTACCATACGACGCTTCGTTCTCGAGAGAATAGAGTTGGAGCATTTGTACGACGTACTTGAATACGTCTAATTTAGTTAATTAAATCTAATGATTTATTTAATCAACCTACGTATAAGTAGGTTATTCTACGTGCGAAAATCAGTAAAAAGCGTAGAACAAAATTTGAGTATTCGTTCAAAATAAATTGGGAAAATTCAATTTCTTTGAAAATTAGGCTTCCAACGAAAAAAAATGTTATTCTACATTTTTTTTCTTTACTACTTTCGCTGATTGTTTGCTCGCACCTACTCGACAATTAACCAAATTCGCGTGCACCAAACAATTTTCTAAATTTTATTTCATCCAAAACGACGCACGGTACGGACAAATTTTATTCTGCCCTTTCGACGTACCTTTTCACGTAGCGTTCTCTCTTCTGTCGATCGTAATACGATTATAGACGTACACGCGTACCGAGAACGATCTTCAAAGATAGCCATCTTGAATCTACGCTAATTTAATGCACCATATTTTTCAAACGTGGAAAATTTGCTAATTAACTTTATTATCGTGAATTTATTTCCTTCGCTCTGCCGTCTCTGCTAATTAAAGTGGTTATCGACGTTGAAATTTTCAACGAGGATTTCAACGAGGACGCGCAATGTATGCTCGTGGCTATCTTCGAGCGTAAAAAAATATTCCAGTAGCTTTTCGTTTGATTTCGTAGGATTCGATCCGCGGCAACGTATGACCCGGTCTCCTGCGTTCCGATGAACAAGCTACGACTTCAACATGGTAAAACATGATATTTCTCGCAACCATGAATCTGCGCGCTGTCGATGAAACGTATCTCGCGAATAGTGCGAAATACAAGCGTCGATTAGTTAAAACGAACGAAATATTCATCGGCCGATGACAGAGAGACGGACAGAAGAAAAAATGCTATTAAATTTTAACGAACTTGTCGTTTAAATTTCAAATATGAACTTTTAAATTCGAACCTTCAAGGTATTCTACCTTTTCGTATTTTTCAAATCTGCATTTTTCAGCTGGAATGTATAAATTTGGAAAAAATGTACGGATTCGTTATCGAATTAAAAACATTGGAATGTTGGTTCAGCTTGCGAACGTAATTAGAGGCGAGATAATGGCTGGCGGTTGCGAAGAATTCAAACGGCAGACAGATGGACTTTCATGAAATTCTTTATGCCAAATTTGCTTCTATTCGCGCCGGATTATGCCGTTGCTTCAAGTTCGTCGCGCCGTTTCAATTTGATTCGTTTACACGCGAATCGTTCAATCAAAATGTTATCGGCTCGATTCTATCCGATTTAATGCAAACGAGTTTCCGCGCGCCGATCTCGCCAAATTGAACGCGACAGTGCGACCGAAAAAGAAACATCGAAATAGAGATACGCTTGCTGTATGCAAACACGCCGATAAGAGAAGGAAACTTTCTTCTGATCGGATAAAAAATGAGAAAACTTGAGAAATGTTTTAGCAGAGTAGAACCGAAAGAGGATCAACTAATCTGGATATCAAGCTTCCTGCTATTTTCATGTAATTTTCAACACGACAACTTTCTATAGTAAATATGCAAATATTTTTACCAGCTACTCTACATAGGTTTTAAAATCAATTCATATCGAATTATGCAACTCTGTAGTTATTAACAAGCACGTTTAATGAGATCAATTTACTTATTCATCGCGAATAAAATATGTTTAATAACGAAAAAATTAAAATACTGAATATAAATTGCTACGTGCGTATCTGAAAATTTACACAAAAGCTTCGTGAACTTTCAACTCTTGATATATAGCTACGTATACGACGAATATTAATCGTCCAATATCGTTAATACGATATAAATATAAATTAATATAATATATTATTTCTCAAATTTTAACAATATCAACTTACGATATATTAGTGAAAAAAAAATCCAAAAGATCGTTTAAAATAATTCTAATCCTGGAATGATCCTAGTAACGAAATATTCATGCGATGTCCGAGATATTTTCACCGACTGTTCCATTTAGAAAATGATAATCTTTGACATCGTAGGGCCGTGTACTTCAATTTGGATGGATGAAAAAAGATGTGAAAAATTAACCGAGTGGAAAACACGATCAAAGCGGAGCAATTTGTGCGTTCCATTTCACGTTGAACTTGGGGATTTTTCATGAACAATCGGATTCCACATTTATTGATAATCTGTTCAGAGGCGGTTTCATTGGCCGTTTCGCCTCGAGGGTCGCTAATTACTTACAAGATTAATTCCCGGCCGGGTCCGTCGCGGATATTATGAGATTAAGTTGCTCTTTTACGTCATGTTACAGGCAAGAAGCCATTTTTCCTCGACGCTGCTTTTCACCGGACGTGAAAGAAAGAAGCAGCAACAAGCTCGCCAGGAATTTATCGTCTTCTAACCTTGCAAACGACAATGCAATTTCGCCAACGTGGCTCAAAGCTAACTCGGCCTCGGCGTGTTTCGCTTCTGTACCATTAATTCCCCATACCGTGCGATTTTCAATGACCAAAAAATAAAGATAAAACAAAGAGAATGATAAAACTTCAATTTTCTACAGTTTCAAAACTAAAGTGGAATACTTCGACTAAATAGGATAACATAGTTCAGCTAGTGGATATAATCTACGATCGCATATAATCGCATATAATCCCATCCTTTCTCTTAGTTTTTTCTCTTTTCTTTTCTTTTTCTTTTGTCTCTATACTACCACTGTAGTCATCCACTTTCACTTTCAAGCTGAGCCAAAAGTTGTTACGTTCTTTATTAAGTTCGAATTGCTCAGCGGGTCTATGGAAAGTTAAACGAGGGTCTCCAGGGTGAAGTGGGCCCGAGTTTTATGATACGGCGAGTGCTACCGCGAAAGATGCCGAGTCTGAATCTCTGAAAGCATATCGCGAGCTTTTAGCCTGACTATGGTTATTTCGGCCACGACTCAAAAGAAAAAAAGAAAGACCGATATCGTCGGACGATCCTCTTTTATTCGTATAACAATCGTTTTCACGGCTGATGATTAATCCGGCGTTTAGCAATTGGCCAAAGAGAAGCGAATTAATTTAGAAATCGAAGAGCAGAAGCGATCGCATAAAGTGTTACGTCGGCCGACTCTCTATCTGAACCGGACCTCACATCGCGGACGTATGGCAGCCAGATGTCTGCACATCCTTATTGCGTATCCCTCAAGACGCTCGCGGATTAACCTTAAATCTGAGAAAACACTAGCGACAGTCCTTCATATCAAACAAAGGCTTTTTCACGAAAGCGTTTCTAAGGTTTCTGGTTCCCGTCTGGAAATCTCGTGAAAGTTAATTTTGCACACGAGCGATGCTTCCTACTCCCAGCTTTCCTTCAAGGGTGGTTAAGACCCTCCCTAGTCGATCAACAATTTTAGTAGCCAATAGAAACAATATCTATTACGCTCACTTTTCCGGCAAAAACATGTCAACAACAAATCCGATGATTCCCATGCGTTAGACACACCCTTCCTTAGCTCTCCTCCGACACAGCATCGTCACTTTCAAGTCAGTTTGTTCTCATCATCCAAGCAATCAACAAGTCGAACCAATCTACTCCTAAATCAATCAGTTTGTAAGGTATAACAACATACATCGAGAGCTCTGACGAATAAAGTCGCTTAATCCAACGAATTCATCGAGAGACATCGTAAAGTCGGGTAGAATTTCTCTACGTCGCGTGAGATGGTCCGCGCGACATCCCTTATGGTCAGGCCAAGGACAAGGACACCCATGAGCCAAATGTGCAGGAGACTTTCTCCTCATATTGTGTTTATTAACATTGGCCAATGGGCATCGCAGATCGTTACCCTCACTATTCTACCCAAAAGAGTAAACAGCGAATCCGCGTCCTTACTTCAGAAGAACACACCCTTACCGAGTTTTCCTCAGTAAGAGCAGTAGAGCAGACAATCAGTCAGAATCTCGGGCTATAACGCGCTAACATCTCAACCCTCGGTTAAGATCTAAAATTAATATCTGTACGTTCCACGTGTTGTTAACGGTGTTAAATAAATATATACTAGATAACTGTAGACTACAGTTATTCAAACACAACCATGCATATTATCGTAACTGAAATCAGGGGATCGCCCTACTCGCGGTGTCGATTCGTACATCGTACATCGGAATTTATGACTCCCGTTGACGCGTCTCAAAGCGAACGCGTTTCCCCGCGACTGGACGAAAGTACTACGATTCTATCCGTATATCAATCAGTTTGTAAGGTATAACTACATACATCGAGAGCTCTGACGAATAAAGTCGCTTAATCCAACGAATTCATCGAGAGACATCGTAAAGTCGAGTAGAATTTCTCTGTAACACATTAATTGTACGTATATCCAAATATCTTGTGACGCTAATATTACTGTGCGATCTTAACCGAAACAAGGGGAACGGCTATTTCGCGGCGTCGATTAACCGAATCGTAGCGAGAATTTACGCTTCTCGCTGACGCGTTTTCCTCGCGACCGCATCTCTCCGCGAACGGTCGTAACATAAAGGATACGAAGAATAATATCAGTTGATTAGTCGGCGCGTCCGATAAGCTTTGAAAAGGGACAAAGATTGCTGTCAAAGGATTTTATTTTCGAAATAATCCATAGTCGGAACACATGCAGCGAAGAGTGAACAAATAACAAAGTATTGGTGACCGGCGATGCAACTCTGTTCCATGGTCTGCTCCCTCTTCTTCTCGTATCGCGAATTGGACGTAGAATTAGGTCGGCCGTACAAAGAAACGTGCAAATATATTTTTTCCCATCGGTTTCCAATATCGTACGAATCAACTTAACGCTGTGACAACCGCCTTTTCAGCATTCGCGTGATCATAGCGAGCCTCCTCTATGAATACATTTTCCCTTTGTGCTTGGTCTTTGGATCGCAGAATCAGGTTGCGAGACTTGGTACACCAAAGAACATGCTGCTCCGTAAGCCTAAGTCTAAGCTTAGGTATTTCACGGCGGATGCATCAAGTCGCGGGTTAATTGGGAGAGGAAGATTGTAGATGTGTTTTAAGTACACGGCGTAATTTAACGATAGACGTTCCACGATTGTTATGGGTATATAGGTATATTGTTATATAGGTATATAACGTTATATAATAGTATATATAATAGTATATATTGTTATATAGGTTATATAGGTATATTGTTAATATACCTTGGAATATATCTATTTATCCTTTTGGTATATATTTACAAGGTGGTGTATAATAAATTCGATATTATATGCCTTGTAAATACGTATAGACAAGTATGAAATTTATATCAACGAATGAAAGCTAAATTTTCATTCTGCTATTTTATAAAAAATCATTCGAACCTAGGGAAGTACGAGAAAAGATTCTGTGAAAATCTGTCAAGACACAGATCGAACCAAATGCAAATCGAAAGTACAACTTCGATATGCTGTTACGTTTAACGCTAACTCGTTCTATTGTATTATCCGACTAATCAATTTTCCAATTTTTGTTGATAGAAGAATCTATACTAGGTCAGAAGGACAAAAGAAATAACAACGAAGCTTCGAAACCGGTCGTTTGACCGAGCCTGCTAAGGATACTGTTAAAAAAACCTCTACGTTCGAAATAAACGAAAATAGACGATTCCTCTAAGTCGGTAAACCTCGTCCCGAACAAGTCGAACCAAATAGTGGCGCAATTTAAAAATGCGCTATATTCGAATAATAAACGCGGTTGTGCTCGGAGCAACCGATAAACTCGGCAAACAGGTTGAAAAAGAAATTCTGCAAACTCAATCCTAGAACAGATGGATCCGCGGAAACATAATCATTTGCACCGCTGAATGGTATTCGCGATAACAGCCTCTCCATCCCATGGACCTTCGTCAACGTCGTCCGCCCATCCCTTTTTCTTGCCGCCCCGTTCCTTCGGAAATTACTTGGCTGACGTTCCAGCAACAAAAGCGATTCGACCGGATTATTACAAGAAAGTGTGGCGAAGGCGTAATTCGATGGAATACACCGAATAACTCGGAATTACTTTGTGGCTGGACAGAGATCACCAGTGGAAAAGATGGTCGGTCGAAAGCACTCGGCTGGATGCCTAGAAAGAAAAAGGAGAAGAAGAAGGAGGCACGCTGGCAAGAAGAAAACACCAGCATCGCCATTCGTTTTCGCGGTTATTGTAGCCCCATTCTAGAAGTACGTACACCCGTTATCTGCGTGTAGGTGCTCGCCGCGTACCTACGAATTCCTTCCGGAACCATGGTCGTTCCACTAAATACGCGAGATCCAATTTGGACGAACACCAAAATTCGAAGAAATATACTGGCCCGCGTACATGCTCGCATATATGGATATATAGGGTGAGTCGTGAGAAACAGCACAGTTAAATATCCAGTTTTGCTTGATGTTGCATGGAAAAATTTCTCGATGGGAAAAAAGTTACGCTGTTTCAAGCAGCGTGTACGCAATGGCGAGAAGAATTTTTCTCATGCTCGTTTTTTTTTACGGAATTTTAAGATATATTTTTTAAGCCATACCCTGTGGTGTTTCGTACGCCAATTCAGCGGTTCTTACTCTGCGGACTGCGAACCCCAGGAGGCTACGAAGTCCTACAGACAAACTTATCATTGTATCGTTCGAAGCAGAAATATTTGGCATGCGTATTTGCTTGTTCATAACAAACCTCTTCTGCCCAAGAAGGTTATCGACGAGCTATCGATCAGTGTTTGAATTATTTGGCACATCGGAGACATAGATCTCCTGCTGAGTATTGGCCATCCGCCATAACGGAAAGTTATTTAGCGAAGATGCTTGGTAAGCAAATGGTTAAAGGAGGCTACACAGGTCACTTCGTAGTTGAGAACAAATTTCGAAATTTCATTAAGAACGAAAGGTACGCGATATTAAAACCCAACGTCGCGAAGAATTTTCTGTTTTTCGAACGTCCAGTATTAACGACAATACTGAAACCAGACGAAACATTAAAAGCAAATAGATCACCCAGTAGAAGTAGGTGCATGCACGGATGCACACCACACACGTATACACATGGCCCTTTATGTAAGACACATTCGGCAGCGAGACGTTCAATTTCAAGCAGAGACTCCCTGCAAGCGTTATTGGTACTGCTGACTTCGTCCCCTGTGAACTTCCATCCATCGGTGTTCTTCCAGTTTCCTGCTTTCCACTTCCGTCACTTTCTAATTGTCCTTGACGAGATTTCGTTTCCGTGAAACTCGTTTTCCGAAACAAAGCTCCTCCTTTCTTCCCTTTGAATCTATTAGATTTTACACACAAGGTGAAACAGTTGCAAGCAACGAGCAGCAATATTTCTAAATTTCTTCCAATATTTCTGCGAGAAGATTCGACGATCGAAATCGAATATCTGCGGCACGAAACTCTTCCTTTCTCTCTTTGAATCTGTCACGTTATATTACATTGCATTGCGTCTATTATATTATTATATATGACTATCGCAAATAAAGCAGTTTCTTAATTTCTATGAATCGTTCTCCGAGAAAATTCAACGACCGGAGGCGAATATTTCCCGGTAAAAAATTCCTCTCTACGTTCTGTCTTTCAAACAGTTGTATTTTACATACAACGATTTTACTATTGCAAGTAACAAACGATAGCGTTTCTTAGTTTCCTCGAGTCGAGTCGTTGTGCAAGAAAATTCAACGATCGGAGCGGAATATTTTCCGGCGCAAAACTGCTGTCGTTCTCTCTTTGAGACTGTTGCATTTTACACACAACGTGGACACCGTCGCAAGTAACAAGCGATAACGTTTCTTAGTTTCTTGCAATCGTTGTGCAAGAAAATTCAACAATCGCAACCGGATATTTTCCGGCACAAAGCTGCTCTCGTTCTCTCTTTGAATCTGTTACATGTTGCGCGTAACGCGGAGACTGTTGCGAGTAACAAGCTGTAATGTTTTTCGATTTCTTTAGATCGCAGCCCAAGAGGACGGAAATTCAACGATCGAAGCCGGATATTCCGAATATTTGCCGACGATAGACGGCTCGGTAAATAGGCTGTCTCTCGTGTTGCCCTCTCTTTTCGACTCTGGCTAGAGTTATAGCGAGATATACGGGCAAGCCCATACCGTAAGTCAGCCCGTGCAACTACACAAGATGTTAAACTCAAGGAAGATGAAAGTACAAAGTCTGCTCGTGACACGAGTTAACTTCAAAATGGCTCGAAATGCCAAGATTTCAACTTGCTCGGTTGATGACAGCTTTGTTACCGACTATTCCATGCCGACTCGCCTCTCTACGAGCAAAAACATTTAGCACTTCTTGCTCGATGTCAGTCGTCCAAAATTCCCTCTCAGAAATTCCTTCTGCATTTCCTTCCAATTTCCTTCCACGAAAATTTCCAAAACTTTTGGATTTCGTAACAGTTATCTCTGTTGGCATGCGAAATCTTCCACCTCGCTCTTCTTCTTCCAACGATGTTACATTCGTTAACTTGCAAATCTCGCTGTACATCGGATTTACAACTAATTTCGTTGAAATTGAACGTTTGATCGTCTGCGAAAGAGCAGATGGATATCTCGTGAAGAAACCGAGA
Organism: Bombus pascuorum; assembly: GCF_905332965.1. NCBI lineage: Eukaryota > Metazoa > Arthropoda > Insecta > Hymenoptera > Apidae > Bombus > Bombus pascuorum. Next base: position 5,374,211 of record NC_083501.1, on the reverse strand, counting down.
GAACACGGAACAAAGAGATGCTCGATATCTACTTTCATCGATAGCGCGATGCTTACTTTCAATTATTGATTATTTGCAAAGTATCTTAAAAAGAAGCTACAAAGATCTACGAAGAGAACCGAGTCTCCGTATATTTCAATAGAAGCGAAGTTTACCGAAAAGTATTCGTCATATAATAAACATGGTTGTTATCGGCGCGATGAAAAGTCAAGGGGAAATTGTTGAAATTTTCATACATATTTATTCGTTACATCTATATATCGTGGGATGATTGTGAAAAAGACACACAGAGAATGAAAGAAACGAAAGGTCGAGGAGAACCGGAGGAGAGATAATCTCCGCAGCTTGTGTCCCAACGTAACGAGGCAACGTAAGTGGAATAACTCGCAAGTTAAGATAAACAGAATTTACAATGGAAATTTCTTTTCATAATCAGTCGAGTTTTACGGAACTCCGTACATATTTTAATGCCGGATTCACAGGCCACGGTTAACCGGTGACCTGGTTGCCGTTGAATTAACCGGAAAGTAAGACGAAACGCATCGAAATTTCTCGAGTTTTCAAAGCACGATCTTTGCTTGCTATTGCGGTCGCAATTTCCGTATCCATTTTTCTAGCTGTCGCCTTCCTCCGTTAAGTGTACTCCTAATAATACAACGGAGCTAAATCATTGTTGCGGCTGACCATCACCCAACCAATCTACTTTGTGCCTTTGTAAAACGAAGAGCCGATCGAAAAGGCTTTTAACGTGATAAGCGAATTTACTTAAACAACAAACTCGCAACGTACACCGTCGGTAGCTCGTGAACCTACTTGGACATTTATCGCGAAACATTTCTCCGAATGTATCGCACGTATTATACGAAACGTCTCCAAGTGATTTCATCAAAGTTGTAATAAAAGTATGTGACAACTGTGTTACCTGTTCGTTTCGCGTTCCTTTACCCTGTCGTTTAATCCTCCGTCGAGAAACATGGGAACAATAAGTTGGAAACGATTGAGCAGGGAAACTCGGCAAAATCCAAGATCATCCGGGTAACCAGGTTATTTCTTGCAAAGATAATTTGCAAATATTCCACGTGAAAGCACTGGTAATCCAAAGAATTTCGTCGTCCGTAAAAATTTCCAACCGTGAGAATCTTAGGAGTTCACGTTCCGGCAAGGGCAAAGAATATTTGCGTAGCCGTAGGAATTCCCAGAGAAACGGAATGATTAACGTTACCATGAAATCGTTTCGTTCTTCGACTTTACCGCGTTATGGACGACCCGGTTAAAAATAGCTCCACTTCCACGAGACGTAAAACGAATCCGTGAACGCGTAATTATGATCACCAGGGAACGACGGTAACGGCTCTGTTTTCCAAACAGCAGGAGTTTTCATTAAAGGACAAACAGTATTCCGAGCCATTCGTTATCGCTTTATCCGAACCTCGTAACAGTTCGAGAGCACTTCGCGCCGTACGGACCTCTTGCACAATAGAACTGGTACGCAATTAGCCAAGTGTCGCTCTAATAAGGATTTGTAGGATAGGTTGGGTCAGGTTAAATCGGCCTGTTTACAGTTAAACAGCTGGACAGACTGTCCTCGGATTCGTGGCTCGACCGTTCGCTGTCGCACAGTTCGCGTTTATATGATGAACAGCGACTCGTTTCACGTCCTCGAAATTAGTTTACCCTAGAAACCGGATGAAAAGTTAGTTAATCCCCGATGAACTCTAAAACCAAGGACTTTGTACCTTCTCCTCTTCTTTTGTTTCCTTTTTTTTCTTTTCTTCTTTTACGTTATTGTTTCGTCGTTGTCTGTCTCTGACCTTCTCAGTTTTCGCTTTTATTTTCCCTTTTTCTTTTATTATTGTTTCTTACGATGGCGAACACTAGGTCAACTCATACAAACGTCGTGCGACTCGTTTCGATGTTTGCAAATTATCTTCAGAGGATACTGTGATTTGACCTTAGACTTTGTTTGCAATTTTGTATCGAATCTCTGCTGTCTGTTCAAACGTAAATGGCAAAAGAAGAATTGAATTTTCATTTTTCCATCGCAATTTCCAAACGTTCCACGCGAAGACGATGATTTCGTAACGGATACAGTCGTTTCTTCGTTCCACGCGACGTTCTTCTAATATCTTTCGAAAGGAGAAACAAAGCGACCCAGCTATTTATTTTCATCGAATACAAACATTGTTATCCTCGCGTTACGAACTAAAGAGTAAAAGAGATAAGAAGCGATAAAACGCGTAGAAAGTACTGCGGTTTCAACGACCTTACACAATTTTTTTACTCTTTCGTATTTAGTTTCTTCTCTCGACTAAAAAAAAAAAAAAAAGAAAAGAAACGAAAGCAACGTCCGATAAGGAAGCAATAGCGTTTTATCCTTCTTTTTCTATCTTCGTTGATGGGAGAGAACCAGAAGCATCGTTGCGGATGCACCATAACGCTTCGCAATATTATACCTTGATGGGAGCGCAGGCTATCGGTTATCAACTTTTTGAATTATCAACGGGCCAAGTTAGACATGTTTGTAACGGATCGGCAGGAAGATACAAACTTACGATGCACCGGTTTCGTGCTTCCGCTGTGAAGTTTCCCACGTTACGTTTATAGTTTACGCCCGCTTACATTAGAATTAGACCTAATTTCTGCACGTAACTGTGCGCAAAGCGTATACAAGTGTACGTATATAAACTAACTGCCATTATTAGCTATTTACGTGTCTAGGTTTTCACATCCTCCCAGTTTCTAATTCAACTTTTATCCGTCGTATTTGAAATTGCTATTTTTTGATTTCTTCCTGATATTTGGTAAAATCCTCGAATATTCTACGAATATGAATTTTATTTTCATGTAAAGTCGTTTCAACGTTTCCCTCTCTTTCTACGCTGGAACTTGTACCAAGTACCTTTGATATTTCCGCCGGTGTGCATTTTTAATCACTTTCTTCTATTTTCTTTCCTCGAATCACCGCGCTGCTGTTTCTCTCTTTATCACTTTCAATTCCACCCATAGCGTCCTTGCGCGACTCCTTTCCCCCTTTTATTACCCTGAAATTTCGATATCTCTGTTTCTTTCATTTTTGATACCTTGCAGTGAATTTTTTTTTTTTTATTACTGAAACGTTCCTGCCTCCTTTCGTTTTATCGCGGAAATTCCTTTCTTTTTTTTTTTTATCGCCTTCCCCTTATTGAAATTTGTCCTCCTTTTGGTGTCCTTGCATCGCTACTTCTGATTGCCGTAATCCCCTTTGCCATTGTCCTTGCATTCCCCTTTTTATTACCGCCACCCCTTTTTCAATGTCTTTGCGCCGATCTTTGCTAATTAAATTTTTCTATCGTTGGAACATTGGCGGCTTCCATTGATTTCAGATTCTCCTCTAGGATTATATCGATATGCCGAGGCAAAAGGCTGCGCATTTTTATGCGTCCATGGGAAATTTCAATTTATATATTCAAAAATATATAGAACAGCGAAAATGCCAGTAACTGTTACAATATTCCATAGACAAATCAACTCTCTGTTTTATCTTTTCATTATCTTCATAGAAATTTGCTGTTGAGAATTTCGGATCTTAATCGCCGAGATACTAGTGTATGAACACTAAATTTAACCTTGGAATTTATATTAGAATAGTTATGTGTTTATTTTATAAATGATTCCAATGATATTCATCGATACACACTTGCACGCGTCTCAGCACTTTCTTCCATACCCGACCGTTAACCCACTTACCATTCATTTGTTTTCGAGACGCCGCGCGCACACACGCCTCCACACACTGATACTCACAAGTAACACTATTACGCATCTAACCTAATCCAGCACACAAAATTATACATATATCAATATTTGCATAAATGTGCCTGATCGTCGCTCTACGGCGATATATTGGGTTGCCAACTAAGTGATTGCGTATTTTAAATAAGAGGGAACATTCAAAATTATTGCTCGAAAATATAACTGTATTCAATTAGGTATTGTCCGTTTTTGTCGATGACCTTTTGCCATCTTTCAGGCAGTTCCATTTCATAATTCCATGTTCATAAAACTTCTGATTTTTGCCAGTAGATGTGATTTTACATGTGTGTTTGAATTTAATGTGATTTTACATCATCAGCGTCGTTAAAAATTAGTATATATAGTAATTAGAATTAGAATATTTTTGGAAATAAAATTACTATATATATACTCTATTAGTATATATTATTGTAAATAGTAGTAGTTAATTAGTATATATATATTTATACTATATACTATTTGACATTAATAATTGTTGTATACCCGAGAATTAAAATTGAAAATAAAATTACTATATACATATACATATATATTCTATTAGTATATATATTAGTAGTTAATTAGTATATAAATATATATATTATAATATATATTAATAATTGTTAAATATATACTAAAATATAAATACATAATAATATATAAATAAATATATATTAGTATATATTTACCAATTATTAATACTTATTATTATATATATATTTATATATTAGTATATATTTAACAATTATTAATATATATATAATATATATATATATATATATATATATATATATATATATATATATATAGTAATTTTATTTCCAATTTTAATCCTCGGGTATATAACAATTATTAACGTCAAATAGTAATACGCAATACGATCGATAATACGATCAGTGTCGAACTTGCGTATCATGCGATTTTCCTGGTATCAAGAAGCGGGCTTTAACGGATACGATTTAATGGATACGGCGGAAGAAATATGACGAGCGATAAAGTTTATACGTTCGATCATTTTTACTGGCGAATCGGTAAAAAGTTGTAAAGATAAGGACTCGCAGGTTCAATTACAGTCATATTAAAGATAAGTAAGTTTGGACACTATTTCCAAACATCACGGTATTAACGCGTTACTTTTTCTGAAACAAATGATTATTGTCTTTCATTTACGTCATAAATGTGTTCTAATGTCTATAGCTGGTCATGTACATAGCACGTGAAACGTACGTTCAGTTTCTTACGCAATGATCGCAAATGCAAGGAACGTTTGCGATTAAAAAAAATAAAAAACAAAGAACGTGCCGCTAGAGAAACAGATTAAACAGCCTCCTTCCTTCTTCGCTGAATAATGAATGAACAGATAAAGAATGCTAATGGCACAAGCTTGATTCTTCGTTTACGTGTGTTCAACTGAGAAACGAAGTGCAAACAGAGAGGATATCGCTTAAAACGAATGAAATAGAAAATAAAGGATTGCGCAATGATCCTTTGACATTTAAAATTGTATCGTACGTTTGTCTCGGTTTTAATCCGCTGGATAAAGCAAGAATCCGAATGATCGGTAGCCAGATAAACGAGCTGCCACGGCGGCAACCTACTAAAGGTATTTTCTGAATTTAACAACGCCGTTAAGTTGAGGCTGAAAGTGCGTATAACGATCCGCGTAATATCATTGAAATTGTTGCGAGACACTTCAGCCTGTACTTCCGGTTAAAACCGTTCATCGCCGCCCAAGATTAAAACACGCCATCCTCCACATCTTCCTCCCCCCCATAAATTCTTAAATGAAAACGCCAGCTCCCCGTTACCGAGCAATAAACGCGACATTATTTTTTTAACCTCGTTAATTGAAACGTTGCGAACATGCAAATTGCAAAAGCGAATAAATAAAGCCGGTATTTTTCCATTATCTTGACTTGGCTCGGATAAAACTCATTTGTATAGCTTCGTTAATCCCCTGATTCTGCTTAGCTCCGATACGCTAAACACTTTGCAAAAAAAAAGATTATTCGAATATCGTCGATGATATTGAGATTGAAAAATATTGGAATTATCATATACCGAAATTACTTGGCAATAAAGAAAAATACAATTGAATACAAGTAAATACAATGGAGTAAAATTATTAGAATCGAATATGAAAATATCGACAGACAGATACGGAGATATGACTCGTGTGCAATATAATTGTTTCGCGTTTGTACGATATCCAGTACACACGTGATGCAGCGATATTAAAGCTAATCTCACAGATATATTTTTCTCAAGTACTTAATTCCACGTAATGAAAGTGATACCCGAGAAACATCTGCAATTATAATAATTCAAGGTATAAACGTCTTTTACAATGACGCATCTTCGTACGAACATGAAACCTAATCTGTCGAACATTGGGATCTTTAGTTTGATAGAACAAAATTGATCATACGTAATTCGATAAAATAATATAAAACAAAAAATATTGTGCATCCATTATTTTCTTAGAAAAGGAAAGAAACTTTTCCGACGATCTAAAAGTTCGATAGTATTAAAATTAGTATTATTCATCAAATATTTTATTCCACATAATGAAAATGGTAGCGTGTCGTTCAAAGGAATCCGATCCTTTGTTCGGGACAATAGTTGCTAATTCCATAGTGGATGTGAAAAAATGAACCGCCACCCCCATCCGCTTCATTTTTTTAATCATTCAATTTGAATCCTCGCAAGAGACAAGGAGGAAGCCCGTACGAGCGAAGCTTTTAAAATCGGCGACTTTAAGAAAGAAGAAAGATGTACGGCGAGACCTGGAGATAGAGAGGGCAGGGAAACGAAAGTTCGCTGATAAGAAACGAACACGGAGGGCTGAAGGAGAATCCAAGGGAGAAGAAACACCAACGAGAGGGAAGATCGGCGAAAGAAAGAGGAAACGCACAAAAGGGAAAAGCCAGCAAAAGAACGACTTTCACAGGCGGAACCCATAAACGGAGACTTAGCAAAAGAGTGATGTGACGAGAGGAGAAATTGTACAATTCTCCAAGTAAGAAAATAGAAATGATGCGTTCTTTGTTTCGTTGTTAAAATATTTGGTGGAAAAATAATTTAAGTGGGCAGAATGTACGATGCGAGGAAAGGGAGAATTTGTAGAAGAAAAAGGTTTAAAAATTCTCCAAATGGAGGAAGAAAAGTAGAAAATAATGCATTATCCGTTTCGTTATTGATCTTTAACTACAGCCTCGGCTGAACCGATATCCTTATTTGTTAAATCATTCTGTTGTAAAAATTAATCCAACATAGATTCGTCTGCCAACATTTGTTTACCATTGATAATGAAATTCTGATAATCAAATGTATGGAAATTTATTCTTCTCAGAAAAAGCAGATCTGCAATTGTCAGAGAATTGAAATATTTGCTGTGAGATTATAAAATTATAAAAGAGAAGTCTATAACCTACTATCTTGTAATTTATCTTGCTCTCTCTTTCTCTCTCTCTCTCAATTCAGAAATATTATTAATTATTGCGCAAGATGGTCATGAAGAAAGGTGCGGATTTGAAGAAAGATATGGAGACAAGTAACGCGAAGAATGAAATAGAAGGTGGGTACAGGATATTGGTCATCTTGGTAATTGCTTGGTAAAGCTTGAATCGTCAGAACTTACAGTCTGTGAAATTGCGTAAAATGAAATTGCGTAAAATGAAATTGCGTAAAGTGAAATTATCTGTTACTCACGCTTATGTTCGGTCCGCCTTCCGTCATCGTTGTCGTGTTTCTCTTGCGTTCTTCTTACTGACAGCAACACACTCACCTTTTTTCTTGCACATTGCAGTTTCGCACTTTAGTTTTTTGCCTTTTCACTTTCCTACTTTCCCCTCGTTTGAGTGAAACATCGGGTCTCACGTGTCAATAACTTCTTCGAGAATGGTACTCTTGTTCCCTAATCGAGCAACTTTTGCAAATTTATCAGAGAACGAGCCAATGTTTTTAGGTACACGAAATTATCTAACGATCGAAAAATATATAACTTGATAACGATTGTTTTATCGCTCTTAATCCTGCTTCGTTCTAAAAATTCGAATACTATTCCCTGTTATATTCTATCGTCACACGAGAACGAAGAATTGAACCGTCTACAGTGCTACGTAACATGAAACCTATGTACTCGTTCCCTTTTTATTTTTATTTCATCTGTTCACCACTGTGTTACTATATTTTATTACTGCGTTATATTATACTAGCAACAGAACATTTATTTATAGCTATCTATTTGAAACTTCGAATTTTCGAATCTGAAATTTCGAATCGAAGAGAATTATAATAAATTACCCTGATAATTGCTAATTAATCAAACGAAATTTTGGTCGTAAATAAATTAAAACAGTTTTCAAACGATATTCGTGTTCTCTTTACAAGCTTACAAAATAATCCGTTTCACGAAATTTTTGTTAAATTTCCTTCTTTTTCTTTTTCTATAGTCATACCCCCACCCCGATTTCCATAATTCTCCGCTTCCCCAGAGATTATTTCAGAAGAAGGAAAGTCAGGCGAAATGAAATACAACTTCTTACTTGGAACGAATTACTTCATTAATCACGGAACTTTTGAATTACCTCTTTTTTTCTCACGGCGTCTCTCTTCGCGTCCTTTAAACTCCGCAATAATTAACGAGAATCAGTTCTCGAGGTATCACGGATGCAATATATAAGGATTTCCCGTGTTAAAACACCGGGCTTCTTCGCAAATATTTGCCAATCTTTTTTACGAAGGACATTTTAATACCTGCCTGCTACATAAACTACTCGAAAGTGGGCAATTTAACCACACAATCGCGAGTAAAAATTATGTATTGATGAACAGTGATTACATTATATGTAACGAGGTATTGTTATTTTATTATTATGAGTTGATAAAACTAATTTTACAGATATTACTAGGTATGCAATGAAATACTGACATTTGCAAGAGCCAAATATTTATGGAACGATTTTTCAATGAAATTTATATCTAGACCGTGGATATGTATGCATTTATTGGAAATTTAAATGCACAAAAATATCTAGAATACGTATAATATGCAAAACTATAAATTAGTTGTTTTATTAAATCCACTGAAATAAAAATAGATAAATACAATTGTAACCATTGTATCATTTAAAACCACATTTGAATTAAATAAAGGCTAAACACGTATATACATATGTATGTGTATCAATATGCACCGAGCAATTGATTTACTAATCGTATACAGATAACCTATACATTTATAACCATTGTATGTTTCGGGGTCATTCTCCAATGACATAAAAACTAAACGTGTATATACATATGTACACTGTATGTACATTATTGTATCCCTTGAAAGATTAATTCACTACAATTAAATAAAAACTAAACGTGTATGTACATTATTGCGTCCCGTGAAAGGTTAATTCGTCAAACCGATTTATCATTAATTTTTTCAAATTTTTTCGCAAACCCACGTACACATGCGTAAACCAACTTGTACTTGACAAAAGTGACACATTAAAGAAGAAAGGAGACAATTGATAACATCGATTTGAAAATTGAAGGAGGGGGGATGTAAGCGCGGGAATACAAATGTACATACGTAAGTAAAAAGTAAAAAATTGCTAACACGGCAAATCTGTGTCGAAAAAATAACTTCTACGACAAACACGTCTACCATGTATTACCAATGCAACTTTTAAACATTGCGAAAGATCGCTCCGTTGGCAAACTTTATCCTTGATAAATCTGTTTACGTACACATTCAGTTAACTGCGACACGATTTCTCTTCCAAAAATGACGCCTCTCAAACTTCCGTCACTCTTGTACCATTCCCGTAGAATTCACTGGTCCGAACCACCGAAAAACATGTCCCGAATACCATCTCCAAATACATCGCACTTTCTCCGTCACATGACCTCTAATTACGAGCTACGAATTCGTTTATTCGCTTTCACGACGTTTATTGACAAGCTATAATACCGAAGTGTCAACGAACGATCTAACAACCTTCAAGAATCCACTCATTTCATATTAGAACACGGTTTAACGAATTGTATCGAATTGAACACAAAATCGAATCGTATCGATAGTTATCGAACACTAGATGGGATCGAAAATTCTATAAGAACGATCGCCCTGAGCTATTTGTCGTCGATTTCACGGATGATACACGCGCACGACTTAGATTAATATACGTCGCTTGCCCAATTCAAAGTCGAGTTTCATACAAAAACTGGTCGCGTAAATAAAAATAACGCATTCGACTGTTCGAAGTACGATCGAAAGATCATCCAGCTTCGACGGCTGGCGGCGTACTAATAACGGACAGCCACGAAACGCGGAGAGTCTGCCTTACCGGCGCAAGCGTCTCTTCGAAGGAAGCGCAGATCACTGATACCAACACAACACCGCCATGGGGAATACCACGGAACACAAACACATCGATTGTATAGATACCTGTTGAATGTCGGGAGTCACCGACACGTTGGCGGTCAACTAAATCGAAAAGAGAGCGAACCGGCATCAAGTAGATAGATAGGTACAACCTTCTGTAATCTCAAGACATGTCCTTCTTCGAAATCGATGATCGCCTTCGTTAAGCCTTTAACACTACAACTATACTTGATTAATAAACTGCGGATTTTTATACAAACTCAGAATATAATTAATATAATTAAAACAGTAGAACTTGAATGGAGAATTGTCTTTTATAAAAAGCATTATACTTTAATTATTTTATGAAATTTTTCATATAACGTTCATCCTGTGCAATTTTGCACCTTTAAATTTCTTGTAAATGTATACAAATCCGCAGTGTAATGATTAGAATATTTGTAAAGTTTGTATCAAAGAAATGAAAATGAAAAATTTGTGAAAAAATACACGATGAAAGAAGAAAATAGATTTCTGTCCACACATTTTACAAGTTATTAGAGTCCCTAAAACTGAGGTGTAAAAATTTCTATGAAATATTAAGAATTGGTCATTATGGTAGTTCTGACGTTAAATACGATTTTCGTTAAAAAACAACAGAAATATTTTATGAATTTCGACAAGTTCAATGATAATTATGTGATCAGATAATGAAATTCAAAAACTTATAAAATATAGAATCGATCGGTTTGGCTTCTAAGAGACAGATATAATTTTGTATTTATACAGCTGTAACTTTTTTATAAAATAAATCTTCGTGTCCATATGTAAGCGCGTATATTTCTATATGAAGATTCGTGGAACTTTGTTTCTAAAAATTAAGTTCATTTATTGATATGGTGATAATGATGATGTATCTGACCGTGTTGTTGTTTTACAGAGGAAAAATTTTTAGAAGAACAATTTATGAGAAATATGATACAAGTTTTTATCAAACTCTCAGGAAATGTGCCTTTAAAATGTCCTAACGAGGATATGGAAACACTATAAAAATGAAAACATATAAAACAATAAAAATCAATTATGCGGAAGGCAGAAAGACTGGTATGTAAACTGGTTTAATATTTTCATTGAAGTAGTTGATCATACGACGTAATAAATATATCTGAAAAGTAAAAGATGAAATTTCTTTATTTCTTTTTTAAGAATTTCAAGGATTGAATATAAGAGTAAAATAACAGGGACCTTGTACACGAGCCGGATACCGATGTATACATTTTATTTCTTCTTATGTATACTTTCAAAGACCTTCGAATATTATTCAAAGAGTAAGCTGGACTGTAGAAATATTCTCGGCGACATCTGATAAAAGGTCATGTAAATTGAAACTTGGGATTGCCCTGTATCGTGGACGCAGGCTGTGGAATCCTGCGGTTTCTCCCAACATGTACTAGCGATAAAAGAAACAAAACTGCAGCTGGTCTGAGTGCAACGTTCAGGATGCCATGTAACCACAGTTTATAATCCGTGCACCGACGAATGCTCTCTGTCTCCAGTTTTAAAGCGAATTTATAACTGTACCACCGTAAAGAATGGTTTTTACTAAGAAAGGACAAAAATTTCAGGGATTATAAAATTGTAGGATTTTGGAAAATTCATGGGTAGAAGAGAATCATACCGTTTCGTTATAATGATTTATTTATTATAAAATTATGCTTCCAACAAATTGTAATATATGCATGCATGGAAACGAATCGATCGGACAGGCGATCATTAAAAAAATTTTGTTAATCGAACATTGATACACAGTCCTGTACGCGTTCCATCGTAGATTCGTATCGTTACGTTTGAAGCGAGTCACTGTACATATGGATCTCTTTATATTTTATAAACATTCCTTTCTTCCCTTTCTTTTTTTTTCTTTTTTTTTTTTTTTTTTTTTTGTTTGTTTTCATTCTCCATCGAATAATAGTTCTGCCGAATATTTCGTAGAACTTTACGTAAGGAAGAACAGAAACGTTTCTACAAAATTCGAAAGCTGCCTATGATAGCGTGACTCCTCATTTTCTAAGTTCAGAAAATCCTTGCTCCTCCTTACATAAAACATTTAAAATCATTCTTTCGCATAATAGATTGTTTCTCTTTCTATCTACAAAATACAAGATTATTGGCTGACTTTCATATCATAAAAAACGTATAAAACATTGCTGAAAATGAACCTTTAAACTCACTCGAGGTAACCCATACAGGAGTTACAAGAGAACGATCTACGTCGAATGAAATCAAATTTCATTTTCTCTCTCTCTCTCTCTCTCTCTCTCATTCTCTTTTTTTTCTTTATTCTCTCTCTCTCTCTCTCTCTCTCTCTCGTTTCTGTTTTATATTATTTAAACCTGGCACAATTTGCGGGAACGGAAGTCAGGAAAATTCGATAATACTCGACCAACGATGAGCCAGTAACAGTCTTCTTGAATATTTAAGCACGAGAAATTCGAATGGTCTTCTGATCCTACTATAAAATTCGTAAACTTCAAAGATGTATCATAGATGATACAAGTGAAAGAATAGACGCAGTAAGAGACGAAACCTCGAAACATGCATTACCGGAGGGACGCTTCTATCGAACAGTATTATGTATTTATTCTTCTTCGCGATTGATTTCAACGATTGAGAAATACAATGTAATCCCGATAATCCACATTAGCGATTTCACTGTCGGAAGATAACAAAGAAAGAAAATAAAATAAAAACGAAGAGAAACAATGTCGTCGAATATTACATCGATCGAATGCAATTTAGTTACTTATTATTCATTCAAAGGAGTAACATTAAAAATGCAAACCTATTCAAATAAGATAGTTTTACTAAAAATACTTTTATTATTAAATACTTGTTGCACAAGATACAGTGTGTTTTCAATGAGATTTATCGAGATTACACTGCACTTGATAATAAAAAGTATCGACAAGAATACTTATCGTTTAATGGTTTTCCGTAACAAAAACAGCCATTCTCCTCCTGAAGGGACGATTAAATAGTAAATAATTTTTCTTTTTTTATATTTATCTCATTTGGTTTTAATTTTCGTTATTTAATAATAAGTGCTAACCGTATTTCTATTCTCAACAAGTTCATTCCTTACAATGTTTAAACATAACAGCCTGCCAGCAGCGCAAAGACTAAAGATATTTCGCTTAGATCGTAATTCTTTTTTTCTTTTTAAACTTCACTATTTTCATGGTATCGGAATCCCTATATCCAATAAACAAGAGTAACACGAGGAATTAGCCAAAAAGCCTTTAGTAAAGATGCTGAGGACGTAGCTGAACCACTGCTCAATGACCATCCTCGTTATTTTTTCCTCGACTCCTAAATTTGCTTCTATTCTTCGCATTTCTTTTTCTTTTCCTTTGCTTCTCTTGCCAGCGACAAACTACTATATAACGTTTTACTTCTCTCTTTATTTTGTTAACCGCGAAACTGACGGAGCAAAGACGCAACGTTTTGTGTAAGCGTTCTTGAAAAAACTCGTGATGCAATCACACCATTTTGGTAACGTCACGTACAACTCGTTGCTTATTATTTCATTTTTTTTTTTTATTTTCTTTTGTTTTAACGATTCTTAATTATAGGCCTCTGGCAGAGCCGATTCTTGCGAATGCGTTCCACAGGCATCTAGGCACGACAGATATAAAAGTAGTACATTCAGGAATATTCAGATTTATAACAATCGATATTCTAAAATAGTGCTATCACGTTCATCTAACTCTAAAACGACGTTTTCATTTCTTTTTGCAATTTTTTTCGTTTTTCTTTCTTTTTTTATTATTATTATTATTATTATTTGCCGCTAAATTACGAGCTGGTAGCGTTGAAGCAACTATATATCACTTGTGTGTCATTAAATGTCTGTCGTTTGCGCATCAGTGGAAACCTCGCTCAAAAGAATAACGCCTCAAACTTGCATTCTAAAATTTGTTTTCTTATCTTCTTTTTTTTATTATTGTTAATTATTACGACATCAAGCACGCGGCCATTCTTTCTGACCTTTCGAATTCGTATAAAATTTTTTTGTTTATTTAAAGTATATATACAAGATGTATATCACCGCAAGTGAACAAAAATTTATCAATTAATTCGAGAGGTGATTCTGAATAAGAACTATCATGTAGAAGTAGTTAAAGCTTTGATGTGTTTTTAGAAGAATGTTTAACTCTGAAATATTTTATCAGAAATTATTGTTTCATCACTTTGCTGATATTTGCATTTCATACGCTTTTAATATATAAAATAATATATAATATAAAATAAAAGAATTTATTAACTTTTTTAGATAAAATTTTCTAGAAAGAATCCACTCCAAATCATTCCCAGAATCAACTTGTAAAATTTTGTCCACGCATTGTGACTCACCCTGTATATATGGTGTTCGATAAACCATAAATTCCTATGATATGAAGAAAATCTCCCGCCAAAAGCAAGACAACCTGTTTTAAAACAATTACGAATGAATCTTAGTAAATAAATCGTTTGAGCTTTCAGTTCGACCATTAACTTCGTGTATGATCTAACCTGTATGCCGAGTATCTATTGAACATCGAGCACAGATAATTTAAGAATGTGAAAACGTACATATAAGTGTGAAAAAACTGTCGTATTGTCAGCGATAGATCTCTCCATACGCAAGAAATCTACAATTTATAAAATACTCTGTGTATTATTTAAAACACTTAGGACCCTTATTTACTAGGTTTCTTTTACATCTCATGTTTTTTTTTTTTTTTTTCATTTCTTTGATAGCGAGTATGTAGTATTTTCATAAATCTCGCGATACCTTACGTAAATCAACTCGAAGAGTATATAGGAAATTATCAGCATTTTTCCTTCTTTTTTTTTTATAGATTACTACGGACATGGATACATTTTCCGAATGTGCTGGGTGCAATGAGAGAAAGCTTTTTTTTCGTTCACCGAGATACAAAGAAAAAGATATTACAATACACATCTTGATACTTTTTGATACAAAAGGGAGGGTGGGGAAAGAGGAGAGAGATAATTATGACAATGTTGACTTCTCTAAACGATCAAATTCTGTTGCAGACGGTTGTCGTCGAATGTTGTGACCGCTCGATTGATTAGATCCGACTCATCGCTGTTTCGTTTCTCTCTTCGAAAAAGCTAACTCCCAAAATCACTGCAGCAAAAGAGAGGATATATGGGAAGAGATTGCGGTAGAGACTAGCAATTGTTAGGATCCGGTGGCGTAACAAGATATTCGTCTGCGCGTTTGTGATCGGACAATGCCCGCATTGTGTACGTGTCTTGGGGTAAGTCGCTTTTCCTTCGCAAAAGTGGCTTTGTTTTATTGGAGTTGGTCATGTTTTTTGCCTATGGCAAAAAAGATTAATTTAGACTCCTGAATAAACAAACGATCAAGGACGAGAGAAAGATCGATTCCGATCTGTCATACCTCGTTCGCTTTCGCTTCTATCTTTTCCAATGTGAGCGGAGTCTGATCTGTATCACCGTCTTCGTCAGGTAGAGGGCTGCCTAATTGTTGTTGCAATGTCGTGCCAGATGTTGTATTCGTAATACCTTTTAAAGCTGCGTTGTAATTCGGATGTCTCATCGCTAATGCTTCAACGCGCATCCACGCTTCGTCCCTGTCTTTCATAAACTTCCTTTCTCTCTGTCGATCCTACGAATATTTCATTCAACGTTATTCTTTTGTCCTTGTTTCGTAATAATTAAAAACGTACCTGATAATACTGTTGCGTACACTCGTCGAATACTTTCTGATTCATCTCCATGAATAGCTTCAATGCATTATAAATCAAGCCGTGAATAGTTTTGTTCCAATGATTTCGAGAATTTCTGTAAAATGCTGGATACATGATTGGTAGGATAACTGCATAGTTATCCGATATAAGGGACATTATGTATTCGTTGTTCCAGTAATACAGAGCCCTTTCAGCCACCTGATAAAAACACGATAAAATATTTTTTATAAATATTAATTTATATAATATCAAAAATTGTAATTTACATGATCTATCATTAATAAAAAGAATATTGACAATACCTGAAAGTGTGGAGATGATACACATTTCGCTAATTGTCTAAATAATGGGTCCATGACTTTTTGAAATTCCGCAGGTTCAATCACATCGAGAATTTCTTCGAGCTCATTTAAAAACATTACTTCTTTAGGGGAATGTGTTTTCGGCCAAAATTTCAGCAGGCTTCTAATAACAGGTTCAGTCAATGATGGATCCTTCTCCAAGAACTGAACTACGCAGTATGCTAATTGCGGATGATATACAGAGAGCGATTTGGCTTTGTGTAAAGGTAAAAGTACCTTCAATAGAAATATTTTGTGTTCTTCTTTTAATGGTAGTGCGAACCCATTGATTATACTAAACAAACAAACAATCGATAAACATATAGCATACTATAAAACAACTATCGTTTACAATGAAAAATTCAAAGTTACCTTCCCAAAATTTCAAGGAGTTCGGCAATTCCATTATGGTGTTCGGTTTCATATATAAATCGATAAAAGACATTATTTATTTGTTTCCTGATGTACGCTCTAAGTCCCAAAAACTTCCCATAAATTCTATGAAGCGTTGTCTTCAGGAAATCTCTTTCCCGTGGATCCTCCGAGTCAAATAGTTCCAAAAGTTGCAACACGAACTTCTGGTCTATGTAACGTCTAGCGATGGAGGGCTGAAAATCCTGAGACTCGAGCAATCGTAAGAAGAATTCGTAAACTAGTTGCAAGTGAGGCCAGGCTGCTTCCAACGTTGGCTCATCCTCTTCCGGATCGAACTCCGCGCCGTTCGGGTTCGACGATGGTGGAAGAGTGCGAAACAGATTCACTGCAAACTGAAAAATTTTGAATTCTAAATTAGTAAAATCGCATACGAGTAATGGTTACAAAAAGTATTTACACGCCATTGTATTTGTTATAGCATTTACATACTAAGTAATTGGACCCAAGTACATACATTATATTTCGTATTATATAATTACAAAAATTTACTATGTACTACTGAACTGTAATACTGAAAATGAAACGTAGGTCCTAACAATAAATTCATTAAAAAATAACAATACGTTCCATATATTTTTTATGACCACTATAAATTCATTACACCTGCAGAAATCCTTCTTTCATGAAACAATCTGTTAGTAATGGATTTATGGTCATACTGGCAATGCATTAAGCGGTTCGGGTTAGGTCGTGCTCACCATGTTCACCGCTTCAGGGTAGATCGCCTCCGTGATCACGTTTTTGTTCTTGGTGACATATTCGACCATCTCGTTGAGGGCAGTACGCTTCACCTCTTTCCATTTTAGATCCGAAAGAGGATCGGACTCGAAGTCGAATAGCACACAACATTGCCGTAGTTTCTGGATGAATAATTCTTCTCTTTCGTTTCCTTGTTGAGTTTCTAAAGAAAATATTAGATTTTTAATTATCTAGTGAGTTCATAGATTTTCTGTATTTACTAATATCTAATGAATACATTTCAGATTTCAGGTACATTGTATACTCACATAGAACCTAAGTTTTCCCTCTCTGAGGATATATATACGCGCACACCCTACGTCACTTACATATACAGACATGTATACCTTGAATAGATCCATGGACTCTTTCTCTTGGACTCTCTCCCTCTTTCATACTTCTGTTTCCCCCCATAAATTCATCTCCCTCCTCTATACGAACAGACCCATGAACATGCATACACACGATTCACACCAACCATGGACTCTCTCTCATGGACTCTTTCTATCCCTGGTATACCTTGTTTTCTCTCACATTCGTAAACTCTTATCTCGAACTTTCTCTCGTATTAAGTACATTCCCCTTTCTCTCGCATTCTTGCATAGATTTCCATTCTTTTGCTCATTGAATTCCCACCTTTTCTACATTTCTTTTTCTCGTACATTCTCTCCCTTATCCTCTTAAACGCTCTCATGAAACTCCCTTTCTCAATTGTTTGCTACTTGTCTTGAACTTTTCGTAATTTCGTACGCCTGCCTCGTAAATTTATTCATTGTCTTTTTCATTAATAATTTCTCCCTCTTTGGAGATTCTTTCATAGATCCTATCCGTCTCTCTTGGACTCTTCCGTTTCTCACGTCTCACCTTATTTCATTGACCTATGTCTTTCTCTTTCTTTCACACACTCGTACCCTCTCCCTCTTTATACTTTTCTAAATGCACGAGTTCATACAATCGGGGAAAAAATAAGTGAACAGTTAGTGGAAATAAGTACCAATGAAGTTTTGTTAAATGCGGTCTATTTACACAAGAATGTAGACATTGCTTTTATTTATTTACTATCTAATCTATATCCTATAAGGATATATAAAAAATAGAATATATGTATATATACAATATAATATATATACACATTTATATATCCATATATATATATAGAAACACGTAGTTATAGATCTAATAAGTGCAATGTAGGCTGTGTATGATGTGAGAAAGGGAATAAAGAAATGTGTCGAAAATTAATTTGTGAGACAAACTCCATCTTGTAACCGGCAGAAAAAATGACTAATAAATGTATTAATTAAAACGACATATAATAAGTAAAAGTAAAGTATATAAAACCAGTAGTAGTTTAATCAAACTTCATTGATACCCACTTCCACTATCTGTCCACTTATTTTTGTCCCTGACTGTATATTTTGACAATTACTGGAATTAAGACAAGAAGCAAACTTCAGAGGTTTCATTACCGATTAATAGGGGTCGTAACGGTTGATAATGCGAAGTGAAGTTGGTCAAGTAAGGTTTATTCGATTCTCGAGATAAAACAGTAGCCAAGGCGAGCCCCTGGTGGAAGCTTGGACTTTTTGGCAGGCCACCAGTCGAAAAAGGAATATATCCATCCACGTGAACCATCTTATTGCCCAACAGTGTCTAACGTTCTCTGATATCGGTCACCGGAACTTGTCTCCTTTTCCCCGGCTCGGTTCACGGTAAATTACATCCCTATACGCACCGGTTTCCTTGTTCACATAACAATCTGTTGCTTCGACGTAACTGACCGTTCTTTCGGAGCAAGAACAAGTCACATCTCCATTCGTACGTTGATATTAATGCACGAGGATTTCGCAAACGTTTCGTCACCTAACTTATCGGTTTGTAATGGACGCAGTGGAATCAAGGGAAAAGACGCGTTGCGAATTCGAATAGAGAAAATACCGCTGCTATCAAAGGCCGTTTGAACGAGAAAGGACTGTTTATGTTAGAAAAGTAGGAATCGCGAATGACGCGTGAGCGCATGCGTGAACCACCGCGCCTTACAATCGATACGTTCTGACGTAGCTGCTTTCGCAATCCTCTGCGACCGGGATTAAAAAAGTAAAAGTAACTTAATTAACTGTCTTTTTTGCGTCACAGTTATATCAATTTCAAATTGATTTATAAATTAAAAAATAGACTAATTTTTTAAACAGTCAATTGGAAAAAGTACGCAATAGTACTTATCACTGTGGTATGTACATACATGTATTAAAAAGTTACTGTTTCCATGATGGCAACGATGATACACATATATATTGTTCATATCGTTTTCATGAATGAAAGCGAATTTAATTTTATAGAGTGTTCGCTATTAGAACGACGTTAAGGATTATTCGAATCCAGATATCATTTAAAATGCATCAAGCAAACGGAAGTCTGTAGATTTCCGGTCGATACATCGATCACTTAAATACTGCCATCCATACACCAATTTCCCCACGGATTTCTGTTCCATGGATAAAGTTCCCTATCTGATTGATAATGATCAAAGAATATTCGATATCCTTTCACTTTTTAACTCTCGTTCCTCCTACTTCCTCCGCTTCTTAAATATTCTATTCCTTTTTTCGCAATTAAATTTCGCTTTCATTCATGTTACTTATTCAAATATCTCGATTACGTGCCACAAGATTTTTTTTAACTAAAGTTCTTCAAGATACCTCCGATCAGTCGGAAATGTTGGTCAGTTATACATTTCACGATGTATATTTCTAGATCAAAATCATCTCTCACGAAAAGTTTGAAAATTCTCTTATGTCCCAGCAGGCGCATACAATGCACCGTGAAATTTTAAATTAGAATGGTGACATTAATCACTCTGATATTTTTTCACATTCAATTATTTTTTTATATTTCGATTTATCAAAACGGCAAAATGCACTGCAATTTAACTTACATAAAACACCGGTATATACCTATAAGCAACTACATACACTCCAATATACGCTCGGTGCATTCATTAAGTATATTGCGGTTTATTCCTGGCAAAGGATAATAATGATAAGGTTTATTGCTCCTACTTTGGCGACTTGTTACACTAATCAATCATTATGTGGCAATCATTGCTGAAGAAAGCGGAATTGCTCGCTTAGAGAACATTGAAGACATTAATAGATCTTGATGAATTTGTCGCAGAATGAAATTTCTAAGGAAATTGTCTGATCATAATTCGAGCTGAGAACTATTATGACTTTTTTTAAGTCGTACCAAAAATTAAGCGTATTATAGTAATTATTAAACTGCGAAATTTTATGTAGTTTCATAAATTTATTAACGTAATTAAAGAAACAGTACCCATGTAAAGACTTATTCCACCTATTAAATATTATAAAATGTAGTTCACTTTGAAGAATTTTTTATATTTTTGTATATTAGGAGTATCTATTTTGTACATTTTTACACCTTTTAATTTCCTATAAATACATAGAAATTCACAGTTTAATAATTATAAAAACTAACACTTTTGCAATTTATCTGGAAAAATCTTCTATTCTGAATATTTTTAATAATAATATTGTAATTAACAATAATTAAATATTAATAATTAAAATCGTTGTAATTTATTTTTCTATAAATAGCTAGAAACTTTTTTACTTAATTTTTTATCAGATTTTCAAGTAACAAAATTTATTTCATAAACTTACCGGATAGAAGCGGCAACTTTTGAAGTTCACGATTTTTCGATATGTTAAATCTTGAGCTACTTTGCCGTTTATCTTTCTTTATCACAGGGCCTCCGGGTTGGTATTTGATTTTGTTAATCAACGTTGGTGGTGGTGGTGCGGCGGCTACCGATGGTCCTGCTGCTACCTTATTCGTCTATGAAAGAATAGAAATAATTTTATAATAATAAAAACTTAAGGATATAAAATTTTTTTATATAAAGATTTATTAAAAGTCTTATAATGCAATGTAAAATTGCTGATACAATGTGTGCATAAAAATTGCATATGTGAAGCAACAAATAGTTTGACAATTTGACTATTAAGAGAGAGAATTCCTTGTCTAAATGTGCATTTGATCTATGTTTCAACAATGGAACAACTTGAAATAGAGATAGGTGCAACTTTTGTTTGGTTTAGTGACTTACATATCTTTTATAGTACTCATCAAAGTATAGTTTCTTTGAAAATGTTTTGTATTGTATAAAGAGATGTCATCAAGAGAAATTTCATCGTGCTCCATTATATATAATTCAGAAATGATAAACAAAAATTGTCCGCTAAAAGCAAATGTACATGTCAGTCTATGTGTAATCCTCATTACATTCAACACAATTGTTCCAACGTTGCATTAATGCCTGGCTTCCTTGAAAGAAGTTTTGTGGTTGATCTTGAAACCATTTATGCACTATTGGTCTTGACTCTTCGTCTGAGCTGTTGTCCATTTAGAGTATCTTCTAGTGGCCAAAAAAGATGACAATTACTTGTGAATGATTTTTAGACAATTATATAGTACATAGTAACGCTTTTATTAATATTTTGGATCTACTAGTGTAAAATGAAAAAATTGAGATAGAGGTGCAAGAATGACTTCAACACCAATCACAAAACTTCTTCTTGAGGAACCTAGTTGACGATGGTAGTCCTTGTGGATGTGTATCCCATAACAATTAGGCATAAGTATATTCCCTCTTGGCTGTGTAAGATGAATTTTGATTTTTCTTGCTTCTATATTTGCTGTTAACATGCTACATTAAATCTTTTGCTCTGTTAAATATTTTTGTGATTGATTGAATATTCTTGAAAATACATGCATATATGTATATAATTTTCAAAGTTTCTACTTTGCTTTTTACCATTACAAGAATAAATAAATTTATTAAGACAAATTAAAAAATGCTCTAAAATACGAAAATTATCATGAATACATGATTAATAATTTATATTCTTTAAATAATAAATTATTATTATTGTAATAATTATTATTAATTACGAGATAAATTGTCGTTTATTGTAATATAATTAATAATATTGTAATTGTAAAATAATATTGCATGCACAGAGCAAATTTATGAATCAAACATGAAATAATTTTTCGTGTTTCAATACAATCAATTGATAATTAATCGATTATAAATTTTTTCGTTATCGGCAATCGATAATTGCATAGATGCGACGCGCTTTAGTTTCTTAAGCAGTACATTACGCAATATTTACATTACAAATATTTTATTTTCATAAATAATACCATGCTACTTCATAATATTATTTGTTATAAATCACGTGAGGTCAATTTAATCGTATTAACCATAAATATTGTAAATCGCATTCTTTAATCGATATACTAAAACCAATTATTTACATTGTAGAAATTAAAAGAAATTAGAAAAAATGTAATATGAAATACTTTGCAAAAGAACCGACTAAATATAATAAGATAATAATATATTATAATAAGATAAAAATTATATAAATATAATGCCAAACTCACAAGCTGAATTAATTTGCTATACAATAATGAACATATTAGTCTTTACAGTTTATTAACATTGTTTAGCATATATTTAATTGCGCGGTAATTCCATGCTTGGAATTCGCTCCATTCATACCGTAAGTGATTGCACTCCACATAGATTGTACATTAATTATGTTCAGGAAGCGTGTTAGAAAATAACGTATTATTCCGCTTATCTTTGAAATCATAAATTATTTTAACGAGGAAAGCCACATATGCTCGCGTGTAACAAAATGATAAGAAACATAAGCCAAAAAGAAATATATATCAGTTAATTCGTAAGGCATCTTTCGTTTACATCGTTTTCTATTTATCAACTAAGTCCACGCTTAAGCGCCACCTGTGCCAAGCAACATTTTTTTCAATGAGAACTTTAAAATTGTTTTACGAAATAGTATTCGTATAATACTAGTTAAATAAAAAAAGCAATGCTGAGTAATTATATGATAAGAGAAGCGTGTATTTTGAAATAAACGCGTGTACACAGCTCGGCGAAAAGAAACATTTCAGGTGGCACACGATGTCGAAGATGGACACTGAATCGTTTTCAGAGGATAAATGATAAATGAAGTTTCACAGAGAAATGACACGACACCAAATAACTTTAATAAACGAATCGGTGACGTGCGTAAAAATGAAAAGAGAAGATCCACGACAGAAAGAATCAACGATGACAGAAGTCGACTCGAATTGAATCGAGCCACATCAATAAGAACATAGAAGAACGATATAACCTCACCTCGTCACTGGTCTCGCCATCCTTGCCGTTCTTTCCCTTGTCCTTGCCGATCTTCGTCGCATCCTGGAACAAAACGAGTTAATTGCACCGCTTTATACCAGCGTACAATGCCACGACAGCACCGATTCACATTCAAGACGCGATCCGCAAATAGACGAGAACTCGCACTTGCGATGTCACACGGAACGGAAACGCGAAAATTAGTTAAAAGTACCATTGTCAGGTTCTTGAAACGTTTGCTCGAGAAAAATGCGCCAGCGAAACGAATATCAAGAAATCAGAATCACGCTACACCCTTCGGTGTCTCGGCTACCGGGGTTGTTTCCCCGTACTCTCTTTACTCTCCCTTCTTTCTTTTCTCTCCTATCCCTGTCATCGTCTAACTATCTATATCTCTCTCATGCCCATAGACACATAGAGACTACTGACTACGGACTCCTTCTTTCTCTGAAGCGCGCGCGTGCCCGCGATCTCTCCTCGTCCAAGGAACACTGTTTTCACGTATGCGAGAGTACCAATCGCATAAGAGACGATTAGAGGAGACAGGAGCGACATGCAACATAATGAACGCACCTTTTCTTTTTTCGACTGCCGACTCGACATATTATCGATCAAAAATTAGGAGTACGCGTGATCGAGTCAAATGCGAGTTAGCACAGTTCGAAAACACGTAGTAACACATCGATCAGCAGGAACCGAGCCGACACGAGACACTCAGAAGCAGCGGCCATTGGCTACGCTTAGCCATTGTACTTTCAGCCGGCGATTCGCGCCACTCACTGAGAACGCTTAAGCTTACAATTTTTCCCTAGTTCTTCGCTTCAGAAACTTCCTTTTATATGCTCCTTTTATTACAGCAAGAGAATTCTCGCTGTTATTCGAATTATCCGCGCGTAACACGTGCTAATTAAATATTTCATGAGTACTACGAGTTAACGTTACAGGGATCCGATAATTTGTAACGCGCCTCTGCTATGTTCTACGATAACACAGGTTATAGTATTATTAATATGTATACGATACACCATTGAAAGAATCATTACTACAAATCGCAATTTTGAACTTTATTATGTTGAGAACTGTTGAAATTGAAAGTGTGTTTTTACAGGAAAATAAAAATTATTTCCATTATCTTACCTGATAAATTGTAAAATTGTTATTCAAAGTATGAAACCCGAGATTTAATTGTACCGTTTTAAATGCATTCAAAATGATATGCGTGAAGTTGCTGCTGATATTTATAAACATAAAAATTTTGCGGCATCTCGAGACATTTCCTTATGTTTCATTTTAAACAAAGAAATAATTTACTATTGATCATACAAAGCGCTACTTTAAAATTAAGTACTTTATTAATAGCTTTGTATATTAAATTATATGTTTTCAATAAAAATTTTGCAGTACTTTATACAGACAATAGATAATAATTTCTGTATAATTTTTAGTATTTTTGATTCTTCGTATAATTATCATAATTATGAAAATAATACGTAAAATAATTTTTAAATTACGTACTTCTATTATATTTAAACATCTTAGTGATTTCATGACTTTCAATTGGCTACGCTTCTTCATATAGGGAACCCTAGATTAAACTAAATAATTTACACATGTTAATTTATTTTGATCACTATGTTTTCTAAGGGTTTAAAAAATAGTAATTTGAGCTTACAAAATTGTATTTAGCAGGCAAACGTACAATAAGAAAGCGTAAAGGATTGACCAGCGTATATCGATAATTTAACTCAATTTTACCTAAAATAGATTTTTTACATAAATCTGGTGTATACATTCTATATAACCAAAATATGGCAGGAGATCAAAAACAAAGTACTGAAGCAAAAGCAAAACCAATATTTCGTGATTTGTCGGCTGAAGATCCGGAGCCAGAAACAACAGAGATAGAGAGTCTCTGTATGAATTGCGAAAAAAATGTATGGTAACGTAAATTTACAATTAAAAACAAAATATCTCTAACTCATCTAACCAATATACTATTTTGTAAATACAGGGTGTTACTAGATTACTCTTGACAAAGATTCCGCATTACAAAGATATTGTGGTAATGTCCTTTGATTGCGAACATTGTGGCTTTCAAAATAATGAGATACAAAATAGTGGAAAAATTGCAGATAAGGGAATTAGGATAACGCTGCAAGTTAAAACTCTTAGAGATCTGAATCGTCAAATAGTTAAATCAGACTACACTAGTGTAAAAATTCCATCCTTGGACTTTGAGATTCCATCTAGATCACAAAAAGGAGAGATTACGACAATTGAGGGAATAATAGAAAGAACTATTGTGGGGTTGGAGCAAGATCAATCTGGAAGGAGACAAAAATGTCCAGATGCTGCGTCCCAAATTGACCACTTTCTTGAAAAGATAAGGAAGCTTAAATCTTTAGAGAAGCCCTTTACTATAATATTTGAAGATATATCAGGCGAATGTCATGTAGAGAATCCAAAACCCATGTTAAAAGATGAAGGATGTACTACAGTGCAGTTTAAAAGAACAAGGGAGCAAGATCATATTTTAGGAATCTACTCAGAAAATGACACAGATGATACTTTGTTAAAACCTATACAAGAAGGAGAATATCCTTTGGAACAAATTGAAGGAGAAGTACTTTCTTTCAGAACAAATTGTCCAGAGTGTAATTTTCCATGTGAAACCAACATGAAATTAACCAGTATCCTTTCCACATTACTTAACATTACAATATACTTTCTAAATTAGTTTACAATTAGTAGTACTCGCTTTTGTTTCGTCATGTATAGTTTCATTTTCAGAAAAAAAAGATTTTATCTTTAACTCAATGTATAGAAATTCCACATTTTAAGGAAGTTGTAATTATGGCAACGGTTTGCGAGTCTTGCGGACACAGAACGAACGAAGTCAAGAGCGGAGGAGGTATCGAACCCACGGGAGTGAAAATAGAAGTCACAATTACAGGAAGAGAGGACTTTAGCCGTGACTTGTTAAAATCCGAAACTTGTCATATGGAAATACCCGAATTGGAGTTAGAAATCGGTCCCGCTGCCTTAGGTGGACGTTTCACTACAGTAGAAGGCATTTTAGTAGCGATAAAAGAGCAATTATCATCATCGACAGCTTTCAGCGGTGATAGTAGCGATCCAGAAACTGTTAAACGGATGGAAGCCTTCATATCTCACTTAAATGAGGTTTTGGAAGGGAAACAAAAGATCACGCTTGTATTAGATGATCCAGCAGGCAATAGTTACATTCAGAGCCTGTCAGACGAAGGTTTAGATAGCGGTTTAAAAATCATTAAATATGAAAGAAGTTTCGATCAGAACGAAGAATTGGGGTTGAACGATATGAAAGTCGAAGACTATTAATCGTTCATCGCAAAGATTCACGAAATAAGGCAATGCCGATAATGTCAATATAATGTATTATATTTGAACGTGAAAAGAAAATGTATTATAAATGTACACTATACTGTGTAAATATACATTTTGCAATTTTATTGCAAAATTTTTTATCGAGACTCAAATTTCTATCTTCATTCCGTGTAATGATTAAGAGATAATTATACAACCGGTATAGCATCAAGTTTCTTTAGTTTTGGAAGTCTTCTGGTTGCCTGACTACGCCAAGATTCCGTGTCCATATTTTCACAAATAGGATTATTAATGAACAATAAATCTTCGAGATTCGGTATTTCTTGTAGACGATTAAACTCCGCCCAGTCTTTTACCAAATTATTCGACATGTAAAGTACTTTCAGCGCTTTTAATACGTTAACACCTTTAATTTTTTCGATCTGATTATATGATATCCACAATTCTTCTAAATGTTCTCCAACTGCTTCCAATCCGGAGAACGTCTTAAGATTGTTACGGCTCAGAGATAGAATTTTTAAATTCTTTAAAGAATTGATACCAGTAATTTTCTCTATCATATTTGTTGAGAGAGATAATTTCCTAGAAAACAATAAAAATTATTGACTTCAATATTTTTATGAAAAACATTGTGAAAAGATGTAACTAACTCGACGGCGGTAAGTGCCGCTAAATTATTATCCATTCTCTCAATCGGAGGCCATTGAAAAGACAAAATGATTTCTTTCTGTTCGCTTGAGATCAAACCAGTTTTTTCTTCCCACCGTTGAATAGCTTCTTTACATGTTGTTGCTTTAGCCTATGTAAAACGTACATTATAGATTTTTAGAAAAAATAAAAAATGCAATATCGTAAAAAAGCGAGTACCATGATTTATAGATCCATCCCTATTATATTAACCAGAGGGAACTTTCATAAATGTTATGTTGTTAAAGCATTAACAATGTATAAACGTAATTACTTCTGGTTAACTTCACTCATTGCACAAAAATGGCAATTCATTAATTTCATAGTATTAATTTTCTCTTTACAGTATTACATCATTCTGTCCTATTATTATATTTTTGGAACTCAAAATTAATAAAAATTCCAGTACAAAATAAAAGTATGAAACGTAAACAGAAATTGTAGTTAATGACCAATTGACAAATATAAATTTGTCATCATTAATAATGCCGTACAAAATCAACTGAAAAGTATACTTAAATTTGTAATAAGACGATGAACGTCAACGAAAGAATCGATATTGATAAACCATTATGGGATCAGTCTACGTATATTGGTAGACTGAAACATTACGCTTTCATTACTGATTGCCGTATGATTTTTGTGAACAATCAGAAATTAAGAGAAGCTAAACAATTCTGTGATGATTACAAGTAGGTAAATTTTAATTGCTCAGTTACTTTAAAATTTTGAATGATTAACTTTTGTCAGAAGAGGCAACATACCTCCCGGAACACGAATGTCCGATGTTATTCGTGCAAAGCAACTCAGGGACGGTGCATTTCATCCAGAAACTAGTGAATTAATACCTAGTTTTACCAGATTGTCCTTTCAAATGCCTACTTCAGTTATACTTACGGCGTCTATGTTAGCATGTCAAAAGTAAGTTTATAAGAACTTTTATCTTACAAAAACAGAATACTTTTTTAAGTAAAAAATTTAATAAATTCTCCCAGTAATTATTATATCCTATTACTAGAAGTACCCTTGCTATAATAATAATTCAAGCAGTACATCAAATACATAATGCTATTGTAAACGACGTGTACAAAAGTAAGCTAAATGGCGATGATAAAAGTGTAAAAAAAGCTTATTTATGTGCAGTTGCAACAGGCTCTATCATGACTATTTGTTGCAAAAGAATATTGGCTCAAAAATCATATACTTTTACTGTTAGTTGCTTGTTGCTTCTTTATGCTTCTTAGCGTCTTACATTATACTTTTTCTTATACTTTTCTGTCATCAGAGGTGTCTGCCATTTTGTGCAGTGACTACTGGTCACATAATAAATTTGCCAGTTATACGTTACAAAGAGATCACAACAGGAATTCCAATATACATGAAAGACAAAACAGAACCTTTCATGAAATCAAAAGTAGCAGCTGTGAAGAGTATTTGTGAATGTTTAGTCTCAAGAATAGCTATGTCCATACCATGTTTTCTTCTCATTCCAATCATCACTCAGAAACTTATGCCCTATTGTTTTTCTCAGCATCGACCATGGATCTTAATTTCAATTCAAACTGGTTTATGTGCTATAGGGTAATTTCTCAACTTTAATTTCACTGGTTTTTCACTCTAATTGTTTCTTATTAGATATGATTTATTTTTATAGCTGCATATTTGCAATTCCGTCCGCCCTTGCGATTTTCCCCGATAGAAAGTAAGAAATTTTATATCTTATTTCTTGTTCACATGCGAAAACACGCGATAATGCATTTTAATTGTTAAGCTCTATGAGTCCGATATTGATGAAGTTGCATCCATCCGAATATGAAGAGTTTAAGGAACATGTGAAAGAACATATAGATAAAGTGTATTATAATAAAGGTCTATAACATGTCCATTCGCACCTTTTTTTGATTTTGTTAGTAAATAACGTGTAATGTTTTTATAATGAAAAAATAGATATATTTTAGTAAAAAATTAATATCGCTAAATACAATTAATGTACTATATCTACATTCTTTTTCTTTTTTTTCATTTTCATAGGAATAGGTCCTGGTATTTTGAATACTGTGCTGTAAGAAAGGGAAATAAATGAAACACACAAATTAAGACTGTTATTATAAATTGAAACATTATTAGAATACTTACTGGCAGGTTGTGCATATTGGACTAAATTTACAAAATACTGAAAAAATATTTGTTTTATTTATTAGTTTTTGCATAGACCTATATTAAAATAGATTTTATTTTTACTTACTTGATAAACATATGGAGCATACATAGCCAATATCAATTAATTCTTGGTGACAAAAGCATGCTGCTCTATAATCTACTTTCACAGGTGGTGGAAGTACTAACTTTGATCTAACATTTGGGTCTGGTAAAAATATCCACTGAAATATAATTATAGACAAATAAAGTATTTACCAACAAATAACTAAATTATTTTTTTCCTTCTTACCAATAAATACTGTAATAATCCATTAAGTTGGGGCACTTTTAGATAATTTCCACCAGTAATATCACAGCCTTGTTGAAGTAAAGTCAATTCTTGATCTAAACTGCATACATCCAATATTATTCCCTATTTGTTCAATAAAGATATTAAGTTTAAGTTAGAGTCACATGGATATTAAAATACAAAAGTATGACAAACCATTTTTTGAGCAGTGAAGAATATGTTCATGTAATTCATATATTGTGTTGCTGAATCGTTACTAGCTGTGATCACAAGGATTCTTGAATATATTTTTTCACTAGCAACTTTCTCCCTTTCTAACCTTGCAACATAACACAATGCCATAGTCAATGCTCCAGATATAAGACTTTCACCATTTAATGGTTTGTCCATGGAAATTTCATTGATAACTTGCTGCAATTGTTGCCTTACGGTACGTTCAATCATGGTAAACTTTTCGTATTGTCCGTCAATTTGTCTAATTTCTAGTGGTTTTTCACATGGATATAAGAATTTTGCTCCATGGCTATGACATGCTATCACAGCAAGTTGATTATTAGACGATTGCATTAAATGAGCATTCGCAAAAACAATGGTAGAATCCAAGCATTGAGTCAATATCCTTGTTTCCTGTTTTATAATTCTTTGCACAGGGTTTACGTCTAATACAATTATTAATAAACTTGTTTCTATTTCTAAAATAAATAGGACAATTGTATTTACATAATAAGATTATAAAAATAATTTGTACATCTCAATAAAATAACTTTGATGAAGGAAAACATATATTACAGCTTTTTCATAGATTAGATAACCTCAACGTACCATTTGACATCTTGAATTAACGCAATTGCTTGATGTAAACATAAATTTAACTGGCTGAAAACATATTTCTACAAATTTAATATTAAACTTTAAACTTTCTCTTTTAACATTAAACTTTAGTAGCTTAAATTTCAGAAAATAAACGTTCAGTCCTGCCTATGCGTATCATCGGGTTTGTAAGAACTGAGCTACTAACTAGCGTCACCACAGAAATATTCTGGAAAATTCAAATATGTTTAATTTTTCAAATATAATCAAAATACAGATAAAATATTCTACTCCAAATTAATTAATTTTTCTTTTATATTTAATAATGAATTGAAAAAGCAGTTTTAGAAAATACTTAAAAATAATAAAACAAATATCATATTTTAACAAATATAACAAAACAAAAAGTCACTGAAATATTTTATTTTTGAAAAATAAGGTGATACAATTGTTAAAACTAGTAAATTGCAATTTACATAATGATTTCTTGAAGAATTGGCGTGCAAATATTCTTGACTTGCGCAAATTGTTCACACGAAACCACGCATGCTCATATACATATATCAAGATGATAGGTTGACGATTGGACGAAGCGAAACAAGTGTGAAATGGCATTGAGGCTATTGAGGTCATCGGAGTGTCTTTGAAAGGTTATCGAGTTTTGTCTGAAATTTGAAATCAGCCGCATTTGTGATCACGAAGTTACAGAGAACATGTTGCCACGATACCTAAAGCCTGTGTTAAACGTCGCTCAACAAGGAGCGAAGCGATTATCCACCAGCGCCAGAGTAAGTCTTGTTAAATAGCAATCGAAATCTCCATTAAGCATCATATTGTACAAGTAGTTTACTCTACTTTGTACCTCTATCATGTGCTTAATTCTTTATCAAATTCAGAATTACAACGATGTTTATCGATCATATCATTTAAAGTACACGTGAAGTACATTAGTTATGCAACTGTGAACATCATTGAAACGATTGAATGTCATTCGATTCTTAAAATATGTATTCAATATATATATAATATATAAATCTATTTCTCTGTAAATCTTTTGTGTGAAATTCCAGTTATTAAAAGGAAACTAGAAAGGAAACTATCGTAAAAATATTTCACGGTTACGCATGCGTATATGCCTTATATCTCTGTTTCTAATCTTTTTCGGGATATTTCGTTACAGTGCAACGCCAAGGTCGCGGTTTTGGGAGCAAGCGGAGGAATTGGACAGCCGCTATCGTTACTTCTCAAAGAATCATGCCTTATAAGCGAATTATCGTTGTATGATATCGTGCATACGCCAGGTGTTGCCGCTGATTTATCGCACATAAATACACCATCCAAAGTAAAAGGATACACCGGTCCAGATGAACTGAAAGATTGTGTTAAAGGAGCAGAGGTGTTTATTTTATTCAATTCATTCGAAATATTTACAAGGCATTAAAAATTTTTGTTCATTGTGTAATGTCTTTGTAGCTGGTCATTATTCCTGCTGGTGTTCCACGTAAACCTGGAATGACCAGAGATGACCTCTTTGACACAAATGCTTCGATAGTGAGAGATCTTACTAAGGCTATAGCAGAAGCATCCCCAAAAGCTATCATTGCCATTATTTCAAATCCAGTCAATAGCACTGTGCCTATCGCCAGTGAAGTCTTGAAGAAAGCTGGTGTTTATGACCCCAATAGAGTATTTGGTGTAACTACTCTTGATATTGTTAGAGCAAGCACCTTTGTCGCAGAAGCCAAGGTTCGTAAGAAATATAATACTAAATGAATCTTACATAATGTGTAAACTTAAGATTTTTATGCATCTATGGGAAATTTAAAAATTCATAGAATGCACATAATTGCAAAAATATAAAATAAAATAAAATAGCCAAAGTACAGTTACACTGCTTAATAAGTGAAATATATCTCTGCTTTGGTTCCATTTTTGTTACTGTGTTTACAGAAGTATGAATGAAATGCTAAACATCTACAAAGTATATATAATGTCAATTATATTATTTTCAGGGCCTTGACCCACAAAAAGTAAATGTGCCAGTTATCGGTGGTCACAGTGGTGTCACTATTATTCCATTGATTTCACAAACCAAACCCTCAGTTTCTTTCCCAGAAGATAAACTGAAGGCTCTCACTACCAGAATTCAGGAAGCTGGTACAGAGGTCGTTAAAGCGAAGGCTGGCACAGGTTCTGCGACGCTTTCAATGGCGTATGCTGGCGCCCGATTTGGTCTCTCTGTACTCAGAGCGCTTAACGGAGAACAGGGTATCGTAGAATGCACTTACGTTAAATCAGACGTCTGCGACACCAAGTACTTCGCAACACCGTGTCTCTTGGGCGTAAGTATAATTATTAAACAATAATGTATTTTAATATTTAAGTGTATTTAAGTAATAATATTTCTATTAAATTTCAGAAAAACGGACTCGAAAAGAATCTTGGTATCGACAAACTTAGCGAATTTGAGAAGAAACTGCTGGATGCAGCGATCCCAGAGCTTAAGAAAAACATTAAAAAAGGAGAGGATTTCGCGAGCAAGAAATGAATATCGCTATTTTGCTCATATAATTGATAATGAACTAAATAGCGAGTAATAAATTTATCAAATGAGACTCTACTATATTCAGTAATGATTATAAGACAGATTCGCGTTGTACGCGAAAAAAGAATTTTCATAAAAGGGAAAGGTAGATCCTTTGCCGATAAGTAGACATATACCTCGTTTTAAACGAAGTGGTATTTCAAAACACGAAGTGTTCTAATTTTAACATAAACGTATACAATTGTAATTAAAGATAAACTTTGTTAATTAGAAAATAAATCTTCTTTTAAGTGAAAAACAGTCCTCATCGATCTTCTTTATATTTTATCATTCTATTAACTTTATAGAAAACAATAGCACATAAACGATACAAATTTAGGGAATTATATGATCAGGCAAATTATCTATTATACTATTTCTTCTATTAGAATCAAAACAAATATAAATAGATAACCTTTAGTACAATGTCATTGGTGTATGGAATAAATAGAACAGTTTCATACTCGTTCGGTAGATCAACGAAAGCAGTTTAAAAATTCGTGATCCATATCGTGCAAATCAACTTCTCAAAAGAGTCTGCGTGAACTTACTTTCAAAATGTTGATACCTTCTTGACTAATCATTCATGAGCCCTTGGACTCGCATAACCATCAAATAGCAGTTTAAGAGGAAACCACAATGGCAAAGAGGAAAGCTTACAAACAATCTCGACGTAAGCAATGTCTTGATCAATCCCAGGAAAGTTTATTACAAAAATCAGATACCTCTGACGAGGTCGATTGCGTGCAACACAAATATACTCCATTCAAGAAAAGGTCGAAGTCCACTGAACGACTTTTGCATCAGAGATCCCCAGAATCTGTGCTCTTCGAATCCGATCAACCTGATTTGTCATGCTATGACGATTTAAGTCCAGAAATCATGCCCACGCTTCGTCGAATAAAATTAGATCTAAATAAATCAGACAAAAATGAGAAAAAAAAGAAAGTTGAACAAAAAGGACCAGAATTGATCGAAATAAAACAGGTAAACAATTTATTTAAGCAGAATATCGATAAGTCTACAGAAAAATGCTTTGCATTGGACAAAACTTTATCAATGAACGATGAAATAAAATTAGAAATGAATGACTGCCAGTCTCTGCAGGAGGAAAAATCTTTTTCAAGAACTAGGCTCGACGTTTATAGTTGCAATAACAAACTTTATTCCTCGAAATCGGCTTACAATTTTCCTTGCGATTACACATCAGAACTAACACCACAATTTACTAACTTTAATTCAGAATTAGAACCTCAAAATGGATACCATAATTTTTTTGATGAATTCCAAACTACGATCTCTGCTTGCGAGTCTGTGGGTCGATATGAAGAAAAATGGAACGGACAAGATCGAGATACGAGATATGAAATAGTAAACGAGAAGAATTCTGCGAATTCGGCTGGAAATAAATTTACTAATAATTGGAGCGATTGTAGACGAATTCTTTCGAATTTACGACACTTGAATAGTTTAAAGGTTCGAACAGCGAATCAAGAATTTTTTGGGAATCTTTTACCAAAATATAAGAAATGTGACGAAACAAGATTACTGCAGATAAGCCCACTTTCTTATAATACACCATCTTCGGAAGAAAATTCAGACGAACGAACGAATAAGCGTCCTTTTGTAGATAAAACTGACAAGATCGATAATAAAGTCGATGACATACGAGATTATAGGGAAGTAGAGAGTAATACGAGAATTAGAGCTCGTTCGTATACTCCTTGCAGTGGCTCTCCACCACCTGCCAAAAGATGTCGAACAACGCTGAAATTTGACGATGAAGAAGATATGGAGAGGTTAGAAAAACCTGTTGTTACCAACACGGTTACTGATTTATTACCAATGGAGAAAAAAAATGTTCAGAAACGTCTTTATCCTAAGCCGACGATAACGAAGACGCCTTGGAGCGCTGACAGCTCTGAATCTCCCACCACTTTAATTTTGGATCTTCCGGTTATGTCTAATTCTGGTGGATGCAACAAATGTCTCGAAGATGTAATTTTTTTATCACTGCATTACGAATTTTTATGCATTATGGAAAATTTAAAAATTCAGGACACTGTATATAATATGCAAAAATATCCACAGCTTAGATATAGTAGGTATTTAGCAGTTGAAACAAATCTCTGACCAAGTTTTTTATTTTTATTTTCAACTTATGTTCATAAAAATATGGATTTGCATAAATATTCGCAATCTATTCATTACGTTGTTTTTTAAATTCTTTAAATTCGAATAGGTGCATATTTATGAATTTTTTATACATGAAAATGATAAAAAAATATGATTGTAATGTAATCATTTGCAGCCCACATGCGCCAGCTTCCATGAAAACAAAAAGTCTCAAAGATTTCGTTCAGTCAAGAAACCCATCGCTAAAATCGTTCTGTTCTGCGTCTGGATGATAAAAAGAATAACGACTGTGTTGAAAGAGGCAAGTGTGCTTACGTAATAAGCAATCTATATCTATCATCCGGTTAATAATTATTTCAGAGTTACGAAAACTTCAAAGCTGCTACAACATCAATATCAACGAGGCGGCAAATGGAGGAGCTCAGTCAAATTGTGATAAAGTTACGCTTGGAGAACGAGCAGATGATCAACACATTCCTGGACAAAGTTACTCGTTTGTCTGACCAAATTACTCAGGTACATTATCCACTAAATTACGACTACCATTTATAACTCAAATCTACCTCGATACGAAAAAAAGATATAAATATGTTATCGAGTAAAATGTTAAAAGGCTTTCAGAATACAAAATAGAGTATAAAGTATCATAGTGGTGAGGAACGTTTATACGTTCGTCCTTAAAACGAAGGCATAATCTTGGCATAAATAGCTACCCTTCATTTGCAATTCTCCGCATTCTTCGCCTTATTAGCATATCTTTTTACCGTAGGTGCGTGCAAGTAACATAAGTGTCATCGGTGCTTTAACCGCAGAGGTTAGCGGCATGCAAGACATCACCAAGAAGTTGGCCAGTGGTAACGAAACTTTGATGCAGGAACTACAAAGATTGCAGCAAGCGTTGGAGAATACGCGAATAAAATCTCCAAAGAAACCTCCGTCGCCTCCACCACCGATACCATCAGTTCCACTATCATCTACCCCGTTTGCTGTTTTTCCTCCACCTCCTCCGCCACCCCCACCTCCCCCGCCACCACCAGCACCTCCTTTGCCATTTCTGCCTCCACCAGCTCCTGCACTTCCGCCAGCAAAGTCACCGGCGCAGCCGATTACACCGATCACCCCGAGCAACGGCAGAAGCGTCAGGATGCCCTCGAGAAAGTGCTCAACGCCGTTGTTTAATAGGCCAGCTATAACCGTCGAGGATTTGCTGAAGGTGACCCTAAAAAAAGCACCGCAGAACGTTAAGGTAAATCCGAGGATTGTTACACGCCGCTCCGTTAATTGGAGTATATGAACAAGTGGCGTGGAGAACTCTGTCCTTTCGAAGCTAGACCTCGCTATTGTTCGGAGGATTAGACGGCTTTCAGTTAGAAAAGTCGCTCAAGTTGTGACAGAATTACTCTTCTTCTTTATCTTTCGCGAATTAGGTTTTACGTATTTGATCGTAGATTATTGTTGGTTAATATCCGAGAAAAGTTGCGTACAGTAGCGGACAAAAGAAAAATGAAATATAAATAACTGTATAAAACAGAATTGTATCTTAGAGTAGCGAATATATACGTTCGCTTGGAAGTTCGTTGAAGTATTTTAAATACTCCAGTAGATCTAACCACTCGTTAAAGCGGCACAATTTTCAGTCTAGTTAATTGTTCCTCGACCCTCGTTGCCATTCGACCGGATACTTGAGGGGTTATTTAAAAATCCCAAGGTGATCTTTACATGTTTGAAAAATAAAACTCGAGAGATCTCCACGCAATTATACATCCCGCAGATATTACAAGAAACTACTTATGAAAAAATTATACAAATTACATTTATCAAAAACTTAGAATATATGAAGGATAAATTTTAATTTCAGGAAAATAGAAGAAACACAATACCAGGACCAAAGGGGCCAGTGGTTTCCTTGGACATGCTACGTAGCGTAAAATTAAAATCTGCCAGGCGCAGAACGAGCGATCAGATGTCAAGATCTCCGAGGAGCGGTCGAATACTTAAAACGCGAACAGCATCGAGCCTCAGCTTGTCTCCGATCATGAAAAGTACAGATAACTCGTTGAGTCGAATTCTGAAGCAGGTGGATATTAATAAACGGCCACGACGTCTGTTGACGAACTCGTCGAGTTTTCGCGAGAACATTATCGGAAAAGATAATCAGTCGCAGAAAGTGGAAGCCAGTGGTTCGCGATCAATGATTGTGTAAGCGCGTTACAGTTGATAATCATGGATTAAAGGAATCTCATGCGGTCAATGCAAGAGATATGTACACAATATTAGCAAATTAAATTATTCCGTGATTAAGTAATCGATATACGACAGATTGGGTCACCTAATATATAAAGAACATGTTTGTTTGTGATATCAGAGAATTTAATGTATGCCGAGTTTTCTTTTATAGCATCGTAACTTAATAAAAATGTAGAACATAAAACGATGGTATTTTACAGCGTGTAATTAAGATAGTCATATTCCACACCCTGTAATAATGCCTGTCTCTAATTGCTACCGGCATTGGATTCGTTTATATATATATATATATATATGTTTTTTTATGTATTAAATTATGATTCTGTGACATTCATTAGAATTGTTATTGAAGATCCTTGTTTCAGGTGACTCCCTCTGAACCGATGATACATGGCGCGATACACACAATATTTTATATATTTAATTATAATCTTTAACAGTGACGCGTATGTTGATATTTAGTAATATATATTAATAAAGATCCGAAGAAACGATTAGAGAGTTGTAATTACTTTATTTGTAGCTTTCACGTGTGTGTGTGGTTTTACAGAAAAAGGTCGTATCCGGTGTAATCGCATTGATTGTAATAATAGTTAGTAGTAGTAATAGTACAGAGCGTGAGAACGCATACGAATCCGAAAAAAGAAACGACAGATTTAGTTCTCCTCCAAATGACGATAAATTTCGATATCCAGGTCTAATTATTCGCTCTCGTGAACTGGGTTAGCGACAAGATGGAATGATCCGAAGATAATTATAAGAAGAAATAGAAAGAGATACACAACTAATGTTTAGAATACAGAGATAAGAGCAAATATATTACATCTAGAAAGATGGAACAATAGATGTGTAATGTGGTATGTGTTATTTCCTTTTTACCGTCTTTCTCTTCCGTGTTTTTTCTTTTTTTATAAAAATTGACTAAGCACGCACAACGATAATGAATAAAGGATAAAAGCGGTCTCAATCGATACACCGATCATCTATTATTCGTCCCTAATAATCCTACAGTAAAACCCAGGTGGTATCAATGCCTACCTACGATTTTATTTTATTTTAGCCGAGGACACTACATTTACGTTTTTTTCTTTTTTTATTCATTTCATTATGAATCACACGCTACATCGTCGACGATAATAATAATGTTATCGCGTTTGGCTACTCATCTTGTTTTTAATCCATCGTGTAAGCAAGTAATTGGATGAGGTATCTCACAGTTTATCGTCGTTTGGAATTCAATTTATGCCACATTCAATTGCCACTGACAAGTTTTCTTTACTGTACCTTAAAATTTTGCTTTTTCTTTTTCTTTTAAAGATTTATCGCTCGTACGCGTGGTATGTTATGCACGTATTACGTATATTTTACGTAAACTATATATATATAATATATATTATATGCAATTCTTATCCAATGATTCCGATATTTTCTCTGCTCCTCCACTGTTCTATATTCTTCCTTTCTTACGGTTCCATTACCTTTCATGGTATGTTTTTCACGCGATTATCAAAATTACTTTCGGGATGGTGATTTCTTTTTTGCTTTTTATTCCACGATACGCTCTAAACTGTTCGTTTCTCTCCACATTATCGCTTGAACGATTCGCGTCGATTAAATTCCTCTTCTTTTTTTTCTTTCAATACCTTAATTTTATGATCTTAAGATTACTCGCATATACTTACTTACGGTGCCGTTGATATTACTTTGAGTTATTCTTTGTAACGTTACTTTATAACATGATTATCAATTTGTATCGTGTTATTAATACCTAAATACAGGGGCACGATGTACACCAAAAAATTTCTAGGCAGAGTTCTCGATTTTTCATTTTTCATTTAGCGCGTTCCCTTCGGCTTCTGTTTCTCTCTTCTCAGGTATACACCTCGCTTTTTTGCTGCACGCTTACACGAACGTCATCGACATTTTCTCGATCGCGAGAGAAAACTGCACGGATTTTTTTCTACATGTAACACAGTGACGGTCAGAAACATATTTGTTACGACTGAGATATGCAAGCACGCAACTTTGCACACATAACTTCATTGCATGTTTGAATCATCAAGCAAGACGTTACTATTCTTGAACACAGAAACATTGCACTTAAAGGATCGTTTTACAACGCTGACATAACAAATTTTCGACCGACACTATTTACCTTGACAAACAAATAATTCTACTGTTGTATCGCTAAGCTTACCTCGGTTAAGATGCGCAAACAAATTCTTTGCGTAAAGACTAACGAAGTCCGTCTAACGTTTTATCATTGGAATGTTTCCCGGCTGTTTTTTCATATATATATTTCTTTTTCTCGTAAGCGAAAATCGACGGAATGGTTCATCGATAGGTGAATGGACGCACGGCTAAGATCAACTAAGATACAGTGGAATCGAGGACAGTGATAATAGCAAAAGTGA
Source organism: Bombus pascuorum (assembly GCF_905332965.1). Lineage (NCBI taxonomy): Eukaryota > Metazoa > Arthropoda > Insecta > Hymenoptera > Apidae > Bombus > Bombus pascuorum. The sequence continues at coordinate 5,333,857 of NC_083501.1, read as the reverse complement.
GCGCGGGTGAAGAACGAGTCGGGATACAATCGTTTATTCTGTAATTCGTTATACCACAGTGATCGTTATAGTTTACAGAGGGGGGCGTATGAAAAAGTACAACCACAATTACAGACTAGCTAGATAGCTACTTGTTTCCTGCATTTCCTGACTGTAGAACGTAATTTGCCCATTCTTTCTCTTCTTCGTGTTAGAAGTTCATCTACCGTGATTTCTTTGTTTTCAACCCTCCTCTCGACGACCAGAGTGCTCTTTCGTCATAATGGAGTATGACAACTGACCGGAGTATGAAAGAACACGTCGAGAATAGTGTACATTTTGTTTCTCACTCACAATTAAAAGAATTTGTTGTTCTCGATTTTAACATAAAATTTGATTCTGCGAAAGCCAGACTTAAGACAGACTGATGTTATTGCATTTTGTTAAGTACGTCGCTTTCGCGGTAAGCACATGTTCTTAAATCATATTTAAAAGTGACTACACGAGAGAACCCATGCTCGAAATCTATATGGTATATGAAATTACTTGCTTTGCAAACCGGGACACTTCGTCGGAAGTACATTCATAATATCTTATACAGAAAGCAGAGATGAAGGCGCGTGGTTCTATTTTGACCGTTTTCTTAGCCAACACATCGATCAACCACGTATCTCCAACTCTGGAGGAGACGCGTTTATCCCTTAGATAAACAGATGATTTACACTCGATTTACACGCATACATTAATAATAACGGTATTTATTATAGTATGCGAGAGTAATGATGCGCGCAGTAAAAAAGCGGGGAAGAGGACGAGGAGGAGATTGGGGATGGGTGAAAACAAACGAACACAATATGCACTTCGATCGACGTCGAGCCATTAACATGTTTCGTTATTGGTGAAACGTTATGGGTGGGGGATAATGCTATTCGTTCTCACTCACTGAAACCAACAAAAATGAGAGTTTATTCCGACTGGGTTAGCGCATATTCTTCTCTCTTTTTCTTTCTTTCGTTTCATGTTCTTTCTCTTTGTCGTTTTGTTTAATTAATACGGATGAATATATGCGCATAACGTCAGTCGGCGCCAACTCAACATTCTCGACATCGTCCACTGAAAAAGACAGTATTTTTGTTTCTTCTCGATACGTAAAGGCAAAGAATAGTGCCACTCTAAATGCTCTTGCAGTCTCTCTATTTACCGCAGAGTGTATGTCCTTTTTTACGTTGTTACTTTTCTGCGCGCTCCTTAATTCAATGTGTGTATGTTATTTCGAATGATTTTTTTTCATTTTTGTTTGTATTTTTTTTTGGAGTAACCGTACGTGCGTGCTTAGGGTCACGCAATCGCTAAACATCTCCCCTTCCCACCCCGAACTGCCACCTGCTGAATTGTTTTCTTTTGCTTACAAGTTATTAAGAGTTTTTTGCTTTCTTGTGTTTTTTCAGTTTTATATGCGCAAGATAACACTCACTACAGTTAGAGTTACGATACGTCCTGATCTTCCACATCTTGCAACTGCTCTTTCTGTTCGCCCTCCCCTGCGCAACACAAGAAGAAAATTCGTTAATAAACACATTCCACTTCAATCACGATAAAATATTGGTTGTACAACCCAGTAGTAGGGTAGGGTCGGCACAACTACTAATCAAAAACTGGGTGTGAGTTATTTTGACCCTAACCTGCTAATTGTAGGATCTAAATGGTTAAGGAGAAAAAAGGAGAAGGATCGATCGGATTGCTCACCAGGTGACTTATAATGCAAGGGCGTATTGGACAGGATATGCCTGAATTCAAACATTGGTGGAAACAGCCGCAGCCTCGTTTTCACGATCAGCTTCGAACTCTAAATCACAGACTAATCATTCTAATTCCCCATCACCCTTACACATATGATTTCAATAATTAAATTAAAAGCCATAATACGGAATCATTTGCGATCAATGGATTAATAACGTAATACAAAATTTGAAGCTTCTAAAGAAGCTTTACCATCCCAATATCATCTTTTCTTCAAACGTCGAAGCTTTCAATTATTCTGCATAAAATGAATTTCATTCTTTCAATATATTATTCTGCATAAAATATAAATTTTATCATGAAATAAATCAACCTACTCTTCCTACGCGAGTCTGTTATTTTATGAAAAATCTAATATAACGAGAAGATTTTATCGCGCTGCTGCAATACATATTATTGATCGTACGACGTCGCTTCTACAGCCTGGTGTAGTGGTGGTGAACATTTTAAACGCAACGAGCAGTTTTTTTTTTTTTTTTCACGAAAAGATATACTAACCGTCTCCTTGCATATCCGACGTCCAGAGAGTAAGATTGTCCCTGAGAAGCTGCATGATGAGGGTAGAATCTTTGTAACTCTCCTCGGACAACGTGTCTAGTTCCGCGATCGCGTCGTCAAAGGCAGCTTTCGCGAGACGGCATGCTCTGTCGGGACTATTGAGGATCTCATAATAGAACACGGAGAAGTTGAGCGCCAATCCTAAGCGGATGGGATGAGTCGGTGGAAGGTCGGTCATGGCGGTGTCGCTCGCCGCTTTGTAAGCGACCAGAGAGTTCTCTGCCGCTTCCTTCCTGTCGTTGCCGACGGCGAACTCAGCAAGGTAACGGTGATAATCGCCCTTCCTACAAAAACAAAAGAATGGAAATTCGAACCCGATCGACTTTTATTATAAAAAAATTAAAAATTAGATACCAAGACGACAGTAGATGATAAGTCACATTTTTTATCTTTTTATACAAGTTTTGTACAAAAAGAATTTTGAAACAATTCAGTTATGTCGTCAATTAATTCTATTTCATCAAAATTATGTCTTTATTTGGTCTTGCAGGTACGCGTGCGATTTTTCATTTACTTCAAAATTTCCAAAATACTCTTTGTCTTAATAATTATACCTTTCGCTTCTAAAAAATATTGCCAACTATTATCAGCTATTTTTAACACATTTACGTCTTTGAATAGACAATAGCTTGTTTCCATCTTCAGCTGTATCACATTAAAATCCTAAAGTGATATTAAAATCAGAAAATCAACAAAAAATACTTATCACATTTAGCTCCTGTGGTTTCCATATATATATCATGCTAATCTTCAGTTATAATCTGTTACTAGAATACATAGAGTATAATTTCTTAAAAGAATATGATCTCGTAAAAATGTCTCAGCCTTGTTAAGAATTTCCTTCGCTAGTTTCTTTCATTCACGCCCGGCATATTTTATACAACATACGCGTATGTTATTAATATTCATTGTAACATTAAGTTTAATGAGCTGCGGCGCAGATGTTCGTAAAAAGTACTGATTATATGTAATTAAATCGTGCGAATCACACACAATACACAAGGATGGTGAAATCGACGAGCTAATTTCAAATATTAGATAAAAGATTTCCAAGAGACTACTGTACACAAATATTCTTTGCTAATAATACAGTAAAATCAAATCTCTAGCTTATTCATAAGTCATAGTCAAGTAACGAGTATCGTACCGTCATTTAATTATCGAAACAGCAGCTGAAAGTTTTAGAAAATAATATACCTCAAAAATCAGTGACCGAAACGGAAAGTTCTTCCGTGTTGCTTGTTACTTCTTAATTTAAACTGTCTCGCTCTCCAGAATCTCGAATGCTATCTTAAACAACTAACTCTCTTTTTGACTTTACAATATAACTCCAACGATTTCACAATCGATGACATTCAACATACAAATTAATTCGAATATTCTGGTCAATATTCTTCTGGCCTTAATTCAATTTCATATATATATCAGGTCGTCTGAAAAGTTTCTCTCGTTTTAGAAAGAAATAATGGATGCACAACATTTTTCGTCTTGTATTATTTTATCGAATTACGTATGATCCATTTTGTTCTATCGAAATAAAGATTACAACGTTAAGACAGATTAGGTTTCATGTTTGTATAAAGATGCATCGTTGTAAAAGACGTGTCTGTAAAAGAAAGACACTTTTCGGACAACCTATATATATATATATATATATATATATATATATATATATATAGTAATTGTTTTGTAATAGCATGCGTAACACGCCTCTAATTAAAAAAATAAAATACGAGGAATTTTAAATTTTTCAATATATGTATCTTGAAAATTAAGAAAATGTTAGATAGAATATTCTTGTAAGAATACAAAGCAAAAATGGAGGTCCCGATTTAAGGTCAGCAGTTTTCTTACATTTTGTAATAGAAGACTTTCGACTCTCCAGTAGACGCACACGGGAGCAGATGTTTGTCCAAAACTCCGAGGATATCAGCGCAGATGTCTTTCAGTTCCTTTTCGACCTGAGATCGGTACTGGCGGATCATCTCCAGCTTTCTCTCGGCACCTTTGTTCTCCTCCTTTTGTTCAATGCTAGATATTATTCTCCAAGACGCCCTTCTCGCACCGATCACATTTTTGTAGGCGACAGAAAGGAGATTCCTCTCCTCGACGGTCAGCTCCACGTCCAGCGAAGCAACCTTCTTCATCGCCTCGACCATTTCTGCAAAATCACGCCGGCGTCGCCGTCGACGAAAGTGTCATTAAATTGAAATTTTTAAAATTTCTAAGGAATAAAGGATAAGCAACAGTAATAAATATAAAGAATGACAAAGAATTATAGATAAGATAAGAAATTAATACAGATAAGATAAACATCTTTTTTAAACTAATATTTTGCAAATAGATTTGAAAAGATTTTTTTTTCAAATATTTAAATTTTGTTGAAAGAATGTATGTTCGATGTTTTGATAAAGGTATCGAACTTACCGAGGTATGCTACATGCAATCATGGGAAAGTAATGAATCGGAAATGATTTATTGATTATTAATAAGTGGTTACCCTGTGTGTAAATATATTATTAGTTTCATCTGAGATATTAGAGAGGCTCTGCGCGAGAAAGAGGATAAAGTGGCGCACAAGCATATATTAACCTGCTGCCCCTTGAACTTTGCAAGGAAGTTGATTAGTATTATGTATTTATTATCTATAGATACACAATGTTCGAGAATAATGATATCGATCTGGGTACACGTACTTTTGTCTGCGTCTCGTTATTCGCATTACTTGCAGAAAATAAATCTGATTAACGATAAGTTTACATTATTATCTATCATTTGAAAACTGGACATCAACTTTGATACGTCAATGCGTTGTCGCATCTTATATTCAGGCGACATTATAATCTGTGGTTCCGCGATAGGATCGATAGCTGGCTGTAAAAGTTATTACGGGAGCGTGCAATAAGCGGAGAACTGATTAAAGACGATGATGGATATGGGCTCCTACTTCCGGAATACAAGATACAATTAAAAATCTCTCAAATTCTTTACGATAACTCTATTTATAAAAAAAAGAAAAGAAACGGATGCCCTTAGAATAATCAATTATTAACATTGAAGTAACATAATTCATCGACCATTAAATGTATAAATATTTGAATTACAGAGAAGATTAATCTATATCCTCTCTTTATTATCGGTCGGCTAAGATCAACAGAGGTTTCATGATGTCATTTATGAGAAGAGATCAGGCTCAAGTTCATGATGGTTCCGGACGGCAAGAATTACTGTGAACATGGTATACCCGGTGACGGAGGTGTACAGAAACGTAGGATAGCTAGTACAGATCAATACTTTCCTTCTGCTATGGCCCCTCTTTTCCCCCACTCTGCCCGCATATCTCACCCCTTCCCGTTCTCACCCTCCACTCGTAATCTCGCCCGTCGTCCTTTCCTCTCCCTTCTCTATCCCCCTCCGGTGTCTTGCTCTCGCTCAACCCTCAAATTTGCCCACCGCCCTTCCTTCTCCTCATCCCGGGAGAGTCGCATAGCTCCTCTCCCTTCTACCCTGTCATTCTTCACGCTTAGCGGCCGTTTCAACCGGGGATCTCAGTATTTCTACCCTTTAATATGCCTGTCTCGATTAACGTGTTCACGCGGTGACGAAAACAGCGAAATTATGAAAAGCAGCTTCACAGAATAAATGAAAACGCTATTCCCTTTGTCCGTGTCATTAGCTCGTTCCTTTCTTCATTTTCGACCTTAAAAACGTGTAACATGGTTTCTAGTAATTTTTAGTTTACTAAAGTAGAATACATAGGATGAGTTTAGGTACGAGATTGCTACAATGTGCATCTATAGAGAATTTATTGAAGAATTTTCTTTAGTAAAGAACTTTCGAAAAAAAATGTTACAATTCGCTAGCAGACACATTCGGATACGTTTGTTCTTAAAATGAAACTAGTTTACAAGAAATATGAGAGATTTGTATGTAGATACATTGTACTTCCGCAAAATGTCAAACGCGTGTGCTTGATTTGCAGGCCCGATAACATCCCACGAAACAAAGCGGTATTTAGTAAAATACATCTAGGGAGAAATGCAAAACGAGAGAGGTTTGTAAAACGATGAGATTTGACGGTTCCCCCTACTACCGCAACGAGTGACCCCACTACGAGTTGCTTTCGCCAGAAGCGATGTAAAAATTTCTACAATCGAAATTATTACCTTACTGCGTAGATACTACGTAATAAGAAATGATACACGAGAAAATTAAATATAGAGGAAAAGCTGCGAGGCTACAATTTTCCGAAAGTGTTATCGCCGATTCCATAGATCGGTCGGTCGATCGACTAAATGATTTCTCTCGGCTTTCAAGGCCAAATGCCACGAGCAGAGCACGCGTTACTACGTGTCTAAGGAGTAACCCGGCAGCGATTGGTAAGTATCGTGCCGTGTCTATGCGTCATACACGTCGGTGAAGGACCGACTTGTCTCGTTATCTTGCGAGGGACCCCGTAAAGTAATGAACACAGCACGCCTAGCAACGCTGTCTCGGCGTTAGCTAACTTGTTTCGACGAAACCGATATAACCCAAAAACGACGAAACTTTTTTCATGCCTTCTTGCCCGATCATTCGAAAGAGCTCTGGATAACTTGAGTATCTTGACAGATTCTAACGAGCCTCAAGCTCAGTGACAGAGAATCTAAGAACAAACCTACCCTTTAATAAAAAAACACCGGTTACGAACCGGCAACTTGGCCAACATCGTGTATGGATTAGTCATATTTGACGTTTCACAGGCTTTTGACAGATCCAATGAGACATGATCCCAGTTCGAGGTTCTCGATTCTCAGAAGAGAATCGTTACATATCCGATGAAATCGTACGGCAGGCACGTCATGAGGGCGGTGCTACCTCCTTTCTCTTTGTGGCAGTGCTTTGTGGTCGATTTCGTGGATTTCATTTTGGCGCAGGCCGGGTCCTTTTCCCGGAAAATATGTACTCACCGTCGTAGCGTTCCGCTTGCTCAGCCAATTTCGCTTTATAAACGTTGTCCTCCCGTTCCGACATCTTGGATGCTTGTGGATTTCACGGGTAAACGAAAGGTTTCAGGGAAATCACACCAAATACTCGTTTCACCGAAATACGTACACCTCGTCGTACAGCCACTCGCAAGCTCACTGACCAAGATGGCGGCGCCCGCCAACAATCGAAAGCAGTTCCCACTTCGCGCAGCCTCTGCAGACGCTCCACTCGCCATGCGCTCTCGACGTGTATTACTACGCGTGACGTCATCCGATTACCGACGCCGCGCGCATGTCGGTTCAATTCACTGAATATCCGGTAAAACTGTAGAAACAAAAATATCGGCGTATCTATCAGACCGTTCTCCTCTTAATTACGATAAGCGAGGAATTCTTAATATATATTTCATTCATACGTCATAAAATCGATGACGTCTTGGTCTTATCGGAATAGGGAACTAGATGTGAAAAACGCGGAATGAAAGAGAAATTCTTTAATAAATATTTCGTCCTTTTCCATTATACATGTTTCCATTTTTTGATTTAAAGTAATTTCAGTAATAAGCTCTTCTCATGTTTTACGAAAATTGATTTTATTTTTTATAACGGAAGTATAATAAAGGTCATGGATGTTAATGATTTCGCGCGCGTCAGAATGAAAAGCAAACTAGAAAACGAAGCAGAATAACATTCCAATGTATTCCATTGTAGCATGCGAGATATCAAACGATGGCTTTTGGTAATGGTAGGTAAATGGACCGATCATTGGATAGTAATGAAATATTCAATGATAGATATTACCCGTTCAAGATCGTATTTAATTTGTTACAATAAGTCAATACAATTTGTTTGATGAAACAAAAAGAAAACTACAGTTATTTATCATATAAATAATTGCACCATATCTTTTTTTGTGCGACCAACGGGTATTACATAGGAGATGCCAAAAGGCAATTATGTGAATGCTACGAAGATATTTTCTCGACTTTTTGTAGCGAAGCATTTTGTATTTATCGTTCCACACGAATAGCTAATGTACAAGCACTATATAATTCAAACATCTGTTCTATCCGTCTTATTGTATTTTCTTTAAGTTATTTATTTTTATAGTTAATTTGTATTTATATGTATACAGATATATCCGATTATAATCAACTATTAAAATTATAATACAGCCAAATACTTAATTATAACAATCATTGTAGACATTGGTTGCAAGCTAGATGTTCCGTTGAATGCGGTCCTATACAGACTGAAATATATAGTTGTCAATATACAAATACTATGAACGGAACAACTGTATGATGTGCTCATAAGAGGGATATACAATGGGTTTTATTAATTATCATATGTACATACGAGCATACATACATACATACACACATACGTACGTACGTACATACATACAAACACACACACACACATACATACATACATACAGACAGATAAACAGCAAACAAACAAACACACATGCATGCATACGTACGTACGTATACAATCAATCGCGCAGTTTGTACCTGTGTATGGATGTGTGCGTGGCTACATAACGTAGCTTGGAAAAAGGACCTGGGCTTTTAATGAATGTTAATGCTCTGAGTTGAAGCGTTCCCTTAAAAAAAAAGTGAGAAAGAGAAAAGAACTTACTACAACTTATGAGCCTTTAGTGTTACTTTATATTCTCCTTACACTCTTCCCGTAATAATATTATGTTTTGTAACATTAGCTCGACGGAGTGTATAGTAATTAGGCTGGTTAGGTAACCAGTCAATATTTCGTGGAACATTCAAGAGTCTACCTCTGCATAGTAAAATGCAGAATTTTGGAAGCATACTCATTTATACCATCTGCTTCTTCTTTCTTATTTTCACCGTATGTTAAATAGTAACGAATACGCCATTCGAGTAAATCACCGAGATGATGTTTCAACATACTGAATTCTCTCATTGCTACGATCACTTTATCCGCAGGAACATTTCTTTTCATAGCGGTTACAGATTGTCGTATCAACGTAAACGAATGCCACCTCTTATCCAGTTTTTGTGCAAAGGCTAAGACGAGGCAGTCGAATGAACAGTCTGGCCGCACCACACGTATAAATAACCAATATCGTAAAAACATGTTTACCTATTAATATCTACTTTAAATAATTCATTAAGGCTTTAGTTACATCCAACGCGATTATTTCTTACTTATAATTTACTCAGCAATACTATTAAAAATTTAATTTCAATTAATTTTTTTTAAATATCTTCAGCATCGCGTCAAGCATCAAAAATACATTTTACAGTCTATGTAAGTACTTTCCGCGATGGATACATGATAACCATGTTATCAGAAAGTTATGGAAATTTTCCGAAATTGCTATTACGATCGGTTTCTTAGAACTTATAAATTCAGTTCCATTTTTTAAAAAAAGAGAAATTTAAATATACCTAAATTTGTTTAAAACAAATTATGAATACTGTAATTACATTAAGTGGGTTCTCGTATTCAAACTTAAATTCCCAATAACTATAGTTTTAATTTCTAATATATTATTAATGTTCTCGTAATAAAAATTATCATTGTTATTGCTATATCAGTTATGAACTGAATTAACAAAATTTTCGCGCATTATTTGCTTATCATCGTATCTGGACTTCTCGTGAATGTATTATGACACATTTAGCTTAATAATGAAACCTAATAAGAAATACAGGAAATTTTTAAGCCTATACAAACATTGTATGCAAAGCGCTAATTGGGCCATATGGATAGTATATGATAATGTTCTTGGTTGTTTAGAAAAGTGGACAAAAGAGAGGGATGCAGCGGCAATATGATCAGACAAAAGGATGTGTAGGAGAATGGAAATAATGATATACTACAAAACGCTCATTTCATGTGTTAGAATGCCAACTTCGACCAGTTCATTGGAAGAAATAACGACTATACCATGTCCTCTAACAACCCGATTATATCATATCAGCATTTTTTTTCAGAAGCAGTGATCTCTAAATCGGCTATCTTCGCGTAAAACAAATTCAAACATTTCTGCATTGTATATTGGCGGTCACAATATTGATATAATTATATAGTAAGCTAAAATATGTTTGGACATCGTGACCAATCACCTTTACTTTTACATTCCCAGTATTCACCACCGTATACGTAGCACAGACTGTCCGTGTAAGGATCCTGCTCTTTCTTAAACCATAAAGGTTCGTAAGTTTCATATGGTAAACCTAATATAAATTAAATTTTCAATTATAAAATATCTCAATATTAAATAATTCTACCTTAAATTATTTTAGAAAATATATTTTTAGAATACCTTGAACGGCCGCTTTTTCAGCTTCGTGTTCCCTTGCACGTCGAACAGCTCTTTGTTTTTCTTCTAATCGAAGTTTTTCCGCATTCGCTTTGTCCCATTCACCATTTTCCATTAATCTTTGATCAGGCCTAAATCGAGAATCTGTTGGAGCTATACCTTCCTCAGGCTCATTAAGTTGACACGCTAATTCGGTGAAATTATAATACTTTTCGCTATCTTCACTGTGATAGTAGAAATATTATAATGTATGAAAATGTATGAGCTTTCTTCTTTAACATAAATCTTAATTTAATAAAATACTTACGATGGCATACGACGCTTCCAAGCGAGTATGTAAGGCCCTGTTTTGTATACTGGATTGTCTGGTGTACCAGACGTACTGATAACAGGAGCGATTTCTATCTTCGAATCCCACGTACCTTGTACTACCCATTTAACTTCATTACTGGAGTTCATGACTACCCCTTTTACTTTGCGCTGACTATCTCTCGAAAAGTATGAATAGGGCGTGTATTTCAAATGGCACTTGATACCTTGTTTGTGATTCACAATATCTGTATCACCACTTTGATCAACCCATAATTTTCCTACTATAATATTGTGTACCGTAGTAGTAACTTTTCGCCACGTGTAGTGATGTGTACCACCTTCCATTTCAAGATGAGCAGTTCCTAATGGTATTACCTATTGAGCCATAACATAAATGTTGAACGTTTGTTTATAATATTAGAAAAGGTTGCTTCTTTAGTGATTTACAAAAAATACCTGAAGGTATTTCCCACGGAATTTAGATGCCATGGTGAACTCTTGCCAACAACGCCACTTTCGGCCTTCGCAATGTTGCGCTAACATTGGAGGGTGATGAGATACTTGTTCTGAAATCGCACGCCATCCTAAATCATCAATTCGATCGCACTCATACGTTTCACCTAATAAAGGATTAAAAGGCTTGCCAGTTCTGGAAGCAGTTGTGGAATAACTAGATATGGTAAATGCAGCAACATAAGCCATTTGTTCATAGCCATCTGTACATTCTGCTGCCCTGTAAGAGATCAAAATAGATATTTTTTCTTTCTTTTTTATACACAATAAAATAAATAAAAATTGAGATAAAATATACCTGTCAAGAATATCTGCATATTCATAATCTTCTGTAAGCCGTTGAAGCATACTAAGCGGCTCAGAAAAATTGACAGGCATTGGAATTTTTGACAAATCTTTGCCAATGCAATTTTTCATAATACTCCATAAATTTAATGGATAATTTGGTTTCTCAGGTACTCTAGTTCTCCGTTTTTGTTTAAAACCCGTTACCCCGGTGCTGCCACTGCTGCCATTGTTAGACTCCCAATTTGTCTGATACAAAATGGATGAAATTACATAAAGATAAATGAAAAGTCACTTTAATTAAAGTTTGATAATCAAATGGTAAGCAAAATTCAATTACATTGTCCAGATTGTCAGTATTCGCAGCAGTGGTAGGAGTTACTACTGTAGAATCGGTCACAATGCGAAAGGAATTTGTGGTAGCTGTATCTGACAAAGGCAAAGGTGTCTGATCTCCTTCTGAACTAGAGCCATCGTCACTACCTTGAGAATCAGTTCGATCTCTTGAATTATTTGCTTGGACACCGGGTATACTCAAAGTAAAAGTATCAGATTCTTGTGCATCATAAAACTCAACGTTATCTTCTTCGTCTTCTGATGGGGAAGTTGTGACTGTTGTATCTACAAAGATAACCAAAATTTTGCTTAGTTTGACTGAATGGTTAATTAAATAAGTAGCGATAAACGTATATATGCAAAGCTAAATGAGATTTAGTTAATCAATAAAACAGAGAGAGAGTTATTCAATTACAATCTTACAGCAAACTTTATAATTGAAAATGGAGATAAACCTTTATATATCATGACTCATATTCCTTGTTAGGATTAGAGATAAAACACGAATACATAAACATAAAATACAATTAAAGCTATTATTAATATTACGCAATGGAACACATTTCGCGCCAACGAAAAGTGTAACACAAAGTGAGAAATTTATTGAACCTATATAACCGCGCATGCCACTGCTCAAATTTATTTCACTTTACTTCTCTGCTTTGAAATAATTCTTCAACCCCTCCCCTGTTCTTATTATTTGTATCACTCCCCTTCCTAACCGATTGAATCGTGGTATGACAACTGGCTGTTGCCATTAAGTTGTACCGTCCTCTACCCCCTCCAAACTCGGTCCACACCTGCAGTACTGGTTAAAGTAACGAATAATGAATCACTAAAGATGCTCGTACACTGTGATTTTTTTTATAGGCAACTATAATGTACCACCCATTAGGTTATTCTACGTTCGAGAATAAGTTCGGCTTTCTTATATATTTTGGCCCTTGCTATCAATTTGATTGAAGCTGCGGACCGTTCTAAACCCGTTGATGATAAACTTCTTCCCTTCGCCCCGTTTAACTATCAGTTTAGCATCTTTGCACTGATCCTCTCGTAGCACAATCGTCGATGATTTCGACGCTCGATTCAGCTTTATCACATCGAATTTAATGGTAAAGTCGCGAAAAAAAGCTGTCAAAAAAATATTCACACAAAACGGAAATTTGCAAGGCCATCTGAGTCTGATGAAGTACTAAACTTGGGAGAAATGAAAGCACACCCGTGCATGTGTATATTATGTATATATATCTCTAGATGTATATATATATATATATGTACATATAAGCCTTGTATACATTACTGTAATATGCCATACAATATATGTAGTAGAATATAGAATATACTGCACGTCTTGCATGCATAGACTTTAGGCTGCGTAAGTCGCGACACCGTTCAAAGCAAATAGAGTTTCACGACTGCCATCTGGTTAAAGAACGATAAGGCACTCGAAGGCGCGAAAAATCAAATTCACGTGCTACATAGCTAAGCGTATGATCAAACAGTCGGTATATTAAGTAAGGTGAAACTATGCAGCTGTGCACTATTATCTAATGAATACAGCATCTCTCACTCGGTAGATACACACTCATGTGACCATGTGTATTTCATTTCTATTAGAATACACATACATTTCTATTAGAATCTCAGGTCAATGTTACAGAATTAAAAGGCCTATAGCACAATCAGAGCATTGTGTTGCGTACAATGTACAAAGGTAAAAGCTCAGCACAGTGTGCAAAATGAACGAACACACGAGTCCGTCTTTCTTAGCATCGTTACACACAACGATTGTTCGCAAACGCAACACTTGCATCAAAATGTTAATTACAGCATTAGCAATTGCGTTAATATAAAAAAATAAATTATTACGCGAAGCTCTGTGTCCCCCTGCTGGAGCTGCCGAGGGTAAGGCATGTTGCGCAGCCTCTTCTAAGTGAGAATGTTGCCTGGCCAATTGCTCGACCATTTTTTCTATTCGCACTTTCTGGTCACGCTCGTGCTGCAGCATCTTTTTCCATTTTGGTTCCTGCTGCTGCGCTAGTTGCAAATAGTCGTGACTTGCCTGAAATCAGAATTAGTTCTCCATGTGAGTTTATAAATATACATATACTTCAAAAATCAATATCTTTCATATAATATTCAGATTTTTATAATTTTATAAATTTAATGGAAATAGAAATAAATATTTACTTGTATTCTATAAACCAATAACATAAGCAACTACACTGATAAATTAAAAATTGCTTAGAAATATTAATTAGCACATAAGGAGAAGTGTTTTGAACCTAATATTTAGCGACAAAGCAGCACGGTTGCTACGCGCAGCGAATGAGCTAATTTTATACATCGTTGGCCAGAAATTTTCATCTGTATATTAGTCTTAACGATGGCCTTTCAACTTACATTAACCATAGCACCGGCCGCGATGCGAAAGAGCGTGGCTCGTTCACTGACTGTCTTGACTTTCGCAGCTAGTTCAGGCGACGGAGGCTCCAACGTTTCGAGCTCGTTTAAAACTCGCTGAAGCATAGTCCCTTTCTTTATCAGTAAATCATTACAGGCCTGCAAGTTTTCTAAGCGCTGCGATAAGTCCTTCACAGTAACTTGTTCTGGTTTTTGACTATCATTATCCTGAAATTCTTCCTCCTCTTCTTCTGAAACAAATTTTACTTTACATAACGTAACTGTTTTAACGTCCTCTAAGAGCAATTTAACTCTCATTCAACTCAATATTTTATTAAAGACAACGGGGAGTCTTTCATTGTCTATGATACTTTAACAAAAGAGAACGTGACTATGATTCAATATCGTCTTCTACAATTACATATGATTCAATATCATTTATTAAATTGCTAAATCAATTTCTTTTGAGGTACAGGATGAAGATAAAATAGATAGACAAAGATATCTGTGTACAAATATATAAATATTGAATGTCTTCTCTATCAATGAAAAGGAAATGTTGTGTAACAACAAAAATCGATAACAAAGGAAAACACAATAAATGTAGATCAAGACGTGTTTGCTTTCCTTTTTGTTTTGCTTATCATCCAGGCTTCCTCGTGCGTTATCTTTTACTGAAATGCTTTATTTGTGTAGAAAAAGTTAAGTATTCAAGAAAACAAATTTATAAATTTATAATAATACAATTTCATTGGAGATACCAATTATTATGCTCTAAAGGTTGCTGATCTTTTTAGTAATATTATAAATTGTATCTCGTATGGTAGGCATGATCATTATGTTATTGGTATATTAAGAATATTTAGCAAATAATTTGTAAAATTCACAACTACAAAAAATGAAATTCATTGTAAAAGTGAAATATTATGATCAGTATTCCATTTGGAATATTTATGCATTCTGTGCATTTTTAAAAATTCCGCAGTCTAACCGTTAGTTAACAGATACTGCAGGGACGACCAGTTTCCATAAAGAATATTTGAGCGTATCTTTCAATGTTTTAGATAAAAAAAAATAGCAATGAAAAAATATAAATCTACTCATCTCTAATTCTAAATTACAATTAAGATTTTCATGATTACATAATTCTATCTCGCGTCGATTAAATCATCATTTATCTTCGTGAAAAATTGCCAGGCTGTCAATTGCGTGAATGTTAGAAGACTTACTATAGACAATTGCCTTTAATGCTATTTCATACGGTTCGCAAACTGTTAATAGATTCATTGATTCTTCAACTAGCAAATGATTCCTACTCAGTATCAGTAGGCAGTAAATCATAAGATAGAAAAAGTCAGTCAGAATCATGCGACTCTAAATCAAAATCGTGTATCGTCTACAGAAGATATTATATATAATTACTCAGTTATATATTATTAAACTGCTAGTGTGATTTACGATCGACTGATATCGTCTGCAAACCTAATATTCGCAATAAGAGACACCTACTGCTCAATCAGTCTAATAAATACGACCATCGTCGTCCTTTAACGAAAATTAGATTTCCTATGGAACTCAAAGTTAAAGAGAGCGTGATAAATTCCATTTTTAGAAATAACGAAGTCACTTCTCTTTCCAGACGACTGAGCTTCTTCATTTCCTCGTTTGTTAGAAGATCAAGACGGAGAACTGTTTTGAGGAGTGTTTACAGCCCCATGAATCATTCGTTTACAGAAATGAAAAGCGGTATTGTTACTAACATTATTTAAACTACATTTCTGCGCAATTTAACATTTTTCAGCTGCTGAACTTCTCCTGTTAGTTCCAAGTTCCAGTCCAATTTCTCACCCTTTTTCAGCTACAGTAACTTGCAAAAATATTTAAACAATTACAACAATTCTTTACAAATAAATTATGTATGAATAAATTATGCAGAAAACATCTTGAAATTGCCTTCACACCCTTAATAAGATACGACTATCAAGATTGTAGTATAAATTGTACGTAGAAATGTACATAGAAGTCACAAGGAACTTAATGTTTTGCAGAGATCGCAAAAGTATTTAAACGTTCAATTATCCATTATATTCATAAGCCTGAATATTCAGTGAGACCATTTTTAACACTTACTGTACAATGGCTATTCATACCGTGTACCAACTATTTACTGAATTTATGTTTCCAATAGATGCCTTGCAACTTCTGTATACATTACCAGATCGGTTTCAAATTTTACCACTATAATTATAATAGCAGTATTTCATTACGGTATTAGCGAAATTCCAAAATGTGTCGTGTACAATTTTCTCTGATAAATGTTGAAATATTTTGACGAGCCACTGTAGATACATAATCGATAAAGATTGACGATTGATTCTCTCTCTCCCCCTGCCCCTCTCTCTGGTGAACGCCTGATAGAAAATGGATGATATTTCGTTGATACAGACCAGATTCCATCGCCTGGATGGCCTTGGCCTTCGCCAACTCGAGGGCCGTGACCCATTGCTGACGTTCTACCTCTGTCGCCGCCTTGATATGGAAGGTTTGCGTGCCACCGTTGCTCACAACGAACGTGCAAGCGTCGACGGTGTGTATTAAGGCCCCATGCAAGGATATCGTGCCGCGGCACGTGTGCGACATCTCCGTGGGATTTCTAAACAGAGAAGGAAAATAGCGACAGTTCTCCGGACATATTCTTCAATCGATTGAGAACCGAATGACACAGAGAAAGACAGACGTGAGTTTGCAAAATTAGTCCGTTTGCTGCGTCTAATGCAAGCCTGAGGTTTATCCAAGCCAAAAATAAAACACTTTTGATTCGCCCCAGAAATGATTACACGTAATTAGATTATACGCAGGCACGAGGTTGTACATGTTACCGTGAAAGTAATTAATCCTTCCGACTCTCTCTCTCTCTATCATTCTCTGTCTATCTCGGAAAACTTGGTCCTGTCTTGAGCAAAAATTTAGATCTGTTACAATAAATAAGATAATCAAATAATTTGTAGTTTATGAGATTTATTTTTGTAACGTTTTACTTTTCTAATTATCAACTTGCGACTTGTGAAATTTTAATAATAATATTAGTTCAACTGTACAAGAAGGATCTAATATTTGTTCAGTTAGACGAGTAGATCGTTTTACTGTGAACTTCAGCTGAAACGAGGCGACAGAGTAGGCCTAACTCTACAGTAACACGAAACTTGTGCAAATAAAATCTCTTTAATCAGGTTGGTGTATATAAAATTTGGTTTCTTTAAAGACTTTTATAGACCAATAAATCTAGTCTATGGCCTTATTGAGGTTTTATCTGAACAAAGGAAATTTTATATCCACCATCTCCTCATCTTTTATATCCTAGGTTCTATCTGATGACTAACCGTAGCTCCTTGCAGTGATTCTATGAAACCGTAAGAGATTTCTACAGAACCATGCTATGGGACTATCTATCTATTATATTGAACTATCAAACTAGATACTTTCACCGTAACATGTACAGCGTAGCAAACGAGATGAACACACGACAGTCTGTGTTAATCTGTGGCACTATGGTATGAATACTCAAAGAGCTTTGAAAACGAAGTTCGTGTAAATAAAATTAGTAGGATCGATTAACTCTTTTTCCAAGCAGTCCCATTACCATTTGTCCGACTATGACACCACCATATTTTCTTACACACGATCTACAAAAAAGGAACCCAATGGTGTAATTTGTGTGAAGAGAAAACAAAAAGGAGTACAGGAAAAAAAAATAAAGAAAGAAAGAATGTACAATGCTCAATAGCCGGCCTGATGATTGAAAGAAGGGGAACAGATAGCTCGCGGATCATGTCATGCACTTTAGGGTCAGTGGAATTAAATCTAACACGCAAGGGTTCGAGACTTTGTACACGATGAAAGAATAATCATACTCATGCTAACGCGTTCAGAAATTATTATTGCATATTGTCCGCATAGACCACAGGCATTCGCGCAAAATTTGTTTCTTCTGGTTTTTTGATTTTCTTCCTCCTTCCACCTATTATGATAAAAATTTGTAGAACTCGTCATTGTATTTCGAAACTATTTGACAGTAAGTAAGTAATCTTAACTATGTGTTTTATTGCAGTGTGAGGTACATGTACTTATGTGATTCAAATCTATCGATTGTAGAGAATTCGTATGTGTATTCGATGAGCGAGGGAGGTGCGTGTATATAAAACGTAGGAACATAAATAGTGCGCATAAGTAAAACATCGAAAAAGCAGAACAACGAATAAAAAATACATATCCATAAAAATAATCGCATCTCATCGTTCTATTGTCGTTCTGTTGGAAATTGTTTCAAGTGTAACGAGTAAACGATTAGATAAAATGACTGGGCTAAACACAACAATCTAGTATAAATTGAGAGAAAATTAAAGTACAAAGTGTATCTTGGAGGATCTGATATATGCTTTTACTAATCGGTGATCTTAAACAATTGATCGGTTATCAATGTTATTAAATATTGACATTTAAATAACAAGGCTATTCTTAATTTTAAAAAAATAAACTTACTTTGCTAATATTAAAAGAGATATTACATCAACAAAAGATTATTACGTCACTGTTTGAATATTACGGAACCAAAAGTAATAGAATAGGAAGAATAAATTCTGCATGCGTTATGTAAAACAGGGAATAAGTTGACCGAGGAAAATTCGCATTAACTGCATCAACAAGAATTAATCAGTGAAATAAATATTTGTTTCCTCTCTTGGAACTATTCGACAAATTAAGATTATCGGTATTCCTTAATACCAGCTCATCTATTCGTGCTATAATTATTTCTTGGAACATTCCCAACGAGCCAGTAAAAGCTTTACACGGTCTGCAAAGACCTTCGGAATACCTCCTCAACAGAACTGGAACTATTAGACAATATAAAGCAGTGTGTGTGTTTTATATTTGTGTGTGGTAAACATGTATATATGCACGTATATATGTACACATAGAACATAAAAAATATACAAATTTTACCACCTTTTTAGAGTAACTGAGATTTAATTAAGAAGAGAGGGGTGGGCTGAGGAGAATCGGTCTGTAAAATTAGATCTATGATAAAAGGGTAAGAAATGGACAGGAAGCAAGTAAAATTATTAGGAATATTGACAATGTTGTATTAATAATACGTAGCTCAAATATATATATACATATATATACACATATACATATACATATATATAATATGGCAAGGACTGTATAATGAAATGAAAATGAAAACTCGAACATCGTCTTTGTCTGTTTTAATTAAAAAGTTTGGTTCAAAGAATAGTCAGGATATTTCGGTTTTTTCGATAATTTTACTTACTCGGAGGCTCTGCCAGCCTTCCGCTTGCGTCGTGTTGATATCTTTGGCCCCCCTGTTGGTTCAGCCCTAAACAGTCCATAAAACAAATAGACCCTATTCACATTGTGTAATATTGTATCGAAGCGATAATTGTTTTTATCTGTTTCGAGAAAAAATTGTATCTTTGTCGCTGTTTATCCACAAATTTTCGCGATATAGCGATGTTCCTTTTCTTTCTTTCATATTTCGTTTCTTGATTACTTTCTCTCTCTCTCTCTCCCTCCCTCCTTCCTTCTCTCGCACTCTCTCTCTCTCACACACATATACACACATACATTCACTCAGTCTCTTTTTCTTTCTATTCTCTCCTGTTTACATAGCAATATAGCCAACAGTGCAACCATCACGTTCGTGCGTTGCGTGTACATACTTTGTGCGAGAAGCAGTTTCACCGATCAAGAAGTTTAAAAAATTCGTGTAAAAATAAAGTTGCAGGACATTCTGTTTTTGCAATTTGGAAAGGCATTGCAAACTCAAATCACACAACTGTGCCAAGCGGAAAATTAAAAGATGTGGGCATTGCATGTTGTCAGGAAACGCGCATGTTCTAAATATAAAGAAATAGAATAGTGGAATCATTGACATATACGTTATACTCGTTTAGAACTATCTCACCTGTATCCACGACCGGTAACTGTGAGACCGGGGTGACCTAAGTTTCGTCCGCGGAAATAAAACGTTGCAACACTTTTTACGTGACTAACGATGGTTAAATAATGTTTAGCGATTTTTTATTCTCCCACATAACTATATACAAAAGTAAACCAAAAATCATTCAATGTAAAGTTTCGCTGTACTGGAAAAAAAGAATAGTAAAAAGGCAAATATGCAATAAATCTTCTCTGATGCGTGTGATATATATAAGCGAATATGTGTGTATGTGTGTGTTTATGTGTGTTTATATATATACACACACATATATATACACACAAAAAAAAATATGGTCCTTACGACCAACCACTCTTTCTTTCAATGCTTTTCAACCGTTTTAACGTAGATCTCAATGTGTTCTGCGGCATGTACATGCTCAAGGATGTTGCTCAAACTAAAATGGATAAGTATGGAATATGTAAATATGAGTTTTGGATAAAATCATGATTAAGATTCAGTTAAATATACTTGGATAAACCATATCAATAATATCCATGATCCAGTCTTCATTGGTTGCTTATATACATGCAATTTCAAACTGTTAAATGTTTAGTATTGTATTTCACTTGTTGTGTTCTTAAATATCAACTGTTTAAGTCATTGACAGAATCACAAGCATGATCGAACACTATGTCAGATACGTAATCCAAAGCTGTTCCTTAAATTTTTCAATGGAAGGTCTTTTTCTTTAACCCATAATTACATGATGACTTAGTATCATATTTAAGTTGAAAAACAATATTTGTACTTATAGCATTACATATATAATACACAAGATGAAAGCATACGCATGCAGTTGTAAACATGCATGTGTTTATAAGCATAACATTATGCTTATATGTTACATTTCATAGAAATAATAGATTCATTTAAGAAATTAATACCTTTTCTTTGTTTAACTAGAAATAAAACATTATACACTAAACTCAATGTGGCTATATTTTCATCTAATATATATATGTAAATAATAAATACCTGATTAAGGTTATATAGCTATGACAGTAATCATTACAATTTCTTTTCAAATTTTACTCCGATATAAAATCAACTTGAAAGTGTGAGATTCTATTAGAAACTATACATACAGTGCTTTGGTAAGTACGTAATAATGAAAAAAAGGGAACAGCTCTGTATTGTATCCAAATAAATTTTCTCTGTCAATAATTGTTATTATGCTGTTGGAAATCACATCACGGGATGGGAACCCGTGTTAAAATAATCACGTTACGAATAGAAATCGCATTGATTTTCAGCGTGATTGAACACGCGACTAAAAGTGAAGGTAAACTTAAACGAAAGTAACTGACACGTATAAAACTACCTGTAATACGACAGTAGGCCATTTGACAGGACGAACCATCTTCGTTGATAACCTTTTAAATAATTAGTCCATTTAAAGAGCCAGCCTTTCATCTCCTGTGTACCATGTTGCGCCTTCGAATCACCCATTTTAGTATATGTTGCGTGTTCGCACGTGTTTTTCCTGAAATTACAATGCACTCCAATATCTGCGTACACATCACCCGTATCGTACAGCCACCATTTTGGTATTTTTCCAGCCCACAGACTGTACGCTCTTAGATCGAAATTCGTACTTATACACACTGTTTGTTAGTCGCAATAACACCAGCAGCGATACCAACAGACTCGAAGAACGTGCCTTAAAAGCACGATATTTGGATATAGTATGGGTCTCCCCTTTTGCACAGCGTGGTAACCTGCCACGTTCCTTAGTGACGGCGCCTAACCTTTATTACCGAGTCACCTATATAATGTTCGTGTATACGAACACATACGAATTTGATTACGGGTAATCTGTGATTTTGCAAATTTCTTCGATTCGTTCTCCTTCTATCTTTCTCGTTATTTTTCATGAGAAAAGATCGTTTCAGTGTATCACAAACATATATAATAATCGATAGCTTATGCGATGATAAAAAACCTTTACACGATGAATTTCAAGAGATAAATTGTAATAAATGTTTTTGCAATATGTAGCATATGTTGTCTTTGTTCTCTTAGCATTATTTGGACTACATCGAAACTAGGTTGTAAGTTAACGAAAGAAGTTACTAGTTGTTATCGAAACGAGAAAGATCGTATTGGGTCACTGTCATTCTTGACGTTTTCCTATTTGATCTTAAAATGAGAATTCTATACATGTCACATGTGTTAAAGTCATAGTCGACGGTGCCAAAGTCAAACAATGGAACATACATATAATTATTTAACGTCATACGGATAGATTTATCACGCGACAGGAATCTAACAAAATTCTTTTTTTACGTACTTTTTAGAACGAACACGCCAACGAAAAGATATTCGTTCTGTCATTTGGCGAAATATGCGTACGTTCTGCTGGAGCGAATTGCCCGAAATGTCATGAAGAAGCACTCAGTACACTCTTCGATTAGATGTTTGATACTGACCATTATCTTCAAATGAAACCAAGCTCTTAATTTATCTGAGCAGATCACACGAGTAAGAAGTGTTCGAGTGCCTCTTCGTTTTACCGTACGAAGAGTATATTACGAATTTCGATGTATTAATAACTAGGTAGTCACCTCACGTATTCGTGTATATATACGAAACACAGAAATACGAAAACTTCGATCGACTACATGTATTAATCGTTCGATTCAGATAATTTAATGTTTTTTATTTCGATAAGGTTTAATAAGCAAAGTTATGAAAGATAGGGTTCAATGTTATTTTACTTTATCGATAATATAAAATCGAATACCAACGTTACCGACTCAACTCCCATCATCCATCATCAAAAACGTGCTAAAATCATCACTGTAAATCACAGAGGACGCAAAAACCACTACTTCTTCTCAGTCGGTATTTTAGTACAAATGATACAAATTCTCCTAAGATATTACATATGTGTTATATTTAGTTTATGATTGTAAGTTTTAATTTCATTGAATCAAATCAAAATTTAAAATATTTCTTAATCTGTAATACGAGTCACCTTTCGTTCCCTTACTTCGTATATATATATAAAACAGTTTATGATATGCATATATATTTCCTCTTTGATATTTCTAATGAGAACTTATTTTTAAAATAAAGCTATTTTTAAACACTTTTGTTAAGTGTTTTAAGATTCTCATAAATATAACTACTAATATAGTCAAAAATTTAATAAATAAAATGCTAAGTTATATAGACATATTATTTTCTTACGATAAATTATCCCCAAGATTTATATATATATATATATATATATATATATATATATATATAAATACATATGCTCTATTGACGTAATCTAAATTTTCTTGAAATTATGAAGAAAAAGGTAAAATGTACAATAAAAATCCCTGTTATAACTCAATACTTAAAAATTGTAAATAACAACTAATGTAAATTTACGATACTTTCTTTTAAATTAAATATACTCTTTGTAATTAAAGGGATATAATCATTCTTTCACTATATTATAATATACGAAATATATAACTATTACATAATAAAACACAGTTTCGTGCGCCGACTGTTGCATGTTTCAACGTGAAATTCATTATTGGAAGATAATATTAGAAATTCGTCGAAAATCCCTTTTGTACATTTAAAAAAAAAGTATTGCTTATTTAAAATAAATGAAACGGATGTACATGCTGCTTGTTACTGCCTTGCTATTGTAGATATTAATTTGTTAAAGTTAATGCATTTCGAACACCCAGTAGAGAATCTTGACGCAGGTCTGCGCCTGTCAACCAACAGTTGACCTGTGTAGTTAACTGTGGTAGTTGACCGATCGCGCGCTAATATACTTTTCTCGTGTTTTCGTATTCTCTCGTGACTTTTACTCGTTATCACGGAAATCGTGAATACATGAGGTGATGAGAGAACGTACAAAAGGGCCAGACTTCGGACCGCCCAGGTGAGATGTCTGGGTCTCTAAAATATCGCGTCGAGACATAATCTGGGGTAAGGGAGTAGCAACCTCTTGGGGCCACAGCTAGTCACGTGACCCTTCTGTTTACCAAAATGGTGTACATCTATGTTTTACAAATAATTTTCATTTCTTTCTAATATCTGTTCCATTCACTTATGATACATTCAATGAAATGGCAGTGGAATTGTAGTAAGCTTACTGCTAGCGTTAACATCTTGTAAAAGGGCAATCGTAGCTGATATTACATTTGCACCGCGTTTGGTTGTTACAAACGAGTGTAGCGAAAGTTTGAAAGTAGCTGTACGAAAGTGTCTTCCGCGTCTAATATCTCGGTGGTTTTTATTGATGGACGTGAATTATTCTGAGTTATTACGAGGATTCCGAGCGCGTTTTCTCACGATGCGATCACTGCCATATTAGTTACACAACTCTTCGAAAACTCATAAAACTCATTGACCTATTGAATTACTATTTTTTTTTTTTGCGTTCCCATTTTAGATGACTGGACTCCGTATCTTTATGTAATTACCTTGGTAGTAATTTTGATTGTTTTATTTCGTCGTTTAATATCACTGATGTTGTATTTTTGTTTTATTTTTTAAAGGGGGTGACCGAAGTTACACAAGGCCTAATTTCATTACTGACAATGTTGAATGCACAGCGTTGCAGGTACAGCAGCTATGTATTATGTGTATTTCTGTTTTGGAGATTTTTATGTTGTAGATGTTAACGCGTTATATTTATAGTGATTACAGATGATCTCTGATGTAGGTTAGTGCGAGCAGAAAGCACTTTCAAATAGGACATCTAAATGTCAGAAGGTGTCCTAGCATAGCGTTTCATGCTTTGGCCAGGCATTTTTAAAGATGGCCACGTATCAAGTTGACTATCAGTGGTTAGTCTTACAATTAATATTTATTTTAGAATCAAAATATTATTGAGTAATAAACTAAGTAGTACTTGATTGAAGTTAATACTGGTGTTCAACGGTCATTTACCATTTTAGGGCTTATACCATAATGGATTCATCTAGAATATCCACTTTCCTAATATCAATTTTATTGATAGTCTATGGCAGTTTCCGATCTCTAAACATGGAACAGGAAGCTAGAGAAAGAGAAAAAGAAAAGGAACGTGGTAATTTATTGACTGGAATTTTGAGTAACAGCAGCACAGCAAATGCAGATGGTGCTAATGGAAGAGTTCAAACACTAAATACAATGCATGCTCTTTGTCTACCTCTTGGTGCTTCCATTTCTCTACTCGTCATGTTTTTCTTTTTTGATAGCATGCAAATGCTTGTAGCAATCTGTACAGCCAGTAAGTTTCATAGAATGATAAATTTTATGATTATTATTATCATTCATATAAAAAACAGCATCTAATCAAGGATACTTATTTTGCAGTCGTAGCTGCAGTTGCATTGGCATTTCTTCTTTTGCCCATGTGTCAATATATCATTAGACCATGTTCGGATGGTAATAAAATATCCTTTGGTGTCTGTGGAAGGTTTACTGGTGCAGAATTACTTTCATTTTCATTGAGTGTGAGTATAGTATGCATTTGGGTACTGACTGGGCATTGGCTACTCATGGACGCAATGGGTATGGGACTATGTGTAGCATTCATTGCATTTATTCGATTACCTAGTCTAAAGGTATCCACCATACTCTTAACTGGATTACTCATTTACGATGTCTTCTGGGTTTTCTTTTCATCTTATATATTCAGCACAAACGTAATGGTTAAGGTAAGTTTGAACAAATTTGTGATAAATGAACGTTTGTATTAAAATGTTTTATATATTATTATTTACACAGGTAGCAACTAGACCAGCAGATAATCCAGTGAATCTTGTGGCTAGAAGGTTGCACTTAGGCGGTGTAGCAAGAGAAGCACCAAAACTTCCTTTACCTGGGAAATTAGTGTTTCCATCGATGCATCAAGCAGGACATTTTTCAATGTTAGGTCTTGGCGATGTCGTTATGCCAGGCCTGCTGCTTTGCTTCGTTTTACGATATGACGCGTACAAAAAGACTCAATTGTTGCCCGGTGGTTGTGAAACAGGAGTTCCACCGCCACGACACATCAATCGCATTAGTTATTTTCATTGTTCACTCATCGGTTATTTTCTTGGTTTACTTACTGCTACTGTAAGCTCTGAGGTGTTCAAAGCTGCGCAACCTGCCTTATTGTACCTTGTGCCCTTTACTTTATTGCCATTGCTCACAATGGCATATTTGAAGGTATTTTTACTTAGTACTTCTAATTTCTTTTTATGTAAACGACGTAAATTGTAACGAATGTGATATTTACAGGGAGATTTACGTCGAATGTGGAGTGAACCATTCATATCTCAACAACCTTCCAAACACATGGAAGTTTGACAACAGTCATGGGTTTGTGTATATTACACATTATGGGAGGAAAGCTACTAATAGAATCCCATTGTCACTTATCATAACGTCCTTATTTTTATCAATGTCATTTAATGTAAGTAATTTCTTTTTACACGTGCGTCTTTTAATGCCACAATGCAAATTACGATTTAATACATGGGAAACATAAAGGTATACTACACTACGACATTGATTTAATATGACATTAAAAATACAATACAAATTACGACAAAGTTTTTTTATTAAAGTGACGGATAAAGCAATTTTTGGAAAGCGTATTTAGAATACTGTCTATTATTAATATGTCATTGGTATTCATTTTGTGTCTTAAATTCGATGTTGAGTAAATGAATGAATTATGTATAACAGATAAAGTAAATGGTAAGATAATATACCGTTTACTAATTACTCTTTCATGGTTTAGTAAATACGTAAAAACGTGTTCTGAAATTCACTTAAAAAAAAACGGATAGGTATCTCTTTCTTTTTTTTTAGTTTTACAATGGCTTTACTATACAAATTTTTAATATTTCATAATACACAATTTTTGTATTCCTTCTTTTTTACACTAAACCAATAACACATATACATATTAATAATTTTGCTATAACTCTGTTATAAATGTGTGTGATATTCTCTACGCAGAAAGGTTCTTTTTAATTTATTGTTCAATCAATATCAAACTAATTGTATGTAACGTGTAGTTATGGATAGAGTAATTTAATAATTATTCGACGATTTCCATGAAAATCTAGTGAACGTATGTGTGTAGGTTGTGACTTTCTTTTACTTGGAGCTAGCATTGAACAGAGCATTCTCTACACAAACGTGTATATAAATTTTGGTTTTTATAAACTTAAGAATAAAAATTTACAGTTCGTTATTAGGATAAACAGCAAGCATTTCAACTTGCCAAACATCTTGCTAACTTTGTACAGCACGATGTAAAATTGCAAACAATTTTTAGGGAAATGAAAAGTGGATGTTGTAGAATTTTATTGTCAACAAAAAAAAAAAAAAAAAAAAGAGTAAATTGCGTATTTGTGTCTTGATTTTCAAGGACTATTTCGTGATAAGAAAGAAGGATTTATGATGGAGAAATAGAGTGTTTTAACTAAGCTCTTGCTATGGATGGGCACCAGAAAGACTTTATATGTTTATTTAGAAACAAGACTGAAGAAGAGAGAGTAAATTGTATGAAAGCCAACATATTTAGAGGTCTCTCAAAAGATATAATTAATCAATCTTTTTTTGTTCAATTTTTCTCAATTTATAATACCATAGATTGATATGAAACAACATAATATGATATATAATACAATATTACGCAACGTGTCACAAAGTAAATTAATTGCTTTCATAATTCCTATTATTTACCGTAGATTACGAAGAAATCTAGAATCTAAAAGATGTTAGTTGTTTACTGTTTGTTTTTACAATACTTTATTCATCACATTCTAAAGATTACGAACGAATTACATATATGTATATTTGAATTTTGGTCTGTGAATATATTTTATGGATAAGAATATTTTAAGGAAAGCGATGCGTTTTTTAATCTATAATGTAATCTGTTTTGCACCTAGAATGGTATAATATGATCATAGGTGCAGTAAATCATTGGGTACAGAAATACTATATCCTGTACACTTGTATATTGAGATAGAAAGTAAACTCTAAACTGTAACGCGGACAAAGGAAAAAAGAAAAGAATATTATACTTGCAATCTTGTTCATTATAAAAATTTCGATATTTCATTTTTCTTTTAAGTATCTTGTCCGTATGTTTATAAGGTTAATAGATTAATGTTAAATTAATATAGATTAATGTACAAACACTAATAATTCTAAACTTTAAAAAAAAAGAACAAAAGATTGTTTGCATATGTAATTGTTTTTATTTTTTTTCTCTTGCTTGTGTTAACGTAGATGAAAGGAATTTAAGCAACTTATACGATATATTAAATATTACACTGATAAAAATACTCCTTTTTATACAATCGAATTAGTTTTTGTATAAAATTGTGATTCTTCCTATACTTTATTCGTTTACCTGTCCATAGCACAAGCAATTTATTCTTATTCATTACTCGTCTAGATGAAGTAATCTTTGGATGAGTCGTACAGAAGAAATATCTACATATTTCTCTCATAAGATATAAAGATATAAGTGACAAAGTATATTTTAACTACTTCCGTTGTAAACATAAAAGAAGAAGACTTGAGATCATCCATAAACTGGATGAGTTATCTGCGTTCTATTAAAGTTCAGAAAGCTTAAAACTCATTTTATGGTTTGTTCTTCTTTCTATTTCTTCTTTTCCTTTTTTTATCTACAATATAGGGTTAATGTTTTCATAATGTACATTTTGAGTTCTTTTATTTCATTGAATGTACATACATACTATACTATGTTAACTCTATGCATTAATTTTGTATCGTCAATTTTTCGTTCACTTTGTAATCAAAGATGCGATTTATTGAATAAAATTTTGTTTCAAAAAATTTAAGTATATAGTTAAACATTTTAGTTAAAAAGAGAAAAAACCATGATGTATATCTTTATATAAAGATATCGTGCAATAATAAAATGTGTTTCAATGCTTTCGTTATTAGGGCTGCATCAATAAATTACTTTTTCATATAGGGAAATGATTGTATCGTGTTCTTGCTTTAATTCTCTTCTTTAATTCGTATTGTTTTTTTTTTGTACAAACATAACTTAACGCATAACAATATAGAAAATATCGATCGATAAGATTATAACTTAGTTTATGGCGAAAATGAAAGATGTGTAAAATTATATTTTTTCCTTTTTTATAAACTTACGTAACGAGCCACGTTTGAATTAACGAGAGTCTTCAAGTCTGATGGATTATTTATTTTGACTAGGATAACAAGTTTCAGAATGGGAAGCATGTACATAAATAACAGACTCGACTGTCCTTCAGTTTTCCCACAAACTAAGTGACAAAAAAATGACATATATTATATATATATATATATACATATTAGTGATACGATGTATGAAATAAAAAGAAAGGTAAATGAGAAAAATACATTTAAAAGAAGAAATCGGGAATTATAAGTCATAAATAGAATATAATTAAATGCTAAAATAATATAGCTAATATACTTATAAGAGCACTTTGCTTGTACTGTTGCAATTCTCGACTTGCATGTGTACAGCTATGTACATTTTTATATATAATAAAAAAACACGATCGCGCCTTGCGCGTGTTCGCGTTGAATAAGTAAAGTTATTGAATAAACTTACATGTGTTCTTTTTCCATCACTGTTTACGTGTATTCGAATATATATCATTAAGTACAATTACGATACTACGGAATGAAACGTGAGTAAATAACGCACAGTCTGGGGAATATTTTAGGAGGCAAGAACTCAACGATCAATGAACGTCGATGGCAATCTTTTACAGAATCGTCACACGCTGCTCTGTCTAATCGTCACGTTATCTAAATTTCTCTTGATGCTCTCCAGCTCGTTCATATCAGATACCGAGGACTCGCATTTGTATACAACTAACGAATGATAGAAGTGAACGGCGAAGGCAATGAACACTATAAGGACCGGGATAACTATAATCGTACTGGCAGTGGCGGCTGTGAACGAGTAATCCCAGAATTTCACCCAGCACAGTATAGCCACCTCTACTAAGAACAGAAACAATCCTAACACCGTAGAAAATGCCCAAGCCAATTCGATGAAGCCACGCATTCTCTCATGAGGAGATTCCGTGACAAGCCGAGATACTTGAAGTTTACTGATGGCCTCAATATTGGGCAATAAATACGTGCTTATCATTAAAGCAAAGATGTGTACTGATACTAGGACGGTTGTGCAAACAGCGAACATCACAAACAGCCACTCCGGCACCGCGGTTGGCTCGTTTATTTGCAGTTCAACCATAGCTACCTGGAAAGATAAAAAAAAAAACAAATGAAAGTTACATCGAATTTTATTACCGGCCAATAAAAACAAGTATCTTCCGAGAAATTTTGCTGTCAGCTGGTTTATACGATTCGTACGTGCGATTACGAATGAGATCACAGATTCGACGCTATTTGCGAAACCCATTGTAAAATCAATTATGCCTACGTCAAGCCGAGGTGTATTGTTAAAGAAAGTGATATTTGTCTTATGTAATCATAGACGAGACTGAAGATTACACGGAATTGTCGTCCACTTCTGTCTAATGATTTTCAGGAAACGTTGTGTAACCCGTCGTGGATTTTCTGATTATACAAACATAGATTTTCTTGAAATATTTACTCGCTAGAAAAGAATGTTCAGCAACACGCATTTTGGAATTTGTTATAATAGAGTTTCCCCTTCTGTCACGAGAATTCACTGATTAAAATCAATACACGTTTCTGTCGTCAGATCGATATCTAATATTTGTGCGCATCGACAATTAGGATCATCAAGGGCCACGTGCGCGCGGTTAATAGCGTAATTAATCACCACTGCATAAACAGTCGTCCAAGGAATTTTAATAGACGATTATATACTATGACGAGGTATAGTGCTCACCATAGCGAAACCGCTTAGTAATTCTGACGTTGTTGCAGTTGCTTTCAATTTAGCTCTGCTCATGTGAAGTCTCCTCCATGAAAGACCCTCAGGACCATCTTGTTCTTCCGTCTGCTGTGAGGAAGATGTTGGAGGCACAGGTGGTCCCACACACGTACAACAACATGTGTATGGCATATTATTTACCGAGGTATGACTATTTGATAATGGGAAACTACCCATAGATCTCATATCTAAAGCTACATAACGACTATTCCTGTTCCTTGGCGACAGTACTAATTCACTCTGAGACGGGCATAAGGAGGAGCTTTTGGAGTAACAGGGATAACCGGATTCGCTCGCCTGTCTGGGCAAATAAGCCAGAGAAGTCGGCTTGATTCTTTGTGTACCGTAAGACAATTGGATAAGATCAATCTGAGTCGCTTTGCTTGATTTCCTAACTATTTCTTCGGTACTCTTCTGGGTGGAAACCGTGTTGCCCTTGCTATACCTCTCACCCGATGTTTTTTCGTCCTGCATCAAAATACTGTTTCTGTTTGGAGACTCTTTTTCAGCTAGATTATTGTTCGGCATAATTACTTATTTATCCTTTGTTTCCCGTTTCGCTAAACTGCCCGTATTGTCTGTTACAAATACTGTTTGCCACCTCGTCGCAAAACCAAGTCAAAGAATCCTTACACAGTTTTCACGAACGTCCATCGTTATCATTGTTTCCTTTCCAATGGATTGAGTCACCGCAACGTGCATACATTTACACAATCACCGCGCGGCTATCGTGCAATTCAGTTCTTCCATCGCATTCCATATATGTTGCCCAATCACCGCCGAATTTAGGATTCTTCTTGCAACCAGCGAATTAAACGAAACGTAGAGAGCCCACATCGAATCGAACGATCACTTGTCGATACCATACTATGTACTCTCACGACACTGAACTGTTAATTACATCCGTTCCGGGTGGCAGGCGCGAACTCATTTCCCAAGACATTATTTAGAAAGCCATTAAAGCGCAAACGGAGCGGTGCTCGTTTCATAGGGCGAGCAGGACCAGGGAGCAAGCAGCCGCAAGTCTCTATGGTCGAATACATACTAATCGAAACGCGGCGGTTGCATCGCCGTTCAAGCACACATGACGTATTCGTCTGAATCATAACAATAGTATTAATTGCCTCGGAACCATATCGGCTACATAATAACCGGCTACACGGCCTTAATATACGTGAGCTCGCTCTATGTCTTGTACGTCTCTACTTTCTCACGTGTCTCCACTGAAAGATGTGACCACGGGCAATGACGCTTGTTTTTTGCCGTTGCAATGATGATATAGCAAGCGAGGGAGTATCTGGCCAGGTATCGAGACGCCACCGTGTACCACCGGCACAACAATGTAATTAATCACTCCGCAAAAAGGGAAATCCCTCCTCGCAATTCTCACTTAGCGCGCAGTTGACCACTCATTTTATCTTATTTTTAAATGGAAGTTTATTTGTCTCGATGATCAGGGTGATTTGTTTTCTGTTCAATCATCCTTTCCTTGACACAATTAAAAGTTATTCAACGTAGAGGCGTACATGTAAATAATTCGAGTGATTTACAATTAGAAATATTGGTCCGTTCGAGCGATAATTAATTATATAACTCACTTTGGATATTTATATATATAGCCACGGTACGATCAAAGAATATATAAGAAAATCTTAGGGTACTCAATTTTACTGTTGTTAGAATTTTCTTGTAATGAAAAAATATTTCAGAGGAATTTTAAAATTCGTTGTAATCGATTACACGAGATGTGCATTTTATGCTTGCAAATGGCACGAGGTATATTTTTCGCGTGTTTGTATGCAGATAAGTGATGTATTATAAAAGTGGATTCATAGAAACGCGAGGCAACCGAGAATCGCTGTGGAAAATCCACTTTCGATCCTGACTACACGGCGAAGGATGAGAAGGGAACTTTATTTATGAAAGGCTATTCTTGAGGAAACGCATACGAACCGATACGATCGCCTTTGAGTTGTGAACGAACGACAGCCGATATCAATCAGGCTACGAAGCGCATTAATTGTATTTTCAGTTTCCGTACCATCCAATTAAAAGTTCGTTTATACCGATTGACCATTTTACACAGTTCAAAATTATTCCATGGTTACTATGCATTTCTTTATTTGTATTCTATGCAGCAGGTGAACGACGATGCAAGACAGGTTTCAAGGAGTCGTGCGTGAATTTGTGCCATCGACGATTTACAGGAGAAGTTTTATCTACTCATGGTCTCATTTGCATAATTGTGCGCTTAAAGTTAACGTGAATTAGACGAGTTGGAAAAACCTAATTTATTCGTCTTTTGATTATTGCCTTTATTGATTATTGAATACATTTATTTGTCGATGAGGAAATAGTGTTTGTAATTAAAAGATATAAGGTTGCATATATTTCAAAGTTAGCGAGAACTAATCGAGTTGGAAGAATCCTGATTAGATTATTTTCACTTTCTACGCGAGGTTTAATATCTTTATCAATATCTTTCTACAAATACTTTTCGAATTTTTTTGAAGATAAAAGAATGATGTCTATAAGTAAGAGAAATAAGATTGGAGATTTATATTATCTTGAGTCAACTGTTTCTAGGAAGGTTTACGAAGTCGAGGCTGAGGTCTGAATAAAAAAAGAATAATGATAGACGGAGCAATTTTTTCTTATTTCACGCACCGAACTTTCACAGCTAAACAGGTTTTATACTACTGTCAAATTAAGATCCAGCAGGTAGATTTTCGGTTCTATCCATGACAAAAACTTAAAGTATACAATTAACGTTATAACGTCATGTCTCTTATATAGGATGTTCATGCAGATGTTTCTATTGTAATAAAAATGACAATGCATAATTTTTGATTGATGACTGTAATTTGCGAAGAATCTTGTTATTTCCGACTTTTTCTTATTTTAAAATAACGATGAAAGATAATGTTAAAAAGTTATTCAAATTTGAGTTATTTACAAAATAAAACTACAATTAATTCATAGAATGAATAATTTTTTTTAAT
This sequence comes from Bombus pascuorum, assembly GCF_905332965.1. Lineage (NCBI taxonomy): Eukaryota > Metazoa > Arthropoda > Insecta > Hymenoptera > Apidae > Bombus > Bombus pascuorum. The sequence continues at coordinate 5,299,464 of NC_083501.1, read as the reverse complement.
TTACAGCGAGATAACATATAATTCTTTTGCAATCTTGCGATGTGGTTGCATTCTCTAAGGCGCCAGTGATGTGTATTATTGCGCACTTAATAACACGTGTTTTCTTCACACTTGTCAGATACATATACATTCTCAAAGTATTCTAAAGTTGCCAAATTATATTTATAATACTATAAAAATATATTATCTCTGAACCAAAACTTCTATTTGAAGGTTTCGTCAAAAGTTTACGAAGCTGTAAATTGATATTTTGCATTTTTAAATTACTGTAAATCAAATCAAAAAAAATATAAGTTCGACTAGTCCAGTGAACACGTACGCCGAGTTTCTAATCGCAATCGTCATCCCATTGACCGTGTATTCGTTATCGAACCTAAATTCATCGTCAACGACATCTTGATCACTCAATCACTCAATATCACTTGTTAACTTCTGTAATACATTCCTATAAATAAACATCATCTGGTATAAGACAACTATGGCCAACTCACATGAAGATTCATTACACGCCCAGAAATCCAACGTTAACCCGACATATATATATATAGAAGTTTTCTATCATCACTATTCAAACACTTTTGCGAACTACTTTATTTAAGATAAATTCCCAATGTTTTATAAGTTTTGTCTACACACGAGAATATTCGAGAGTTTTGTAAAAACATATTTCGCCGCGATGAGTTCGCGCATGCGCGAACATCTTACTACAGGTCAAATTCGTAGTTTAAAGGTTTAGAATCCATGCGTATGGTTCAGTAAAGCAACGAATGAGTGTTATTGTTCTGCGGTGAAGTTGATCTTGAAATTTATGTATGCACAGGATTCCTAGAAACTCTTGCGTAGATTTATACAGTTGCGGATTATTTATTAAATACTATATCGTCCATAGATACCACCATCTGTTCTATCAATTCTATCGTGACATTTCGAGACGAAAACAAACAATTAGTTCTGTGCGATCTTTCTCGAATAGCGTGTCGCGTATTATAGAGCGTGCGTTGCAGATAAATATATCGTTGGGAGTAATATTTCAATTTCCATCACTCTCGGTTTAGCACGCATTTACGTATCGTTATACGCATTACAGTAAGTGCCGTGCATTTCCTGATTAACGGCAAGTGAACAATAGAGGTTAGCGTCTGAAAAATAGTTCAAGGATTCGTATTGTGTGACGAAGTGTCTTCTAACGTATTTTATCATACACTCTTTTTTCACGAGACTTGCGCCAAAAACGTATATGTTACACAACGCCGATGCTTTTGTGAGATTCTTCATAAGCACTGCCTGTGAAGACGTACACTCGAAGGCCAAAGCACGTTCTCTTGAGTTCTCGGTGGTTCCAAATGACAGTAGGCAATTTACTATTTATAAGTTTTACATATTGATTTAATCAAATCCAAATAAAATACTCTATGAAGAAAGCATTTTATTTTCATTCAGAATTCCGTTGAATTTTGTCAATATGATATTTACATACGAAAACGGTCCAAAGCTACTACCCATCGCAAATACTGTTATTTTTGTAACAGATAAAATTGAATATTCTGGGAATTGTTATGTTATAAATTTTTGAAAACAAATTGTTGTACTTGAGATTGTTTGTTGATTATAGTTAATACTTAAAAGTATGCAGCAGTATCTAAGTAGTATGAAATCTATTTTCCTACTCCGGTTCAGAATGCAATGGGAGGAACGAATCTCCATACACCTCCATCCATATTTCAACATATGATGAGTCAGCAAAATACTTCACAACAACCAGAGACATGGATGCAAATGCCACAGGTGCCTCCAATGTCTATACCATGGAGTGTACCATCTCTCCAACAACCAGAATTAGTCAGATTTACCGGGGCACCAAGTTTCGAATCAGTTCTTCATCAGAAGAGAAAACATGAGACCTGCGATCTGTTAGATATGTAAGTAATTTATATAATGGTATATATTATAGGAAAACCTTTCTATTTTTTCAATTTGATATGTAATGGATGATATAATGTAATGTATGATTACAGGAGACAAACGAAACAGTTTATAACAGAAGAAAAAATGGCTGCACATTTTAAAGGTTTACATATTAGTTCCAATTATCAACAGTCTTCAGTGCCATCAACTTCAACAGCTGACTCACAACCAGTTAATCCTAGGGAGTTGAATATGGAACTAGAATTGGATGCAACTAATGCAGATCAAATCAAAACTGGACCCAGGCTAGTTCTTTCAGAGGAACTGAAGAGAATCCAACAAGAACCAATCCTTCCAAATTCCTTGTTATCCAAATTGTGAGTATACATATTTTAATTAAATTAATCTAAATTAAATCAAATATTTTGTTTTTTTCATTATGATGCAATCTCTGTTAGTAAATAAAGTTTGAAGGTTTACAGTTTTTCTCTTTCAGGGAAAGGCCCTCCATGGCTTTAGTCCTTTGGGAACCACCGAGCAAGCATCTTCGTATATTTCCAACTAGAGATACACCAACTCCGATTCCTAATGCGTCCGACGATAACAATAACAACAATAATAACAACAACAATAATAATAACGAAGCGATTACTGATCTGAATCAGACGATATCGAGCAATTCATCAATTTTTGAGCCAATGGAATTATGAAGGCAATTCGTTAGTAAGTTACTTTTACATCTTTGTATATCGTTAGCAAACAAAGAACGCGATATCGATTTGTATTATGTACGAAAGTTAAAAGAAACGAAAGTTATACATTATATTTTTTATCTGACACTACATGTTTGTGTAAGGTTGTGCAAAGTACATGGAATGAAGCCTTTCTATTAACACGTTGACTGCCACGCGCGTTTTCAATATAATCTCCGTCAGGTCACGCGTGCCGCAGTGCCAAGCGTTTTCTACTAGATACTCCCATCGATATTTTAGTAATGCGAGTCGCTCAAGTGGTGGTCTCAAGAATAATCTCTCGTTTCGTTTGTTCACAATATTCAAACCACTAGTTGTTGTTGAATATAATTAAGGAAAGTGTGGTATAGATTATTCCGACCAAATGGTTTCTTATGTCACCAAAATTAGAAAGGAATCAAATGGCACAGAAAACTTGGCGTCCAACTCCTTCTGGGAATTTCTGTTGAAAACGCTTCAACGGTTTACAACAAATTTAAAGAAAACAACAACTTATTGTCCAAATTGTCCCGACCATCCTCAACTATGTATAGAATGCTTTAAAGTTTTACATTTTAAATAATTTTTTTAATAAATCATTTTCGTATTACTTTTATAACAATTCAGCAGTTTTATTATTATGGAATGTCTTTTCAAATACCTACGACGATCCTTCGCAAGTAGTCAAATAAGCGACACCCGAATATGGGTTATGTGGTCTGACCAGAAACTTTGCTGACACCCAAATACGGGTGTCGTGGCAGTCAACGTGTTAAATTGAACTATTCTCTACTAGTTAGCTGATTATTTAGCTATTTGAAACATATGTACGTATCCAATTATTACATGAAGATAAAAGCTAAACATCAAGTTCCTTTCGTATAATATGATTTGTGTGTGAAAATTGATTAAAGATAAAAGGAATTATAAAAAAGGGATTCTTTAATAAATACGTTCATGGGTTTTGTGTGAAACTCAGTATTATTGTAATTATTATTAACACAGCATAATTGTATGATTATTATTAATTTTACGTTATCATCTGTGCTTTTTTATGTATGCAGTATGTTGCGTTTGATTGCGACTAAAATTGTAGTACGATAAACATACAATACGTATAAAAAAGGAAAAGAAAATAAAAAACATAAAATGATGCGCAAAAACAGGGATAAAATAGAAAAAAAGATTATTCGTAATAAGGTAGTTTTATTTCTACACTATGTGTATGTTATACATGTATAATGTTAAGGTTGTGTGAAACAATTCAATTTAATGTATGGGTGATACGTAGATCGTTTGTCGTATGAATGAATTTACTGTGTTTCTGAATGTATGATGATTTTGCATAAAGATATGACAACATTTCATTAATATTGAGTTTCTCATTCATTTGTAATGAATGGAAAGTGTGGAATGATAGGTATCATTGAAGAATGAATTATTCTTACTCATTTTTACGATAACCCCATGAAACTTTCATTCTTTCCATGTAATTCCAGTTCAGAACTTGCGAAATTTAGGGTCTCTTTGAAAGTTTCCGCATCTTCCAAAGGTTCACCATTAATTGCTGCCGCGGTAATCTTATCACCCAATATGGAAATGTGATTTCCTTCGATCTTGTGTATTTCTACTTTTCCGTGAGTTAACTGAACAAGAAAAACAGTTTCATTATATTCATTCACAAGTCGGCTACTAATACTGTTTAATATTAATAGATATTACCTTCTGCAAACCGTAATCTGAATCTGGAAGTATCACAGCTGGTGTCGTTGGTGCTAGTAACATGATAGGCGTTCTAAGAGGCGGTACAGAATAGGGATCGTATTTATCTAACACACAGAGCCGGTTATAAATAAATGATATAATTCTCTTTTGAGTTTCTGCCGAATAGACCTTATGAATTTCGTCGGTTGTGTATTTGGTTATTAGATCCAACTTTTCATTCCAATTACTACAATTTTTCAGCTTTAATGTGATCTATAAGAACGAATTAGTTATTAATTATTAATTAGATATAAATTTTGCAATGGCCGACTAGTACTGAAAAGATATTTCACCTCTGTGTTGATTGACGCGTTGATGACATTCAATATTTCAATCAGAAAATTATTTTGATATTCGTCTTCCGTAGGCGATGCAAGGTGCTCTGATTTTATGGCTTTCATATAATCAGGAGATCCGTCTATTAATATGAGTTGACCTATTAGTATGTAAGGTTCTAATCTCCTTGTTAATTCTATGGCTATCAGTGATCCATATGAATAGCCAACGATTGTGAAATCTCTGCGACCTTTACTCCTTGCTAAAACATACTGAAAGAGAAAGAGGAATATTATATTCTTTTATACCGTGAAATCTTTCTTTTTTGTTAAAACATACTGGTAAAAGACGTTCAGCCATTTCCTCCACTGACTCATTAATGTTGTATATTCCTAATTGCAAACAAGTGGCAGGGAATTTTAATTTTGATGCTAATTCAGCGAAAATCGCAGCAGACCCTTCAATACCCGGTATGAGAAATATTTCATTTCTTTTTTCACCACATTTAACTGGAAGCTCTACGCAATACTGCTCATCTAGTACGGAAACGTTCAAGGTCTTCATCAGCAACCTCATGCCAATCAATTTTTCTGCCTTTGCTGTTGTTTTTTTAATTTGTTTTGTTTGCTTCTTTGTATCTTTTGCAGACATTTCTACAAGCTTGGCAATGTTCAAGACTCTAATATCTTGTGCAGTTAAAAACACCTCGAAGTCTCTTTCTAGTGTCTGTTTGATCTCCACAGCCATCATGGAATCCATGCCCAACTCAGCCAAAGAAGAATTCTGACTCACGGTCTTCATATCCTTTATATCTATAATAGAAGAATAATTTCATTGGATGAAAATTGAACTACAAGTGAACTTATATGACACACATATAAAGAATACTTACTCATGATATTCATCACTGCTTCAAGAACATTACTGACTTCATTGGCACTAGGTACTTTCTCTGCAACCACCATGCTAGCCACAATTGGTCTATTCTGACACATGAACTTGTCTAATTCTTCTAAACACGAGGATATCTTCTGAGGCAAGGTTCCACCGATCACCAGCTGATGTTTGTTCTCCAGCATCTCTGCAGCAATACCCACATCCCCCACAGCGCCCCATTGAATGGCCATGCCAGGAAGACCTTGTTCCACTCTTCTTTCGCAAATCCTCTCTAATACTGCGTTTCCCATACCATAGTTAGATTGACCAGCAGATCCTCTTCCACATGACAAAGAAGAAAACACCACAAAATGTCGAAGATTTGGACAAATCTTCCTAGAAAGTTCGTCCAGCTTTTTGGTGATTCCGGCTTTGGGTTTCATGCTTTCTTCAAATGATTCCATAGTTTGGTTTACCATCAGACAGTCTTTCAACAGAGCTGCAAGGTTGAAGATACCATCCACAGGCGCCTGTTTCTCTGCTGATTTCAAGATAAATTCGCAGTCATCTGTTTTTGACGCGTCTACACCAGAAATTATAAGGATTTTCGCTCCATAGGATTTCCAGATATCTATCCTTAATTTCTGATAGCCTGTTTTGATTCCGCTTCGAGTAACTATTACCAGGTTTCTGGCACCGCGTAGGACTAACCAGTCTGCAAGTTCTAGACCTAATCCTCCTAAACCACCTATGATTACGTAACTCTTGCTACTCGTAGCGTTGAAGCGAGGGTAAGCAAGAATTGTATTCAAAGGTGTTTCGTCATCTGCTATCTTAATCAGAATCTGTGAACAATTGGGTAATACTTATTTACGAGATATCAATTATAGAGAACAAATAATATTTATACCTTTCCAATATGTTTGCCTGTCGCCATATACCTGAAAGCTTCTTCTAACTGGTTCTTTTCAAAGCACTTTCTTACCAAAGGCTTGATACATTTTCGCTTCATCTGGGCTTTAAGAAATTGATGTACCTCTTCTCCTATATGAGGTAAGGTGCCATGGATCATGGAATCGAGGATGATTCCATGAAAGCTAATCTCTTTCAAAAACACTTCCATTCCAAGTTGATTATTGACAGACATGTCGAATTTACCGATTTCCAAGAAACGTCCACGATAACCTAGGCAACGAATCGATGCCTGGAGCTTGTCTTCAGCCAGGGAATTTAAAACTATGTCTACTCCCTTTCCATGTGTCTGTTTCATTATCATCTGTTCGAAGCTGGTATCTCTGGAATTTCCAATGTGATCATCATCTATACTAGGGAACGTTTCTCTGATATATTTCCGTTTTTCAGGTGTTCCTACTGTCGTGAACACTTCACATCCTTCATCAAGAGCCACGTTGATAGCAGCTTGACCTACTGCACCGCTTCCACTGTGAATCAACACCTTCTCACCTTTCCTTAATTTTCCAAAGTAATAAAAGGCGTAGAAAACGGTAAAGTAGGCAGACGGAACAGTTGCTGCGTCCTCCAGGGACCATTCATCTGGCACTGGCCACAGGTTGAATGTATAGGGAGTAACTAGGTTTGATATACCCCTGAAGATTTAATTAATCTATCAAATTAGCAGAAGACCTATGTTACTGACGTGTAAGGTTCTGATATTTGAGGTATATCTTACTTGCTCTCGACAAAACCCATCATGCGTCTTCCATTAGAGTCGATTCCACTGAACTCAAAACCAATCAGGCAATCGCTCATTTCTCGATTCTTCACTATAGCTTCCGGCATCAATTTTCCAGTGGCCAACATCACATCTCTGAAGTTCAACGAAGAGTATATTACTTTGATGATGTTATCCTGGCACTTTTCATTTGGTTTTATACAACCCTCCAACCACTGGATGGAACTTAAGTCTCCTCTGACCTATTGCATAACTCTTGTAAATTTTGAAAGATTACAGATTTTTCGTTTTAAATAACAAGAAATATTTACGTACTCTTAAATTGGCATAACCATGAGAAGTCGAAGTTGGCTGCAGCTCTGGATAAGGCACGTGTTTGTAGGTTCCCCAGATTTTCCCTGGTCTTAAGACATTATAGCCGATGTTTATATCAAGCTGCTTGGAGTAGAATGGATCTTTCAGTGAAAACTTGGGAGCGTTCTCGTCTTGGATTATTACAGTTTTCACGATCTCACCATTGGGCTCTCTTCTTAAACACTTAACTAATCCTAGGGCACCATTCTCCATATCTCCTTCTGCGACTAGTATCAATCTTACCGTCTCATTTCTATTTTTATCTTTTTCATTGTTCAAGACTTTCTTCACATCTTCCAGCCAGGTGAATTCATTGTTGTTCACGTATATTACTTCTGTCTTCTGAGGTGGCTTCTCTGCTTTCTTCAGGAGCAACAGAGTCTGATTCTTGAAACTCTTCTCCAGTACAATATTCAGATCACAAGCTTCTAGATAAGAGAAAGTATCTTTATTGACAACACTTTCTCGAAGCAGGATAAATCCATGACCCATTGTTGCAGCTAGAAGTTGTTCCAGAATGTCATTCGTTTTATTGGATAGAATATTATGAGCAGCTGCTATGAAGACACTGGCATCCTCCGGTAATTTCTTTGGTGTTATTACTGTAATATTTTCAGGAAGTGATAATTTTTCGCATCGTTCTGATTCTGCGGCAAGTGTCAAATTCGGACGAATCATGGGTATGTTACTTAATACTTTCATAAAGATTGGAATGAGTGTTTCTTCAGTTGGTACTTTCTCTCCCTGATCGATCACTTCGAGGATCTTTGGCGTGTTTATAATGTGACTCTCCAACGCAAGCTGCGTAGACAAGATGATCATTTCTTCTAATGATGTTTGTGCTTTGTCACGATTGGCTATAAATTTATATTCTTCCAAAATGGGGACAGACATTAATCTTCGATGCTGAATCGCGTTGGCCTTTATTCCATGGATTTCGATTCCGCCGGATATTACGACATCGTAGTCATTGTACACTGAGATTGGAATTTCTGTAAAACAAAGTTTTATTATAACACTTTGTTATGACGCGGATGTTTATGCAGTTCTATATTTTTATATCGTAAGCGTTTCTTATCAGAGGTACTCAATAATATTGTACAAGTATTTCTAACGTTCCAAAATTTGTTTAAACTTTTAAAATTACCATTATTATCTTCGGTAAGGTTCCGAATTGTTTCGTAATGAACTTTCACATCAATTACTAGCTTCCTAATAGCTGTTGGTACATAAAGCGCTCTGGTATCGAGATTCAATATCTTCATCTGTAACATATTATCCATAAACACGGCCCAGTTCTTTATCCAAGCGATATGTCCTTTGGTTCCCTTGAGTGAAGCGCTCTTCAGCGAACGGAACGGTCCAGTATATTGGTAACCACGTAGTTTTAATTCCTTATAGATATCCTTGCTAGTCAGAACTTCTTCATCCTCGATTTCAGTCAAGAATTTGGCTGGAATCTTCTCCTGCGCAGGATTCGTTTGTATGCGAATTGATCCTGTCACTACTGTCGTAGATCCTTCTGATATCTCGAATTTTCCAGATCCTGAAAATGTTTTACATTATCTATAATTTGCTAAATGCAATTAAACAAGTTTACATTTATTTATTATATAAGTTCTCACTATAAGAAGAGGCTTCGATGTCTGACTACAGCCATCTATACAAACGTAAACTCAAGAATATCGCTTCGCGTCTTTCTTTCTCTTTAATGCATTAAAATTGACAGATTAAAGTTAAGATATCTCCTGAATTAATCATTTTTTGATATAGAGAATATACTTTTTTATAGAGAATGCCGAGCTGTATCGATTAATGTATTAAATAATAGGTATGATTCCATTTAAAAAAACAAAGTTGACCTTCGCATGACCTTCACTCGCCGATCTACAGAAAAATTAACGTCGGAATATATCCCTCCCTCCTTAAAACCATGCAATTTTTATCCGAAACATTTTTCAATGTAATTAATAGTATCGAAAATATTTCAGCTTCAACTCTTAGATGACTTACCCTGTACATGTAAAATAATTATTCCGCGCGAAGAACAAGATGGGAACACCGGAGGATATAAGTATACATATAGAAAAAGAGATGAATGAGTTAGAATCGAGCAGAGTGTGAGTAAATGCCTAATACCTCTTCATTCTTTATCAAAGTATTAATATGTAGATATCGCGATTTTTCTTAAGTTTCAATAATTTAATTTTTTCTTCTCATTTTATATCTCTCTTTACGAACTCCAAAAGTGGGATTAGTGAACGGAATTTCAGTTAAATCGACGAAAAAGACAGAGAAAACGTGCGCGGACTTCGGCGATTGAACAAAATTCTTATGGGTTAAATATGGAAGTGATTTCTCGCGATAAACCGAAGCAAGATGAATCCTAGTGATTTTAGAGTGGTTGAGCTCTAAGATGATCTGGAAAAAGTGGACTTGTCAATTTCAGGTACAAAATTTGGCTAAAGTATCACTCGTATAGTAAATTAGGGATTGTAACATGTACCTCGGAATTTTTCCAGATTTTTTTAAAACTCAAAACAATAAGAAATTAGGCAGAGAATTGAAAACCCTTTATGCAAACCACGTTTGTGAAAAACGATGTCGGCGGAGGGTTAATTCTTTGCTCTCATTTTACTTCCTTCTTTAATGTCTTAGAATTAAAAACCGAAAGGATGTATACCTCTTTGAACCATGACAGTTAATAAAACAGAACCGGATTCAGGCATGTTTGTTGCACGTTCGAATTTCACATTCTCAAAAACCACTGGTACTTCGTCATAGAGTGCTCCTCGCAGCAAACTAACCGTCTCCCAGACCATAATAAGGTAACCCGTGGCTGGGACTAAGTTTCTTCCGTCGATCACATGATGCATTATATATTCGTAGTTCTCATCTTTCAGAGCTACATCAATCATTCGCTCTGCTGTGGTAATCTTCTGACGTTGAGTATACACTGGTACGAACCAGTCTTCAGAATGCTCCCATCTGAAATTTGACAACAATTTTAGATCTATGTTGCGATCTTTATTTCTGTTTAAAAAGACCTAAAAAACCCCAAGTCGTTTGGCCCAATTTTAAACAAAATTATTCATTTTCAAAAAGTGTTGTAATAGTTTTAAAAGTCATTGTATTTCCAAAAATATTCAAAATCTTTTTGCTTGTTGAAACAAGAGCGATGTTGGAACGTGCAAATCTGGAAACTTAATGTTATATATATATATATGTTATTTTATTATATTCACCTAATGTAAGGAGAGACCATGGGAGTGCCACGACTAACAGGAAACTCTACGTGCGGATAAATATTCGCAAGTTGTGGCTGTAGACCAACGTCGTATAATTTTCCAAGGGCTTGCAAGAAGCATTCAGCATTGTCATTATGGCCTCTCTGAGTCAGTGCAATATTCGTTACAGACTGACTTAAGGATCTCTTTAAAATTGCCTGTAGCAGACCATGAGGTGCAATTTCTATGGTTATAGCGTCAGATGGTATCATTGTTGCTGTTTCCGCGAATAGGACAGAGCTCAACAGGTTATTGGTGTGATATTCGGCGGAAGAATACTTGGCAGCTTCCGTGTACCATTGACTGCGTGGTACAGAAGTGCTCAACCATTTGGAACTTCTTGCTTGTGCCTTGGGAATCACTTTCTTCAAATATGATAATAATCTTGGTCCTGCGTCCGCGATGTAGCGACTGTGATACGCTATGTTGCTGCATGCTACTTCCTTTGCAAAGATCTTGTTGGCCTGGAAGAATTAGAAAATCACAGAGAAAATTCAATTTGTAGATTTTGAGCGTTTCATATTACTAGTATTGCAATATACATACTACTGTTCTACAAGAAATCAAAGGATCGTTTTTTGAAGAACTGTTATTAACTTTCACAGAATCATATCCTTCAAAACAAACCTGTAACTGGGCAACGAATTGCTTCATGGACTCAGCTGGGCCACTTATGGTGCAACTATTGGAACTGTTATGGCAAGCAACCTCTATATCCGATGGACACATATCTTTGATCTCTTCATATCCAAGACCAACTGCTGCCATAGATCCTCGAATCATTTTGGTCTCGATAGACGCTAAACCTCTCGAATATGCTGCAAGCACCATTTGCTCGGCCGTAAAGCATCCATCCGCATAAGCACAGCCAAGTTCTCCCACAGAGTGACCGATTATATTATCTGGTTCGATACCCACGGATGTTAATAGATCCACGAGACCAATCTGAAGAAACATCCCTCGTTATTACTGCGCAAGAGTTGGAAATCATTTTTCGAAAAATTATAATCGTTTTACCTGAATAGCAGCGATTCCAACGAACGAGTTCAAAATATTATCGAAAGTTTTCTTGTCCTTGTTGGTGATGATATTAACGATATCGATACCATGTGGTTTTAATACCGCGTCACATTTCTGAATGGCCTTTGCGAAGATGGGGAATCTCATCAATGATTCACCTTTTAGATTTCAAAATGATTAATTATTTTTTTAATTATTTCCTTGCAAACTATTTACGAATTTTGCTGTTAACATTTCTATATGTACCCATGCCAGGCCATTGTGATCCCATTCCAGAGAACACAAACCAAATTGGTCTCTTTATGCCAGAATACTCTTGGATGTCTCTTGGTGGTTTTTCTGATGTTTTAGATCCAACTATTGTGTACCCTCTAAATAGATGGCCAGTTATATTTTCGGAGTGAATATCGTGCAAAAGTCGAATGTACTCCACGTCCACTGGTATACTTTCGATCTGGAAAAATAATCGTTATATTTTCCTAGAATTTTCTACTATTTTATACTTCAATTTACTTACATGATCGAGGAGAGTTTCTACTGCTTCTTGCGTACGTCCTGATACTACTACTAATCTAGGCAAATCGTCAGAGGGTGCACCATTGTTCACTTTCTCCTTCGTGTAGGATTTTAATAAGACGTGAGCGTTGGCTCCACCGAAACCGAACGAATTGATTCCTACGTAACCACCCTTCCATGGGGTTGGTTCTGTAACTACTTCGACCTTTCCTTCGTCGAAGCACGTCACGCCTTTCATGGGACTTTTGAAGTTTATATTTGGTGGGATCAAGCCACTTTCCATCGCAATAACAATCTTAAAATATTTATTTGTAATTATATTTGACTTTTATATATTATTATTTTATTATATTCTCATCTTGCTATTAGCATTGTTCTTATATACTATTTTTATTCATTTAACTTGAAGAATATCTTAAAATTCTATATTTTTACTCTATCGTCTCTAATCCATTTTTAAAGAAAAGTTTCAACATTTTTAGAGAATTTCCAACAACAGTCTCATACCTTAGCTACTGAACAGAGACCACTGGCGGGTTCAGTATGACCCAAATTCGACTTAATCGAACCGATTTTGAGAGGAGTGGTTCTGTTCTGGCAGATGGCTTTGTCAATAGCATTCAATTCTTCAGGATCACCGACGGTAGTTCCGGTACCATGAGCCTCCAAGAAAGCCAGTTCATTAGGAGATATCTTGCACTCTTTGTAGAAGTCTGTCAGAAGCATTTTCTGAACGTTACTGGCAGGGAATGTGATTCCTTGTTCCTTGTAGCCATCGCAGTTGCTTTTCGTGTAGACGACCTGCGAGTAAATTCTCTTTGCGTTTTTCGCCTTCTGCAAAATGATCACGCCGATAGCCTCACTGCGGACGTACCCATTCGCTCTTGCGTCGAAGGATTTGCAATGACAGTCAGCGGACAATAAACCTGATATTAGATTTCAATTTATTAACACGAGACTCCATCCATATGAATTTAAAAGTCTCATTGTGGAGAATATCCAAATTATCGTAATTAATGAGAATCTAATGATTGAGACTGATAATGCACTTGATTAAAACAAATTTGACGAATTCCATCTCTTGTTGAGATTATGCAAGTGAAGACTTATTGATTTAATAAAATTATTATAGTTTACCGAGACGAGCGAACTGAAGAGATACATAGGGATGAAGACAAAGATTGGATGCTCCGACGATCACAGTATCGCATACCCCAGTTCGTATCAATCTGTAAGCTTGGTCCAATGCGATTAAGCTAGAACTGCAAGCTGTATCAATCGAGTAAGATGGACCATGTAAACCAAAAAAATAGGAGATCCTGTTGGCCAACATGGCTCTGCTGCATCCAGTAATACCAAAACCATTCGCCTGAAATATATTTGGAGTAGAAGCATATTCAGAAAATAACTTTGCAGGACTATTATCTTTTAATATTTAAAAAGTATTTATAAAACATTAGGGAACTATAATTATAATAAATATAATAAATGACGCCAAAAACGTTTACTTGTAATTTTTCGTAGAACCAAGTCTTCTCTGACTCACTGATGCAAGATCCTATAACAACTCCCGTATTGGTCCCTTTGAGCTGTTTAGGATTTAATCCTGCATCGACGATGGCTTCGTATGCCTTCTCCAGTAAAATCCGACACATAGGATCCAACGTATGAGCTTGTTTGTAATGGACGCCGAAGAAGATAGCGTCGAACTTGGATAAGCCAGATATCTTACCACCGCCCTTTGGAATTTCCCCATGTTCTGTCAATGTACAAGGTTTCATCGTCATTCTGAATGGCTCTAAGTTAAGTCACACTTACCTTGTCTCCATCTTGAATAGTTATCCGTGATAAGGTCTACCTTGTTCATTAAATTGTTTTTCAACTCTATTATGTTGTTACTTTCCGGAAACCTCCCAGAGATGCCAGTAATCACCACTTCTTCTCCTGGTTCCGTCACCGCGTAGTTCACCTTCAACGGATCTACTCCTACGTTGCAAGACATCCTTGTTGTCTCTTCACAGTTTGCTTTATTTATCAATTTTTATTTCCTTAATTGTTTGATTATCTTCTTTCGATATTGTTCAGTCAGTCGTGCGTATATTAATGAAGTGTTTTCGAGTAATCAATCAGTATCAGTATTGTCGCCAAGATCATGGATACAATTGAAGACTGGAGAAACGGAGAAAGGCTTCTTATAACAAAGACTTTCCCCTCCATATGGTAATTTGCATTCTCTTTTGAATATTCCTAAAGTTAATCTGTATAACGATTACCGGTCGAAATGACCCCTGAAAATCTTATGGCCTGAATCTCGTTGCCCAAAGAGCTCGATGAATTAAAAAATATATATATTGACGGACAAGAAAAGAGGAATTAATAAGGGTTTATTCACTTCGTTACTTGTTTGGTATAAATCATTCGAGAATATTACGTTTTTATAATGAATTTTTGTAATTAATCAATATGCAATATTAAAAATTATTTCTTCTTTTACTAGAAATCTTCTTGTTTTATTAATAACAATGTAGAAGATAAGAAAATAATAAGTAATTAAATATTTATGCATGCAATAATTTTATCAAATAAAATTGAATATTAAGTCAGAACTGAAAAAATGTTAGTTATGTCAATAATTTCTCGGATTTTTATTTTATATGAACATAGAATTAGCATATTCTGATATGCCAGATCTAGTTTTCATTTTTGATTTGTCACATGACAATATATTCTATTAAACAGTAGTATGATTTCCTAGAAACTTATGTCTTTTCTGTTCCATAAAATTATTAGGTTGCCCCAAAAGTTCTTTTCATTTTATAGGAAAATAATAGATGCAACATTGTTTGCTTTATTTTATTTTATTGAATTATGTATAATCTATTTTGTAGTAATAGAACAAAATGGATCATACATAATTCAATTAGGGGCACAAACAGGATGCATACATAATGATGTACAATAATGCGACATCCGGCCACCCTTGACATTTGTAGTATTGAAATAATGAATATTCACGGAGAAGAGCGACATCTGTTCAATCCATCACTTACTGTGACGCATTGATTAATATTTAATATATTTTCTATCGTATAACATAATATTGTAGTTTTGGTATCAATAAAATTATATGAGGTTGTCCCAAAAGTTTCTTTCATTTAATAAGGAAATAATAGATGCACATTTTTTGTTTTGTATTATTTTATTGGATCATGTATGCATACATAATGTGTTACAAGATGTGCAATAAATATGTGTTTAAATTTCTGTATCTATAAAAATCAAGTTAAAAATATAGCTTAATCCGTATCTAGTGAACCAGTATGTAATTATTAAAAAATTATCGTGGAATATAGTTAGAAAATAGTAGTACAGTATAATCGGTAGTCAGTCATTTATTTCAGTATTGATTCAGTCAGTATTGCTTCCGAAGATATTCTTTTGTATTAGCCGTAATTGAAATTGTACGAACAGTTAATTAAAAAACTGATAACGTAAAATGACCATGATAACATCAGTTATCAAAATATGAATGATCACTTAAGTAACAACATAGATTTTTGATTTTTTTCATATAAATCTTTATTCTATTAATAATAGTATTTTATTTTACAATACAAAATTACAAAATTTTTGTCATCAATATAGAAATTCGAAAATATATTATTGTCATTCTTTAAATAACGATACTATTATAGTATTAACAATATGATTCTTAATTTATGCATTAAGTAGTACTATAAGTATTAACTTCAGATCTCTGGAAAAGTTAATGAAGCTTGTAGAAAGTAAAATACATATTACTTTTGAGAAACGTATAAATACATTTGGTTGATTAATACTATACAATACAAGTTTTCCTGTATAGCAAACGTTTGAGATCTGACTCTACGTAACCATTTAATTAAAAGGAAATTAAATACAAAGTAAATATAAAATAAAATTTCCTGTTTAAACAAAAGATTCGAGTACATTCGTTTATTATGCATTAATTATCGGTTACGTATTGGCAAGAATGAAGTATTTAAATTAAGTGTACAAAAACACAGCTTGCAACATATTGATTAAAACATACTTCTCTTAAATGTTACAAAATGTTTACAGCCTTGATCTCAATTTTTTTGCAATTCCTACAATTATATCAAAAATAAAATTTTTATTATTTTTAATATCAATATGTATTAATATTTGGAAACACCGGTAAAATGTACTTTTTTCCCTTGACCATCTAAAGCCTCCATTAAACTCGATGTAAAACTGAACTCCGAACTGCTTTCGTCCTCTTGATTTCTGTAAAATATATCAATATGAATAAATTCGTATTTCACGATAATTTTAAGTATACAGTATTATGATGACGTACAAAGTATCTAAACTAGTAAGACTGCCATTTGATTCGGGTATGATAGAAGATCCTTCAATTTTTAATAGTTCCAAGAAAGAGTTCATTGTCGTTATATAAATTCCTTTTGAGCCAGCAGCTCCCAAATAACGTAGACTAGATAACTCGATTAAAATTCGTTCTGGACTTTTTGACAAAGTATATGTATCTTGATCGAGTTTTACAATCTCCACGGATGAAAAATGAATGACAAACAAATATGGTTTTCGGAAAGCTGTAAGAATACAAATATTATTTTTTATGCAGCGTGTAAGATTATTGTATTTTAAGAAATGTTACAAGATTTCTTACCAAAAGCAAAAGGTAAATGATTCCATGTTGGATCAATGTTTCGAGTTCTTTGGCCACTTTCATTCACAAACATTCCAAATTCATTATAACAAAGCAAAAGCTCTACTTTTCCAGGTACAAGAGAAACGTTTAAAACACAAACTGGGAAAATGCCTAGCTTGGCTACTCCTGATAGTGTAGCTTTGACTGAACTATCATCTTCTTCAGGAAATTCTGCAACACCATGAATTATTAATTGCATGGAATGAATGAATTCACTAAATAACGTATATAGTATTTATTACTTACCATCGACACAATAATTTTTAAGATCAATTTGGTAAAATTTATTACATCCTACTATAAGAACATTTTGTGTAAATATAGCACAGCTACATGGTTCAGATGTTTCAAGTTCACGGACTACAATAAATTCTCCAGAATCATCTTCAATGTACCATTTAAGTAATCTATATTTACAACATAACAAGATTTTTATATAAAATATGATATTGAAAATCAAATGAAAACATATCTGCTTCAGAAAACCTACATTACGTGGGACTCAGTTGCTGCGCAAAGCATATCCCGTTGTAATTGATATAAATGGTAGCTATCAGTGCCAGATAAAACTGCTTTTGTATTAATTGCTGGCCTTGAGCATTCGGCAGCCACTGCGTTACTCTTTAATTGCCTTAGACTACAAGATACTAATTGCCTATTTTCACCAGCTATCATTAAAGCTATTCCTAAATGGGGATGTAAAGTTAATTGGTGCACCTTTTTCACTCCACGAATCATAGTAAGAGTTCGTGATTTAGCACCGCTATACGAAAACAGACCCTCTTCTGCACCCAATAAAAGTACATTTTCTTCTGTCAAATTTACGGCACAATTTAAATCCAACTGTAAAATATTTATATGTTAAAAATGAATTTAATATAAATACAATTGTTTGAAGGTAAACAAGATTGCTCACTTGATTTTTTGCTAGTCTTAATATAGTTTGATATTTTTTACTTCTATGAACATTACTCAGTATATTTTGACTAGTAATAGACTTTAAGGACTTCAACCAATTTTTCTTATCAGTCTGGCTCAAAGCCATGACATCCAAACGTGGTGTCGGCCAACAGGTGGTCGATGAATTAGATTCTATTCTAAAAATAAATGGTATGTCCGATTTTGCTGTTCCCATCACATCTGGATTAATTACTGTATCTAATACAGTAAATCCATCCTTTTCGATTAAATCGATACGATTTATTGGTGCCATTCCGGGAGATGGCTGGTGATCGTAAGTACATAAACATGGTCCTTCCAACCTAAGGTACTTTCTTTCCCAACAAGTATTCGAGCGGTCTGGAAGTTTCACCCAACTTTCCATCGGCACGCTATTGCTTTTACTTTCTACATCACATACATCCTATTATCAACAATAATCACATATTAGTATAAAATATAGGATTGCACGATTAAAATATTAAATATCATACCGTGTCGGGTCTATCCGGTTGATCTATAGCTAACGTTTGAACGCTTCCAGTCAATGACGATAAACTTTCGTCGCTATTTCTCCAGCTTTTACCAAACTGTTTAGCAAAACCTCCGGGTAAACCACAAGTGGCAGGTGCGGTAACCATGCACTTTAAATGCGTCATTACTTGACATTCGTTGCAAATAGCTGCGCGTTTTCCAAAATGAATGGAATCCAAACACGTGGAGCATTTCCCAGCTCGCATTGGTAGACCAACATCAAATCGATGTGGAATATGGTGTCCAATTCTTTGCGGCGACAAACGTTTAGATGAGGTAGTTGATGGTTCTGTGGTATAATTTACGTTTTTTATATCGGGTGCGGAGGGACACGATGGGGAGGTCGAAGCGTGGATAGCTTTCAGTGTTAATAACTGTTCAGTTAATGCTTTAACTTTGGCGCGTTCTTTTGCTAACTGGTTTTCCAATTCGCGATATCCAACTGGCATTCCAGTACCACTAGGAGGAATAGTCTCTTTCTGCTTAGTACCAAGTATTTTATCACATACTGTTTTCTTCTTCTTACTGCACTCTTCTAATTTAAATTGCAAATAATCTATCAACTTTGTTTGTTGTTGTCTGGTACTCTCGGCTTTCACTTCCCTTTCCTGATAGAATTGCCGCATTTCCTCCAAGATGCTTTCCAATTCTGTGATCCTCATCCGAAGTTCCTGACCTTGATCTATGCTATTCTGCAAATCATTCATCAACACGAAATTCGCCTCTTTCAATTCGTGAACTCGCGTTAAGTGTTGACTACTTTCTTCTTTAACGACCCTTGTTTCTGCTTTAGTGATATCTAAAGCACGTTTCATTTCTGAAAGATCACATTCTAATTCCCCGCATTTATTTGTCGAACTTTCAACTTGTTCGCTTAAGTCTTGTACAAGCTTCTTGTATTGATCTCTTTGAGCTATCAAATTATTTCTTTCGCTCTCTATATCGCTTATCTCCGATGCAAGTCTCTCGATATTTCGTTCTGCTGTCAGTCTCAGTGACCTTTCTTCGTTTTGTGCGGTTTGTGCTTCGCGAAGTTTCACCTCAGTCGCTTCTAGATCCTTTTGTAACTTCATTTTATCTTGAATTAGTATATTTTCTCGTGTTTCGTGATCACTTGTTAGTCTTTCGTAATCTGTTAGTTGTTCTTCAAGTACTGTACAGGTTTCTTTCAAAAGTTCAGTATTCAATTCATAGCCTTTAATCTCTTGTTCTAATTTATCTATCTTTGATTCCAATTCACGTATTTTTTCAGTATGTTTTGCGATGATCTGCGTCAAATGGTTATTTTCACTACTTAACTTGTCGACCCGATCTTGATTTACTTTCGATTGCTTCCGCGCCGCGTCTAATTCTCTGCGTAAAGAAGCACTCGAAGACTGTAATTCTTCTATTTGATGATTGGTCTCAGTTAACGCCCTTTGGGCCGAATCAGCTTGCATTTTGTTTCTAGTAGATTCTTTTGTAATATCATTCAATGACGCTTTTGCATTGTCTAACTCTTTAAGTAGCTTCCTTGACTTCTCTTCTCCCTCTTTTATTTTATGATCTAATTTTTCGGTCAGCTTTTGCTTTTCTTCCTGTAATATTTTAACTCTTTCTTCTGCCTTCTTAGCCTCCCTCGTTGCAATTCGTTTATCTAAATTTGCATCCGATAGTTCCTTTTCCTTCTTCCATAAATTGATTTGTGCTTGCTTCGCTGTCTGACGTTCTGCATTCAAGTTTTCTTTCATTGTTTGGAGGTCTCGTTCTAATTTCTTCATTTGTTCTTCTAAATGTGTATCTTCTTTTATTATAGACATCCTATTTGTACTTGGTTGTATGGTTTCCATCTTAAGAGTAGCATTCTCTGATTCTAGTTTAGTAACGCTCTGTTCCAAGCGTCGTAATAATTCTTCTAAATTGCCAACCTTACGCAAATGCTCCTCTTCTTTCTGGAGAGAATCCTGTAATCTTTTTTGTAAAGCAGCTTTATCTTGTGTAGCTTGTTCTAAGTTTAGAGCAAGGGCTTCCTTCTGTTCCAAGTTCATCATTGTTTCATTTAAATCAGACTTTATCACTTGTAATTGTTGTTTTAGTTGCTCATTTTCAAGTTTTGACATTTCCAATTGTTCTTGTATTGTGGCAACTGCCTGTTCTGATGCTATAGCATTATCTAACTGCCTTGCCCTATCTTGTAATTGTTTTTTTAAAGCTTCTATCTCTGCATCTCTGGCTGGTATTGTAGCCTGTATGCTACGTAACTGTTCCTGACAATCTTTCAATTCATTTTGAGCTAATTCTAAAGCAACATTCAACCTTGATTGACGACAATGGTTGGAATCTTGTTCATTTCTTAACTTAGTCTCCAAATCTGTATTCTTGGCAACTTCTAAATCCAATTTTGCTCTAAGTTCAGCTAATTGGTTATGTGAACGTGCAGCTATTTCTTCCAGTTTAGTTTCAACACCTTGAACACTTTGCCGACTCAGTTCTCTTGTTTTGGCTAGTGATTCTTTATATTGCATCTAATAAAATAAATAATTATTTCAATATTTTTCCTTTAAATTTAAATTAGATAAATTTTACTAAACTATATTACTATATGTATGTACTATATTATTTATGTATCACTATATATATGTACATATATTTTACTAACCTGAAATACTCTGAGTTTATGTAATTCTGCATTTGCTGTCTGAAGTTCACATTCTGTTCTTTGCAATCTTGAGCTCATCTCATTGTTACTAGTACATAATTCTGTGATTCTTACAGTTTGTGTTTCTATATGTTTATTCAATTGTGCAACTTTTTCCTTTTCTGCATTCTCCCATTTACGTTTAGCATCTTTTATCAAGTTTAAAGCTCTGGTTTCTAAATCTCTTCTTTCTTGACGCTCTAGTTCTGACATTATAAAATAATCATTGTACATAGTTTCACATATACAAATAAAACATAGTTTTATATATACATGAAAGATTCTATTATTTACAATTACTACTATATCTAAGTATGTAATAATAGTCACTTTTAATATGATTAAAAAATTTTAGAAATTAAATATCAGATACTTAAAAATAATACACTAATTTTATAATGAATTATAATCATGGGCTAATTAAAAAAATTCCATGATTTTTCTATTGATTAATGTAGTAATATATAAGTTTGATAATGTTGAAATTTAGATTATATGGAAGAAAAATAGATGAAGTTAAGATTGAAAAAAAGAAATTGCTTAAAATTTCTACACATGAATTGCAAGTCAATTTACCTAATGTTCTTTTTATTCCATTTAACTCTGACTTTGTTGCAATTAATTCTCTTTCAAGAATATCTCTCTCTTTATTGTAAGCTTCTAATCTTTTTGATTTTTCTTGGAGCTGAGCTTCCAATTGCGTCATGCTACTGATTTTTTCCTGTAATTCAAATATCTTCTTTTGTTTCTCTTGAATCTCTTTCTTCTTACTATCTAATTGTGCTTCTAATTCACTTTTCTCTTTAGAGAATTTGTCAGACTGAGAGGAATGATGCTTATGAAACTTAAACTCAAAAAAGGAAGAGCAGTCTTTCTCAATATCTTTAAACTGATCATTTGAGTCTGATGCATGTGTGCTTCTATCACCACCTATAAATACAGGATGTACCAGATTAAAATAGATATAGACAAAATTGTTACAGGAATTTTGGTAATAGTTTTACCAAGACTTCGCCGAATTATTTCCAGATCACATTTTGCTGTGTTTAATTCTTTTTCCAAATGTTCTTTCTCTTTTTTGGATATCTCCACTTTTCTTGTTTTTTCCTCTTGTTGAGTTTCATTGTTAGTGGTGGATCGTCTATTTTTCCCACAGATTTTTCTGTAACGTTCCTCAAATTCCTTTTCTCTGCTCTCAAAATCCATTCTTTTTATTGTTCATTTGTGGTCAAATAATTTTGAATATTTTTTATCTCACTTTTGTTAGATAAACTGTCAGAACATGCAGTTAAAAATGTTTTATTTCATAACAATCAACGTATCCATCTCATTGACTAGAATAATCGAAAGAATCGAGATTGATACATGAAAATATAGGAACGAATCAAACATAATTTAGTCAAGTTTAAATCAAACTTTTATTATGCCTACACTCTATATTAAACTTTGCAAAATTCCCGCGATTTGTAACCTGCATGAATTTAAAAACACAAATAAACACTATCTTATCGAGTGTGTAATGTTCTTCGGTTGTATAACAACGTTTTTGTATGGTTATACATCATGAAAATGTTATATTTAATGCTACACGTTTTGTTTTACACTATCGTACTCATAACCACAGCGTATTTATAACGGTTGCGGACATGAAAGCCGTTAACTACGGTCACGTGGTACTTTGGCGCCGCATTGGCAATTGGTGGTGATCGCGCAAGCGCAATTTTATTTTTATCGAGTAAGAGTGTGTCAGAGAAGATGGGAAAAGTTTTGTTACGAAAATTATTGATAATACACCCTAATATCCTTATGTAACAGATATTTATAACAGCGCAATTATTCAGTTATACAGTTATCAAATCTATAATTGCGGATCAAACTCTATTTTGTAATTCAAAATTCTGTTTGATTCTCAAGAATCATATTCACGATAGATGGCGATAAAATTGTCGGATTGCACTGCCCTCTGCATTAGTGAATGAATGGAGCTTGCTTAGTTTGAAATCGAAGAAAGAATTCAAGTGTCAGAATAGAATTTTAATATAAATGTGAGTACTTTTCTATATTTACATATTTACTTTGTGTACTTAAATATTTTTCTAAAAATTTCTCCATAAACAGTACGTGTGTACTTGGGATTTATGTGTTTTGTTTTACAAGCACTCGAGTCTAATCAATGTACGATTATAAATTTCAAATAAAATTTATGCTATTCATACTATTGTTAATATACTTTTATATTAACATTTATTCTATTATGTATATTTAAATTACTATGCCATTACTATTATTGCCATTACTATTACTATTATTACTATGCCATTTATGATTAAGAACGATGCGTATAGACATTAAATATATTAATGTTTAATATTAACTTCTACATGATTAAAGTGTTTGTGGATTAAAATTACATTGTATGTGTGATTTTCGATATTAAAATCGAGCACGTATGAAGTAATTATGTATGTTGCGTGGAATATGTTAAAATTATATTTATTCGTATTGGTTTAGGAATACAGGTGTTTTAAATCGAACAAAAGAATTATAAACGTTAAACAGCGTCTCTTGGCTTTATATTTGTAAACGTTTTATCAAGTATTTACCTAACTCGTTTTGGCGCGCAATTCGAACATAGTTAACCGCGCTCGTACATTATCTTATCTAATTTATGATTACAGTATCCGATCATCTTCAAGATGACACACAAAATAAAATAAATATTATATATTTACACAAATTTACACGTTGTTGCACGAAGTAAAAACGGACTTTCGTTATTAAAAATTCTTCACGATCTTATAAAAATCGAAACATTCGCAGATATCGAAGTGCTTATTGTTTTCTTCGATCATTATTATCGCAATACAATGCTAGTTTTTGTCAAGAACTTCTCCTATAGAAGAACGATCCTTCTCAACGTGTATTAATTGTACTTCCACTTCTGGAAATACTTTTATCGCTCGATTCTCTTCAAGAGACGAGTCGTTCTTCGATTATTCGAGGGTTTCTTTACCTGTTTTCGGTAACAGAAAAGACATAAACCCGCATACTAAAAAGAAAGAAATAAAAAATTAATTAGTATATTTATTATACATACGTCCTTATTGTAAAAATAAAATATGATCTTCTTTATCACAAGTGAAAAGCATGATAAGTTTGTTATTCAAAAGAGATATTTTTAAATATCCATTGATATTTATAAATTTTATATAATTTACTATTTAATTGTTGAATGAATTACTTTGTTAGAGGCGATTTATAATGTGTACTTACTGAATAAAAATGCTGCGAATAAAATTATAGGTACCACGCAGGCTAAATCAATCAGGTAGCCGAATACTAAGTTACCGACTAATGCGCCTAATCGACCCATGGTAAGGGAGAGGGCTGCAGCCATTACTCTGAAAATTCAATAAATTCATAATTTTAGTTTTCAAAAATACACCAAAATATAAAATATCCCCCAAAATATAACAATATTCAAAGTATGTATACTACTCATGATATTTAATATGAACGAATGAAATATTTTGATACTGGTTTTTCGGGATAAGCAAATGTTTCGATTTTGCATTTGCACTTGGCATTTGCAATTTGGACCGACGTTTCGTAAACATTGCAATTCACCTTTTCAAGGGAGACCTGAAACTGATAGTTTTAGACCTCTCTATCTTCACTTATGTTCTGTGATGATTCGCTTGACCAATCAAACCGACGAGTGAATCAGTGTCCATTTGGCCTGCTTCGGGTTGAGCCAAATGGGCACGTTTCGCGGTATGCAGTCCAGACCTTATAAGAATCTGGACTGCTTTTACAAGTCCCTAAAGAGGCTCATTAGGAAAGTCATAAAGTAGTAGTCTACAATACAAATTTTCCACAACACGCGATCCTCGAAAATATAGAAATATCGATTAATTTTTGAAATTTCTGAAAATTATGAAATATAAAAATGCTTTCTATTCCACGACTGACTCGGTAGCACGGTCGAACAAATAGTACGTTATTTTTTTATGTTGTAACGACACGACACCGCGACGATGCAATTGGGTAAACTATGAGATTATACGATTAAAAGGCGTGTAAACGTGTCGTTCATTACATTGTGTCCTTGTTTTGTCCTCGGCTGTCGCCAATGTAATTAACTTGAGAAACGATTGTAAATCACTGGAGATTGTGCGTTTGCTTGTTTCCACATTTCGTGTAATAAATAAATCAGAAGAATGTGCATGATTGCTCACCTGAGATTCGTCGGAAACATGTCGACGATTATGCAATAAACCAACGAGATACCGAGGGACGTCAGTGCCTCGAACACGCAGGATAATATTAGGTTTTGCGTCGCATTGACCACAAAATAGAAGGCGACAGTTACAGCGCCGGATACCATTAACGACATGACTGAAATTCAGTATTATCACTTTTAATTGTAGGATGGAACGAGGCATGAGATATTTCTTAAAATGTTATTCTTATTTACAAGAATGATATTCATTGAACGTATATACAACGTGTCCCATAACACGTTGGACCCACTTCAGTAATGAACAGGAGGCACAAGAACAACGAATAAAGTTCATACAAACATGTACCCTATCCGAGCTTGTTTCAAAATTATAGACATTTGTGTTTCAATCCCGAACCAGCTGGCAGCTGAAACGTGCAACACAACAAACATCGCAAGAAGACTAAAAAGGAAACACCCAATAGACCTCATAAGAGATATAACTTAGAAAAAAACGAAGCTGGCACCCCGCTGGGAGTAGCCACCCACATGCTATATTTATTTTATTTTATTTTTTATTTACCAATGAGATGTAACACTTTACCAAATGTCCTTCAGGACAAATTGTAAAAAGCAAAATAAAATAAAAAAAAAAAAAATTTGTGTTTCAATAATTATAATCCGTAACTGTTTATTACGGTCTGTATCATTCGACATGTACCTGAAACAAGATCTGATAGGACACATTTCCATACGATCTTCTTTTTTATTGTTCTTGTACCTTTTGTCTACCCTTCAAGTGGGTGCCATATGTTAGGATACATCCTGTATGTATTTATGGTATCTGAAGAATTAATGGAACTACGTGCATATGATAATTGTATACTTACTCAAAAAGAACTTGGCGCCGAGTTTGTGCACGAAAATCGGTAGAATAATGGAGCCAGGAATACAAGCAAGTCCTATATAAACTGTGTGAAGATAAACGGAAGGCGCTATTACACTGCCGCATCCGTAATCCTGGACTGCAGTTCCATTATCACTCGATAAAGACGATACTATGCAAACCGACGTGGATTTGCCAGGATATTCGTGTTCAAATTGTTCGAATCTATTGAAACAGTTAGATGTTCAATCCCGCTGAGTCGATCAAATAATAGATTTAATAAATCGATCAGGTAACTTTCGGAAGGAACATAAAAATATTTTCCGGAAGGAATGTACGTACCTGGTGAATAATTCTGGGAACCAAACCATGAGGGTGTAGTAACTACTGGTAAGGCCAAATTGAATTCCACAGGCGAGCAATGTGTTCCTAAGGTACGGCGATTTACAGAGAGCAGCAGTTAGATCACGTACTTCCTTTAAAAGCACCTTTAGATCCTTTCGTTTGTGTAGTTTCAACGACCTCGTGCTTTTGTCTTTGGTTTTTTCTTGCAGTGATTTCACCTGAAAGAAGAAACGGACGATTATACAAACAAGACGTTAGAAATAAAAAAGAAAATGATACGAGTTAATCTCGTTAATTAATTAATTTTTTATTAGTTGATTTCAGTAATTGCTAACACGAGAAACCCAAGGAATTTCAAATTTTCACGACAGCAAGATATTTTGGTATTGGCTTTTCTTTTTACTTGCATTTGGAGCAAACCTGAAACATCGGTTCGAAATGTAAGTAAAAAGTGCAAATGCAAAATCGAAACACGATCGGAAAATAAATGTAACAAAATCTGAGAAGATCTGGACTCGGTGTTTTTGTGTACTTCATTACCGGATAAGAGTCGGCGTCTTTCCCAGTGTTCTGCGAGTAGATCCATTTAAATACTTCGAGGGCAGCTTCTGTTTCGCCGCATTCGAGGAGAAATTTCGGGCTCTCCGGGAATGCAAACAGCCACAGGCCCAACATTATCGAGGGCAGAGCGCACAGCGCTACGAAGAGATTCCATGATTTAAAGTAGAACATGTCCGAGACGTACATGAAGTCCATCGGTATGATCAGCCATGCTATCACTGAATAAACGAAGAGAAAGAATGGTGATTAAATTACAAAGCTAATTAGATTAAAAAATCTGATTAACAGTTTTAATAGAACGGTGAATTAATAAAACTGTCTAGATTAGTCAATTATTAATATTTTGAATAAAGTAGAACGTTGTAAGAGAACAATTCAAATTATTCAAATTTCTCGCCACTTCGTATTACGATAATGTTTGTTGAAGAACATCTGGAATGGAAGGACGAGCTAAGAAATTGATTTGAACTATCCAAGTTTCCCGCCACACTATATCGATGCTGTTATTTGCGAACATTTATACAGATTTACTTTATTCAATGTTAAGAAGGAATATTATGTATAAATGAAATTACAAGATGAGACTCACGTGGTAATACTATGACTCCGACTGTCCAGAACATTTCCATCCAACAAAGACATTTTTCGCGATATTTTGTCGCCTGAAACTCCCCTAAATACGGAAAACAAATTCCCATAGCTCCGGTAACGCTGTATATATAACATAAAAGAATAAAAATAGGAACAAAACGAAAAGAAAAATAAAAAGTGTCTGAGGTGGGGAACATAAGATGTAAAGGATTTAACGTTCAATTACAATACACTTACGCGAAACCGTTAAAGAAACGGAATATCAGGAAGACCCAAAAGTACTGGACAAAGGAAGAAACAACGCCAACAATGCCATCCATTAACAATGTAGCGATTAACACAACTTTCCTCCCTTTGGTATCAGCCAGGCACCCCCATATGTAAGAACCAATCACCATCCCTATGAATAACAAAGTAAAAGTTAGTTTTCTATTTTTTAACTAATTCTATAACGTATAGTTTACAGTGAAAGAAAGGAATGATCGAAAAATGTATGAAATGGTATCGTGTGGTTTCTTAACTTTGGTTCTTTCCTAATAGATTATTGCTGATAATAAAATAATTTCCACGTGGTACACATATGGCATATGGTTTTCTTCGTTAAACACGTTAAGCGCTGATAGATAAAACTTTAAGTAGAAATATTCGCTATGAGTCAGACACCTCCATTCACCAGGAGATAGAAATGTTATAATATCAAGTCTGATTAATATGCTCCCTTTAGAGAGGCTATTCATTTATATTAAAGAAATTTCATTCGATAAAGATCAAAATTATATATTTCTAACAGGAAATTAAATAAATTTGAGTTTTGAAATAGTATTTTTTATAAATGTCTTAGCGTAAGTTAAAAATTGATCAGTGGAAAATAGTTTCTTTCGAAAATATATCAAAATTCATGGTCTAAAAAATTTTCCTGTTAGGAAAACATGGAAACTGACCGTGGAAAAAATTCTTTCTCAGCACAAATTCAAAAATTTTCTCAAACATTCTCCCTTCTGAATTCTAAACTTACTAAGCGAAGAAAGTAAAAATACGTAAAAATATTAGTTTTGTAAAGATTTTATGGTACTCACCCAGCATTGGTGATGCTGTTAGCCAACCTTTCGCGGTGGAATCCATTTCCAGGTCGCATTGTGCTGCTGGTAATACAAATGAAAGTATCGTGACTCCAATGGCAGTATCCATATAAATTAAACCGCAAACCGCCAACAGCATGTAATGAAATTTCCCGAATCCTGATAAGAAAAATATAATCTTATAAATATTTAATCAAATCTTAAGGAAGTTACAAGGAAAGGATTTATCGTTGCAATCAAGAAACTATTTGATCTTTGATTCATACTGTAAGCATTTGTTAAATCTTATAAGAGTCAACATTAATTTGTTTCCAACTTTCTTCTTTTTTCCTGATACGCATAATGGAATAGAAGATAAGATAATCGTTTGCAGTCGTTGTCTCGAAAAATTTGCAAGATTTTACGACTCGTAATTTTAACATTATGCTTAAAATTTGACTCGAAATAATTCCCTGATTTTCTAAATTTAGGTGAACAATATTTTGATTACAGGATTCTCTCTCTTTCTCGAAGAAGAAGAAGAAGAAGAAGAGCAGAATTTGTGTAAAATGAGCATCTTCAAAGAATTATTACGACGCCTGGAACAGACGCCTGTTACTAAACTAATCAAAGAATACTACTCTTAAGATGGAAACCGTACAACCAAATACAACAGGGATGAGGTCCATAATAGAAATGGATATGCCTTTAGATGAGCAAACAAAGAAATTGGACCGAGAAATCCACACAATGAAAGGGAACTTGAACGCGGAACATGGTTACCGCACCTGCCACTTGTGGTTTACCCGGAGGTTTTGCTAAACAGTTTGGTAAAAGCTGGAGAAATAGCGACGAAAGTTTATCGTCATTGACTGGAAGCGTTCAAACGTTAGCTATAGATCAACCGGATAGACCCGACACGGTATGATATTTAATATTTTAATCGTGCAATCCTATATTTTATACTAATATGTGATTATTGTTGATATGCGATGCAGAAAGTAAAAGCAATAGCGTGCCGATGGAAAGTTGGGTGAAACTTCCAGACCGCTCGAATACTTGTTGGGAAAGAAAGTACCTTAGGTTGGAAGGACCGTGTCTATGTACTTACGATCACCAGCCATCTCCCTGAATGGCACCAATGAATCGTATTGATTTAATCGAGAAGGATGGATTTACTATATTAGATGCAATAACTAATCCAGATGTAAT
The DNA here is from genome assembly GCF_905332965.1 of Bombus pascuorum. Taxonomy (NCBI): domain Eukaryota; kingdom Metazoa; phylum Arthropoda; class Insecta; order Hymenoptera; family Apidae; genus Bombus; species Bombus pascuorum. The sequence goes on along the minus strand of NC_083501.1, from coordinate 5,269,285 downwards.
GGAAACAACGAAGACGGACATACCATTTATGTTCAGAGCAGAATCCAATTCATCGACCACTTGTTGGCCGACACCACGTTTGGATGTCATGGCTTTGAGCCAGACTGATAAGAAAAACTGGTTGAAATTCTTAAACTTTATTACTAGGATAGGAAGTTAGGAAGAGTGCATGAATAAGTATAATAAGTAAGTACTAACTTCTTTTGCAAGATTTAAAATTTTCTTGCAATTTGGTATCTGTATGTGTTAATTAATTACATATGATTAATATTTTGTGATATTACAGAATTTAGAGGAAGAAGATGATAGCTCAGCTATTTCCCCAGTTAGCGTTTTTCTTGTACGTGGAAGAGCAACTCTCATTTTGCTACAATGAATTTGGAATGTTTGTGAATGAACGTGGCCAAAGAACTCGAAACAAGATCGAACATGGCATCATTTACCTTTTTGCTTTTGGTAAGAATTCCTATAACGTTTCTTAAAATACAGTAATTTTATATTTTCTATTGCATAGGAAAATATGTTTATATTTTTACAACTTTCCGGAAAGCATATTTGTTTGTTATTTCGTTTTTCATCAAAACGCGTATACTTAACTAATACAAAGAATCCAGAATGAAGCTTAATCGAATTATCTAGCCTGTGTTATTTGGGAGCAGCTGGCTCAAAAGGAATTTATATAGCGGCAATAAACTCCTACTTGGAGTTATCAAAGATTACAGACTTTTCTGGTATACCGGAATTAAACAACAGTCTTACCAGTTTGAATACTTTGTATATCATCATAATACAGTGTATAATGTAAAGTTATCGTGAAATATGAATTTATACGTATATATCAGAGATCAAGTAGGTGAAAGTAATTCGGAGATTAGTTGTACGATTTTAAAATAATAAACATTTATATTTCCGGATTAAAAAAGACAAATTTTCATTTAAGGATTTAAGAAACAATTGATAATATGAAAATATAAATATCTTTTATTTTAAGTTTTGCAATTTGTAAATGAGAATTGATTATGATTCACATATAACTGAAACTTTTTCATCATAATCATGATAGAATTATATCGAGACAAAAGGAATAACATTCTTCCGCGTGAATCAGCATTTTTCAAGAAGAGTAACAAGTTTGATCCGGTTTCGATGCTGACGTTGATGGTATTTATTCAAATACAATACGCAAATTAAACAGTGCTTTTGAACTAGATATCCTCTGTATTTTACAATCTCATTATTCAAATACTTACACACTTTAAACCGTACCGATATCGTAATTAAATGTAATCAACGCTAAAACTACAAATCATTTACGTCTAAATTAAAATATTTAGAATCAACGTTAAGATATACGTATCATCAAATTTAGTCTCAAATTAACTAAACGAAAAATTTAATTAGAAGAAAAGGTGTCATTAAACATATATAACATATCTTTAAACAATCCAATGAATACTTAATTAAAAATTGTGATAAATTCAATTCTCATTTGCATCTCAAAAATGATGATTATTAATCGTGTATATTCCGTAGTAGGAAATCATTGATTCGTAGAAATGAGTGTAATCAATATTATTTTTGTAAACGCAATTTTACAATGATGTTTTCTATCTCTGTTGATTGAAATCAAATGTTATTATGATAAAGCTTTGGTTTCCTTCGATGATATACTATTAATACTTAATCAATACGGAAAAGAGGATGGATTACCTGTTACGGTGATTGCATGCTCGAAATCGGCACCTCCGTCTGCCAAGAAGTCGAGCCCTGTCAAAAACCAAAAGATTTATGAGCTTCTTAAAATATCATGTTTTCTATTGTTATTTGAAGAAAGATCGCGATAGTGTATCAGTGTATCAGTATATTTCGTGGACACGTGTTTGCCATGGAATTTTTACGTTGAGTAAGATATTTAAAGAATTGATGTTTGATAGATCGTGCAAAGTTTACTTAGATGATGATCGTTACAAATGCTTTTTTTCTTTACTTGCTAAATGTTGAATTCTTGCTAAAATTTAGTGGAGTGTTTTACATTAAATCGTATTAAAAAATAAATAATTGATAATATACAATGCAAAATTTATTTGATAATGATTGGAAACATATTTTTGATAAATATATTAAAATATATCAAAATTTTTATTTTCATGTACATACGTGCTCAAGATAATTATCAGTTAATAGATCATGCAAAATTATTCCTATAATGTTTCAAGAGATTTTTGGTACATAGAAAAGCGTAATTTGTTGTTAGCGGCGATATAAAAGATTATGATTTATATCTTCCCAATTATTATCGAAATAATTTTGGACGATCAATCAAATGCGACTATATAAAAAATTTTCAATAGAAAAAATTTTAATATAGACACACGATGTTTGATTAAAGTCACTTAATTCGTTATTTTGATTTTTTTAATCTAAATATCCAAAGATTTTTATCATAAATATATTTCATAATTTCTCGAGACGATTATCCTTTGCTATCAGAAACAAATCTGTGGTTGAGTAATGTTATATTAATAGCTACACCAATATGTTGATTAGTAATGATGGTATCGATAGCAAAGCAGTGATAGCAAATACATTAATGGTACTAAGAAAGGAATAGAAAAACCGCAACAATATTATCTTGTATTGCAATCAGTAAAACATGTATGTACGGTGATAATATCCATCTATTCTATTATATACTATCATAGATATAAATGATTATGTTAATGTCGGTAATAATAATAATAGTTTATTTTTTCAGTTTGTCAGTCATCAAAATGAACTCGATTTATAATTATTTGTTAATGTCAATAATCATTACTAACTTTGATCGCAATTGTTTATCTAATAATTACTTTAGAAAATAAAAAGAATTATTAGAAAGACAGAGAAAGCCTCTAAAAAATATTGGTGGTGATTCTTACAATTTCTAATTCAAAATCAACTTTTAGACTTATTACTAACTATTCTTATTTTACTTATTTCACCAGCTAATTTCAAACAAATAAAAAAATAAATAAGTAGAAGAAAATATAAGTATAAAATAAATCAGTAAATGGAAGAAAATCCATAGAAATATTATTAAATAATCCCAAACGAGCAGCAAACTAATATTTCTCAAATACTTAGTATTCTCACAAATAAAAAAATTAAAATTAAAGAATCTACAATTCAAAATCAACCCTTAAAGCTATAGCTATTCTTATTCTACTCGTTCCATAAAAATACAAACTGATGTTTGTTAACTTTTTAAAACATATTCATAAATAAGAAAATGATTCAAGTATCTAAGAATCTAAGAATCTAAAGATCTAAAGATCCAGAATCAGAAACGTATACAATCACTACTCTCATTCTACCGTGATCATTATTATCATCATCTCCATCGTTATCATCATACGATAGTATTTTCTATATTTTAAATCGCCATGAAAACCTACCCATGGTTTGCGATTACGTTGCGAAGATGTACGTTAGTCTCACGTGAAGTAATGAAGTCAGGTGGTGTCGGTGAGAATTCGGGACTCTGGAGGACCCCGGTCGCCAAAGTGCAGCACTCTCTGTTCCTTGTTCGTGTTCCACGGTTTTGTCCTCGTCTGCAACCACCGTACGCCACGCTCATTGGTGAACACTCGGTGGTATTTGATCGCCGTTTTTATCGCCCAAGCGAATTTTGGCGATGACTTTCCACCGGGGGATATTCCTTTTTTATCCCCTCACGAAAATCTTCCACCTCCTCGTACAAAATCTTCTACCTTCTATTATTGATCGATAATCGATCTTTATAAAGTTCCTTTCCCTTCAAATTTTTCTTTTTAAATGAAAGTTTCAACTTTCAAATTCGATGAATTGCAGATACTTCTGGAACGAAATAAAGACGAAGGTTGCACTAGAAACGTCTTATAGTCTTCATAACTAAGTTTTTGATCCAAGCACGACCCTCGGTGGTGAACGAACGACTGACCAAAAAATCGATCGTGCCCCAGCATATATCTCCTCTCTTTTTAGTTATTAGTCTTCTCCCCAGATAAGATATAAAGCTTCGTTTGTCTCTGTCACTCTTACCTTCTGTCTTTTTCCTCCTTCTTCTTTGTCTTCGCTTTTCCCTCTAGTTAAAGCTACTTGAGACTTTTGAGAAAAATTTGATCAAAAAAAAAAAAAAAGAAAAAAAAGAAAAGAGAAAGGAAGCAAGAAAGAAAGAAATCTGAGTGTTCTGAAAATTCCTGATATCCACCCCGTTTGTTTACATAGGGTTTAGTGTCTATGTGCACCGAAGAGTGTTAGTATAGAGAAGAGTATAGAACTGTGTGCGTTAAGAACAGTTTTGCAATAATTGTTTATGTCATACGATATAGTCGTGCACCTAATTGATAAGACAGTTGTAACAAGTATCACGGGATTTCTAATTGCTTCAGATTACTTTGATTAAAATACACCGGTTTACTCTTACGAGGTTGTTTTATTACGTACGAGAATTCTGTCCACATTATGCATCGGTGATACCTTTATCTGACATGGACGCCGAATTGAACTTACTATTTTGTATAAAAGCTTATTCTGTTCTTTATTAATAAATTTTGTTGTTATTCGAGCTCACAAATGTATTTGAATACTTTACCATAAAAATCTTTACGGATATATTATGTGTGTTATATGAAACATTTTGAAACTTCATTAGCGACACTGTAACGAGACACGTTATGATTATACGCATTACTTAAAATGCATATGATGCAATATTTAAAATCAATCTGAAAATTTAGAAATACATATTCAAATACAGAGTTTGAAATTAATTCTACCAATATCAATAACAATATCCTTTACTTTAATGAAATTATTTATAATTGTTCTACCAGTATGGGAATACTAAACTGACTTTGTTTATAGAGTATATAGAGTATATAGAATAAGGAAAGATCATTGATTAATTACCTTTTCGTCGTTCGATGTGTAATACTAAATGATCGAGTGGTCATTTAGAGTTCTTTATTCAAGTTTTCCAACCAACTTCTTAGTTCTTGACCTTTTTAATTTTTAATAAAAACTGGACTAAATTATTACTATTATTAACACGCTTGCTCCTAATGATGAAAACGTATGTGTTACGAGTGAGTTTTTTGTACTGTACATCTGCGTCGGTACATCTGCGTTATTGATTCTCATCAGAGAAATATGGGACTGAAAGATTCTTCTATTAGCAAAGTTTTTACACACGTTTAGTATTGTAAATAAATGCATCTTATTTTTAAAAAAGCAGCTACAGTGTACGGTTTCAAATTTTTTTCTCCCATCATCCAACTCTTAAGATTACATTTAATTATTTTTTTAATGTAGCTAAAGGAGGAGCACCATAGTTAGCTACCTAATGATTGGCTTTATAACTTTCATGGGTAGTCTTCTTTGGATATATTAATTGGCCGGACCACGTATTTTAGCTTTATCTCTTCTAGGAGAAAATGTAAATGCGTAAATTTTTATAATTGGTTAAATAATTATATGACTCTTATCATAATGATCAATTTAAACGCATTAAAACAAATATAAAGACTCTCGTTTTTCACAAGGTGTTCATTTAAACATTTGCGATTATTTGGATATTCGACCTACTTTCAGTAGTTCAATTTCCTACCACCAGTTGGCACATCGAAATTCTCAGTTTTCCACAATACCAATAGGGCTGTTTAATAGAAGGATTATTAATAATTTCATCAAAGTAAAGGATATTGTAGAATCAATTTCAAATTAATAATATAATTGGTAGATCATCTAATATGAATGTATTTTTTTAATTGAGTGTAATTTGTTTGATAGTGCACAAATGTTCAAGAGATTTCGATGCGTGGAATGAAACTGACGACTGAAAACGCGTGACGACGTGCTTCTTTACTGTATTATGTAGGTATGTATATGATTTATAACGATAAAAAGATAAGCTACATTTTCAGGGTCTGTATGCACGTTGTCCAAATATGTAATAAGATTTGCAGTAAATAAACAAAGTGTTTGGACGAAATTCGGTTAGATGTGTGAGGTAACCTGTTTATTACATAGTATATCATGCTTGGAATGCCATCTACGATTATTTTGCACTCTTTGATATCCAAGGATATCTCATCTAGTTTTGATTTAATATTCTATTTCACGTGGTGAAGAATATTTACAACATTTGTACCTTATATAGATGAATATTCAACATCTTGAACTTACATAACCTAATCTCAGTTACAAATGATATCATGTTACTATGAAATAAAATTGCACCCGAAACCATTCATCACATCAGCTTTGAAAAGATCTATAGTAATTAAAAGGATACGTAGAGACAGTAATTTCATAAAAATAAAATGTTGGAATATTTGTAATTAGCTTTAAAAATGATATCTTTAAATGTGAAAATCATATAATTATCTCAATACTATTTGGACAAATATGGTTAGTAGATTTGTAGGCTTTATACCTCTATTACCTATTACTTTTGCCTTTATGATTTTATTATCCTTTACCCACTTTATTGTAACCTTTACAAAGCTGATTTTTGACTTAATCTTTTATCATTGGACATTTCTTAAAAAGAAGACGTGATACGCTAGATCTAATACCAATCTGGTAAAAAAACAAATACGTATAACAACATGTTATAACATTGAGGAATATCATTTAATTAATCAACACATTGTTGAGGTATAATATTGCGAAATTAATAATATATGACAGAATTCAATCTAAAACTGTCAAATTTCATTATGAATTGTCCAAAAATGGATCCTACACAAAATTCGTGAAAACGATATCTTTACAACCGGTATTTCCATCCAAATTTTATCCGGTTATTTCTACAAGCGAATTAAAAACGTCACGCATGAAACAGCATATTGCAGTTGGAAATCTCGACGGAATGTTTAAGCAGACAGTAGTACGAATGACTGAAGAAAACATGACGTTTTATCGGGGCCAAGTATGACGGAAGGGATTTCTCGATAATACGCCCACAAATATGTAGTAAATCTTATAAACGAGATAGGGATAAAGGTAATAATAGTTGACATTTGTATATTGGTTAAATTAACCATTCGTGAGTAATTTTAGCTACATTAACATCTTGATTACCACGTGAACTGTGTTTCTAGATATTTCGTAGGGGGCAGACATCTTAAATCCCTACTTGATACTTGTAATAAATTGATCGATAAGAAAATGCAAGTAGCTATATCAATATATAAAATTGTTCGTTTTCTTTCAAGTGGTATAAATCCCACTTTTATTGTTTCGAGATACTTAAGAGCCTGAAACCTAAGCGATTTGAACGTAATAATCGTTAAGATATTAACGAGATATTTATTAATAATAAATCTTAATGTAATACATCTTAGGAATACAATTTATACTTATGTTTATCTTGTTAATGTATTGCTAGTGTGTTAGCGTAATCGATGTAATAAAAGGAATTAAATTTTTTTATTACGAAACATTTAAGAGAATGAGTAGCTAGATATAGCGATATAAAAACATTATTAGCTATCATATTCCTCATCTTTCACTTTGTTTCAATTTAATTGAATTTTATTTTAATTTCATTATATCTATTCAATTTTATCAATCAAATTTCCATTCAACTTATACTTTATAAATTCTTTTGTCTTTCATTTCATACCATTTCGTATAATCTTTTAATTAAAGTCCAACACGAAATCCCAGTTAAAACTCCAGATTATTTCTTAATTAACTTAATCTCCTGTTACAATTCGATTTACCTATAATTCAATTTTGATCTACATGTGTATATATATATATACAAAAAGTATTGGCACATATCCTTACTTCTCATTGAAGTGATTATTTTATCAAATTTCATTTTCATAGTACCTAATTTTTCTAGTCATATGAATCACAACCAAATGCAATTAACTCTTTGCCTCATAATATTGGATAACATATATGGTATGGATTATGGATGAAATACACGAAGACAGACATGGCTCAAATTAAAGTACCAAAGTATCAAATTTCAATGATATACTTTCATTTTTTACTTTTATATTGCAAGACCGTAGATTACTGAAAAAACATCACGTACAATAATTCAATGTCTCGTTTCAATGATATAACAGCAAACAGATAAAAGCTAAGGCTAGCAACAGATTACAAGAGGTTAATCAATATGCAAATGCTATAATAAATATAGTTGTCTACCGATACATTTTGTAGCCAATGTACTTATTTTCATGCTGTAGATATCAAATTTATATTATTTCATAGATAACCCAATTAGCTCTAGATACATTTGATAAAATTTTCTAGATCTTTCATACGAAGCAAGATCACGATAGTTTATATTGTTACTCCATGTGTTTCTCCGATAAGCCTGTTTACGTTTAAATAAAAATGATGACGCGAAATCGTGGCTAGTTTTATCCAGATAATAATCGGTCACATCAAATCTAGTCATGTCTAGGTCAAGCGTGAATAAGTTGGTGCATATTTTTTTGATATAAGAATCAGTTATATTTTTTCTAATTTTATTTTATTATTATTATAATATGCGAACTATCGAGAGTTACGTTCATTGCGGTATACCTAATTACAGGTATTTTTCAAGCGATATTTTTGCATATTAATATTCATCTTTATTTAGGAGTCTAATATCTGAAACTGTAGTCCTCCAAAGGCGAATGTAAGGTAACATTAACTTTGTTAAAAATACCTGTACAGCGATCGTAAAAACAATATAAAACCACATAAGTCTGAATAATTTACAATACCAACGATCATTATGTACGCTGGTTTTCCCTAACTAATGCGTATACAATGTAGCGTTATAAGACTTATCACTAAATATCGTCGATTATGTCGCGAAAATCGCAAAAAGCGGAAGTTTACACGATTTAAGAGGTATAAACCACAAATCGATTAAACAGGCTACGTTATCGTTTCATGGAATTTGTAAGATCGACGACTTAGCTGAGCTAACAAAACATGCTTCCATTCTCTAAAACACAGTAATACTGTTTCAGTGTCTTTTTATGAAATTTTCTAGATATTTTATTGAATTCTTCAGACATGAGTTGCTCCAATGGAATTTTCTTTCGAATCGATAGAAATCTTATTTAAACTTTATTTATTCGAACTTTGTCTTGATCTTACTTGGATCTTAAGTCGTAAAATTGAAGATTGTTAAATAGGATTTTTTCTGTAATATTTCGGTATTTTGTTTTCGTATCGTACTCTTGTTGATCGAGATCGTTGCAACATTATCACAGAATCGTACGGTTAAAGTCCCTGAATTAGAGAGATTTATCTGCTCTCTTATCGAGCTGGAACATGTCGTTAGAGTGGATCGAACCATTAAACATGAATATCTTCGTTTGCTTAGGAAACGAATTTGTCAAGTTCGAGTTGATACTTGAACGAAATTTTTGTTTCTAAAATGAATTGATAGAAACGATCGAGATATTAATCGAGTGGCAATAAAATAAATATTTGTTATTTTTAAATCGCATTGTACAGTACTGAGTCATATTGGAGTTATTCTACTACAGATTCATACATTACATACATACATTAGTGTATAGTCGTAGATTATGTGATAACTACAAGTATACCGATTTGTAAATTTCGATGGAACATTATTTTAGACTGTTTAATTTTAGTTTATGCGATTTTTGTAGAACCAGGAATTGATAAATTCCTTTGGATTAGGTTGCATCAGGAATTTACAGTGATCACAGATCCCAATCATAAAGTTTTATAATAAAAGAGCAAACCACGGGAAAAACAGAGGACGTTAATCAAACTTTTTATTTTCTAATTACCTCAAATAAGAAAAATCCAAAATCTTTTCTTCTTTGATGTCTTTAAAACAACCAGTTCTTCAAGTCTTTTTCAAAATACTCGAAAATGAAACAAATTCAACATCTTTTCTCTTTATCAAATCTTTCTTTCTTCACTACATTTGAGAGAATCACTAGAAATTTTTTCGAAACACCAAAAGAAACAAAAGAAAGGAAAAGAAGGAGAAAATATATTTCTCCGTAACAACGTTTCGTATAACAAACATGTTATCGTTAACAGTTAAAGCACACGACGATTTCCATCTCGCACAGGCCGATACATCAACTTTGACATCTGTCGAACCAATGACCACCCTTGATTTGTGTCATCATTCATAATTCGTCATTCCAATCCGTCAATTTTCCCCCATAACAAAGCCGACAATATACGCAATGGGATTAAACACGACAAAATAAATCGCGATTATCGTGGTCAACGAGTGAGTGAATGAAAACTGTGGCCATTTTACTCGGACTATGGCCAAGATTCTGTATTACGTAATCAGGACGACGATTTAGACGTCTGCTTTATCAGACACACGTGTACGTCGTCTGAATATGATCCAAACATCGAATCAAAGGATCACCGTGATATTTGTGACACGAAATAATCGGAGATAACGAGAAATTTGCGAACTGGTATAAATATAGGTGAAAATTGCCATTGCGATCTTTTCTTATAAACTTATTTATTTATGGGGACAAGTATTTTTATTAATATTTTTGTTAGGATCGATGATTATATGTACACTTTTTGAAAATGAAAGTGTATCATATTTATATCGAGAGAAATATATTTATTTCATAAATTAATGTTAGGTATTTGTAGGAAAAAAATGTTATCCGCTGCAAGAGTTAAGCTATTTAATTCATGATCTGCTATTTAATGTTATCTATAGCAAGGGTTACACTGTACATAATTTATGATTATTTTTATTTAACAGTAACAACACACACACTCATTATTAGATATTTCACATTATTATTATCATTAAAATTCTTGCTAAAGCAGTAAAGAAATTTCGATTTTTATTTAGTACTCGAGAGACTCCGAAGGAAATTGTTATAAATAACAAAATCATACTCTCAAGGATAGAAGTTTTTCCAAAAAGATAATTTTGCAAATAATTTGAATAACGTTCGTACAACAAATTTTGCGTGTAAATTCCACGAAATTTGATAAACGCTTTAAAATACATATAATGATAATAAAATCCTCTAGTTCCAATCTTATATTTTCTATGTTACCCGCACTTATCTTGTTTTCCAACTTACATGCAACTCGTTGCAGCTTCTCCACTGAGTCTCTCACAAACCATCAAATCCACAAATTTATTTAAAAAAAACACAGACTGAATTACAACAAACTGACTGCGCATTAAATGCACAAGCACTTCAAGCGTAGCATTCGTTGTAATATCTGCTGGATAAAACATATTTTCTAAATTTTACTCAGAGAGATACGAATTTGCATAAATATCCCCGCAGTCTATTAATCAAACTCACATTGGCTAAGTGAAATCAGTTTCCAAGACGAAATCGTTGTATCGTGTCTTCTTCTTGCAACACAAAACAAAAGAGTTGGTCGGTATACATATATGTCGGAATGAAATTAGTATAAAAGGGCAACTAATCGAGAAGTAATGGTCGCGTCAGGTATGAAACGAAACTAAGCGTTTAAATCGTAGATCGACAAGGTAAGCCTGTAATTTTCCTTAAGTTCGCATATCGTGCATGCGCGCGAACGCTGTGTTGGCAAGCGATCGGTGGATTCGCGCCAAATATTCGATCGCCATCCCAATATCTCCGTCATCGATGCGTCGCGAGAAAAAAATAATAATTAATTGCTATCATCCAAACAACGATATTCGCCATTACGATATTTAATTAAGATTTCATTGTGAAACAGAGGAACGCGAAAATAAAAGAAAAACTGCTAAGTAGATCGGAAGGAATTAGTATTTCTTTAAAAGTGGCCGTGGTCCAATTGCAAAACACACCGTTTAGGCTTCGTGTCAATGTCAACAATGTTGAACGAGTAGGCTGATACAAAGTGGTAAAATACGGTTACAAAAATAGAATGAGTTTTTGGTACAAATAGGTTTCCGAGAGGAGGGACGAGGTTTAGGAGGTGTTTATGAATTAGGGTATTTCGTAAGGGAGAGATTTACAGTTGTACGCGAATGTTTTCGAAAACATAAAATGATATGAACTCTTATCAGTAAGCGGTTATGAAATTAATAGATCCTTTCTTTCTTTGTGTCCTATCAAATCAGTGGTTTCAAAAAGATTGTAAAGAAGACTTCTATTTCAACTGAAATTTCCAGATTTATCAATAGCAGAATATAAATGAACTGTTGTTGGACATAAAGGATTTCGAAATTCCAAAATTATTATCGATATCTTTCATCACTCTTTGTAGATAAAAACATTGTTTCAAAATTTATACGAATAGTAGAAATCTTGATTGAAGTAGCGTTCTTTCCCGTAGTCCTTTGAAGATCACTGATAAGAGATATTAATAAATTTTCCTTTATACGGTAACAATATTTTGAAATCACTTTATATAAATTTGGAACTTTCAAAAAATAATAGACGATAATTGATTTTGATAGGTTCAGCAAGAACATATTTTTTATTGTACTTCGATGGCCGGCATATAAACAGTCTACAATATAAAAAGTCTCGTACATAGAAAAATAGAAGAATAACACGCGTCGGGAATACGATCGTCGCGTTCGATATTCATTTACATAGAGTTCGAGGCTGATCGATCGAATCAAGCTTCGTAAAAGGATCTGCACACGATGAGTACTGTTTGACAATACTTGGCGATATTGACAATATTATTAATCGTATGCGGGCCCCTTAACACCGTATAATTTGCAATGTTAAAGAAATATCGTGGCACTGCGTTAACAATACGAGAGATCGTCGTGATAATGGTTTATATAATTGAGCATTTATTTCCTGCCTAGTTTTTTTTAAACTACTGTATGTGTATTAAGTACTAAATACGTTAAACTATTTATTCGAAGATCTTTTTCGTTGTATATAATATTTTAACAGAATATTCTACAGGTTATTTCAGAACGAGTGTAGTAAATTTTTAAACGATTGCTTAATTATTTTCACAATAATTATACGTGCAAGTATCACAACTTAAAATTGTTCTGTTGCCACAGAAAAATCATAAGTTCAATGTCAAATGACTTTTAAAATACTAAGACAAAGTCGAACAATTTACTTTCAGGTCAGTTCAGGTCAGGTCAGATTTATTATTTTCTACTTTCCTTATTCTTTGAGAAAATTTGTCATTTTTACCACGACAGAATGCTTTTCACGTTCGAGTAAAATGTAAAATCCAAATTTCTCAAAGTTTACCAAAGGATACTTCATATTAATTTTATTCCCTCGTTATCACAACAATACAAATTCGAACCGCGATAGTTTCTCTAAATTTTATTCACACCCCTTCCAAATCGCTCTGTAAATTCTGAAGAGAACAAAATAGCCATTTTTCTCCTTCCATAAATTAGAAGAATAAAGTACAATATCCCGGAATACATGTTAAGAGATTTTAATTAAGAAACAAAAATTTTGTATACTCTTTAACTACCGTATACGACGCTCGATGAAGATACGTATTAATATTTTAGAAATGTAGAAAAACATGTAACACATATACTTTCATCATTGTGAACCTCTCGAATTTGCTGAGTATTCACAAACATTGTGTGCGTTGCGTGAAACTGTCACGTAAAATTTTCGCAACTACAAATATCTATACGGTGGCTACAAAATATATTGGCACACCATTGTACGTATTGATCATAGTATTTACGTACTAATTAATTAATTCCGAGTACGTGAGATTTCGTACTATATGACTGCAAAAATTTAATACTGCGAAAATGAAATGTACGACCTGATAAAAAAAGATGCTTCATCGGAAAATACGTGCCGCTACTTTTTGTAGCCATTGTATAGGAAGAAGAATCTTCACTTGTAAAATACACTCGATCAATAACAGGCATCCTCTTAAAGTATACTAAATTATGTCCGGTGTGTATTAAGAAAAATGTATAAAATAACGCAGACACCGGCCGTGATAAAGTATACGCAGAAAGTACACAGGCACGATAGTTTAATTATTAGAAGATGGTGTTTCTATATATGTATATGTATATAGATAAGTATATAATTCGTTAACAAGAAATGAAGACATTAACGTTCTTAACCATTACGAGAAAGAAATACTGTAAATTTAACACTAATATCTTTCTTCTAAATTTAAGTTGTAATATTATAACGTACATTTAAGTAATAACATGTTTTCATACTCTTAACTTGACAGAACTTAAGGAAAAGTAAAGATGTTTTAACACCAGAAGCACCATAGCTTAAAGAGTTGCAAATAATTATGTCAGGCTTACTAATGAAAATAATAATTTTTACCAATCTTTGTGAATTGGTCGTTCTGATTGCACTTTCTGGTGTCAAATAAGAGATCCTCTAATTATTTCGAATTTAATTAAATTCTTTCATCGATAAAATTGCCTATATTTCTTGTTTCCAAGCGAAATGCGTTTACATTATTAAAGAAAAAAAAAAAGAAGGAAAAGGAAATTATATAGAATTCTTGTGGATGTAAAAACCTTTTTGATTATTTCTTTTCTTTCGTCTCACTTTCTTTAGCTTAATCCGTACTATCGTTAAGATTTCTCAACGTCTATCGCCTTCGATTTCTTTCTTCCTGGTGTAAACAGGGCTAGCAAACCACTCACTGGAATAAATAAATAAATTTTACGCTTATAAATATTCGATAAGACATTATATAAGGAAGAAAGCATTAAATTAAAAGTAACTTATAAATATATTTGCAGATATTGAATGAATTTAAGTAGTCTAACAGATGTAACAAGTACTGTCACGACATTATCGCTATTTAAACGTGATAAGTTGATATGACACAATACATCTGTATAGAGATAATTTAAGACCTAATTAAAAAAATTGAATTTGAGTACGTACGGAATAATTGAGCAGCCACGATAACAATCACCAATGTACAATAGTCGTCGATCAAATATCCGATCATTAGAGTACCACTAATGGCACCTATTCTGCTGATAAAGGCAGACAAACCGGACGCCATTGCTCTGAAACACAATTATATTTGAAAATTATTAAGCTTTATATCATTAATTTTGTGACAGTTTTGGATAATTAATTTTCTTATGTTCGGAAAGAATCATAAATTTACGTTGATGATAACACGATTCTATTACAAAATAGTAAATGGTAATGATCGTAATTAACTTTCAATATTTTTACATTATAATTGAGTTAATGTATAACGAAGAAACAACGAAAATTTCCCTAAGAACGTAATTTCTATTTTAATCATAGATCTCTACCTAATATTCCAATGATAAGGTCTCTCTGTTACGATAATAACGTTAATTCCAGTTACATAATTCCAAAGACACCTAACAACAGCTACATAAATCTCAATTTATGAAACAAATATCAATGACGAAAATTTCAATCACGTTTCGCAATAAAACGCAACTGCAATTTCGATCTACAAAAATCAAGTTGCATAACGTTCTCTAACAACTATGATAGTATTAATAAACGATAACGATAATAATAATATAAGAAGACAAGTATTTTATCGTAGGTATTGAAAGCAAGAACACTCGAGATAATGTTTCGAGATCGACAGATTAGTTCAATATTCGATCGTTGGAAAGAATGATCGTTTCTATTATAAATAAACCAGTTGACACAGACGAAAAAATAAGCATTATATACCGGGATATTTATATCGATCGATAAGCACACAATAAACTTTCTTTCATATCTTTGGAGAGAATAAACAAGTGGCGATCTTTTTTTAGAAAACTCGTGCGGAAGAATGAAATTTTTTCAAGTTTCTACAGTAAATCACAGAGGTATTCATACTCTCACAATTATCGAATTCACGAACGGTCTCTTTGAATTCCCTTGAAATATTTACGAAACGATTAAGAAAATAAAGATACTTTACGTTTATTTTTATTCTTAGGATTTATTTTATATTTTTAGTATTAGAATTATTAAGTATAGGAAAAAAGTAAGAACCCCGTGTGGGTAGATTACCTCAAGTGCGTTGGATACAGATCGACTAAAAGACAATATACGACGCTCAAGCAAACGGAAGTGACGGACTCATAGGCACACGAAAGAACCAAGTTTTGGGTGGACGTCTCCACCAGAAAGAGGCAAGCCGTCACGACAGCAGGAATGAAAGCTGTTATCACTGGAATGACAGATAAAATTATTCGATATCTGTCAATAGACTAATTTCTCAAGTTAAGTAAGAAAATTAAATCAATTAGAGATTAAAGAGATAAATTCGAATTGCTCGATGGTATACTTATAAAGTCAATTAGAATTTCAAAAATATATTTAACACATCCACTGCTTTTGGCGCATATGGTGTATAGATTCGATTAATTTAAACAATGCCACTGACATAATTGTTGATAACATCCTTGATGAAAATAGGAAGGCAAAGAATTCAGGGATGATTAGTTGTATTTTAATAGCAACGGATGTGTTAGAGATAAAAATATATTTTGAACTAAAAATATATATATCTCGTAATGGTAGAGAGAAAAAAATATTTGTTTGCTTACCGAGGAAAAATTTATATCCTAAGTAGTTAACAAATAATGGCAATATCAACCCTGTCGGAATACACGAGGCACCCAAAATAAATGTGTGCACGAACACGCTAGTTTGTACTCTGGAATTGCAGCCGAACGGATCGTCTGACATATCCTGTGCAAAATTTTTCTCATTAAATCGCTATAATAGTATTTAGTATTTTATTATATTAAGTAATTTTTAAGTTATCCTAGAATTCAATTAAAATCGCCTAACATACTATACATAGAGTTTTATGTATAGATAATAACGCAATGAACAACGAACATCTGATCTTTGTATTCCATCTACATATCGCAAACTATTCCGTGCTTTTGCCTATTTTGCAATTGCTTCTTGGCAATCATCCTAATATCTCTTTAATTTAAATTCTAAATGTAGAATAATACAATTTCTTCTTCATAGAATAATTACAATTGCAAACTACACATCTACTCTCTACGAAGTTTCATTGCAAAATTCAATTCGACGAATAACAAATGAATAATTATCTACTAAATTTTATATAAAAATTACTACTTTTCATTCATCTATCCTATAATGCCTCCTTGGCAATCGTCCCAATATCTCTCTTCCTAGTTTCTAAGCTTAAAACAATTACAATTGCAAATTATAAATTTACTTTATGCGATATTTCGTTGCGAGAACCAACTCTCTACTAGAAAAAATTCCTATTGCAATGATTTCCACCTTTTTGTCTAATATATATATATATATATTTTTTTTTTCCGGTTTTTTTCTTTCGTCTAACGATAAAAAATTATGAACGAGATATTTAAGAAATATTGAAAAATTTCTCTAAATTTCACCTAGAAATCATATTTATATTTGTTATTCGATCACTCACTATTTCTGTAACATTTTTCGCGCTCTTCAATGTGCAAACGCTAGCCGTCTGATTGGGATACGCCTCCTGAAAGTCCGCGTATCTATGAAAAAGTTCTGGCAGCCATAATGTCAGCGTGTAATAAGAGGATGTGACGAAACATGCGATCAGACACATTACAATCGTTCTACAAAGAAACGGTGGCTTCAGTATCATCATGGTTTTCATGTATATGTCAGTTATCATCAGTTGGAAGGATTTCTCGCTCACATCTTCTCTCTCTTTGGTGTGCATTATTCGGTGCACCAAATCGTTTAAATTGTTATTCTCGCAGTTTCGAAGCTTTGTCTGAAAATGGAAGATCAGAAATTTTTGTTTCTTTCCTTTCATTGCTATCACAGAAATATTCTTATCAAATAATCAAATCAAGGATTAAAAGAAATATCACTCGCATTTAGCTTAATTTACATAGGATTTCGAGTTTGAGAGAAATTGACTTGAAGATAGAATTCCCTCATCTTCAAAATATTTTTACAGCAGCTTTCAACTTCTGAGAAATTCTCTAATGATTTCTGTTATTCGAAAAGCGAATATAAATACTTACTATGTACTCTTTCGGTGGCTCTCCACTGTTTTCAGAGTACATTCTCATTAAAACATCCAGCATCTGAACGTTGTGTCCAGTCTCCGCGAGATATTTTGGCGTTTCAGGGAAAAACAGCAACCAAGTTCCGGTCAACAAGGCTGGAAGGGAGCATATGAACACGAAAAGATTCCACGAATGGAAAAAGAAACCGCCGTCCGTTTCGATGTTCACGTTCAGCGGAATAATAATCCAACCGACGCCTGAAATTTCCAAACAGTTTGCAATGTTGAACAAATTTTGAGAAAGAAACGCAGGCAGAGTGAAATATTTAAAAATAATACAGGATTATGTTTACGAACTTTTATTCCTAATAAAAATTACCTATGATTTATTATCATTAAGATCGTTATCGTTAGATTATTATCGTTAAAACCTAACGTAATATATATACATTATACATCCATTAAAACTAATTTCAATAGAAAATTTAATACTTTAATCTCTTTACTGAATCTTATAAAAATTAACAAACGAAACATCTATACTTCAGGTTAAATTAACGGCATATTATAATTCGTAAATTTTGACAGTAATTACCTGCTAAAATGATCATTCCAACCACCCAAGCCATTTCCATCCACGAGAGCATCTTGTCCCGATATTTAGTCGGTTGAAATTCACCCAAATATAGAAAAACGACGGCCGATTGTCCATTCATACTGAAGCAATAATTAAACACGATAGTGAAATAAAATGTTCCACTTTAGACATAGGGAATCAAGATTGTCAATCGTGTGTTATTTAATCAAACACAATCAAACTTTTACTGTGTAAAGTATTATACGGTCGTTAAATTTATCATCTATCTGTTATTCTACTTAAGTGGGATAAAATGTAATAATACTAACGCTGCACCGCTTAGAAATTTCAAAAACAGGAAGACCCAATAAAATGGCACCACCGACGCCAATAATTCAGAGATACCATGTAGAAATAGCGCGACCAGTAACGATATCCTTCGCCCTTTGATAGCTGCGTAGCAACCCCACATGTACGAACCTGCTAACATACCTATAAATTCATAATTAGAGAGATTGATGACGCTTAAGGAAACCATCTTAGTTATTTAGTTACTTTTGCTGATAGAAAATATTGTCAGGACAATGTTAGTTGGTTATTTACTTTCAATCTTTCATAAAGGCATAAATATCCGTAGACTGTTCTTTGTATTTTAAAAAATTGACATATTATTTTTTAATGAATATTCCTTATCTATCGCGTAATAATCGATAGTTGTTGCATAGAAATAGCAGAAAACGATCAAAGAGTCACGTTCTTGCATCATGTAACCTTTCAAGGCTTAATTATTCGTATTCGACAGGTGTCATCTAGACGATTGCAGTAATTCTTTGACCGTGTCTCCTGCCACTGCTTTCATGAATATGTTAGCCGTTCTTACTACGTGCTAGTGATATGTTTAAATAATTAGCTTTATTCCTTAAACGATTTATTATGCTAACGGCGAACGGAAAAATTCGTGGCAAACAAGTTCAATGACTTGTTCTTTACTCGTGATATATTAGCTGAATGTGAAAAAGTATTATAGAGAGAACATTTATGTTTAACACAAGAGAATATGATAATAATAATTTAATATTTAATATTAGAATAATAGTAAATTAAATATTAATATCGGTATACGATTTTTAATACTGAAATTCGTAATAGTAAAATAAAAATTTGTAACACCCGACGAAATATCAATTAACCGACTAGGTAATTAAATGATATGAAGAACTAAGTGATAAAAGAATATAAAAGTAAAGCTATAAATATTACAACATCGATATGTTCAACTGTGTAGAAAATTTTAATTGAAAAATCAATTTTCTGACAAAGTGGAAACCATGTATGAACATTTTAACGATACGTCCCTGGTTTTCGCGCATTACGATTCAATTAATTTATGTTGCATTCCATTTGAAGAGCATTGCTGTCTGGATACTTTTGCACAAGAGTTTTCCTCTCGGACGCTCATCCACACCGCGATGAATCAACTTTATCTCGTCGTATAGCTTTTCTTTGTGCAAATTAGTGTTTGTACATTAGTTGTCACCTTTAAAAAAGACGATACCAAAGCATGTCTTCGCGCGTGATCGAACGTGGACAAATGTATAAGAAAGTATTAATTCGATAGAAATTAAAGGATATTATTAATACTATTTATTGTTCACATTGCTAACAAAGCGGTAATATGAAATAAATTATTATAATGAAGTTAAAATTTCATGGAGATATAGAGATGTGTTTATATTGCAAATTACACTAATTGAGTTATGAGAGTATGAAGAGGGAATAGACCGTTTTATCTTCAGAAACGACTTGAACAATGAAGTGAATCACGATAAAGGTGAATAAATAGAGAGAAAAATTTAAATCCGATACATCGTCATCAATATTTATACCGCATAAAGTGGAATAACACAGACAAAGGAACGAGCGATGGCAAACGGGAATGAATGGATAAAAAAGACTGAATTCGATAGAAATAGATTGCGGAATTTTTTTCTGCAGTTACGGGAAATTTAAAAGTGCAAAAATGCGCATAATAAGTAAAAGTATATGAAATATACAAAGTTCAGCATCTATTATAATATTTATTAAGCACAACAAATTTGTATTTAAACTTTATTCCTTTAATCGTTTTTATGAAAATAATTCTTCTATTTGTGATTGCCATTATTTATATAAATATTTGCATGAATATCTGGCTGTCCGTATATAAATAAGGAAAGTGAGACGGCTTGAACGAGTGGAAAATAACTTGAAATTTCACAAGGATTTTTATGTAACTCGAAAGGAACGCAGTTTGATGTCCTGTTCAGCTAATGTAAGCAACGCAACGTGTTGGCAAAACACCATGGAAATCGATTCCAGGGCGTGTGGAGCGAGCCTTGGAAAGGCACGCAACACATTTTCATTATAGTGATAAGGTGAATGCAATATATATACGCTATTTTCATATTTGATAACAGTATTAAAGTGATATCGATCGAATAAAGAAACATTATACGAAGCAAATAAGCCATTTTAAGCACGGAAATGGAACTTTTGTAAGTGACATATCTTTTTTCTTTTAACAAGAATTATTAAAGAATTATCATTTTATTATTTGTTTATTTATTTTTTATAAGTCCTTTTCCTCCGGTTTGTCTTATTTCACAGTTTTCTTTGGTACCAAAAAATGTATTTTCCAACTACAGGCAACAATATATAAAATGACGTTAAAAATAAATTACATAATCCTCGTTCATATTTGCAAATAACAAATGCGATAAGAACGATTAGTAATTTAATAAAAATCGGTAAACCCATAAAAAAATATAATTTGTAATTAAATTAAATAGATTATTACAGTTATTACAAACAACACAATCATAAAATTCTTACATGGTCATAAAATAATTGTCAAGCAAATGTCAGCGACAGACAAGGATTGTTGTTGTCATGTGTGTATGCAAAAATGAAAGTAGTTAATGATATCGTTAGTATGCCGGAAGAAACATTGATATATAATTAATAAGATGCTGATTATTCGAGTGTTACCTAACATGGGGGCGGCGCTCATGCGTCCCTTGTCGACAGTGGTCATTCTGAAGTCACATGCCGCTGATGGTAATACAAAACCGATACTTGTTATACTAAAAGCCACGTTCATGAAGATCAGACTGCAGACGGCCATAACCTTAAGGTTAAACTTGCCAAACCCTGTGGAAAGATACCACGAATCATTAGAATAAATCGTATTTATCGTTGCATACTCGTTATTGATCTTGTGAATTGTAAATTTATACAAATAAGATGCAAGAGATTAAGTTGAAGAAAGACGGATGAGAATAAAAATTTCTAGATATACAAAATCATTTATTCTTTCGTCTCTATTCCAATATCGTATAAATAAAAACTCGACTAGTAATAACAGTAGCAGTATTTTTCCCCCTTTATTGGGTTACGGGACCTTCGATCGACTCATTTACAACAACACCAAACGACTGTCCCTTAGAAAGTTCAATTATATTTAGATTAATTCGTCAACGATGATAGCTCGTTATAAAGATAAGCTATAAACCATAAAATAATAGTCAATTCATCCTTGCTCTTCAACATCCTCAAACTGAAAACCCAAGAAATGCATACCTGTTTGGTCGACGGCATCTTGAGCTACGCTTTCCGCCGTTTGCTTGGTGCCTGCGAATACGAGAAAATAACGCGGTTACTCATAAAAAGAATAAGAGAGAAAGAGGGGGAGATAGAAGAAAGAAAGATGGAATGAGAAACCGTACAGGCTGACGTGAAAGTCAGACCTGCCACCGTGATCATATGTTCATTCCAAGAATAAAAACATTCCTCGAATGTGCTACGTCCTCTTGCCCATCCGTCGAAAACAAAAGCGTACCAAGTCTTTCCGAAGGCTTTTCTTGCCTATAAATTATAAATCGTTCCTCTCGCTCGCGTCTTTGTAACAGTTCGCAACGCTACTCAAAACACTTCTTTGTTCTTGCAACACACTGGAATTACATACTTGTTTGTCACCTTCGATACATTACGCTTCTCTGACCTTTATTAGCGATAATCCATTAAAATGTACGTAAAATACATAAAGACGTACAAAGACACAAAGATTCGTAATACGTCGAGTATACTCGTCGAATATATAATAGGAATATCTGTTTAGGAACCAATTTATCATCCATTTGACAAAATTCATGAAAAAAAGAATTTTTTCGGGTGGCAACCAAGTGATTGCAGGTTTTGTTATTAATTGATATTGACAAAATCCGCAATCACTTAGTTATCAACCCAATACTTTTTCGACTAACGTAGAGTTTACGAGATAATTGCACTGATCGATGGCAATGAACCGGACTTTATATAAACACGACGTTGCTTATGGAAATGACCTAATTACATATATCTCTAATTATATCTCTAACACATTAACACGAGTACAGGTTTGGGTTAATGCATTCTTTTGTTTTAGACTTTGGAGGGTCGAGCTTAAGTCTAACATTGAGACGAAGATTAGTCTTCAGATTAAGTTTTGCGCGATATTTGAGTCGAGATAATTGTGCGAGATTAAATTTGACTAGAATTTTATTTACGAGTTAGTTTTTATTACTATTAGCGGTTAATTGAGTTTCCGTTTAAGATCTTTAATCAGAGAAATTGAGCCAGAGCTAAATACCTATATAGATAATTATTTGTAAGCCATTACTTATCTCTATTTTGAAATTTTGATACGATAAGAACAGTTTCGAATTAAGTTTGGATTATATCGCGTTAGATGTGACGATAGTTATTTATTTTTTGATTAAGTTTGGCTTAAACGCGGATTAACTTTGAATTGAATTTCGATCATGATTGTACGACTTCTTGGCTGAAGTTGTGAGCCATTAAAATGGTATTGAATTAAGCTAAATAAAATATAAATACACCGCTCTGTTTTAGTCTTTGGAATTAAGTTTTAGATTACGCTTGTATTAAGTCTAAATTTTTAGATTAATCATCAGTATTGGTAACTAGATATCGGAATTTTTCTTTCTTTTTCTTTGGTCTCATTGTATGAACAGTAGTATCAGATTAAGCTCGAATTAGAGAGACAGCAAATCACCATCGGTAACACATATGACTGATTATATTTGTTTCTTATGGCTGTAACTCATTGATAGTAATTTTTTATTAACGCTACTGATGTTTCTTTGTTTTCGCTGGTGATGATTATTTATCTATTAATATAATAATATAAAATAACACACGAATATTTCCAAAGAAATAATTGTTACAATTTTGTTGTATAAAGAAATCCAAATCGAATTCAAGATCTTCCAATTTTATTTTTTGAAATTTGCTATTCTCTAATTTGTGATACAAATGAGGCGCTTCATCTTCGAGAAAAAGCGCCTACACGTGCATCTGATACTTGGTGTAAATAAATTTTTTAACTTCATAATACAGTGTCAGTTCTTTCAATAGCAAGCAAATCGTTATGCTATATTGACGCAAGTAAGAAGCAGGTAAAGCAATTCAGATAAAAATAAACCACCAAAAGCATCGGGCCAGGCAAATATCTCTCAAACTGCCAGTCAAATACCGCAATGCGTCAATCCCGTTTTATTACAGCGATTGTAATCGCGCTTGTTTGTGAATTTCATAGAATAACGTTTCTATAAAGTTTGTACGATAAAAATGTAATGTCTGGAAAAAATAATATTTTTGCGTTATAGTAATTATTGTAGCATCATTCTGTTTTTTAACGTATTTACGTTATTCTCGTATGATAAGCTTATGACTTTCGGTGAACCACCGTCTCTGACGTTAATACAATGTCACAGCTTCTAATAACAAGCAACAAAAGGCTTTTATATATCCAATACAGAAACACATGTGGTATAATAATTTATAGTGAAAAGAAACATACAAAGTATCGATCACGTGTAAGCAACCCGTTTAAATTTTCGAAGCTATTGCTTCATAAGACATCATTTCCACTTTCGAGACAGAATTTGCCCGTTGTACTTTATTTTTATCGCAGATTATAATTCATCCTATATATCTATAGATATATCTACATACATATGTATCTATTTATAACTAGACTATGCATTTGTATGCATTTATGGGAAATTTGCAAATATAAGAACGTGCAGAATTGAAAATGCCGTTTTGACCACTGTTCGTCCAATCGAACCGTCGAATAGAATAAGAATCTTCTTATTCTATTGTATTCTATTTATCTGTTTCAGCCGATAGCCTAGGAATTGGATCTTGGTTTCACGATAAAATGCAATCTAGGTAAGAAGTCGTTTTACTTACTAAACGCTATAGCGAGTACTGTACTCGAATAGTTCGTATATCTCTACGTACTACGCGAGACTCTGCGCACTTTTGCATTTTCAAATTTCCCACGATAAACATCCGAATTCATCCATCGAACATCGTAGTCACAGGTTCGAGCGAAAATCGAACCGAGAATATAACTATCGCGTATTCTATAGATGCTCGGTCTAATCTCCTCGAACGTTCGTTCGCGTTCGTTGCGGGGAAACGTTTTTTGGTGTAAATGAGTTTGCACTAAACGAGCACGAGAGAATGCTCTTGCTCGTTTCCCTTAGACGCGCGTTAAGAAGAAGAAATGGCACAAAACAAACGTGCGACGTACGCGAAGAAAAAGAGTTACCTTGCAACGTGGAAACGGCGTCCGACACTAGCGGGTCGGAGGCGGCCGGCTCGCTCTCGAATCGAGCGATATCGCCCGACATCGTACGCGCGCGCAACTAACGCATCGCTGCGCTGTGCTGTGTCGCTGATCTCCCTAGCGGGTATAACAGCGCGGTAGTAACGCGTCCTTGCTTTCGTCGAACCACCGTCGAACCGACCTAAACCGAGTGTCCGCGGTCGTCGAGTTTCGCTTGCCACGAGATCGGCCGACCGACTGCGCCGCCCCCCTCAACAGTTCACGACAATAAACCTGCTGCCGCCGTTCCATAGGCTTTAGCTAGGCTTTTCGATATTCTCGGTTATCTTTCGTATGTGAGCCTTCTGCTCGCCGGCTGCTCGAACGGCTGTTTCTTATCTCCATTATAAAAAGTGGTCGGAAACTCGCACATCGCGTCAGTTCCTCCTTGTCATTTCAACCGAATCGAACATTCGCAAGAATACTTCATGAAACCAATCGCACGCTACTTCTGCCGTTAAACGCTTAAAAGAATCGAACAAGCATTTCTTGGTGCATTCTTAGAACGTTCCAATGGTGCGTTTAGAGTTTAGATGAAACGAACGAGCGCTCCGCCTTAGTGAAATTTAGAAATGCAAGGGTGAACGGGCGATTCGTTCGTCATTTGGCGATCCCCCGCATAGCCGGAAATTGTTTGCTTCTATCGACGACGAGCGCGATCGAACGTTCGTAAAGATGGATCCTCTTGAAGCATCGAACAAGTATTTTCACAGCGTTCTAGAGGAATTGCAACTCCTGTCATACCAAATCAGAAACATTTTGCTGCGATGTCTGCATCGGGGGGATGTCCTTTTTATTAATACACATATAGAAAATCCTGTATTTTTGTCGCTCTATGTGTATTTCACTGTATTGTCGAATAGCGGATTACGATCCATAATCTTTTTTACATCGGTGACTTACGGAGATGGCCATAGAATTAATTGATTCACCATTTCCTTACTCTTCGTCTAGCGGAAGTTCAATTTTATTATATTCGTCACGAGTATTTATATATATCTTTTTATTTGTTGCGAATGTTTGTTTTATAACGATTATATTATCATAGAAGCAAAATGAAAAGTCAAATTCATTTGGACTTAGGTTTTTTTCCCTTTCTTTCTTTTTTTTTTTTTTTCTGAGAAATGTAACTTTTGGATAGGAATGTCGAGTGCAAGCGATGTCGATCTACCTCGCCTTCCGTACATCAACCTTCAAACAGTGACGTCATTCGCAGTTGCCTTTCATTCATCTAGGCATATATGTACTCGCAGATGTTTCTCCGTATCCTACATCTCGTACAAAGAGCATTCGCTCACCCTTGTTCTTCCATGAAACACCTATCCTACTTACAACCCCCATAAACTCCCACGAACTTCCTTCTTCATTTCTATTTCGAAACAAATAGGTACATGAGCTACTTAGAAGCCAAATTAATCTACTCTATTTAATTAATAATTAATTAATCTCGACCATTTTCTGTCACGAAATAAGTCGAGTAGCTGAAGTAGCACTTCTGATTCTATTATTCCACGAGAATGAAAGATTAGACGAGGAAGATTCCAAGAATGACGTCGATTATAGTAGATATCGAATAGAAGCTCGAGTCTCTTCGAATTTCAAATCTTACTTACGTAAGGAACAAATATACTTAGCTGGAAAATGATCTGACTGAATGATAATTTCTGTCTATTAATTGGTTCATTAATCTTATTTGATATACGTTCAACCAATGAAATCATTAGCTCTTCGTTCTTGTCTTATACATATTTTATGTAAATTGCAATCGCCTTGTTTAACTCGTTTCCGTCTATTTCATATTTGCAATAATCTGCGAACGATACTTTATTTGCAAGGACGAAAACGAGGAATCTTAATCGAAAGCTGGAGTTTATAGATATATAATCGGCACTATTATCGTATTAATTAATAGATTAATTTTGCAACAAAGTTATAGTTTGTGTGATATAGTTTAATAATATTTTTTGACTTTCGTTGTTCACTCTATAGCCAATTAGGACATAAATCCGGGTTACCACGATAATTATAATTTAATCAAATAATATAAAACAAAACTAAAATAATTAAATATTCAATTCCGATAGCTGGAGCTGCGAGATATCTTCGATCTCGTTGAAAAAAATACCGAGAATCGTTGGCCCACATTGTCCCTACACAGCTTCACAAATTTCTTCGTTCATTTGTTTTATTTTATAAGTTTGAAAAGAGGTGCTTGTTTCTTTCGAGTTGTGGCGAAATTAAGCATTATCGTTAATTAACCGTATAGATAACGCAGAAATTTAGTTACAGTGTGTTTACGTTTCACGTGCGTGTATAGTGTGTTTTAGTTTTAGTATAGTGCATCGGACACGGCAATTGAGATAAACTAATCTACCCGATTAAAGTCTGGAAAAGTTGCATGAAACGCACAGATAAATATCCACTTGAAGTTCAATGTTTACTTATGCCAACTTTACTTTTTCAATCTATCTTACATATCGTATAAAATTCTACTAGATTTTTCTATTAAATATAATTGTTACTTCCTTTGTCAATTCTTTAAACAGCGACGAAACTCTTTTTCTATCAGAAAAGGACTAAAGATAAGGACTGAAAAGTTACAAGTATACGAGCTTAAAATATGTACATGACCGTCGACTCTCAAAATAAAAACAAGGTTTCTCTTATGCTAGAAAATTACTGAAGGAGGCGATTTAAAATATTTAAAAAATATTTGAAATTATGCATCTGCGTTATGAAATAATCTTTTACAAGGACATTGTAGTTATTGAATTTTTCATGAATATGTATGTACTACCAGCGAAGAATTTATATTTTTCCATTACAGCGAATATATTTTCAACACATTGGCAGTAGTTGACGCTAAATTACATCATTTTCCATATTTCATGTAGTAGATTTCAAAAATTTACATTTCGTGGATTCTGCATCTCATGTAAGAGATTTTAGAAATCTAGATATCGTAAATTTCATATTTCGTGTCGACAGATTTAAGAGATTGAAATTCTGAGCGACGCGTTCGCCTATTATATTGATTCCGTTTGAAAAAGTCGAACGAAAGGAGGGATAGAAATGGTAGAAAACCTGTCCAATGCCGGTTTACGCGCGACGAAAAAAAAAAAACAGAACGTATAACGGAGCGCATATAATTAGACTGTGGGCTAAATCCTCGTGTTTTATGGCACCAGGAAATTCCATCTTGAGACACTCGATCGATTACTATCTTCTGCTTGTTTTTACATATCTTTTTTATTATTATTATTATTACTTCCGTGTTAAGCTTTCGCTCGTTACGTGCTTAGGAAATAAATTGGTTACAAATACTGGTTACTGTTAGTTACATATGATTCTTTGTGTAAGAATATAGAATAATATTTTTTCATTTTCGACTTAGTTGCCATGAAAAAAGAAATTGGAAAATTTATCATGCGCGTGTACTAGGTCGATTTTTAATTAAACCTGTTCAGATTCTATCTTCTTGAAAATGAATTCTTAAACGAAAAACTAATATTCCACGTCTTCTATTTAGTTTCAAACGTAGAACGATATCCTGTCCCGATTATCTAGTTCTGTCCAGTCCGCAATTAACCATATTTAAGTATACCTGATAAATTTTCCAACTCGATATTCTTAAAAACTAAACCGAATATGAGAAAATTTTATTCCATATCTTTTGCTTAGTTTTACACAAGGAATCGCATCATTCCTCATGAGTAAATATAGCTAAATATATGTATATAAGTAACAATCTTTCTTTGATGTAGCGTTGATCTGTAGCATGTCTTTGAGTTTTATTCCTGTCCTTATTACTAGTAATTCGTATCACTATCTTAGTACTCTAGACGAACTGCTCAAATTCTCATTGCACTCCGTATGAAGTAGAGTCTTCGTTTTTGCATATCATAGCTTTGCAAAAAAAAGACACAGTTTAAAAAATGCAACTTTTGAGTTATAAATATGAAAATGTTACAGAGACATTTCTCGACCAATTGCGAAACTTTTATTCGCTTATCTTCGTAATTTTGTCGATATAAAGCAGTTATGTCGCTCTTCCTGATTTATACGATACTGTGCTGTATCCTACAAATGCGTCTTATCATTAATAATTGTGTCCTGACTAGAAGGATGATTTCCTACGGTTTAGAGTTAAATATGAAAAAAGAAGAAGAACATTTGAACCTATTTTATAAGCATTACTCTTCTTGTTCATAAATTTGATTTAATTACATTTGCAAGTAGTGTTTCGTTCGTTTCTTCCGCAAGAAAACATACTTTAAGAAAGAAACATACTGTAAGAAAGCGATATATATTTTTCAATGGTGCTTCTAGATTATAATTTATAGTTATACATTCTAATCTATTTAAATTCAAACAGGCATTATACAAATAGCTCTATTTTGTTTGTTACATACTATATGTGTAAAAATGACAAAGATCTCTGTGTTGAAAACACGAAAAAGAAAATCTTCCAGGTCATCTTTTTAGCATGAAGAGTGATTCACATTCTCAGTCATTGGCGAAAGAAGAGAAGAAACGAGATACAAGGATTCCTGTTTACGATCTAATAACAAACGATAAATCTAGCTGTTGAGAGTCTTGTTCAGATGATTTAGACACCTCGCAATCGTTTGATAAATATAAATCACACCAATTAAGGGAAGCCCGCTTCAGGTTTGCAACTACAGCCTTATCGATCCTGATAAAGGCAATTAAACTGATAAACGCAGACATACATACGTCGATTCGACGACTTTTCTACGCAAATTCTAAAGTTATATATAATTACACAATCAGATGGCAATTAACAATAAAGACACTAAATAACGATTTAAAATAAGGAATGCCTTCCTTAATATTTCATCTCAGCGATGCTCTAATAATTAATATATTTTAATATAGTTTAACGATAATATTTTAACATTTTTTAAAAACATTATTTTTGTGTAATTATTTCGAGTATTTCATTGTGAGCAATATTTTAGTACAATTAATTCTAATGTGGATCAACAGTATAATTTTAGTGTTCCAAATTTAAATAATCAATTTCCGTAATAAAAATCGTTTTAAATATGTTATTAAAATCTGGTTATAATCACGCGTTTCTCGAACAAATAATAAAAGAAAATGAAAAAAGATAAGGAAACGGTGGAAAAATGTGCATTGAGCGTTTGACCAAAAGCATTCTCAACTTCCGTCGAACGAACGAAACGCAGTCGCGTCAGGGTTTATTTCACCATTGACTATTTTTGCGCGCGTGCCAGCATGTTAAATCGAAACGATGTCAAGAACACAATGATGCTATTGCATCTCGAAGGATGGTTCGTTGTTTGTTTATACAAGGTTACAGAAAACTGCAAATTATTTTTTAGAAATTTATTTCCTCATTTCTTTGCTTACGTTATGTAATGCTTGTTTTTAAATATTTACTTTGTCTTTTTCCTTTCTTTTTCTCGTATGACGAGTGGAATTTTTCAAATTGATATAAAAATTGATAATTCACATTAATTTATCTATGGATTAGAAAACGTTGATCGATATCTTTCCTTTTCTTTTTTTTTTTTTTTTGTTGTTTATAATCCCTGGATTACTAACGTCTGGGAGTATATCGAAAATTCTGATACGTTTGGTATTTTTTTTTTTTTTTGAAAATAACAAACATTACGTATTGCCTGAGAAAGCGTAACTGCTTAAAAGAAATTCATGAATCCTCATTTGACGATGTAATCTGATTGGTATCTTTTTGGGTCACAGGTGACTACTTGCAACAAATTTCGATTAAGTAGGTTTTTTAAGTTTAATTTTCTTTCGTATCATTTTACACGATAAAAATCTTCAATAACTTATATAGAGTAAAAGTTAGAATAGAAATTGGTGTTGCATTTGGAAGAATTACGGCCGTGTAAATCTTTGGCAAAAACAAAGAAAGATTTATACGTGATATGAGATGAAACAAGCAAAATCCTCGTTTCGAATATCAACTTTTGCATCATCCTGTACATCGTACCTTACCTACTGATATGCACATACGTATAACATATAAATCGATATTTGACACTTTTATACATCGTTTAAATTTATTAAAGCTTATTTATTCTTATACTCAACTACTTTAACATTTCGTTTAATTTTAGAGACCTATGAATAGATTTCGTAAATCTTATATTTCGTACAGTAGATTGCATATAATAAATGTTAAACACATTTCATGCTTTTTGTATTTTCTATAACATTCACATATATGTACAAGTATAAATACATATGTATTTCAAAAATTTAGATTTCGTAAATTTCACACAGGTTACTATATTTGTAAACAATAATCACATTTGTTTTTTTTTACACAATGTAAGGGATCGAAATTTCTTAATCTATTCGACGAAGAGAATCGCTTGACGAAACGTAGAAATGCAAAATGCATAAGGAACACGTACTGATAAACCGGATCGGTTCGAGTCTGTTCATTCTAGTTCATTTGCGAATTGTTATTGGCGCGCTGCATTATTATATCACTCGATAACGAGTTTATTTGACGATAAAAATGCTGCCCGCTAATAATTCATGCACGCCGCGCCATTAGGTAGTCAGCAGCCTCTACAGGTTTATCCATTTACCACGTACCGGTCGTTTTAAACGAGAAATCATACAAATTTCATAATATTTCATCTTATTGCGAATTTTTATATCCCAATCTCACATTCATCTTAATGAAGATAGGCTCTTAATGGTTTAAAAAAAAAATATTTGTATAAAGTTGAACAAAGAAATTGCACATATTAACAATGATCGTTACATATTCTTCTTAGTTCGAAGATATTTGTTTATTTTTAAATAATTTTTACATCTTCTACGGTTCATTCTCTTTTTTATTTTCTATAGATTTATTACATGTTCGTGAGGTCTTATCCAGTTCGAATTTTATTTCATTTTATCTTGGTAAATTTCATTTGTTACACATCTTGTTTGTTGCTCGAGAATTTCTTCTTTCTCGCTATTGGCCCTCTGCCATAAATCGATGTAGATTATAGAACTACTACTTGGACTTTTCTCCTGCGACAAAGAGCTCTCTTTTTAGACTACTATTTTTTAAAGTTAAGATGCGAAACGTCTTTGTCACTTGGATTAAGTTCAATGACAGACATTATTATTGTTTATTAATTTATCCGTATCTCACTTTCTTTTTTCACTTTTTGACTTAATCACATAACAACGACATATTATCGTTGTTATTTGCATTAAGTGCATCTCTGTGTGCACGATACACGAGCTGTATACTAAAACAGGAAATATATGCTTCCGCCAGCAACACGATAAAACATCTTCGTAAATACATACTAGTGCTTTTAGAAATCATTTCCACGATATCTCTTTGTATACACGATACTGTTTTATTTCGTTATTATGACGTTACTATTACATGTTAAGTTTTCTTTGTTTTCCAAATATAACACATATTGTATGGAAGTTTGAGTATTTAAAGATTTGAGATTTAGAAATTTGAAAGTTTGAAGATTTCCTGGAAACTTGGAAATTTGAACGATTCGCAAATTTAATCATCGAAATTTTATAATTTAAAACTTTCGAAAGAATTTTTTTTTTAAGGTAGGAACTTCAAAAAATGTTGACGTTTGTATTTACGTTGATGTTTATATTTTTATATATAGCTCTTAAAGAAAGACAAGTCGTAAACGCTGCGAGATGTTTTATTTCATTAGATAAATCAACGAGAATGGTGAATTAAAAGCAATTTAGATAGTTCTAGTTCAGCGTCCTTGACATTGCAATGTGCGGAAAGACCAAGATAGAGAATTCCCATCCTATAATTTTCATTCGTTTATTATGTTATTCCAGTAAAACAATGCTGTAGACGTATAAACAATTTTTATTCCTTTATTCCTATTTTCATCATAGATGAAATAATAATATTAGAATATGGATATGGAAATGGAAATATAGAAATTTAGAGATTCGAAAATTTCAAAATTTGGATGTTTGAAAGAATAGCAACGTCTTCTGTTATTTGAAATATTCATCTTTTGATTTTCTTTCTCTTTAGAATAAATATTGATACAATTTGCTAATTAAAATTTCTAATTCATTGATATGTTAGTATTGTGTAATTCATTAACATTACTTTAGATTGAAGATGCTACGATAGATAATAATCGATGATCTAAGACTTCTAAATATATATTGCGGCAATTTAATCCCAATACCAATTCCAATATCAATTCTTAATTGATTTGCAAATGACGAATAATGCATGGAAGTTCTGATAACTAGCGATGTTGCAAATCATAAAGCGAATCATAGACACTTTCTATGTTAGTACATTTTAATTATACAAGATTAATCAGTGCTCGATTGATTAATAGTATTGATATATTTAGTTATTATTAATATAAATAGTATCTTTTATCGATAGACAGATATTCTTAACTTTTTATTTATATTTAAATTTGTTCCTCTGTGTTATTAGGAAAATTGTTTTACTAATTTTCTTTTAGCAAAATTTATTATTTTTGTTATTAAGTAAAATATATAAAGGTTAAAAATAACTTTCGGTAATACTATAGGTGATATCCAAATATTCTATGTTGTCTTGAAGTGTCGCAATCGAAAGATCTCTTATTTCATTACACTTTGCATTTTTCTTCAATTAAGTCTGCAGAAATGTGCTATTAAAGGTGCTATAAATATAAAGAAGAATACCTCATACGTTATCTTCTTTTTCAATGATAGACAAAGAGTTGAATTATAAAGAAAAAAACGTTTTACATAATCCAATTAAAAAACGCAGTGTAATCCAATTAAAGCAAAATATGTTTTGCATAATCTAATTGAACAATAAACAATATAATGAACCTTTCGTAAGAATGCCCTCAGACGATCAAGAATATTGTCAATATTTCAAGGTTCTCAATAAAAATGCGGTTTGTCAATAAATATTAACAATATTGTATTAATAATACACATTGATTTTTTGAATTGAGAACTGAAATATTGACAATATATATCGCTAGACTGAAAACACTATAAAATAGTACACCAACTTCTTTATATTGAAAACAGAGACACAGAAAGATAGAAAATGTTAAATATAGAAAATATAAAGAATATTTAAAAAATATAAAAAATGACGGTATCTGAAAACAAAAATTTCAGTAATTAAAACAAAATAAGTTTACAGATTGAAATATTCTGTCTAGCACTTTTCCATTTCCCAACATATGTTGAGAAATTTGAAGTTCCCCATATTTTCTACCTTTTGGTTGAAATTGTATTACACGTATCATAACGAAGCTGGTAACTAAAAATTGTAACTAAAAATTTTACATTTTCCGTAACTAAGGCAATATAGTAATCCAAAAATAACCCAACTTACCTGTTTCATTCTCAATTTCTATATCGACCATTGCAAACTTCCTCAAACTGTCCTCACAGCAAAGTTAAAATTAAAAATACAAAAAGAAAAATTATCTTTTCTACTAGAGAAAGATATTTTTCTAGCACTCTCTTCCTCTTCTTTCTCTTCTTCTCAATTTAAATCAGCCAAAAGAGCAAAATTTGATCTCAACCACTTCCCTGTTATATCCTCTCATCAAGGATCACAGAGAAACTAATCGAACACACGATGAATCAGCCCTGGGATCACAACGTTGACTGAGCTTCGAAATTAAGCGAGAGCATCAGTGTGTCGTTGTCCGAGCTTGCGAAGAAACATCGAGAGAGAGAGAGACATTCAGCTGGCACCAGGTACACGTGCCATAAATAAGAACTGTGAAAATGCTCATGAAAGGTTATTTCATTTGTGTAGGTTTTCCCATTAACGTCGATTCGTCGGAGGACATCGTTTCTATCTTCGTTCTTCCTTGCTTTCAAAACACACGCAGGGGCTATATTTGATTTCGTTCTGTTCGTCGTTCTTGGTATTTACGACGAAAGCAAACCACCGTAAAGCAAATTCACGTTTATAGTTACACGTTACTATTGTTCTTGAAGTCCTCCTGATTTTTTAAACTTTCGTATATCATGCAGAAATTTTGAGACTTAAAGAGTTGAAGATTTACAAATTTGACTATTTGGAAACTTGGGAACTTGGAAATTTGGAAATTTGAAAATTTGGAAAGTTTAGAAATCGGCAAGTTATGAACAGAGACGATCAATATTTGGAGAATACGAGGTTGAATAGATTTTAGGGGTAGAAGGATAATTAGGCGATTAGGGTGAACAGTTTGTAGAAACGTAGTAAATTTTCAAAAACGAAATAAAGGAGATATCTGATAATATGGGACTGAATGAATTTTAGGAGTGGAATGAGGATCGTGGGTTAAGATAGAAAATTTGTAGAATTTACAGGTCTACGATGGTACTTAGTTTAACTCTTAATTAAACTACTTTACTTAGCTACTCTTAACCAGACTCAATTAGAAAAACTAAATCAAACACTGTACAAGACTGTTGTGAAATTTGAATGATGACAATAGAAAGTGAAGATACAGAAATTACGAGATTGGACGGATTTTGAGAGAACTGGAATTCAGAGATCAGAATGTAAAATTTTTAGAAATTTAGAATTAGCATGATATATTTGATTTTGAAAAAGTGTTTCTTGTGAATAATAGTGCCTTCAATTTGATTCCACATAACAGAAATTGTTTCTAGGCATAATGGAAAACCGCCATGTAGAATGTTGCCTGTTTAATATTCGTCTTTTAATTCTTGTGGTTAATTAAATTAATTAGGCACAAGCCGACCCTCTCGAGGAGAAAGATTAAACTGTTGTCGGCGATAATTGTCACCGGTGTTCCTCTCGTTTTCAACACACTTGTCTGCCCGTTTAACCCTGTAATAATTGGCACAATTGCCAGAATTATGTCGCGTAACAACCGTTTGAAAAAGGAGACACGAATGAGAAGATTATTAATTAGTGGTGAATTAAACTAAGACACACGCAGATCTTCTAAGAAGAACACGCTCCAAAACCCCATTTTCAGTTTTATTCACGAAAGAAGTTCTTCGTATTTTAAGATTGATTTCTATTTGTTACTTGAGATACCTGACAGGTATTTGAAAAATCTTAATTTTTACCCTTATTACCTGTTCCCACCAAACGTCGTTTTTACCACGAAGATTCGGATATTATTTCGAAAATAATCTGTAACAGAGAATTAGACGACTAACGATATAAGTAAATTATTTCCTTTAATTTTCCATCGTCTTTCTCAACAAATCCATCGGATTTAAAACTTCTTGAATAAGAGGTAGGAACGA
This sequence comes from Bombus pascuorum, assembly GCF_905332965.1. NCBI lineage: Eukaryota > Metazoa > Arthropoda > Insecta > Hymenoptera > Apidae > Bombus > Bombus pascuorum. Next base: position 5,232,767 of record NC_083501.1, on the reverse strand, counting down.
GAGCGAAGACCATCGAACCCATCGAACCTTCGATTTCTGTGCGAGCGAAGTTCACCGAACGATTTCTGTCTTCTTCCTCGAAATTTCCTGTTAACCTTGCTCCATCTTCTCATTGATTCCTTCGAAGATTCGATGAGAATCGTTACGTTCTTTAAAGATTACTACACCGTAACGTTGTGTACACGATTAATCGATTTTAATTTGACGTATTCTTAGATCAGATAACGTCACAGAGAACGTCACGGATCATAGAGAATCAACGAGAAACACGAATCACATATCGTTGAATTTATCGTATTGATATAACTTGTGCAGATAGGAAACGATATTAGAAAATTATCGAGAATATTTCCCTTTCTAGAAACCGTCTACGATAGAGATTGAAATTGGTGTAACGAATAGTCTCTGTATATGCAATCAAACGTTTATCTAGACTTTTCATTCGGGAAAGCTATTTTTAAAAAACGATGATTTCGAGTAACTCCTTAACAGGGTCGCAAATATTTCAGAGGATATAAAATTGAAAGGTTGCTTAAGTGCCAATAAAAATCACTTTCAGCTCGGGTACATCGTCGTAAGTTGAATCGCAAATTTATCGATCGTGTCTTTATCGTGAAGAAAATTGGAATCTGTGAACGTTTATTAGACGGATACTAGGATAAATAGCGAGGATAAACGTTAGAAAAGGGATATACGTGATCGAATAAGGATCAACGAGGTATCATCGCCGTGAAATTGATTGGTGTTTCGTTTTATCGAGGTAGCTGACAAGAAAATTGTGTTTTCTTCGGAGAAAAGGAAGCAGCTCATAACTTTTAGTTACCTTCTCTTTTAAAGATAGAAAACTCGAGTTCCTTCAAAGTTCTATAATTTTACGCAGGAATTATTTTAATCTTTGGTAAGTTCGTAGAATCATAGAAATTTGTAAAGTGGTAAATTTCAAGAATTGTAGCGTTATAAAGATCTGATTTCCTTAAATTGTTTCGTCGTGACCTCTCCGAAGAATTATCTTCATTTCGAAGAATTATCCCTGTTAAAATCAAAATTAGCTTGGGAAAAATTATTCTTTCCCAAATCTTATACCTGCGCACATACAAGAGTGTAAGAAAATCCTGCCTTTCATCGTTATCGTGGTCTTACAAGAACGAACTGGGAACTTGATAAGATTTAATAAAATAATCGGATCGAAAAAGATGTTTCGTCTTTATTAACCATCCTTCGAAAAGATTCTTCGAAGTTGACAAAAACACGATTAAGAAAAGTGGGAAACTGCCAATTATCTTCAAAATATTTTATAATAAATTCTATATGACCATATATTCGACCTCTCCTTTTATATCAACTTAAATCTCTAATATTACTCTTGATACATTAGTTTAATTATTTCCTTTCAACGTAATTTTCCTGCCAATTAATTACGTAACTTTCTTGCTTAATTTTGAGGACATTGGAAAGAAGAAAAATTACGCGATTGGGATAGGATAATATCTAATCCTGAAGAAATGTTAATTTCCGTGTGTCATTCCGTTTCAGATGAAGCTTAAGCCTGATTACACAACGCAGATTGGTTCTTGCGAGCGAGGCACGTCGTTAAGAAATAAGACGGCATTTGCGTGTGCCTTCAATCAGAGGGAATGTTAAATCATTAACAAATCAGATTGCCATTGACTCGTGCAAGGCTAACTAACAATACGTTCGTACTAAAACCTTTAAAAGAACGAAAGGATAGTATACGATAAAGAATAGTTAATTAATTCAAATTACGATTGCATACATAGTTTCCATTGCGCGAAAAAATATTTTTACATGTGTACATAGTGCTAGAATAAAGAAATTACATTGAAACATCTTTCGTACTTGCAATTTGAAAATAGCCTATTGCATTTGAAGGGATCATACATTCAAAAATTGAAACAAGCGATATTTCTTTTTGTTATTTTTAAAGCCAAGTATACTGTTGCCCCTCTCTCTTTCGTTTTCCACGATTAAATAATTTTCTTAGAAAATAAACGTATACAGGGAAGGGACGAAAGCCTGAAATCGATGTTGTCCATTATGGCTACAATGCAACGACTTCATCGAAAGTCCATCGAGGAAAAGAGTGAAACGTTCAACCGATGAACGTATTATCGATGCGTATTGCTATCGTAAGCTCTGACAAAGGCGAAGCTCGTGCCAAGGCCACATACGCAATAAGACCTACTTTGTAGGACTTCCTTGTCGACTAATACGATATGTTTGCCAATGTGTTATATGTTTCCTGAAAAAAAAGAAAATTAAAAATATAATATAATAATGTAAATAAATGTAAGTAAATTGCAAATGTGTGGTAATATAGTAAGACAAGAAACGAAAAATACAGGGAATTAAAAATACTCTCCTAGAATTCAATATAGCATTCAATGAAGCATAGAGCATCTATCAAATTGTATCTAAATGTACAGAATATATGTAGAACATCCTTCGGTGGTAAATCGAATCGAAAATCCTGGTGGGAAGGAGAGAATGGACAAAGTGCAATTTCCGCGGCGGAAATTACATCTACGACCAACGGTGAAAAGCATTGTTGAAAACCTGTCCGTGTGTACACGCGTAAACCATGATATAGCTGTGTGTTACGAGAATAGAGCAAATGTTTCACAGGGACACAGAAAGAGGAGCAGCTGATTCGATATTTGATTATTTATGTCAAACACGTATAATCTTTATAGGATACTGAATAACGATTTCTGCCATTCTAATCTTTTTCTTTCTTCTTGAAACGATATGCAAAAAAAAAAAATATTACTTAGAAGAGAAACTTAATCTCTTACGGTCATCGTTAAGTATAAGGCTGTTATTCTTAGAAGAGTCACAAAAGGAACCTTTTCTCCTATGGTCATTGTTAAGTATGAGGTTGTTATTCGTAAAAGAACCATAAATGGAACGAGGAAACGATGTGCAAAAAGATATTTAAAAAAGAAACTTAATCTCTTACGGTCATCGTTAAGTATAAGGCTGTTATTCTTAGAAGAGTCACAAAAGGAACCTTTTCTCCTATGGTCATTGTTAAGTATGAGGTTGTTATTCGTAAAAGAACCATAAATGGAACGAGGAAACGATGTGCAAAAAGATATTTAAAAAAGAAACTTAATCTCTTACGGTCATCGTTAAGTATAAGGCTGTTATTCTTAGAAGAGTCACAAAAGGAACCTTTTCTCCTATGGTCATTGTTAAGTATGAGGTTGTTATTCGTAAAAGAACCATAAATGGAACGAGGAAACGATGTGCAAAAAGATATTTAAAAAAGAAACTTTTCCTCTTATGGTCATTGTTAAGTATAAGGCTGTTATTCTTAGAAGAGTCACAAAAGGAACCTTTTCTCCTATGGACATTGTTAAGTATGAGGTTGTTATTCGTAAAAGAACCATAAATGGAACGAGGAAACGATGTGCAAAAAGATATTTAAAAAAGAAACTTTTCCTCTTATGGTCATTGTTAAGTATAAGGCTGTTATTCTTAGAAGAGTCACAAAAGAAACCTTCTCTCCTATGATCATTGTTAAGTATGATGTTGTTATACTATCAATAAGTATAAGGTTGTTATTCTTAGAAGAATCACAAGAGGAACGATGTACAGAAAAATATTATTACGACATCCTCTTATGATTATTCTATAAAGTTTCTTTTTTAATTTTTCTTTCTTATGAGTTTCTTTTTTTAATTTTATACCAACCAGATGCTTTCCGGTGCTATGTGTATATTTTTATATATTTTATATGTATATATACTTTTACTGAGCAAAAAACTGTTTCACGTTTTTCCAAAGGTAAATCACGAACAAACGACCGAACCGATTTTAATCAAGAGTAACAAGCAGCTGGCTGATAAGTAGGTTTCCCTTGGTACACGGGAAGCTCATTTTACGTCCTACCGGAACACGGATGGAGGGACTAGGTATGTAACTAGGTATCCACGGTGAAAGGCGACGTCGGTCGAGCTTTCGTCTTAGTCGCGAGCTTGCGGAACCACCAGTCGTTTCTCGCGTCTCGTCGACGAAACACATCCCCCAACCCTCTACGGAAAACATCCCTTCGCGTCGTTTCTTTCTCGTAAAATTTTATTCTATTCTTATCGAACGCGAATCTACGAAAATAAACGTTTTCCATCTAATTCTCACGCTAATTTCTGTTTAATTAAACTGGCCATTTTTTTTTTTTTCTTTTTTTTTCGAAGAAGAAGGAGAAGAATCGAAAAGGAGTATATTATTTTGTGCGATGTTCATTCGTAAAGGTTGATCTTTCCGTATAATCAATTCGATTATCGTTTTCTTTGTATTCTTGTTTAATATTCTCGTTCTTTTAAAGGAAAGTGATAAGAATAAAAAGGATATTATTTCGTGTTATTCATTTTTATTATATCTATTGTTTCTTGATTTAATCCTTTTCTCCGTATTTTTTTCGGAGGAAAAGAAGAAATAGTAGAAATATGAAGGATATTATTTTGTCTGATCGATGTTTACCCGTAATTCGTTCATAAGGGTTGATGGAGAATTTTAACGAAGTGACGATTAGTTTTGGTGTTGCTTTGAATTTTCTGTGACACAATGAGAGATAGGACATTTAGCTGAGAAAGAGAAAAAAAGTTTAAATCGTGAGTCATGGTGGATAAATTACACGAATATGAGGGTTTCGCTGGCAGGGTGCACGATGTCAGAGACAAGTTTAAAGAAAAATGGGAGACGTGGAAAGAGTGGAAGAATGGGATACCGATGGACCAGGGGATTAAAGGGTTCTTGAATCATCTACGAGGACCACCCAAATTGGAGAGGAGTTTGAATGATTACGCGCATATTTACAGGTATTTGTTCAATTATTTGCGCGAAGGTCCTGAAAATAATTAACTTTAAACGATAGAAAAATACAAAGGATATATTTTATTTTATACTTTCACCTCTAGAAAATTCATTTTCTGAAAACAAAAAAATCAGTTTCTCGGCTTATAATATATTAAAATTCAGTAAAAAAGGACAAATCTAAAATAACATAGGCCATAAATACGTATAAATATCTTGTAGAAAAAAGACACGAGGAGAATTGGTACGAATATCCGCAGCTGTGATGGGAATCGAATTTTCTTACGCCGCAGAAACAGCGTTTGTTTCACCGACTTTATTAAAAATCGGCGTAGATCATCAGCATATGACCCTCGTCTGGGCACTCAGCCCTCTCATTGGTTTCTTCGTCACACCGATTTTGGGAAGTCTAAGTGATAGATGCAGACTAAAATATGGAAGAAGAAGACCGTTCATTCTATTGCTGGCTCTTGGAGTTTTGATAGGTAAAATGTTTTTGTGTAATTTATGATAATCGTTTATGGAAAATTGAAAAATATATAGATATCTGTAAATGGCAAAGAGCAGTATTCATTATGATATTTATTTGTGAAATAGTCAATAAAATAAATGAAGTAAGTTTTGTATGCTTACTCGATTACAAAAAACGACTTATTTTATGATATACTTTCTACTTACTTTTCAAGGATTAATACTAGTTCCAAATGGGGAAGATATGGGATATGCCTTCGGGGATGTTCCACCTACGTGGACCAACTATACAGTTCCCTTAGGACATCGAACTACGGCGAAACATGCACAAGAAGAGTCACTGAAACCTCCGTCTCACTCTTGGGGAATTTTCTTCACAATCCTAGGCACAGTTCTGCTCGATTTCGATGCTGATGCCTGCCAAAGTCCAGCCAGAGCTTATTTACTCGACGTCACTGTACCTGGCAAGTAATTAAAGTTGTTATTTATAATATTATTTAATTATCTACACACTAACTAATATTTATTATCGTTTAATTATTCATCATACAATTTATATTAATTACTAGATAGATATTTATTGAAATTCAAAGCCATTAGGAGACCATAAAATGGACTTGGTTTACATATATTAATTATTATTTAACTACTTATTTTGAATAAAAGAAAACTTTTATTCTGAATAAAATATTTTATATTTGTTTTAAACTAAAATTGGAATAAAATTAATATAATTTGATGCGATGGTTACAAGAATTGTTTATGATCCCATAATCGTTATTGCAAATTTTTCTTTTCACAGATGATCACGCTAAAGGTTTAAGTACATTCACCATAATGGCAGGCTTGGGAGGATTCATGGGGTACGGACTAGGTGGAATTAATTGGGATGCTACTACGATAGGAGTTATGTTAGGTGGACATCTTCATGCTACTTTCACTTTAATTACGATTATTTTTGTTATTTGTGTATCCTGTACCATTACCAGCTTCAAAGAAATCCCATTGGAATTGTTGGAAAGTGACGAATATCGTCAGTTACAGGAACAAAAGGTTCGTTTAGTATTAATTAATTATTAAGAATAATATTAATAAATATACTATTACTAACATTAATAACGATTAATTTATATTGCTTTAGAAATAAAGAATTAGCTTGGATAGTTTTCCTGCATTTTTTAAGCATTTTTTTTTATTCTCGAAATTAATTCAGGCATCTGCTGAAGAATCGGAGGATCAGCCAAAGGAACATGAAAAAATCATCACAGATGATTGTGCTTCTTATGGCACCTTGGACAATGATCAAGAGATTGCTACGAAAAAGGATGTAAGTCGATATATTTGTTTCACAGAATATAAATCAAAAATAAAGTAGTAATGATAAATAAAGTAATCGTATCTTCTTCCTCTTTTTCATAGGAGTTTGCTCTGAAACCTCTTCCAGTTCAAGAACCGGAGAAAAGAGTTGGTCAAGTCCCTATGATACCAGATATACCCATCCAAGACACAAATTACGTTGAACATGGTTTCGATGAAAGTATCGAAGGAAATCCAAAAGCCACATTAAGGGAATATCTTCTTTCTATCGTATATATGCCACACAGTCTTCGTATGGTGTGCCTAACTAATTTATTTTGTTGGATGGCACATGTATGTTATTCCCTGTACTTCACTGATTTCGTTGGGGAAGCTGTTTATGGGGGGAACCCACAGGTATTTATTCATTAATCAATTATTATACTTTTATTACTTAGTTTTAAAAATTACACGTTTGCATAATGTATATAATTGAATTTTTATATTTGTATAATTTAATGTATTATTCGTGCAAATTACAGGCTCCAGATGGTAGCAAAGAAAGAGAATTATACGAAAGTGGAGTTCGCTTTGGATGTTGGGGAATGTCTATGTATTCATTATCCTGTTCCTGTTATTCAATGATCATCGAGAAGCTCATAGAACGCTACAAGTAAATATCTTCTTTTTTTTAAAGAAGTAATTTTTATTTGACAGAATAATTCCGTAATTAATGATAGTATAGTTTTACTGGAAGTTTAAACTTCGTTTTATTTTCTATTTAGATTCTTTTTTATCAAAATAATTCTTCATATCAATGTTATATATTCAAAAATTAGTTTTCTAGTTCGTCTTTTATTTAAGTCCTTCAGATTTTATTAAATAAAGGACTGTAATAAAAAAGAATCGTTTTTCTGGTAAAAGACGTATAATGTATCATGTGATTTAACAGAGCTCGGAGGGTATACATTTGCGGCCTGCTGTTCTATAGCACTGGTATGATGATGATGGCGTTGACGAAACATCCCGCGGGAGTAATCATATTCTCTTGGACCGCAGGTGTTATGTACTCCACATTATTCACTATGCCATATCTTCTAGTTGCACATTATCATGCTTCATCAACAGTAAGTGATATCTTATATCTTGAAAGAGTAATCCCAAAGGAATCGATCAAAAAATTTAAATCATTCAACTAAGAATGTCATGATTAAAAAAATAAAAATTTATTCAATTCACAATTTTATCTTAGATTGGATTAGGACCAGAATACTCCTTAATTATGAAAAAATATATATAATTTAAAACAAACCATATTTTCTCGTAACAAATAACATTCAGAATTTCAATAAACCTTAATAATTTCCAAAGTTTAATAATACGTACCACATAATATATCCAATTTTTATATTATTAGAATTATTTTATAAATAACAAGAATAATTTAATAAAACTCAATGGACGAGAAGTGTAATGCCATTAAATAACGTAACGTAGTAATGTATATAACAGACGTATATATCAAGGAGAAATTGAATTAGTCGACTTTGTAGTTCGAGGTGACAGCCGAGGGTGAAGCCGTTCAAAGCGGGGGAGTGCGTGGTCTTGGCACGGACGTCGCAATCGTCTCCTCTATGGTGTTTCTGGCGCAGTTTCTTTTGTCCTGCTGCCTAGGAACGATCGTCAGTAAATCTGGGACCACTACAGCCGTTGTATGCGTGGCTAGTACCCTCGCCGCCTGCGGAGCCATTTCTGCAACACAGATTATGTATTTGGATCTTTGAAGTTCCTTTGGTAAACAGACGTTAATTATTTTTATTTTTATAATTTATTATTTAAAGAATGGATTTTATATTTGACTAATTTGAAATAATAGCCCTGGAGAAATTATCGTATTATATATTATGATTTATTATTATTAATAGAAACTAATATAAATTTAAAATTTGAGTTATTGAAATTTAAAGGGAAGTGTCTCATTTTTATATTTAATTAACAATTCTCTTCTAAAATCACTTTTGAAAAAATTAGACTGCCGTCAAAGTGATCTATTTTTCCTTCTTTTTTTCTTTTTCTTTTTAGTGACACTGAAATATTTGAATTATTTTTATTCTTCAAATTAATACTAAATTATAGTATATATTATATATATATATATATATATATTAATACTAAAGAGATTTTATTACTCTGATACTTTTGAAGTAGACTACACATTTGGCGACGTTGATTATTTTTATTTTTACTATCAAGTATAAGAAGAATAGTGCTGTCGTAAAAACTGTTCAAAACAATAATTGTTGCTAAAGTGATGTATACATATTGTGTGATTCTCTCTATATAAATATCTGCTGTATTAACATTTCTACATTTATTGTTATTAGCATTATTTACATAACAAAAGAAAATTTCAATGATTTGGAAAGATCTATGAAACGTTGTGCTTAGGAAATATAATAATGATATAATAACGATAACGATGCACAAATAGTGGCTCCGTGTATCTACGATACATCGTACAGTTACGATTCTATATAGTTTAAAGATACTTGTAAATAAATGTAACTTGTAAAAACGTAATAAAATACGTAGCATAATCTATATACGAATGAAGAATATACCTTATTAAGGATCAATTGATATTAAACCACAAATTTCATAGGCAAACTCGATTTCCCTAAAAATCAACCTACTTAGATCCACAATGTATCGCAGAACGTACCGATCCATATCAAAATCCTGTAAAATCACACAAAAAAATTATATTTTCATTTTTTAATATTTTTATGTTTCTATATTTTACATTTCTTTATTATTCATATAAAAATTTTTGATATATGAGAGGAGAAAAAAGAAGTGGAAAAAAACATAGTCTTTAAAATAATGACCTCGGTTCTCCATAAATTAATTAATCAAAAAGAATCACATTTATGACTAAACACGAAATTAATTTAATGAACCATCACAAATGAATTTACTTGTAGATCCAACTAACAATTGTCATACCTGTACTATTTCATACTGCCTGTTCTTACAAATTACGGGATAAGAGAAAAATATTCCAGATCGAATCGAATAAGAATAATCAGACATAACACCCATAGAGGTCCATTCATTCTCTGGAGTGCCATTCCATAAGATTTTACAGTGCTCTGCCAACGCATAAGCTATGGAATTAACGAGGCTTGGTCTGTGAGCAACATTTCGAATAATCTAAAAAAAGAAGGAAAATATCTTAATTAATATCGAATATTTAATTCTATTTCGTTTTCACGAAAATAATGCTATACTACATCACTTCACATCATCTTACAACCATTTAATGCAACTATTCCAATTTACAACTCCATACACGATTCACATTCGGAAAGTTTGAAACTTGGATAAAAGATTAAAACTTAATAAATGTAAGCGGTAAAGGTCAAATTAAGAAACCTTTATGTATCCTGAAAGGGCAATATTTAAAAAAAGAAATATATGCGTATATAGTTTCATAATTTTTATTTTTAATTGCAATTTTTAATATTAAATATCTTATTTTCATATATCAAAAAGTCGAAGGTCTTACTTGTGGAAGAACGTCAGTGATCCAAACTTTCAAAACATCAGCCAAAGGTTTCCCACAGGTGAAATACATATATCTGCAATCGGGATAACTATACCAGCCATTCGAACCCCAGATTATTATATTCTTTACTTCTGTTGGAAGACACTGTGCTTGTGCAGCAATCTGAAATTTGAAGAAAAAGTTGTTTGTTTAAAAATAAATTGAAATCATTAATAAATTAAATTACTTAAGTATCAAACACATGAGAAACACCAGAAGTACCTGACCCGCAGCAATATTTAAATTAAGTAAAGATAATGTAGTTATATTCTTGATAGGAATAGATTTCACATATTTGGATATGATTGTGGCAGCAGTAGTTCCTAGTACAATAATTCTTGCATCCCTTTTTACATACTTTTCTATAACTTCACCCTACAGATGGTATAAGATTTATAAATACTGGAAATGTTAATATTATATTTGGACAAGATAGGAATAATTAATATACATAAAACTTGGAAGTCAAAACGTATTCTTCAAAAAATGGTTCAAGGTATTCATTATCCTTAAAGTCATACTCTCTTGCATCACCAATACAAATTACAACATCTGCATCCTTAAATTCAATGGAAGCATCATGACCATAACTGATGCCTATTGATATTAAAATATCTTAGTAATTGATTATCTTGTTATTTAACTTAACATAATGCACTGAATAATATTAAACAAAAGTAAACCATCTTTTTATTACTGCATGGGTATTTACCATTTAAAACTTTGGGGCTAAAGGAAGTGAGTTCAATTGCAACACTTTCCAAGAAGGTCGCCTTGTTTGGTAACTCATAAAGGCTGACAAAGACAGATTGATTTTCACCAAACACATTATCATTCAACATTCTATACAAAAATGCACGTGCAAGATCTGTTGTACCATCTGTAACTATTACTTTTAAAACATTCTCTTTACGTCGAAAATAATTTCTAAGTATATGATCATTCCTTTCTAAATGTAATTTTTCATTCAACATTTTATTGCAAGTTTATATTCTCTATTTAATTATTTACCAAACGAACATCGACATAAATCATAGTATTATTTTGTTTTAATTCGCAAGAAATGGAGAAAAAAGAAGGTTTCTAAATATATAAATAAAGATTGTTAATTAATTACAATGAAGACATAATTGTTTATTAAGTACGTAAGTTATTAATACATTTTTCCAAAATCTCCTTCTTGATGCGTGGATAATCAGGACTCTGTTTCAAAACTTCATTACAAGCTTCTATCCCGTCTGCGTAAGCTTTTGCTTTCATTGAGCAATATGCTAATTTATAAGCCACAGACAATTTCGATTTTCCACCATACTTCCATGCTTCGCTATACTGTGATGCAGCTTCACGATAATTTTGCTCTTTTTCTGCAATATATCCAGACAATTCATGAGCTCTAACACAAGTGGCATTATGTTGTAAAACACGTCTTAAAAGATCATTTGCCAATTCATATTTGTTGGATTGAACATAAATATCTGCTAAAAGTAACCAACAACGTTCCAGGTATTCTGCATCCTCAAAGGTCCATGTGTTCTTGCTGACACGTTTTAGATGGTTTCGAGCTCTAGGAGTTTGTTTCAAAAGAATGTGGGCCATAGCCATGCCTAAAGCTGGTCCTACGTGATCTCTCAATGCCTCTTGACTAGCTAATGCTGTGCAATCCTGCAATGCTTTCTCCACATTGGATTTTTGCTTTGTAGCAAGCAGAAAGAAATTGCTTAACAATCTGTGCGTCAACATTTCATGTGGACTACCTTTAGGATTTAATTCCTGTAATAATAAAGTAATGTTTTTAAAATTCAAATTTTGTAGCACACTATTTTATTAAAAATTTTAAATCATAGATTTACTATGTTCTTTTTGCTCTTTTTTGAGTACCTGTAGCAAACGATAGGCTGTTTTCAGAGCCATCGTTCTAGAGTCCTGATATTCAGCATCATCGTCGTTAAAGATTTCATTAGAGAGGGAAGAATCATCATCCGGATCTAAACAAATCTCGATCATATTGTATATTGCCTGTTGACCCCACTCAGGATCACGTCTCGCGAAATTGAACTGACGAAGCGCGGAATTTAATCGACCCATACGCCAATCCAATAAACCCGCGCAATAATAATAGCCAGGTGATAAATTTGCACCACTCATTCCTAGTTCTGCTCGATGAAGCCATTCTTCAAGGTCGTCCATATCCCCTAAATTTGTTACATCGTAAATAAGTCTTGCATTGGGGAATTATAAACAAAATTTAAATTTTTTAATGAAATTCACCTGTTCGACGAGAAACTTCTATCAATCTCGCTAAAGCGGTCCAGTAAGTTGGCTGCTTCAGCAATAGTTGTCGAAAGTGAAATGCTGCTGTGTCAAAATCAACTTTTCTAAATGCAAGATCTGCCATCATTATGGAAGCAGCTTCATTGTTGGGATCCGCATTCAATAAAGCTGTACAGCTTTGAGCACATCGATCCAAATTATTTGTCTGTCATTTTACAGTGTACAATTATTAATAATTTCCTAAATGATACTATAAATTGCAATTATTGTCATTTTATTTGCGACTTACCTGCATATAAAGTTTTGCTAAGGATAACAAAGCATTTACATCCGCAGGCTTATGATTCAGTGCTTCTTTATAGTACGTAATAGCTTGATCATAATCTCTTAGAGAAGAGGAATGATCAGCCATTGTTAAACAGATATTTGCAAGAAGTTGTTTTTCCTCTTCCAAATTAGAACCTCCCATGCGTTGAATGTATCTATGTTGATTTTCCTTGGCTTCCTTCAATGCTGACAAAGCACCGTTAATATTATCTGCTTTTTCTCGTGTTTTAGCAAGCAACAGCAAAAGCTGACTACGCACTTCTAAACTCTTTAAATCAGAATCTCGTCGACCATCTGAAATATCAAAACTCATTAAAATAATTAAAATTAAAGTAGAAGAATAAAATATTGCAGCTAAAATAATTTCTACCTTGTAATTCTTGAACCAATGTAGCTTCTGCTTTATCATACTGTTTCAACTTTATGAACAACTTTGCAAGATCCAATTTCAAGCTTTTAAAGTTCTCTTGTTTCATCACATCTCTGTAATAATTTATGGCTTTTGTGTACTGATGCGTCTTTATAAGTGCCTTTCCTAGCTTACTTGCTATATGTACTTTATTTGTAGGATTCTGTTTCAAAGCTTGCTCATATGCTTCTATTGCTCTCTCCGGCTCTTGTATAGAGATATATGCATCACCAAGCATGCTATATGTCTTAGGACCAGGACAATGTTCAACCAATTCTCTACAAAATAAAATATTTCAACAGATTGAAAAAAATGTAACAAAATGTAGAAGTTTATGAAAAACAAACCTGAAACACATAGCAAAAGCGAGACGATCCTTTTTGTGTTTCAAATTTATCTCGGCTAAACGCGTATGTGCTTGCAAATAATAAAGTTGGTCTGATGTTACTTTTGCCAAGCAATCAATGGCTCCATCCAACTCACCCATTTCTAAAAGTAACTCTGCATTTCCTATTAATATTCTACCTTTCTCTGAAGTGTTCCCAAGTTTTATATTTGCATCTTGTATTATGTCAATTGCCTCATTGAAATGTCTCATTTTTCCATAAGCAGAAATTAGTTCCAGGTACAAAGTTGCCATATCTGATGTTGAAATATCTGAAGCTTCTGAAGTATTTTTATGTGATTGCATCTCAGCTAATGACATAGCTAACTGAAAACTTGTTATTGAGCCCTCTATATCATTTGTTTCTTTTTGAACCATGCCAGTAATTAAATGATAAATTGGATTGTCTCTGATTTTGAAATTGTAACTTAAACCAACTTCAAGACTTTGTGAAGCTGATTGGTAATTCCCTTGACGAGCTAGAATCTGCGCCATTAGTAAATGCGCTTCTGCGTTGGATGAATCCACATTGTCTAAAAGATTTCTTAGTATGTATGAAGATTCTTCTAAATTTCCACTTTGCATTTTAGCTTTACTCAGTAGTAACTGTGAAATACTCAAACCAGGGTATGCTTCTGATAATTGCTCTAACAAATACAAACTTGGCTCTTTGTAATTGGATACATTTTCCTCAGAATTTGTTACATCACTTGTTACAGAATAAACTAAACGTTGTTTGGAAATTTCTAAACATAAATCAGGATTTAATTTTTTCATATAATCATAACCATATGGTACATATTTACAGTTGTCCAGTATGATCGTAGCTGCATTGTTCAAATAATTCAGGACTTTAATGGAATCATTGGAGCTCAATTTGGCAGACATAAAAAGCAATTCTGCATCCACTGAATTAGACTGTATCTCCATTAAAAAATCTACTTGCTGCTGTGCCAAGCCCAAGGCATCAATCGAAGTATCTAAAAGCTGACAATGGGCTAGTCCCATCAAAGCAGCAAACGACGATTCGTTTATTCGAACAGCGCTTCTGTACCAATTCTCTGCATCTTTCACTTTACCCAGTGAAACATACAAGTTTCCTAATTCCACCATGAGATCTGCACTTTTTGGATTCTGTTGTAATGCCTTCTCAATGGTCCTAGAAACCTCCAATAAAATTCCTTGATGTTTGCAAGCTAATCGTGAAAATAATTGAATATTGTTCACCAAAACTGTGACGTTCTTTGTTTCTATAATTATCATATTTCTGAAGAATGACTGTAAATGTTTTAATCCTTCATTATAATTTCCATCCCTACAAAGATATACAAATGCATGTGCTTTTCTTGCATCCAAATTATTCGAGTCGATCGACATTATTCTATTAGCGGTCTCCAGAACTTGGTCCCAATCTCTCAATGCGAGTTGATTGTACAATTTTTCTACCAAGGGTAGACATAATTTAGGATATCGTACAATTAAAGAATTCAATGTTGATATTGCTCCTGTATAGTCACCTTGCTGTTGTTTGTATTTTGCAGAGCCAAGCAAAGCATTTATATTCTTTGAATCTTGTACTAAAACAACTTCAAACAAGTTTGGCTCACTCAAATCATTTTCGTTTGCAATAAATAAATCCACCCAAGCTTTTGTTAATAACACGTTTTTATTGGATGAATCAAGCTTGTAAGCCCTCTCTACATAATCTCTAGCTTTGTCAGTTTTCTGAGATAAAAGCAACACTGAGGCTGCTAAAGCTAATGCGTTTGAAGACGATTTTCGTTTCTCGTCTCTAATTCTTGTTTCGATTTGTATTATAGTGGCCTTTTCAACATTTTCAGTTTTCATATATGCAATATTCTGAAGAAGCAATGCTGTCAATATGGTATCTGCATTGTTCATTAAGTTTGAACATTCTTTGATTGCTTCTTGTACTTTTCCAGTTAATATATACGCAAGACTTAAAAGAATTCTTAGATATTCGTTTGCTGGATACACTTCACATGCTTCTTTGCAATAAACTAACATGCCATTGTAGTAAAATTGATGACAGAACCATTCAATTAAAGCAATATACTCTATTTCCTCCATTTTACCAGTAAAATAAGGAACAATAATGAATTTTAAATCATTAAGTGATAGCTTAATTCAATAATTATTCAAAATTGCAGCAATTATTGTAACGATATTTATTAAGAAGAATATATCAAAAAATCTTCTGGATCAGGTAATTCATATATAATGTCAGGGTCTAAAGGTTCTGAATCAGGTCCTTCTAAAATATGCGGTGGTCCAACAATATATTCTTCAAGAGCTGGATTCTTAATTGCAAGATAATACTTCTGCATGTACTCACATGTCAAGTACATATATAAATAATTCACAATAACATATGTAAATGCAGTCTACAAATATAGATATTAATATAGCATAATTTATAACAATAAACATTCATTTGAAGTTACAAGAAATTTGAAAATAAATTTTACCTCTGTAAGCAAGCGAGCTAAACCTCTTCCTGTATATCTATAGGGTACACTTATCACTTGCATGTCTAAAACCTTCCTCTCAGCTTTGTATTGTAATACTGCTCTTGCTGGTCAAAAAATGAAAAAAAGAAATATATTTTAAAATACTATTCACATTAACAATATAAAAATCAAGTTTGTTCCATATTTTCCTCTCAATTCTTGGGTCATGAATAATATTAGAAATTTATTAAAATAATCATTTTTCGGATCAAATATATCTTACAATTGTCATCCAATTTTACGTAGAAAAGACCTCGGTTTTCATTATGATGCACTGCATAAAACAACCTTGCAAATTTATTTCGTTTGATTTGTAATGACATAAGTGACGATAATTTGGTCACGTAACTCATACCATTTATTACATGTAAGATACTAATAATAATACATCTTTTAAAAATTTCAACTAATTATATACTTACACATTCATTTAAATCTACAAAATATGTATTTTTTAATTGAAGTTTTGAACATGCAATAGGTTAGGTTTTTGTTGTCAAACAGTTGCTTAGCAACAGACTCGACAGAAACATGCTATTTTAAAGGACAGTAGCGTTTCAGAATCTTTCATTTATGAATTTTATATAATTATAGCTTTATAGCAAATGATTATTGACACTGTGTAAGTTAATAATCTCAATAGCAATAAAACACATATAGATAAGTCATAAAAAAGAAAACAGTTTTCAATGCTATTGTGTAATATTTCACATACATTTATTTATTGATATTTAAATCTGTATCTAAAATATTACTGCTATAATAAGAATAGATTATTCTTAATGACATAATATAAATTTATCCTTAATATTTATCGATGATACATCATACCCATAAACAATAACACGTATTGATATAACAGTACTATGTCAACATAAATTTGTGCTGTTGCAAATACAACTTCATCCGGACTTAATTCTATTCTTCTTCCACCCATAATTGTTTGCACATCAAAATACAAGTACTAGAAAACATATAATAATGTCCTTTTATGTTTGAAATAAATAATATTTTCAATATATATATATATATATATATTAATTTTATATTAACCATTGATAATAAAATCATTCCTATAACTGAGATTATTATATGTAATATTCTTATATATGTAAATAGCAGAACTATCATTATCACAAAAATTGAAACAATAGAAGCCAGTCCAAAGATGATCAACAGTCCTGTTCTCATTGTTAAATCAAACTGTAACATTATTTATAATTATTATTTGTTTTATAATTATTATTTATGATATTTTCTGTTATTTTATGTCATACAAGTTTTATAGCTAAGTACCTTAGAAAATGTTGCAATAAGACCTATTCCTAATGTAATTAAAGTTGTCATACCTAATGCCATCAATATTACTTCAACTTCTAAAAAGACTGATACAAAAGCAGCTAAATATGACATAGAAAGTGTCTGTAAATAATAATTTTTTAGTACTGAATGTTAAATTGTATGAAAGACATCCAATTAATTATGGCTAAGAACCTTACCAATTTAGTTAGCCATATATAATTGAAAGGTGGATTGCGTCTAGCTCTTTCAGATATAGATATAGCGCAAAAAGAAATGGTGAAGCATATCCTAATAAAATTATGAATTATTTACTAAATAATATATCTAAAATAGTTGCAATATAGTTGCACTATTTACATACATAGCTATAATCCACATATACCAATGAATTATCATAAATTTTCTGGCAGCATCCCTGGAATAGAGTTGTTAAAATAAACACGATTCATAGCTTTAATCCATAAAGGAAATATTATTAAAGCATTGCTAAATCATAATGCTTACACAAACAAAAAGACTGCAATGATGCCAGAGGTAAATAGTAATTGAATTGTTAATATACAGAAAATTTTTCTAATGAAACTTCTTCTCACTGTGTCATCTTTAAAGTCGCCCATATATTCTGAATCATCATCATCTGGCGCCATTGCTCTTCTTCGTTGTTGTTCACGCCAAGCTCTATATAATTGTTCGTTCTCCCTTTCTCTTTGTGCTACCATTTCATCCGTAACTGTAGTAGTGTATGGTCCCTAATGAAAATCACATTATTAATAAATAAATAGATGTACGAATGTATGTAATTTTTGTTACTCACTGTTTTTATCTTCTGCCCTTTATACAAAGGGGGAAGTTGTGGAGGACCTGGTATAAATTTTTGAGCCTCTTGATTCTCTTCCATCAGATAATTGTCTTGATAATGTGCTATCAAATATTTAAATTAATAGTTACATACTACATCTGAAATACCAACTAAATGTATTTTTATATCAAACACATATTTCTCTGGACATAGTGAATGTGTTAATACACAAATATATCTTAATAAAATTGAATTTGTACAGATTTATACTTACAAAAAAGTTGTTCACCTTTCAATTTTATTTAGATGCAGAATTTCAGGACATTGATAAGGAAAATAATAGACACACATAAAATGTCAAACTTCTAATTCATAGATAAACAAATGAATGCTATGATGCAAACAAAATAAATTTTTGGAGTGTGTAGTATATAAATATACATATACACATATACTTATCACACACATTGAACATTGATAATAGTGATCAAGATACAAGGAAAGAATAGAAAGCAAAAGTTATTTTAATTTTCCTATGAATACAGTTTGTTTATACAAGCAATACATAACAATACAGATATATCTTTCTTTAACAATAACATAATCTAATTAGATCACCGTTAAACTTAATCATAATTATACAGTAACATATACATATCTTATATCTATCATAAGCTGTAAAAGGTATAGTGTACTGACTTTGGATTTGTTTTTATTTTTTTTCATTTTCTTCCATTATGCACTTAACTGAACAATCTTGTAACAAAAGCTATGCACTATCCATGAATATACAGAGTGTTTCTAAGAATATGTAATGATTTGAATTTAAACATATAATTGATTGAATGAGTAATAGTTTCATACAAAGTATAATTGAAATAAAAAGTTATATAAACATTAGTGTTTTATATGAAAAGTAGTTGACTTCTGCGTGCATATAAAATTTTAAGAATATATATTTTAAAAACAGAAATATATTTTTGTATATAATTTAGAAAATTATGCGGCGGCTTTAGAAACATCCTGTATGTCTATATACATATAATAACAACACAGTTATACAGGTACAGAAGTTACTGAACATAGGATGTGCGTTTGAATTTTTGTTTATGTGTATGTGTATATAGTAAATAATTATTAAACTTATTATTAAACGATAAAAAATATTATATTGTCATATGATGGCGATTTTTTAGAATATCAAGTATATTACATTAACAAGAAATATTTTAAGAGATAAAGCGTCAATATTCAATTTGTATTTTTTAAAATGCTATAAAACTATGACATATCTCTATATTGATTTTTGCATATATAACTTTTTACATAAAATTAGTCAGGTATTTAAGTATCAGCTTAAAATATATCTTGTACCTTATAAAAACATTATGTTTTAAATTAATAGGATAAAAATATTTATTTAGATTTTCAACTATTTCCATGCATATTTCAACTTTGTTTTACATACCATAATACACCTTGAAGCAAAATTATACTGGATGCAATAATGTGATTTAGAACTTTTAACGATAATAAAGACTATAATAACTATTTTGTATAATATCAAAAAACGTGTCAGTAAGATTATGTAGATTAATTAAAAGCATTAAAAGCGTCTTGTGGCTTTTACTAACATTATAACAATTTATGGAATTAGAAACTGGCACGTTTTGTGATAAAAACAGTGTTAAATCGTATAAAATATAATAAATTTAAACCCAGAGTATTCAAAGCGTAATAAATATAAAACTATATATACATACTGATTCTTCTCTACTTTTTGTTGATTCTGATCAAATATCAGTCTTATGAATAATATTTGTAGAAAACTGTGTTATAATATACATATGTGTATATATAGAATTTATGAAATTCAGCTTGGAAAGCTAATAGAAATTTATGATGCTAGA
The DNA here is from genome assembly GCF_905332965.1 of Bombus pascuorum. NCBI lineage: Eukaryota > Metazoa > Arthropoda > Insecta > Hymenoptera > Apidae > Bombus > Bombus pascuorum. The sequence goes on along the minus strand of NC_083501.1, from coordinate 5,212,626 downwards.
TGATAGTCAGACGCTATCAATTCATTTAACTATATTCAAATGTTAAATTATATTTGCGTGTATTATCTATTTTGATTTTCTGGCATTACAACTCATACTGATTAATTTGTTGTTGCATTTTATTGCATAGAAGCTGTGAAAATTGCAAAAAATTTATTTGTTTTTAAATATAAAAAAGATATTAATATTAAATTGGACAACTTACCTGTCTAATATTATAATCAGGTATTAAAATTATTTTTGATTGATCTGTACTACCAAATAATCCTAATTTCTTCTTCTTACTGGAATCTTTCATAAATATCTGAACTCCCTTATCAACTATTTTCGGTTGTTCGCTCATCTCTTGCCACGCGTGGGTCCAATGCACCTATATTATTGAAAACAATAGAATGTCTAGTTTATCCAAAACTAATTTATTGCTCAGTTTACGAAAATAGGATATTTATAAAATGTACTGACCCGCCATCCACCAAATAAATCACTATGCTCTAAGTATGCTATTCTCTTATCAGTAAGCAATAATACATCTTTGTTAATGTACATGTGATAAAAATAGATATCAGTATTCGCATATTTTCCTTTTTCTAATTCCTGTAAAAGAAGAGTATTCATAAATATTACAAGATATTACATAAGATTATATACATATATATATATATATATACTTATATATTTACACATAAGATTTTATGTCCCTCAGCTTCATCTCTGACATATGGTCTAACCAAACAGTCTAGTTGTAAAAATCTAGATGGTCTTACTTTCTTTACTTCTTCATTCAACTCAGTTGCACTGAAATAATTAATGAATAATGAAATAATTTAGATTATCCTTTTAGTATATTTGATAATTAGATTGATATTTAGATTGATAGACACAGTTTATCTTTTTTACCGTTTCACTGCTCCAAATGAACCACTAGCAAAATCTATAACTCCAGCAGTTGGTCGAGTAACAAGACCAACCATGCCTTTCCCAAATCCTTTAAAGAATCCTTCCACACCTTCTTCTTTGGCACCCGATATGGGCTTCATCACAACACCAGTTACACCATCAAAAACACCCTAAAAGCCATATATATAATTATTCATCTCTTTTCGTTTTTGTCTATCTATCAATAAAAGTTGTACTAATTTTTATTCCTTATTTTCACTTACCATTATCAAACCTTTTCCACTACGAGCAAGACCTTCTTGCAAGTTGGCTGGCTGTTTGTTAAGCTGTTCTTGTCGTTTTCTCTGATAGTCTTTGTCAAACGTTAAGGCAGCTATACCTTTACCTATAATAAAAATAAAAATGAAATTGGAAAAATATATAGAATAATTAATTTAATAATACAAAAACCAGATGTACCCATAGCTCCAGTAATTTTAGAAACAGCTCCAGCCATTCCACCAACAGTGTGACCTAACATACTCCTCATACCAAGAAGCAAACCTTCTGCAAATTCTCCGGGCCCTTGTATGGCACCTTGGAAAGGTTCATAAAACAAATCTTCAATGCCCTTCATAGTACCTACCACTAGGCCATACGGATTGCCTATTACATCGAGTCCCAGAACGAGAACGTAAACTTGTTTAATTGCTTGTCCTACATAATGTGTTGTTGCTTCAGAAATAAGCTGTTTATTGGTCATAAAAATGTACTCTCTTTCGAAATATGCTAATCTGCAAAGAAAATTGAAATGTATTATTCCCATATGATTTATTTCCTAGTAACTTAATTTAAAATTGATTGGTGAAAAGGTTTACTTGAAGACAATATCATTGATGTCAGTTAACGTAACACCTATTCCTTGTAACAATACATTTAATACTTGAGGTAGTGCAGATGGCCCGCTACCACTACCGCTCATTGAGAAACTTATATGAATCTGGAAAAGATGATGTCACTTATAGAAATATGGTTACAATTAATTTGAAGTGTAAAGTAACGAACCTTCAAGGGAGAAAAGTGAAGTAGATCAAAGAAATTCTTCTGTTCGGCTGTAGTAATCAAACTGACATGATACATCAGAGGTTCATTAACGAGTTCCATGTCCAATTTAAATAATTTACTCTAAAGTATACAATAAAATAATTATTATAGTATTTTAGAATTGTATATTTTATGCATATAAAGTAGATAGAACTCACTTCTTCCGCATCGTTCATTTCATTTGCTTCAAACAGTCCCACGATCGCGTTAATAAATACAATATCTACTTTCACATGAAACTCTTGTATAAGAACCTTAAAGTACCGAAATTGTTGTACATTACTATGTTCAAGTAGTCGTTTAACCATACTAAGTTCAGCGAATGGTTTCATAACTATTAAAAAATAATTTGAGAAACATATAATCACATATGTAACACTTATTTTAGTCTTTAATATAAAAACTTACCTGTGCTCGCTGTAACACTCTTTGGTGGCGGAACTGGAGCTAATATAACTGGAAAAACGCAGTCTGTAAGTTGATTATCAATTTGCAGCCTGTTGATCTTTGCATGTAACTGCACTTGATGCACTGAAGTACGGTATTGCAACCATAAACCAGTTTGAAAAGTACGTCGTAGACAACGACGATGTGGTTTTAACATTTCCATATTTAAATAATCAACCTGAAATTAAAATTAATTAGTGATTAAATTGAAAGTTGAATAAAAAAATTATGAAATTATTATTTTCATTTACATTACCTCTAATTTTGGTTCAAGTATTACTTTTTGTATTGGACTTTTATCCATTTGTAATTCACGTATATATTTTTGATAGCCTTCTTCTATAACTATTACCTCTCTTGTATCAAGATTGCGCCAACGATGGTTAACAGATTTGCGCGTTTCCCACATAATTCCAGAACTAAATTATAAAATTTGCCAATATGTGAAAACTGTGATAATTGTTAAAATAATGAAAATTAATATGTGTAAGGACGTACCTAGCTATACACAAATATAACAATTCAGTTCTCATGACGTTGTTAACGAGTGAGAAGCCAACTCCGTGAATACTTATTGTTATTTCCTGTTCTATAGGTTCAAAATCACCTGCTAGTTCGCAATCTTCTGCAACTTTCATATTTGTTGTAAATAGAAGCACTCGTTGTGTACCATCCAAAAATGATACATAGTATACTTCTTCTTCTAGATCTGGCAATTGAAAACCTCCTAAAGTGTCCTAAAAAATAAAATTTTTAATGTCTTTTTAATGATTTTTATTAAATATTGAATATTTACTTTTCGAAGAGTTTCTTCAATTTCTTTTTTATTGTTGTCTTCCCAGACTAATTTCCGCGGACCTGCAGGATTTTCCCAAGTGTAAAACATTCTATTGTATGACTGTACAGATCTATAAAGTAATTTACAATATAATAACATTAATAATAATATTAACTTCTGCATTAATGTTCATACCTGACATTTAGTGAACCTTTTTCCCAGAAATTAATTGTATGTGGAGTATGATTAATAATTAAAGCTGGGGCATTTCCAGAAGTGTACGCAGATAAGGAAATGTACACTCCACCTTCGCTTATTTGTATATCTACATTAATTCCTCCATACTGTTAAATAAAAGGAATTGTAGCAACATAAATTACATTACATTCGGAGAGAAATAAAAACAGAACAAACCTTATTATTTAATTTTAACAAAGTCGTATGGTTCTCTGTGTAAATAAATGGTGCAGTTTTTTCAGGGTTACCTGCGATTCTAGCACTTAGAGTTTTCTGTTCATGATCAGAACGAGGCCAATAAGCTGCACATTCTCTGGCAGGTACCTATAAGTAAATGAAATAATAAATATTTTTATTTAGATACATTAAAATTAATAATATACATTATATATTACAATTCTTTCTTTTGTAAATAACTATTACCTTGATCATAGGATCAGCTGGCCTATTACCTTCTTGGCATTCAATGAGATAATCAGAGTTATTTATCAGTACATAATACGGAGTAAATGTAATTTGTTTTGTCAAAGAATTATAAGTCAATTGATTGTGAACTCCAATCTGTAATTCATAAGAAATATTGCTGATATAAGAATATGGTGATTAAATAATGGAACTATAAATAAGGAAAAATACTACTAACTTGATATATTTGACCATTATATTTACAAATAACTACTCCCTCACTTCCTGCAACATCTATTGGAAATTTATCTGACCATTCACCATTCTCAACCCTGATCATTGCTTTCTTTTTACCAAAGAATACTTTGGAGCGAAATGAGAACAATATTGGTCCCTTAAAATTCTCTGGATGATAAAGCACATTTAGATGATCTTCTCCACTCTGAAAATATTTATATATATAAATTTTGTGCTAATGTTAATTGTATTTCAATAATTTAACTGTACACGAAAAATGCAATTAATTGCATTTTTGAACATATTTATACAATGTTACATTACATTCACCAACACCAGCCAGCTTTCTTTTATAATTTTAATTATATATCTCAATAAACAAAGCTTGAACTTATAAATTTTTGTATGTTATGAATCCTTTTTGTATTTAAAGTTTTCATACAAATTTTACAAAAACTCCTTGTATTAATGTTGCATTAAATTATTACTATTTCATTATTACAACATTGTTGCATTATTACTATTTCTATGTGTTTAATCTCATAGCAATCATGCCTTGTACGTGCCATAATAATACATATACAAGTATATAAGCAGGAATATCTTACTCATAGCTAGGAAAAATGTGTAATGTTGCAAGATTATGATAGTACCACAATATGCCAACTAATGAACAAAACAGAGTATGAATGAAGCTTAGTACATTTTTTTGTTAATTTTGGAAGAGTATATGCATGTAAATGTCATTAATATTAGCTAGTAAATTATAGTTAGTAAAAAAACACTGATAATAATGTGTACGAACATGTAAGACATTAATATATGGACGCAAGTAGTTAGTTAAATATATTAGATAATATGAAAAGTCTATTCTACAGTTTATAAGATTAAACCACCATCAATATAAAATGAAATCAATATATCACCGAACGTGCTTTCTTCCTCTTGTATTCTGTACGTGATTGATGAGGTTTCACACAAACCAAATTCTGAAAGATACCTTTCTATGTATTAGAATTCGCGAAATTGGCAAAGACGAAATTAATTTTTTAAAAAATTTTGTAAGATTGCTTTTAATATTTATGATTCAACCCAGGACCATGACTGATATAAGTCACAATAAAAGTTTAATATTGAAAAGCTATTCCAACATTCTGCGACATGCTGCTGTTTTATTACATTAAATAAATATACTTGACTTAAACAGAAAAAAGAATTAAAAGACTTGTATGCTGTATTTAACGATGCACTTTTCGAGAATACTCTAGGATCTTTTAAAATAAATTTTGCACACCAAGAAATATAGCAGTCATTAATATATTATAAGAATTATTTAATTAACATTGTGTCCAAAGCATGAAAAATACTGTAACATGAAATCACTACCTTGATTGGACTTGAGTGTTCTTTGCCACCCTTACTTGATTTCTGTAAAATAATGTATTGAATAAGATATAGTTATAGAAAATTAATAGTTTGCAACATAATACTACTTCCAGCATGCGTAATGTGGCATAGCACTTACATATGGCACAAAAATATCATAACTCAAGCATTGCATAGAGATTAATTACATACCTAATACAACTACTAAAAAGAAATTCATATTATTGTTTAATATATTAGAGTACTTTATTACGATATTATAAAATTATAAATAAAATTTGTGTATTTATACTTAAGGGTATTTTATTTAATGAAGAATTTTTTTTCTTTTTTTATTAAAAAGAAAAAGAATTATTAAAGGAAAAATAATAAGCGAGATTTACATGAAGCAGAAAATAAAATTATTGTCGCTTAATTAATTGTTTAGAATAAATTTCATGATACTTACCCGATAAGACAACATCAAGCCTGTTTTATTTAACATCCAAAATGGACAATATAAAGCCATAATGATAGAACCATGTTTGTATGATGTATGCATTCCCAAATCCATTATAACTTTTTGTGCACTATCAAAAGATTCAAAAGACCATACAGAAAATTCTGGTGGATTTGCAAGTATCTCACCTCTACATGACCAATCTTTTTCTAAATAATTTGGTAACTATAACATATAATTAAGTAAGTTATATGAGTCACAATGTATAGAAATGTGATTTACTTACTTTTATGATTATATAAGACTTTCCTGGGTCAATTGTAGGAATCTGATAAGATGTGCCAGCTTCTAAGAGTTTTTCTTGTACATTTCCAGGTAAACATACAATAATATCAATAGGCAAAAAATTCTTCAAATATACAGCTGGGTATAAATGAACATTATAGATTGTACTTGCTATAGTATGTCGACTAGTAGTCTCAAAATAAACTTGTTCCATTTCACCAACAACCTGTAAGTATTATAATACATTTTCAAAATATATAAATTCTGTTTTAAAATATTGGAATTATTTTTTCTCTACTATGTTATTCTATTATTCTCTCTACTACTGTCTAAATAATAAAAGACTCTTTCAATGTTTAAAGCATAACAGTAACAATACACTCCGTTTTATAACACCAATAAAACGTAAAAAAAAAAAACGTGCAATGAACACATTATACTGAATACCAACATAAATTTTCAACAACTATTTGAACATTTTATGCATAATACAGATAAATTAAAAAATTAACCATAATACATTGTAAAAACTTGTTACTGAAATGCATTGAAATAAAAAATAAAACAGTGTCTACAAAGAAAATTAAACAAAGAAAAGTCCTATAAAATAAAAGATCTGTTCTCATAATTTAATGACTGAAAATAGTCGAGTTTAATAAAAAGAATTAAATTCAATATAAAAATAATTTGTTCATATTTCTCTGTTTTTGTTTTGTTGTAATTATATTATTAATATGACACAATTAACAATTGTAACAGAAACCATGCCAATAACCATTTCCAATCAAACATATAGGGATTCTCTATCGATAATCAGTATAATAACTATACTTATCCTACAATATTATTTGTTACAGGTATACATCCACATTAAAATTATTAACTATCTAATAGCGGCAGTAAAGATATTTATTTAGCTGATACCCAACGTATACTAAGTAGCAACTGATTCTCAAACTAGTTTAGAAAAAGACGGTAGTACCTGTATAGGTGCTTCCAGATATTTTTTGTGCTCTGAGGGTAAAGTTTTCAAGCAAAGACGCTTGACGCAATCAATGAAATGACAGAATACGGATCGCCAGTTAATAGCATTCAATAATAAGCCAATAGTGTTGTTATTATATAAAATACTACCAACCACAATCATCATGAAAAACATCTAAAAGTAAAAACTGCTGCTTATAAAAGCATGTAGTGTAACTTTTTTAACGAAATTTTGTTTGATTACAGCATATGAAAATACAAATAAATCAAACGTACTGTTTCATTATATGACTATCAAACGTAATCGAAACGTCGTGAATAATAGTATTACACGTACTACACAGTGTGAAATTTTGAAAGATAGAAATCAAATATAAAAATTTTCTAAGTGTGTACATAAATAAACGCGTTTCATTTTGTTACCTTTATGTAAAATGGTTCTACAGCTTCTTGCCTCACTCGAGCTTCACATTTTAACAACTTTGTCATACTAACTGTTTTCTGTAAATCTTTCCAAATAAATTGTTCTAGCGAAACCATATATCTAAAAAGGAGAATTAAATAAGTATTATAGAAGGACATAAAAAATACAAAATTTATATAAAAGTATAAAGTACCCTTCAACACTGAAAAATAGCCCATAAACATTTGTTGGTGTATATACAGTGTCTAGTGGAAGATTTAATTTACTATCTGGAGCAACAGTTCCCACGCATTCAACTTCATTTCCACGCTTAGTCATATAATATACAGATATTGGTTGACTAAAATGATTGTGTACCTAAAAAATTATTACTTGCAATTATTACTAAAGCTTAGGAATAAGAACTTATGCAATTTACCTGTAAAATACTTCTAAGAGTAACAATAGTACTTCCTTCATCTACTATAACATCAGAAACAATACCCCATTCTTCAGAACCGTCCTTTCGATATTTCAGTGAAAAGAATCTTTTATCAGCTCTTAACACAGGTACAGCCAAAGTTCTATTAATTTCTTTAAACTTTAAAAAATATTATATATTAACTAACTAGAAATTATTTTAGTTATATAAAATAAACTCATAAATTTATACACTTTAAAAGTATTACCGAAATAATAAACTTATCATCGTCTTTTTCTTTGATTGTTTCAATTTTCAATTGATCAAGCAGTGGTATCTCAGTTTTTGTTGTCCTCGGAGCTAACTGTACTGACGCACCAGATTCAAGAATTACTTCCATATACGAATCTGCATTATTACTTGTAAGTTTGGATCCATCATTAAAAACCTAAAAAAAGATATGTATATTTATTTTATATACATAGTTCATAGTATTATATTTATAATTAAAAGAACATAAAAAATTCAACGGCAATAAACCTTGAAGTGACTGCGCTCCAAATCTAAAACTATCGCTAAACCAGTTTCATTCTTAAGTACATATGGTGCTACACTTTTAGCCGCTCCTTTCCCACTAGCTTCCATAGCAGATGAAAATGCATTACCGAGTTGTTGTAATACATCGAGACATGTTTTAGTCACGGTTATTTCCAAATTTTCCTATTGCAAAATGTCATAAAGATTTTACGTGAAATATACAATAAAAAAAAATCAATGTTTACGAACTTACAGTTGATATTATATCAATAGACATTTTGGGAATCTGATGTAATTCTTCTGTTTCACTATCTGATGTAGGACTGGCCGCACTTGCGCCTCTAGAATCCGGTGATACATCATTAAATTGAATCTAACATACAAAATGAATAAAAAGATACATAAAAACAATGAAAGAAGTTCTAAGAAATGTAACATTTCAATTTAAAAAATTTAAATACATTACTTTAACTTTTAGTTCCCAAGGTGTAGAAATCCGTTTTTCATTTCTGATCCCCTCTATTGGTTCAATTAATGGTTCCCACAATGCTAGACAACTATTATAATACGCCATAATTACCGACATTGTATACTCCATGTTCATCTAAAAGTATTTGAATTTTAAACGAATAGTGCAAAAAAATCTTCATTACAGTCATACCACTATATCTTACAGTTTTTGTACTCCAATCACTAATGTTACTTTCAAAGCCAATATGAAGTAGAAGCATTGGCAATGTTTTATTACCAATGCCCGCTTCTAATGTGAGTAAAATTGTTGGTGCAGAGATTATTGCTAATTCTGGCTTATAAATTGTAGTATCTTCATCATCAGAATATACAACATCTTCTATGGCCTCTACTCCTACTTCTAAAGAGGGAATAGAAAACATATAGAGGCAAATCACGTTAAATAAGAAGAACTTAAGTGTACATTAAATATATATATATATATATATTTTACCTGTTTTTAAGAACCAAAAATCATTTTCTTCAAATGGAGTGACAACCCATAATCCTTCGTAATTTCGCTCAGTAATAATAACTTCCTGATCTTGCTCTTGTGTCTTTGTAGCAGTATGAACTACTTTATTTAATATTTCTATGACACCTATAAATAGCAAATTCGATTAGTGATTCAATTTCGACATTAATTACCAATAATTTATTGAATCACCTGGCGAAACTGATAAGTGAATGTCTGTGCAACAAATATCAATGTGAAGTCCTTTTCCTTCTGGTGTAGAACCTGCTACACTTATACTACATGGTCTTAGCACCTTTATAAAATTAACATTTTAGTCGTTTCATATGTAGGAATAATATAAATCATAAGTGAACATTTTTATAAGAATCTTTACCTGATATATCCAATCACTTCTCTTCGCGGTATTATATATACCAGCTAGAATCGATAAATCTTTTATGGTGCCTGCTATTACTTGATGTTCATCCATCATACGTACTTTCAACAGTAATTCAGTCTAAAGAAATGTTACACATATGAAAGAAACAATATATATCATATACACCAATAAAAATACGTCAAGTAGATATTACATTTAATATAATACAATTAGAATTTATGTCATCCATGTCCTCTAACAAAATAATATCGGGTTTCTCAATATGTACATTAACCGTAAACATTTTTTTAATTGGTGATACAGTTTGTTTCTTTTTAATTGCTGATTCGTTATAATTCTTTGGTTGCACTGCTTTATTTGTCGATGGTTCATCAATAGTGAAAAAATCTTTCACTTTCATTAAATAGTCAAGTGACACAATAATACTAAATGAAAAGACTCGAATATCAACTGAAAACAAACTCAATTAAAAATTTTTTAATGACAATAAGGACATATTCTATATTAATTAAAAAATATTTTTCAACTCACCAAACATGTCATTTGAACTTTGTCTAATGGTCATATCTAACATACTGCGAACAGGTTTGGATTCTTTTTCTATATCATCCATGGAAGGCACTGCCGTAGTTCTTTCCATGATTCTTGTAAGAGAACCTTGCCTATTTTGACGTATGTCGTCCAAAGTACAGTTCATAAGAAGAATTGAAGTTGCCATTAATCCATCGGCAAATATTCGACCTTTTAACGCGAAATGGGTTAAACAAAATTTCGCTAATCCATTCTCCGGTAAATGAAGCAGAGAACTTTGTGATTGTAGCTGTAATTAATTTGAATAATTTATACATATGTCGTTATCAACTTACTATCCCACTATCCCACTATCCACAAAATAAAAATTTTCCGGTTGTATGTATATATATTTAATTGATATTACCATTTTTGAACCTCCTGTAAATAAAGTAATCATAAGACTATCCATAACAAACTCAAATTTGATGGACGTGTGTGTATGTACTTGCTCTTGCGAGTTTGGATCTTCTGCATCTTCTGCAGTAGCTCTTAGAAACCTATCTGCTCAGATAAAGACATTAGTTCATAATTTCTTTACTTTATTATTGTAAATAAAGCAAATTATATATTCTTACCACTTTGTCGATGTTGTAAAACTTCTACTTCAAGTTTCTTTTCGGATTGACTAACACTTGCTGTGAGCTTTGTATCTTCAACTGTTTCACCTAAATTTTTTTCTAATACTTTCAATGCAGTCGCATAATCCTCTTTACTTATTAATATATTAATTTTATTTAGTCTACCCGACATGTCAATATCAGGTATAGATGTAAACCAAGCAGTAGATAAATTACGTTTAATGAGTAATGTAAAACTGACTGGTTCTAACAGCAATATTTCGTTTTCAATCGCGAACTTCTCCATATTTAGTCTTACACTATTGTAAAAATAATACATTAAATAATTGTAATTATCAAGATTAGTAAATATTACTAAATTCTGTAAATAATTAATTATTACCGGGACAACTTTAAATTTTGTAGCTCGATTCTCATTTCATCGACAATAGGACAATCTCCAGCATCATTTGTAACTTCTAATTTCTTAAAAACATTACATATAGTAAGGTTACCCATATCTAGTGTTAAACAATGATCACTTTTCGAATGCATTGGTACATATATAACTGGAGCCTAGATAACAATTTCGTCATAACGTAAATGATTTAGTAAACAAAAAATCGAGTTATTTTTCTACACATTTTTCTACATACTTTAATTTTTACTGCAAGGCCAATACGTGCCGCGCTTTCTTTAACGTCTTTAATATTTGTCTTCGCGGCTTCTGCAGCTGCTGCTGATGCATCCCTTATGGCTTGTTGAGCCGTTTGAAAATTGTTTAAAAAGCTCTAAAAGATGAAATATTCTTTAATGCCATTTATTTACTAAGATATTTTGACTATTATATAAGATTTTTTTACCATTATACTAGTAACAAACATATTCAAAAAGACGATGCGATAACAGCCCATAACAACTGTGATAGACATATTATTTTTATCAATGTCTGACGGCTCAACATTATACATTATAGCTTGGATTTGCAAGGATTCAGTATCTTCTGTCACTGATACAATCTATATATCAAAAAAGTAATTAATTATATTATTACAATAAATTAACATTTAATTGATTTAGTAAGAAAATAAAGACTTACATCCTTATAACCTGACGCTTCGTTAAGATCTTTAATGCTAATAGAAGATAAATTAACATTTGCTTGAGAATAGGAAGCTTTCATTATAAATCCGGCAGTGATACCATCGATATAAAATGCAGTAATTTCTCTACAATCGCTAGTTATCTTCATACAAATAGTCCCAACTTTTGCTTGAACTTTTAGATCTACGTGCTCCATCATTGTTCTTCTCCGTCCTAAACATATATGTATAATTATAATTTATAACTTCAGCTTTAAAGTATAAAAACATATAATAGAAGTATACTTACGTGTCGTTGACCTAAGTTTTTGCTTTTGAATTTGTTCTCTTAAAAATGTAGAAGTTTCTTCTTGAATGGAAACCAAATGAGAAGGTCGTGGACGTATGCGAGGCTCTTTTTCAAGTTTACTACTTGCTATGACATTCATTTGATCCTACAATTTAAATATGAGACAATATAATTTACCCTTTATTACTCATATACGCAAAATTTGTTGCTACTATAAATTACCTGCACATATGATATAAATTGAAGAAGATTTATAAGAGCTTCTTGGTGTAATAGAACATCCAATGTTGTAAATTCTAATTTTAGTAATTGAAGAACAGATCCGTGTTTCGTCTTAAATTCAGGAGATCGCTTATTTACCTAAAAATAAGTATAAAAGAGTTAAATTATATCCCGTGAATAATTTATTTCATAATATAAATCTATTTACTTACATTTATATACTTTACTGTTATCAAATATTCATGTCTACCTGATAGCATCGGAGTGGTTATCATAAATATTTCTCTTTGATTGTAATGTTGCTTGACTTGAACTCCGCCTAATCTTAATAATATCTCTTGATCATAAGTCCGTTGTAACATCTCTGCTTCTAATTGTAGTACCTCGAACTTCACAAATGGTATTATTTCATTACCCTTTTGGGATGAAACTTGTATTGCAAATTCTATAATAAATAATATAATTTTTGAGTAATATCTAATTACTTATAAAACATCATTTGTTACCTTTCATTTCAAATTTCATTTCCATATCAATCGTTTGTTTAACTGAAGTTACAGTAGAATCTTCTTCTTTCTTCTTCTCAGTAATGGTGGTAGTTATATCTTTCAGCAAAGATAATTGTGAAACAGATTTACTCTAAAAAATATTTTTTAATCAGAATAGAACATCTAATAATCAATGTATAATACAAAATGTACCATAAATGACTTCTGGAGATCTGTTGGTTCCTCTTTTGGCTGCGGTATGCTCTGAGCAATAGAAAGAGCTTGCAATAAACGAATATCTAAAAAAATTAAAAGAGAAGATTATATTCTGTGTATTATTAATATATACTATTTACTAAAACAAAATTTTGTTCCAAAATGATACCTGTTATATTAACAACAACTGATGGTAATTGACCTATCAACCTTAATTTTGGAAGTAATGGATCATCCGTTACCAAACATTTGTGAAATTGAATTTCAAGCGTTGTTGGGTGTAATAATGTCATAGAATCATCCACATTTGATAATACTGTGCGCCATTCTTCACCAGGCAATGAAACTAATACCTATTTTACATCATAGTTAAATGTGATCATATTGATGACTACACATTTGATACATAAGAAATTGAAAATACATACTTGAAAATCGACTATCTTTAAAACAAATTTATCATAACTATGTTCTCTAAGATGCAATAGCACATCTTCTTCAGTTTTACCCATGCTGATTAATTGTTTAACAGATACATTTGTCTTATCATCGCCCTTTGGTTTTTCCAAAGAATGTATTTGCAAGCTACCAAGATTTACAACTAATAATGATTTTGTACTATCATAAAATCCATCATGTGGTATGATTAACTGAGAAGCTTGCATATTAACCTGTTATGTATTTATGTATTTTTATAGATATTAAATTTTGTTCATTATAACGAATGTATATTGTTGAATGAATTGTTACCTGTATGTCTAATACTGAATGCTTTTGAATAGCATGCTCTAAACCTAAAGCCGACATTTCTTTCAAACCTTCTAATTGTACAGCAGCAGCTGCTTGAAGACTAAGCATGAAAGTAATCATTTAAATGTTAAAATACTTACTGTTGAAAAACGGTATAATGTATATAATATCCTTACTTGTTCAAAGTCGATGAATTTTGTACTTTAAACAAGTTAACTATTTCTATCACAGTCTGTGCATCGTAAATAATATCCACAGATTTCGATTTTACTATCATACGATCGCCACATAATTTATCGAGAGGATTCTTTTCATACGATACTGATATTAAAACATTATCTGCGCCATGCTGATGGGAATTAAAAAGTGAAGGAATATGTTCATCTTGTTTCGTTCCTAATAATTTCATCTCATTAATCGATGCTGTAACTCTATAACAAAAAAAAACATCATATATTAATTCAAATTTTTATCAGAACTATTTTTATAATAAAAAACACATACAAAATAGCATTAGCAGATGGTCTCGATTTGAAACCAGCCTCAACACTATGGAGCTGAAGATCCAAAATACAAGGATGCTTTTTATCTGTATCTAAAATTATAATTTGTAGCTCATGTAAAAGAAATCGCGTGTCGATCATTTCATATGTTTCGGGATAATGAGCTGGTGCACTATTTTCTTGATAGTCAATTGCTCTATATAACTTTTCTTTCTCTTGTGGTGTCATTGCCTGCTCGAATTTCCGCACTAAAATATTTAAATAAATCAAAAAAAGTAAATAAGAAGATTATTTAATTTATGTGTCTTAAAATATAATATATAAAATATAATCGAATTTATTACTTATAGCAGCTGCAGAGTTCAATTCTTGTGTTTCCTCTGTCTGTGTACTGGACCACAAGAAACCGAACCAACCGCGTTTCGCTTTTAGACTTTTTTCTCTTTCAGCCATTCTCTCTACCTACGAAATATGAGTAAAAATCCAACTTATTAACGATCATAAAAAATATATATTTTTTACGAGATAAGAGTTTTTGTCAACTAACTTCCATTTCTATCTTTTGTCTAATAATGACTAAATTAAAAATGTCCAATTTTCTTTCACACTGAGTAAGATGATCTGCTATTTCTTGTGTGACTTTTTTGGTCGTTAGTTTTGTTTGATAACTGTCAGCATAAGAGCGACACATATCTCGATGTTCTTTCATGTGATTCCAATCCCAATTTCTACGTTTTCTACGTACTTCTTCTTCTAAGACACAAACATATGCAAACTTCCACCTGAGGATAATAACTTATTAGACAAACATCTTCTTTTTATTTCTAATTATTCAGGATAATTTATTACCATTCTTTATAATATCCTCTATATGATGTTAAATTTGGTCTATACTTTCTAAATGGTGCAGCTTTCTGAGCTTGATCTAAACCCTCTCCTAATTGAACGATGGTTTGATATTGTTTCCTTGCTAATCCTATTCTTAACTTTTGCATTTCCATGTCTAACCATACCTTGGGAATCGTGTAGTTACTTCCATCTGTTTCTGGCTTTGGATTTAATTTTAATTTTGCATTGACATTGATTGGACCTAATACTAAACAAAAAAGAAACAATTATGAAAACATTTTTAATTATAAAACTTAGATGATGAAAAATTAATTAATTTGGTATTAATATTCATTTATGTATTATATATAGTATTCCAACTTATATTTGCTTACAGTATTGATAACCAGGTGGATTATAATCTATGGTTGCAATTCCATTATGAAATAAATTTAAATAATCTGATTTTGTATTACTAAACTGTTCTAGAGTTGTATTGAGATACACTGCCAAACCATCTAGTGTGCATAACTGGAAAAAGATATGTTTTATTCTCAACAACACCTTTAGCACTGTTTATTTACTGGGTTTCCACATACCTTGTAAATTTGTGGAATAGCATACATATCTTTTAAGTTACCAGTTGTTTGCCAAGAATCTGTACAACTTTCTAAGGTAAATGTACTCAATGTAAAACCAACTGAAAAAGGATGGTCTTTGTATGAGATATGATCTTCATATCTCACATGTATCTTTTTGATTTCAATGTGAATATTCTTTATCATACGAGCAATGAGTTTTTCAATCATTGAATCATCTAATTTTTCTTGTGCTGAAAGATACAAGTAAAATAATGACTGCTTAAGCTACTCAATTAAAAAATACAAAATCATAAAATTATTTAATGAAATATTGTTACATTTGATATCTGCTAATTGTTTCTTTTTTTCAACTCTTGCAAGTTCTGCATGTTTTGCTTCAAGTTGTATTCTTGCTTCTTTTTCTGCATCATATGCAACCTGACTTGAAGGTACTACAAGTATAAATAGTTCCTCAACTATTGCATCAATTTGTCCATTCCACATATCTTTGAATGGTATTTTTAATATAAGTTTTCCTGAAGGAAGATAGAAGAATAAACTTATAAAGATTAATTTTATGTTTTGTTATTTATTATACAAGTATACATAATTTGATTTACAAACCTAATCTTCCATATTCCAATCGAATAGGTAGATCCAGTATATCTAATGCACTTTCTTTTATTAATAAGTCTTTTAACACTACATCACCTAAAAGGAAGGAACTATAATGTGTTTTCATTGCTTTTGTAAAAATAAAAAGTATATCTTTATTCCTAAACAAACAATAGGTAGATATATGTTTCCAATTAAATACTGTAAAATACATTGAAAAGAATAGTACCATAACATATCATAATAATATTTTGTAAAAATATTTTCTTATTTTATGTATATGCATAATCAACTTTTGAAAAATAAATGAATTCTAGTTAACTTTTTTTATGTAAATAAAAATAAATTACAAAATTTGATTTACAGGATTTTATAAGAGAAAAAATACAAAACTACACTATATAAATCTCTTTCTAATGTATTTATACAGTACTTGTATTTAATATACAAGAATAAAATATTATGTACACAGTAATGGTAAATGGATTTAAATATTTAAAATTCTATAAGAGACTGTGATAGTAAAGCAACTAATAACAAAGTAATTAAAATAGCAGCTACATGGCTAAAGTAACGAAAATATTCTTTTTTTTCAAACAAGATAACATTAAAGCAACAATATATAAATTGTTTATTTTTTCTCTTAGCATATAACTTTATATGTTACAAAACACATTTCTTAATTTTAATGTATGTATATATGTGTGTTCATAATTTTGATACATGTACTAAACCATAAGCAATAAAACGATGATAAAGTCGAAAAGATCGTAACATAAATAGAAGCTGATCTCACTTCGACGTACTATTAATATATCTGTATGTACATATTTATGAAATATCAAACTGCGTGTTATCATGTGTTATCATCGAATGCGTTTTATTTTTCGAAATTTCCTAGGGCCTCGCCGGACTTTGCGATTAAGTAGAAGCGCACTCCTTGTAACTGAACGCTACATCATACGTACATGAAACGCTCGTAACTTTCAAAACAATTTTTTCGTAACTGTTCGTGAATGCTTACCTCCCCATAAGCTCAATTTTAATTGCGTGCAATCCAAATTTTGAATATATTCTCCCAACACCTTGTTCAGGAGCTCGGCAACAATCGATTCAAAAACCATCTTCGAATCCTTATTTTACGAAATAAAAAGATTTCTATAAAAAGATATTTTTAGTTCACGATAATAAATAAATTATTTAGTCAATTTTCGCGCTCTGGATACACGTTAAACAGTAAACGGGTCAGGCACGAAAGTAATATCGATCGATAAGAACTGCCGCATAACCTTCAAGGTGTTCGTATATGTTGTGTAGAACTAATACAACACACAGATGAAAACAATAATCCGTGTGATCTTATGGCTGCTGTAATTATCGCCACCAAACGTTTTTAATTATTGTCATCATTCATGCTGTTGAAATCTCTATTTAAAATAAATACACTGTCACGCCACACTCGTTGTCTATATTTCGAATTTATCGAAGATGATTTAATTAATCTATATTTATCAATTGGCTTTAAATTTTTTGTAATTTGGATGACGACATTGTTAAAAAATGTGATATTGTCAATGCCTTTTAACGTAGTACGTGATTACATCAACTCTACCTTCACATTCTCTAGCTACTTGCAGTCACTTCATTAGATGACTATATACACACCAAACTTACACGGGTAGACTCAACTAGTCCATACGACTATATGTATGTACATATACATACGTATTACATACGACGATTGATAAAGTTTCTGCCTGTCTTTAATAAATATATTTGATAATAATGTATTTATTCACCACCTTTATTATTTTACATCGATTTATGAAGTTTATGTTATATTGTTCTTATTAAATAAAAAGATCTTTTATTGAACATCATTCGTCAGTTTTTATTTAGTTCTTTTTATATTACATAATTTAGTGATTTATAGTTTTAAAATAGTAAGAAATAGAAGAAAATTTCTCTGGATAAAATTAAATAGTTTAGAATAGTAAGAGAGTGAAGACATTTAAAAAATTTCAAAATATTTTTAAATTCATTTACGATTAATACAATTAATTTGAAAGATATTTTATCTTTTAAGTTTGTAAATTTTGTCAAATGAAAGATAAGGAAAGTGAACACAAGAATACTTAACACTTTTTTCTAGAGAATAAAACTACGCATTGATTCGCGTAAAAAAATATATATAAATCAACTTAAAAAGATAAAAGTAATTTTTAAAGCTTTAAAATACCGCCATTTACAGTACAATTATACCTTGTGATATACTACTCCGAAACCATTTAATTTTGCCTACGAAGATATCTTCGTGTAATATAAATTATTTCTAAGATTACTTATAATTCTTAATTGAACATCATAGAAATTTACATTTTCAATTCAATATTTTTTTAAAATACTTTTGAATACTTTACAAAAATATATCGTATTTTATTTTCTTTAAACAACTCAAAGTTGGAAAATTAATTTAATCTAGAATTTATTTAATTACGAAAACCACTTTAAATTCGTAACATTAAAAATCTCTTCGTTATATTTTGCAACTAAATATGGATTTAATCTTCTAACATACACTTTTCTAAGTCCTATATCTTGTAATTTTCTATAATTATCAGTTAACATACCATCTTTACTGAAAAGATTTCTAAATTTCTTTAACTGCAAACAAATAATACATATAAAAATAAATTTCTATGAAAAAAAATATTGATTGAAACTAATTAGTAAAGAAGTACCTGCGAAACAGATATTGATACAGGCGTGGGAAAAATTATCCAGGTTACTACTTCATTACATGGTGGTGTAGTTAATGAACCCTTATAAGTATAAAATACATCTATATTTTTAGGCAATAATGAAACTAGCCTTATAGGCTTATTTAATGCTATTTCATTATTTAAGAATTGCACGTTTGTTAAGGCATTTACGATAGAGTATAAGGATTTGTTATCTTCTTCCTGTAACTAAATATAAAACCTAAATAAAGTAATGTTCTGAAAAAAGGTTTATTTTATAAGAACTTACTTGGAAAAAGATTCCTAGAACTACAAGACCATTTTTGTAATTTAGTGCATTAGATAAATTTGAATAAGCCCTATTTTTATGAACTATATGCATTTCCATAGGATATCTATAGGATAAATGAGAAAATTAAATAAACAAAATAAAGTTTATATATATGTTTTGTTCTTTTACCTAACACCATTTAAAGTATGCTCTGATCCCCTGTTATTTTTTGCGCCCCAATGAAAGTGCAAATGATCTACTTCATATTCTTGATTTATATCAAGTGAGCCTCCAAATATATAAGGTAGTCTTCTTCTTAAGTGATTATTTATATTAATTACAACTGAAAAAACAGACATAGACTACTTATTAAGTATTATTCTGGGATAAAATCCAATGACAATACCTGAATGACCATTGTTTTCTAAATATAATGGGCTAGGTAGAAAATCATGATAGCCAATTACTTCAAGTGCAGGTAAAGGAAGAGTTATTGATTTGGATGATGATATGGATATTGGAGATTGCAATTTTCCACCACATAATTTAAAATTTTGAATCCATGTATGTTGATCTGGAATATTGTATTGAATGAAGAATAAAAATATTATGAGAAATGTATTGGGAGACATTATACATACCACGTTTACTATAGCTAAAATATCCAGCAATAATTGGTACTAAAAAAATATTTTTCTGTTACAAGTAATACAATAAAATAATATAAAAATAATTAAACTTACTAGCTGTCGCCAATATTACACATTTTATAATACAGATCATATTAATGTAATTTTAATTTATTCTTTCTCACAATTTAGTACTTCAATTTTACTCTTACAACTCGAACGACATTTAACGATACTATTAACAAGCAACGTAATGCGATAATTGCACATTCTTGCAATACATACTTTATGTATGGGCCCATATAACACACTAAGTTATTTCTAGCATCTCCCAACTGTTTCATTTACATATTGCATACCCCATTATCATCATTAATACAGGATATCTTATGTACACACATCTCAGTGTATTTTGTTTCAAGTAGAACTATAGTAACACGAAATTCAAGCACATTTGCTCTGTACATAATATTCACTTTTAAGTATATGTTTTTCTTTGATATGACTTTATGATATAGCTTGTATAATAGATATTATAACAATTTATTTACATATATACAAATAATATATACCATCCTCATAATACATTGTTATATTAATTATTTAAAAATTCAACATTTTCCGAAAAATAATTGGTACAATACGTAAATTTACAATTAGTTCCAATATTTAAGCTAAGGTATTAGTGACTTTGACAAAGTTGATATAAAATTGTCTTACATTTGTTTCATCTTGTTATAAATCGTAATATAATATAGTTTTACAATATGTACACATGCACACGAAATACATATATATGTATAGGTAGAAACATAAATAATAAAAATCAGTTCATCACAGATTATTATTTAAGTATTGTTCATGGTGAAAATTGCATTTATTTCTATAGTATTGCAAAGAAAGCATACAAATTCTTTGAATATTTATAAGATTTTTATGCTTCTGATATTTCCAAATATTTCAAAAAAGACAAGTTTATATACTTTATTCTCTTTGCAATATAAAAATCATGTAATTATAAAAATTTTTATTGTATCAATAACTATATGATATATATATATATAAAAAAACAAATTTGTTGTTGTTGAGTAGAATATGTATAATGTTCCTAACAATAAAATAATAAATAAACTATAACTATTGCTGTGTGAAGCATTCAGTTATTTAATGTATACAATAA
The DNA here is from genome assembly GCF_905332965.1 of Bombus pascuorum. Lineage (NCBI taxonomy): Eukaryota > Metazoa > Arthropoda > Insecta > Hymenoptera > Apidae > Bombus > Bombus pascuorum. The sequence continues at coordinate 5,191,174 of NC_083501.1, read as the reverse complement.
ATTATTGATATAAAAGGTTATGTATTGTATCTTAATATTAATAGCACCATTTGAAATTTTATGTCTTTCAACAAATTGAATATAAAAAATTATTAGAAACCATTTAAAAAGATATATTATTTGTAATATTTCAATACAATTAAAAAAAGTTATCATAAATATATCTATATAAGATAATTAATTTTTTTAGATATGAAAATGATTGTTCACACTACTTATTAAACTTTTAAATATTTTTCCTATTTTTACATTATATTTTCTTATAATAAGTATTTAAATAATCTCTAGTTGGAAAAAGATACAAAATAACAAATCAATTAGAAATAAAAACAAGCAAGTATTATTTATGATATAATATTTGCTATATTATGATTTTTATATATTTTTATTAGTCAAATAATATACTATTCTATGTGATCATTTGGTGAAATTACAATTTCTGTACAAATTAACTATGAGTTTCACTAACACATCAAAATTGCGTAAACTATTAATTTGATTTAATGAACCTATACTCGTTTAAAAGTTCACATGACGTGTTTTATACGACTAGAATACTTTCCTGTACGTATTAGTGTTCTATGCGCTTTCGCTATCTTGTGATTTGCAAACCATATTTTGTAAGGGAATTGAAAACAGTTCCTCCCATGGAGACCGTATAGAAGTAATGACTATTTCAGCAGCACTCGTAGAAACGAAGTCTAAAACCCACCTTTCCTCTTGTCCTATTATTTCATCTAAGAAATTTAAAGTTATTGAGGAGCTATAATGTTCCTAAAAATATAACAACCAATACGTTTAATCACAAAAAATCAAAGTACAGTTTTTCGTAAAGATTTCCGTTTTTAATTTTACTAATATTATTTCGATACTTACAACTCCAATCAAATTGCTCATTGCTTGTTCTCTTATTATCTGTGGCAACTCCTTGTTACCTGGAAGAAGCCACTGCATATTGCATATTACCAAGACGGAAGTAGTTACTATTAAGCTTGATAATTTCAGTTGAATTTCGAGGTCTTGATATTTTAACAAGGCAGAAGAAAATAAAGCAAGGTGTCTAATAGTATCTTTATCTTGGTAGTTTTTGCAATTTTTTAATAATTCATGCATTAAAGAAGTACAATGTTCTGATATTTTGAGTTCGACTTCTTCACAAATCGGTGGTAATAAAAAATCTGCAAACAAAGAATTGGCTTATTGGCTTGATGGTATTTAAGTATAAAATAAACGACGTTTCTATTCTTTACCAGTAACATAAAGCAAAAAGTTGAGCGTTCTTTGTAAGTCTTGTAAAACGCATAAAAATGTAATAGTAGAATTCAATTCGTCATTTGTTTTGTTAGGTTGTTCTAATTCAATCAGGACGCCTTGCTTAAATGGTATCGGAGAGAAACGTCTTAATCTATCTATAGTCCAGCTAATTTCTTTATGCAACCAGCGTTGTGGGTCTTCTCTATAATAACAACAATATAAAAATAGAACAGATTTCCAATAAATGGAATTCTAATAAAATTATGTTTTATTTTATTATTACCCTTCTGGTCCAACAATTTTAAGAATATAAACTTTCGACGTAGATAAAACCACACAACCAGGAAATGTATCTTTTGTATTTTGCATTAGGATCTCTGCCTAAAAATTTACGAATAAATTAACAACATTCACTTAGAATGTTAGTTTAATGGCTTGGATTATATGAAGTTCAGTGTTACCCTGAGAAGAAGAATAAGCTCTTCGTTTTCATGTTCAAATATATTTAAAATGATATGTAGTTTTATTCTGTGATCTATACTACTGAAATCCGCATAAGAATACTGGATATTACTACCCATTAAATGCGACGTTTCTTCTGTTTTTAGCTCTAATGGTTTATTACTGCCAATTTTTATACTCTGAAGTAGTCCTAAAATTATTCACATTAAATGAATATTGATATATACACAAATTAAATGTTAATATATTAAAAATATATAATTTTACTAACCTCCTAGCATAGAAGTTAAATTTGTTACTGGTGAAGATTTGGTCTCTTTATCATTATTACTAAGGGATTTTTCATCTGCATTAATTTGTCTCATTGCTTTATTTTCATATGCGGTACAAATACTATTCGTTAAAGAACCTGTAGACATAGCATTTTAATAATAAATCTAAAATAATTTTTATAACCAAAAAAAAAAAAAAAATAGAAGTTTTAACAAACCTGAGGAGCTACTCTCTGTTAAACCAGTCATAATTGGTGCTGCATCTGGTATTGTTAAAAGACATGGAGCAACTGCAGCACGTCTTTCCTCTGAAGAACGCTTTCTATGTGGTGTAAGATGTGTTCTGTATTAATATGGACATGATATAGAACAAATTTTATATAAATGAACATATTGAAAACATATTGAATAATTGTCTATACCAAAAATATTAAAAAATATAATTTACCTTGACCCATCATCTAGAACTTCAATGCTACTTTCACTTGGATTACTGAGTACTTCTATGTCACTTTCATATTTTTTATCTAGTACATTTGCAGATGGTGTTGATTCTCTTGATTCCTCTAAACTTGTTGCTGAACCTATTAATAACAAAGTAAAATAATTACAACTCATCTAAATTTAATATATACTATTTGTTATTTGAATATATTAATCAAAAAGATACTCATACTTTTCTTTTTGTTTTATTTAACTTGAAAAGGCCACATTTTCCTTTATATGTCTCTGTGTATTTTTTCTTATGGCTAGTTTTTTTTTATGCAAATTGTTATAATTGTTTAGAATAAACGAATGTATCGCAAATACAAAAATAAAAATATGAGCCTAAGATATTTGATAATAGTAGTATAGAATCATAGATAGTAAAGCAACTAATATCATAGCTTTATATCTTTAATTGTGAAGAAAGCTTGAGAAAACAGAAAGTGCTGTAATCACATAGTGTGGCTGAAGCTTACAGCGGACTTGAGCTTGGATGTGAGAGTCGGAGTGCACCAAAGAAGTGGTGACAGATATAGCTCGTACCCCCGCTCCACCTGCACCGGGATTAGTATGTTATAGTCTCAGTCAATAGTACAATGCACGGATATGCAGTTAGCAGTTACGAAATTAGTGCATCCACATTCGATAAATTAATAAATATTATTTTTATCATAGAACTTAAAGATACTAATATTACAAAATCTTAACATCATAAACAAATAAATATATATGGTTACTTTTTATTGTAGAAATCTCATAAATACATAGCTCTTATTACATACTTAATATTTTAAAATAAATAAATTTGAACACCACGCATAAATTATAAAAACTGTGTTATATGAAGTAAACTCAAGATATTACAGCTCATTATTAAAAAATTCATAACTTTTATCAAATGTTTCATTCATTTTCATATTACATGCGCAGATATGAGTGAGACTTACCAATGCTAGAAGAAGATTCAGAATGTTGTAGATTGGTTTTTACTGAATTCTCAGAATGTTGATTTTTAGTTACGCTTTCCAATAAACCTTTAGAAGTATCATTTTCCATATCCAACATCGATAATTCGTCTGTTTCTATAACTAAAGTACTTCCACAGGTGGGACATTTCAATTGGTTTGTACCTGGAACTTGGAATTTTTTACAATACTAAACGTGCTTGTAACTTATAATGTCTTCCAATCTATAACTATTATTGAAAATGTACCTGATGCAGATGAATTTATGAAAATATATTCTGAATCTTGGGAAAAATGAGTTGAACATTTCATACATTTAAAAACTTTCAACAATATCGTTCTCTTTTCTATTCTCTCGTTAATTATTTGAACTATTTCCTACAAAACGATCAAATATGTAGTACATTAATACTATTTACATGCCATTTATATCTCTGTTTGCATTTTCTTATTTCTTACTTTTGCAATGTTTGGTTCTACCAAATATCTCCTATTTTGACGATGTTCACGTGTGGTATCGAAAATTATATCTACTGTCACTGGTTCACTTCTACCAAGTACACACGATAATACAGAACTTGTTGACCAACAGCATCTCAGTTTCCCAGTAAGTGAATCTCTCTCTCGAATAACACTATAATTATATTATAAAATGAAAATGTAAAATTCTTTAATACAATAAAGAATACGTACTGTGTTGTTATTATTAAAAACAAATCTTCCAATTCGTTTGAATTTTTCCTCCTTTGAACCCGGTACAAATTCCCAACTTCTAGATATTAAAAATGCAACAATTAAAATAAAGTAATTTTTTAACGATATATACAATTTACTCTTTATAATATACCTTGTTCTGGATCATAAGGAGGCTCAGACAGATTCTCAAGAACGCTTGTGTCATTGTTCAGTAAAACCTCGGAAACATTCTCTTCTTCAGTTAATACTTTACTTCCATTTTTTTCGTCGTTAAATTCATTAATTTCTTGCTTTAAAGATTCAGATTTATCGTTTAATTCATTCATGTGTGTATCTTTCATCAAAAGATTTACAGAATCTTCAATACTATGCACAATATCTTTAGCGTTTAAATTTTCTATCGTAAATTCCGATGTTATTGAATATGTCGGAGGTTGTATTCCCATAATATCTTGAACAAATGTGCCAGCTTGACTACTTAACCACTTATCTTCTCCATATCTTCTTCGTATCTCCAAAATTTGTTTTTTTGTTTCTAAATGTCCTTTCGAAATTTCTGTGAATAATAATATCAAAAGAATAATATATGTCTCAACATCATAAAAAAATGATTAAAATTGAAAGTAATTTATTACCTAAGCAAGAAATACTACGATCTGCTTTTAAATCATCTTTTTCTTGCTCGACTTCCGCGATAACTGCTTCCTTTATGTTTGATTTCTTTTTACTTTTAGAAAAACTTTTTTCCATGCTACCTGTCCCTTCTGCAGATGTTCCTGCTACAAAATCACTAATCGTAGACGTGTTAATAGATGTAGGTAAACTACTAGAATTTAAGGAATTTGACATTGAGTTGAGTAACTCGTTCGACACGGATTTTTCAGATCTGATGATAAAGAATCGATTTTCTGCAATAATTTGTTTCTCTAATCTTGAAAGTGATGAATGATCTACAACCAACTAAATCGTGAAATTTTATTTATATTTATATAATACTTAAATGTTGCGAAATTTACATTTTGTAATAATATAGCATATTATCGTTTTTTACATCTACCTACCTTGCTATCACTCAAACATGGATGTAAATGTTTTATGGATAATAATCGATGTTTTGGATGATATGACAAGGGATTGCCTTTTAAGGATACCCATAACAAAGCAGACATTTTCTCTAAAGGCCACAAGACTGAATGTTCCATCAAACAATTATAAGATAAATCTAATGCTGTTAAACATTCCAAACTTTGCAAACCTGTTTGAACAAAGATAATTCATAAATATATTTTTGCTTTTATAAATTATGTGTGTATGTGCAATAGCATAAGCAAACTGACAATATGAAAGCAGAATGGTTTTAAAAACACCATTTTTTGATGTAACACTAATGTACTGAAAGAAAAATAAAACTTAAACTCAAACTCAAAATAATTAAATACACTAATACATTACCATTTAAACTTTCTATGTAATTATTCTTCAGAACTATTACTTGTAATAAACGTGATGCTGCTTCATTAAAGGTGGGTACTGTTTCAAGTTTATTATATCCAAGATTTACATGTTTTAAATTTGGCAAACAAGATAATTCATCTGCAGATGTTATCAAGTTATGACTTAAATCTATTACTTGTAACCATGGTACTAACTCTAAAGATGTATCTAATTTTTCAAGAGCATTGTGTGGTAATGCCAAATGTTTCAAAGAACCCCATACAAACCCAACACCAGTATCACCACCACAATTCACTGCATAAAAATAATGTTTATAATATTAAATCCATTTTTTAATTAAAAATTATAAATTTTTAATTATAATTACCCAAGAGTTGTTTTACAGTACAAACTCCTTTTCTACCAGTACAAACAATGCTTTCAAGTTGGCCTCTAACACCTCTGAGTCCTTTTACAGTATCAATGTTAACTTTTTTTAATTCTAGATATTTCAAACACCTAAATTTAGTAATATCAACGGGTATCTTAGGATTGCTTGGACAATAAGTCACTTTTAGTCCAATTGTCTTCTGTACAAAGTCATGTAGAAATTTCAGATCACGGAATATGTCAATTTTTGAGCTGTTGCATACTTGAAATGAAGCTTCTAAATTTTCACATCCATCGACGATCAGAGAAAAAGCTTCATTTAAATTATATAGTAAAGTAGTTGACAAAGAAAGTTTGCCAGATGCATTTAATACTTTTTCTCCATTCTGATGCAGGAGCTTTCCAAGTACCATTATCTCTTGCATAATAGTTTCATTTTGAATTTTACTCATTTTTGTATCCTTTCCAATTTATAAAAGCCAACAAATTTCAATGATAATTTTAAGATTGATTCCAATGTATCTTCATATCAATCTACGAAGTAGCAAAATAAACTTATTACTACCTAATGTAATATACGAATAAAAGTTTCATTTAATCATTAATAATATTTTACAGATCACTCAATTTTTCTTACAATATATCTAAAAATTCCTATTTTTAGTTTTGTAAATAAAACGCTCTTATAATTAACATAATGCGCCTTAAACATTTTCTATTACATTAAATAAAAAACAGAGTTTACATATTATTCAGAAAAATGTTTAGACAGTTCTATTCTTATATTTTTAATTGTAAATCATAGCAAGAAAGTAATGCACAGTATTAATTTAGCAAATATAAAGGAAATGGCAAAGCACTTACTAGATTATTATACATTGCTTAGATCATCCGCTTAGTCAGTGAAAAATATATACTTAAGTGACAAATGATGTAGGAAGTACAGTCTCACACATGTTATCACAAATAAACAATACAAGAGATTATGTGTCTGTCAATGACTAATAAATGATCATTCGTAAAATGTTATCTATCATCTTGCAACTGAATAACCTTAACTTGCGTTATCTTGCATGCACTCTCACCAAAAAATGAAACCCTAAAATACATACTTAATATTTATAAACAATTCAATTATATTACATAACTGTTACAACCAGTATTACAAAATTCACATTACTGCGTATTGTAATACTGTAGATGTACCTCAAAAATCGTTTCAACACAAGAGAAAAAAAATTAGGAAAACGTTTCTGTCCTACTTTGTATCCAAATAATACAGTTAATTAGAATAATTTATTTCGTTAGTAACAAGATAACCGAATTGTTTCTCGTGGTACAAGCTTTAGTAAATAGTTACTATGAAATTTTTAATGAGGTTAAACAATGGCAAAAGTGACATACTGACTGTAATTTGCAATTTATAACATCGTATAAAACTGTCGACATTGTTGTCTTTCTTGTCATCATTTCTAGTACGATAGGTGGCAACACTAATCACGTTTTTGTATTGATATAAGATGAATGAAACTTGTTCTTGTTAAGCACAAATTCATTCACATTTCAGTCGTGAATATTGAGATTGAGATATATTATAAAAGAATAAATTTCAAATATAGATTTCTTAGAAAAACTTCTATAAAATTTTGTGTAATTTATTAGGAACATTTAAAATGTATTAACTATTTGATGATCAAAGAACTGTAAATTTTGTATCGACGTGTTGATTTTTACAATTCTCAAATATGAGGAGCGAGATTATTATTTATAGTATATTTTTGTTAATTTACGTGAATGCAACCGATGATAGAAAATCAAATAAAAAAAAGTCATGGCGAGACAAAGATATACGTGATATGAATGATGCAGATTTAGAACAGTTGTTAGATCAGTGGGAGGTATATTACGTTTTTTTTTAATTTTTTAAATTCCATATTTACATAGAGTAAAAGGAATTAACAAAGATTATAATTCTTTTATTATTAGGAAAATGATGAACCATTGGAACCAGATGAATTACCAGAATATCTTAGGCCTAGCCCAAAAATTGATTTATCGAAGGTAGTGTATTTAAAAAACTTTATGAATTAATTTTGTACATCTTCACTGACTATAAAAAATATTTACATATATTATTCATTTTTATAGCACTAAATTTTTATAGTCATATTACAGTATTTACCAAATTTAATATTCTTGAACTTAATTAACTCTTTACCTTATAAATGGATTATGGATAAAATCCAATGAAAGCAGTTTTAAAATACAATCTTTTAACTACTGAATAACATCAGAATCAAAAAATTAACAAAATTGTACTTATTATATTTTTCTCTTGTGTAATCTATATTTATTTATATAATCTTTTTATTTAGCTTGTTATATCATGTTTTCTGTATGTTCTTCCATGTAATCTATATTTATTTATATAATAGCTTGATATGTCAAATCCTGACAACGTACTGAAAGTGACAAAAAAAGGTAAAAGTGTGATGATGTTTGTTGATACAAATGAAGATTTGTCAGTTGAAGAAGCTGAGACTATAATGAAAATTTGGCAGACTAGTCTTCAAAATAATCATATTATTGCAGAAAGGTAGTATTTTTTCTTCATTTTATACTTAATGTGTTAAAATAATAAAAACACTTATATAATATAGTTGAATCTTTTACAGGTATCCAATTGATCAAAAAAGATCTGTGTTTCTATTTCACGAGGGTTCTCAAGCTGTAGATGCAAAAAACTTTTTTTTGGAACAACCAGAATTGTCTCATGTGACTCTTGAAGGCCAAACTTATTTTAGGGATCCAAAGAAACAGGTATGAGAATATTAAAATACATTAACAAAAGAAAAAGGTAACGAAATAAAAATTTGTATGATTTATAATCATCTGATGACTTTTTTAGAGTGAAAAAATGGCAAAACTTAATAAACAAGCAAGTAAACGAAATATTAAGAAGGACAATAGTAATAAACAAGAGGAGCTATAATTTATATTATAAATTTTTCGAAGATACTGAATATTTTTCATTTGTTTATTTTTGTACATGTAGATATATATCTATATCTATAAGCAAATAAGTACAAGACAATTTTTGATACAAATATTTTTTGTTTCTAAAAATATACAACTTAAATTACTTTTATTTAAATATTTTATAACTTACTGAAATACTTATAAATATCATAAATAAACTTGATTTATCCTATAGAGAAGTGAAATCTCTATTTCCTACATCATTTCTACAGCAAAATAAATGTATTTCATATGCAACGTTATAAACAGTAATTATTAGTCACATGTTTATTGGCCTTATGTTAGAACAATTACAAATATTAAAAGTATACTTTAGATATTGACAAATTCAACTAATAGCAATTCATCAGTAACATCACTAAAGATATAATAGTGGGCAACAATCAATAATCTCATAAGCAATACAAACAGTTCAATATTTCATTGTTGAGAATATATAATCGGAATATGTGTACAAAATTATAGATTAACAGAGTTCATTTGAATATCTAAATTATGAAGAAGACATAATTGGCGATTACTTATTTAAACTAGACTTGCTCGTGGGAGAATCAAGTTGATTCATACTATCCATGGCTCTTACTTCTCTTTGTAATTCTTTAACAACTGTTGCAAGCGCATATGGATTTACGCCGTTCTCGCATAATCGTATGCATATACTTAATGTTGTAGGATCTAAATTTGTATTCAATAGCTTCGAGATTTGGTAAAGCGTTTGAAATGTTTTGCGAGCAGCATTTATTTGATGATGCACAGGTTCTGGCATGCTGCCTCGGTTTCGGTCTTTCCTATAAAATCAAAAGTAAAAAGGTAATATAAAAATAATTAATCAAATCAATATAAAAAAAGGTTATGTTTTTGCGTAAAAGAATTGTTCTATGAATACGTACTCTCCGCTGTGAGACAGTTTGACGTCGGGGTTAAATCACTATTGAATCAAAATTTACAAGTAAAATAATAAGCATAGAATGCGAAATACAACGTTATTTAATTTATGTGTTTTAACAAGATTCTCATCTGTTTGAATGGCTTAATTTCGTTATTTTATAGAGGTTGTTTCCATAACAACCGTCAAAAAGGCAAATTTATTTTTAAAAAAATATCGAATTTTTAATTTATACACTTGTACAAAGACGGAGTTCAGGTCGGAAAGGTAAATAAAACCACGTGATTGAAATATAGGAGATACTAGATGGTTATCTTCATAATTTTGTGATATACAATAGAACAATTTTATCTCGTTGATGAAAGAAAAGCTGAGGATCTAATTCGGAAGATGCAATCATAAAAGTTCATAAATTAATCCTCTTAATTAGCTCTTTTCAGTAATAAAAATTTGTTCAATTTATGGATACTGAAACACTATAACCACGTAGAGGTAAAAAGGTGAAGTTAATCGCTATTTTTCTCTTTGTCGCATGGTATCATCCTTCTTGCTTATCTAACACGAGTACATATCTGTCTTTGTTGCACAATATTGCGTTCTTTGCCTAGGGAATACTTATGTGCTACCATCTATTCTTAGATACTCTAAGTTATTGTTCCTACCAAACTGGTAGATGGCAGTACATGGCTCATTTGTACGCAAAACTAGCACTTGTCCTATAACGAATCAGATTATCTCAAAAATAAAGAATGTTGGATATAACAATACATCTTGCAATGATTTTAGAGAAAAAAAGGTACATTGAAGATTAATAATAATGACCATCTCCCTTTATTCCTCTGAATATACAATTCAGTTATGACGAGATATAAGTTCTTCACACGTTGCAAAGATCCGACGTGAAGATATAATTTCTTTAAAAATCATTCGTCGGTACTCGGTATAATTATTTCTCGATCTAACGAACGAAGGATCGGGAGTATGGACACTAGAAATATCAGAGAAAGGCCTGGGCAAAGGACAACACGGTGATTATGAACTATCGCATGCAAAAATGTTCCTTGTCTTTCTTCTTTAATTAATAATATACGTGATATTCGAATTCTACAGAAAAACTGGCAGTATAAGAATTAACAAATGTACTTTACGGAGCATCTAGATGCAATGTATCACCAAAGTATTCGAACGATGATCATAAAACGTTTTATTTTACAAAATATATTATATAGTATTTTAAAAAATAGATACATACATAACATTGAAAGTAAAAGATAGAAAAACAGCTCTACTAATATTTTTTGTCTTGATCGATTTATTACTGACTTATAATTTCCCGATAAATTAACTTAAATAATTAATTATTTTGAAATTAAAACCGTTTCGAATTCTTTGGCGACGCGGAATCAATCACTAATAGATTCACTTTAATGGCTAATCGTAAATTCTTGTCATAAAAAACTGCTTGAAAGCTTAACTATCGAGTCGTATATTCTATGAATTATATAACTCAATACTTTGTAAGTACACGCTAAATGTCTCTATCATAACAAATTTTGATTCGTTACTCGTGCTTTACGCTACCGTAACCAAGTTTAAATCCAAATCACCTAAAACAAGATTCTTGAGATGTAAAAACAATGTCACAATCATTGACAGATATATTTTCTTTGTTGCAATTAAGCGAATCAACCAATCCTAACGATCAAATCAATTAAATTAGAAACGCAAATCGACCCAACTATCAATAGTATCGATACTTGTTAACGAAAATTATGTTGTTTTTGACTCGATTTAAACCAAGAATCCCCAGTCGTTCGATCGATCACTGCTAATCGATTATTAGATGCTTCATTTAAATTTTTGTACACAAAGAAGCAAATAAGTGTACAAGTTAAAATACGGTTCTATAAATTTTGATACAATTGGAAACATTGGTTTACAGTTCAACAAGATAAATTCTAAAGATCAATAAAGTTAATTACGATCTATGTTACCCCTAATGTTCATGAATTGACTATGACTACTTCGATCTATACAGAATGTTTCAAAATATGCGGGAAAAAGCTAAAATTTAAATTGCAAACTCTTTCAAATGAAAAGTATATTTCAAATCTATATACGAAAAAATGTTTTTCCACGAAAAAATCGTTTTTGACGTTACTCATATTTTGGAATATTCTGTATAGTACCTCATTATTCTCGTTTCGAGAAAGAAACCAACACGTACTAGATTTACGATCTAATAAGTTCCTCAAAATTTGATTCTTAAACATCGATCTTACGCTTCTATATTTCAAATTGAATGGCTGTCCTGATTTTAAAACGACCAGTAAGCACGCACGATATGTAACGATCTAAATTACAATTCTTTTCGAAAGGAATAAGCTAAATCATTGACTAACAAAAGTGTAACATTTAGTTTCTCTTACGTTCTAAAAAGCGTTGACAAAACCGTGTTCAATTCTTTTGGCGGGAAATTTGAATTCTCTTTTCCTTCTTTTTTGTAACGGAAATGATCGTCAAATGTTTGTGTATAAATTTGTTTCATCGTAAAATGTTGGACAAGTTCCTGAAAATTTTAGTTCAAAAAAGTATCATTGATACTTTGTAAGATAGGGCATTTCCGGTTTCATTACTTTAGAAAATGACGAAAACTTGAAACGAGGAAAAAATATTGAATAATTTTAGATTAATAATTTTTCAATTGCACTAAAGCATTAAATAATAATAAAAACTTATTTTTTCATTGAAAATTATCGTATTTTATGATTAAAAATTCTTTCTTTTGAAACCGGAAATACTCCGCATTTTCCTACTCCTTATCGTCGCTTGGAGACTTTTATTCTTAAGTATGCTTCCAGTTGTTTCATAGAAAATTGTTTTTTTCTTTTTTCTTTCTTAACTATAACATTCGTTGTTTCCATCTTCTAAAGTCTCACTTTTGTTTTTCTTAGAAAATATATAAAAATCGTTTAATATTAGATCGATCGCGATACACACGCATACTTGTCGCCAAGAAGCATCGATAATCGCTTCTTATATCGATTTCTTTCATTTTATTTTTATCCAGGTGAAAAAAACTTCCATTTAAAATTCGAAGAAACTTTCGTGCAATTAGAAAAATCTTTTCTTTCCAAAATCCTCGGTCATCAGAATTTTTTGTCCGCCTTCGGATGCAATTGACTTGTTCAGTTAGAAAACCCAGAAACAAGCGGCTTTCAATTAATATTCTCGACTTGTGAACTTTCCACGTTAACGCTTTCATTCATTATTAGGAACAATGGACAACGGATTCTTGATTGTAGCATACTTTCACTCTTTTTGGTCTAAAAATTGAAAAAATTTTAATATAAAAAAAATTTAATTTATAATTTATTTTTAATTTTTCAATTATTTAAAAATATTCGTATTTGACGAAAAACTTTAGTTATTTTTTATACAAAATGAAAAAACAAAATTTTTAATATCTAAAAATTGGTGTTGTCGTTTCATTAAAAAATTTTTTTTAATGAAAAGATAGAAAAATAAATAATTAAAAAATTACAATTTATACCCATAGGTTTAAATCTGTAATAGCTGATTATTCAGAAATGGTAGAGATCCGAATTGTTCACGGACTCTATCTGAGTGTCTCTATCTGAGAATCGTCGTTATTTAATAATATAGTTGCTATAGGAACGCGCTTAGCAACCTACGCGTCTTCGACTTCTATTAAAACACCATGATGAAGGATTTCATTGATTAACAAGTAACAGTGCGAGTGCTACAAAGAGACAACAACGGTCAACAAACGGTACTTATCCTAAATTCTTTTTCTAACTTGAGCCTCTATCTCGAAAGATTTACGATTAAAAAGAAAAATTACATATAATATATATGTATGTATATATAATATTGCCTAAAAACTTTGAGGCAAGGTAACTATTATTTTTAAACGATTCTAGTTAATTCCAGATGGCTAGATGATTCAGCGAATTAATATCCATTTGATTATAACGGATACTAATTATTATTAATGATTTTGTAAATCCGCGCCTCATAACTACAGGTACTTGGGGGACTCAAAAAATGGACTAAAAATTCTGATTTATCTATAAAGTATCTAAATTACTCGCTATTATTCAAATTAGCCTATTTTCCAATAAAGAAAATTTAATATTATTGTTTGTAAATAATTATGGAAAAAAGAATGTTCTTGAAAAATTATTCAGTAGTTTTATAACGTTCTAGTGGTTTTTAAAGATCTTATAAAATGGATCTTGGTATAAATGTGTTCTCAAGGTGCATGTGCAAAATTTGAAAGGATACTCTAGCTTGAAAAGACATATCTGGTGTTGTATATTGATAAAACGTGGCTGTACGTTACTAAAAAAAGTTGGAGATTCTATAATCGACGCAAGCTGCCTACGTCTATGTCGACTATCATGGTCGTGCAAACGTTCAATCGACGATAAATCGTTCGATTTTTTAATAACAAAATCGTCTCATATAATACCATGTAATTTTTCATTCTTTTCTCCTCTCAGATTTTTTTTTTTCCTCTAAATCACTAGATAATTATTGCAATTTGGTGTTTCGTTTTGTGGAACGATCACTGATCGAAACATCCCTCTATGTATTGAACAAGAATATATAATCTTAACTACGATTTAATTTTTCTTTATATCTTTATGACAATTGTTTCCTCCTTTTTAAACATTCTAACAGATTTATCGATATTAGAAAACTGATTCTCTGTTATCGCTCTTACACCTACGATATTATATAATTCTACTTTAATAACTTCATAAAACAGTTGAACCCTACAGGGACATATCATATGATATAATTGTATAGTATTCAATATGAAAGAGATAACAGAATATCGTCTTGATCTTATTTCCTCAGGAGAACCACATTGTTTTCGTATACCTTTTTCATTCAACTCCTTAAGACATGTGAGATTGTTTCAAATGAAAATCGAACTTCTTCTTTGTTCGTGAGGCTCTATCGCCGAATGCTCGTTGCACGCTTGAATTTTTAATAGGTAAACTCTTCGTGTAAGCACGTACGAAAGCAATGCTTTCTAAAACAAATATCTTGTTCGTTAAGCACAGAATGTTACCAAAAAATTAAAAATCATTCTATGATATTTAATTTAATAGTGTAATTCAATATTTTCTGTATTGTATATTATAATAGACAAAAATGAAGACAGAAGTAATAGACAAAAATTTTTACTCCACGTAGTGTACAATAAATTTTTGATTTTTTATCCTTCAAAATTTTAAGCTTAAATTATTTAAAAAATTGTAAATAAAAATTATAAAGATAAATTCATTATATCGATCACGTTATAAAACTAGAAACATTCTGTGCATGATTAATTGGTTCAAATCGATACTTAGTACGTACTGCCTCATTTTCAGCATCTTCCAAGTTACATAATCTTGTAGATAAAATCGTATCTTTCAATCGCGTACACAGTCATACCCATACCTTGTTTCATCGCGTATGAAAGGAATAGTATAATTTTTTTACTCGAAGTTTGGCACGGAAGTGAAAGAAGACAAAATGCTGTTTCATGTTGAATTCTTCTCGTTTTTAGCGTGTTTTCTTCTCTTTGGCGAAAACGATAGTGTTAAATACTTTTTTTGATATTCAAAAGTTCTTCCCTTAAATAAAGTTGAAGTATTCGACATCATTGATAGTTGCTTATTTAATATTCTTCCTCCATGATATATTCGTCGAATCGATTTTTATTTTTTCCCCCAATTTGTTAATACAATTCTCTTAGTCTTAACTCGTGTGATAATATTCGACTTTGTAATGTCGATTCCACAATTGACAAGTCGTTCATCTCCCTCTTGTAAAGGGAATGCTCTACTCCCATTATATCTGGATGCTTAATAGATTTGTTTATGTGATGTAAAATAGTTCTTCCGCAAGAAGAAATAACTTATAGCTCGTTCGCCTATCGACCGCGAGCGTTTAATTGAATTCTTGAACTCGCAAGGTTCCTAAGGGCTTCATTATTTTTGTTTTCATTTTTATCTTTTTTTTTGTTTTTTTTTTACGGTATTCTCTGTTTTTCTTTTCAGAAGTTGGAATTCCTTATTGTAGAAGTTGGGAATCACGGTTTATCTATGGAAAATTTGAAGATTTGAGAAATGCACAGAATACACATAATATGTAGAAATATGAGAAATATTCAAAGAATGATATTTGTTATATTATTTAGTGGATGAGATAAATGATTTTTTGAATTTTAACACTTCAGAATTAGGATTCACTTATTTAAGATAAAATTTATTTATATAGAATCTATTATTTTATATTTATTTAATATCTCTAAAATTCTAGCTGTTTTATTATCAAACATGTTCCAATTACGTTAGAGAATCTATTGGTATTTCTAATTTGTAACTTGTAACTTTTAAAATTTCACTAATGATAATAATATTAATTGGATTGTACAAAAAGGTTCAATATGATAATTTACCCTTAGCAAAAGAGTGGAGCCTCCGGTTGGTTCCACCAGTGTGCCGCTAGGAGCATATAAAGCTCCTGATCTTGAACGGTGTAACCTGGAGGTGGTTGAGAAGGCAAAGGCGGTGGAATAGGTGGCAGCAGAGAGTAGGACGGCGGTGGTGGCGAGGGCGATTGGGACTGCGAGAAGGTGGTCGTGGTAGAGAGCGGTGTTGGCGGGGTCGTCTTGGTCATCACCGGAGGCTCTTCCTTCTCCGGAGATCAAAACGCGTAATCGAACTTTGCCAACGACCGTGTAGTCACATCATCCTAAACATACCATTTCTGTTAATATAATTGCCATTAGCAGAAATATAGAGATCGATATGATAGACAAATAAAACTTTAGATTTTGATACGAATTGTGAACAATTTTTTATTTCTGAAGTTTTATGAATTCTTTTCTTGGAGATTGGAAGAAAGATGATCATGTTCTTCCTCAATCGTTCGATCGTTTAACAAATTTTATTTGTCTTATAATACTAACGACTCCAAATTGTAATGTTAAGATTTCACGAGATATTGATTCTTCAGTGGACTAACAATATCGAGAACTTCTCGCCATCGGCAAACTATTCACGAAGTAGCAATATTGTTCAAAGATGCATAAAATGCAAACGTGTCGATACCCTCAGACAGCTTTCCATAAATTCCTCGATCGTTATTATGCCATCCTGGTTTAAATCGAACTTCTTGAACACCCTATCCAACTGCTCTCTCGCTTTCCTTTCCTCTTCGGCGTGATGTCGTCGTCCCATCAGCTCATGCACCGCAATCACCACTTCCCATAGCTCTCCCCTGGTGATGCATCCGTCGCCATTTATATCGTACAGTTTGAAGATCCATCGTAACTTCTCGTAAATACTGCCTCGTAGTAGAGTCGATAAAATGACCAGGAGATCCTGAGAAGAAAAATCGTATCGTATGTTTCGGATCTCTTTACTTCTTTTTCTTTTCCTTCGAAGATTGGGAAATTAGGAAAAAAATGTAGTACAATTAATTGGAGATCAAAGAAATTGAGGAATTGCACAAAAAGAAAATCAGCAAAAAAGTAGATATTAAATATGCATTATTAGAAATTAAATTAAATTAAGTAGAAAAAACCCGATAATAAAAGAGAATTGTTAAAAAAAGATTGAAATTACCCTAAAATTCATGGCACCATTGCAATTAACATCAAAGGCCTTGAACACGTAATGAGCGTAAAGACTAGAATCTGCAACGTGTATACGAATTAATATTAAAATTATTCATAATAATTAACTACAAGGCAAGACATAATTAAAACTTACTGCCATGAGGAAAGAATTTCGCATAAATATCTTTGAACAGATCCTCGTGAACTACACCCTCGGGACATTCCTGAAAATATAATTATTATGATGGATATTATTTCAGTGGAAAATAGGTCATTTAATTGAATATGAAAAGAAGGAATTGGCGCAGTATGTTAACTCGTTGAAGATAGAAGCTTTTATCGTCGATTATATGTTTCGTCTGAAGCAAGTTATCATATGGTGGAGATGTGGAGGAAATGAACCAGGGGAGATGCTCGTGTTTACATATTTATGGATCTAATGCATAGAGGAGATAACAAAAATGAAAGTTCCGCACACTATACCCAAGAACGTGTTGGAAGCTTACAGGTAAGTTCTCCAGATTTTCTTAATTTCGTTAAAAACCCTATAATCTGCTATTTTTCCAACTCCGTAATTCTGTAATTCCTCAATTTACTAATTTCTTAGTTATCTAGTTCTTGAATTTAAAAATTTAACAATATTCTATCTTTCTCAATCATTGATTTCCTATGTTTCTAACATCTCAAATTCCAAATTCCTTAAACTTTCTACTGCTCAGTCTTCAACTTTCTCCAATACTTGATATTCGGAACTTAAAATATTATCAAATTCTTATTATAATTATATATCATAATTAACACCAAAAAGATGCATATGTAATTAATATCTTTTTTGGAAGATGTTCAGAAGAAACGACGCGGTTAACGAGCGAGGTCGATCGAACAATTCGACCGGAAGATGTTTCCTGGGACGAGGAGAGAGTCCCAAGCTTAAAGACCCTCGCCCTCCGTGTCATAGCCTCCGTATGGAAGAAAAATCCGATACTGGAGGAATTACCAACCTGTGAGGATAGAAATATGCTGATGGAAATTCTGCCTACCGATTTACCGTTCGAGTTGACTATAAGGAAAATCGACAATGAACACTATTGGGAACGTTGCTCGAGAGCTAGGTGAAAAACGTAATCGAAAGCATTGAAAACACTTCGTAAAAATTTCTTTATATTATCGTGTAGTACAAAGTTGAAATGAAAAGTATAGATTGTAAGAATAGAAAAAGTAGAGAAAATTGGAACGAGTAACAGAGAAAATTAAATGGTAAGGAAAATAAGGAAACGTAAAACCCCAGGAAATCAAGAAATTAGAAAAACAGAAAATTTAAAAAATTCGCAATCCATAAAAGAAGCCGTCAAAAAAAAAGTTTATTCGTGTCCTCATAAAAGCATAAAACACGGAAGCAATCTCATAAATGGATGTTTAATTTACCGACTATGAGTAGTTTTAGCTTACTATCCGCGGTAGTATATGTACTTTATACAGTATCAATTCCATTAATTTCTCTTGGCCGTTTTTCAACGAGCATTCTCTTGAAACTGTTCGCCCACTTTCCAGCACGAGAACTATCGAATTTTCATAAAGAAACTCGTTTTTGGTTTACATAAAACGTGACCCCAAATTCAAATGCGAGAATGCGGGAGAGACTAGAATTATTTCAGATGGGGGCACAACGATTGCGCTGAACATGGCAATTCCTGGCGGCGACGTTACTGCGAAGGTGCTTTTCGTGAATATTTGGAGAATCTCGAGCCAAGTTTCTTCGAATCCCAAAAGGAAGATTGCGAAAAGATGATCAATCTTGTGCGTGATTATGTGCACACAATAGAGCTACGTTCTTTACTGCCAACAAAGTAAATCTTCTTAAATAAATAAGATATAATATATTCTAAAAAAATGTGAATTTTCAATATAATAACTATTCTAAACATAAATACAAGAATGCAACAACAATCCTAAATTTAAATTGTTTAAACGTAATAATAGCAATTCTAAAAATAATTTATTTATACAAAATAATTTAATTCCAAATCTAAACTATCTCAATATAACAATAGTTATTCGAAACATGGAGGAAAAAATCGGAATCTAAAAAATTTACAAAAGGTAGCTACGATTAGACTTTCAAAAACTGAAATCTTTCTCCTTGAATTTGTCGTATAATCCTTCACCTTATATAATCATTGTACATAGTACAGTACTACTTATTTGCACGAAATCTGTTCACATTCACAGGAAGGATAAGATATCTCTAAACGAAGAAGATCCGTGTCTAGCAGAGGAAGTATTCGTCCATCACATCCCGTTGGAGCTTATTCTGCCACAATTCCCTCATCTTACTGAGCTTCGCATTAATTTCGGGCTGGTTTACATGAACGATGGTTTCGAGTGGCGAGACTTCGAGTAAGTTGCTTTTCCAGGCTACAGTTTAATACTCTACTATTTCTTCAAGTCTGATTTATGTACATTAAAAGGATAAAAATAAAAATAAAGGATATCCATTGAAGATTGCTTTGGTCTTGGTCGTGGGATTAAAGCTTGCCCGAAATTGAAGAAATTTACTTTGACTAGAAGCAATTTGGATCAACCACGTGCAGCAGCTCTTCTTCAGGGTGTGTTGGAGAATGATAGTGTTAGTAGCGTCACAACGGCTTACAAAAAATTTCCATATCGCACAATTTCTCAATTCCTTGATCCTCTAATTTTCCAATATCTTATATCTCTTAATTCCCCAATCTTTTAATATCTCAAATTCTTAATTTTACAAATTTCAAGTCTCTTAATTTTTCTATTGTTTAATTCTTCCGGTCATTTAAATTCCAATTTGATTAAACTCACTCTGTATTTTAATACTTAGTATTCTATTTCTCTATTTCTTCAGTGTCCTATTATTTAATAACAATCTGGAATTAAGAACGTATTTCCTATAATATTGTTTATTGATCATTCTTATAATATTGTGCAGTTAATACCAAATTTTTTTTCAATTCAGATAGAAGAATTAGACTTTTCTCATTGTAAACTGGCAGACAAAGGAGCAAAGGCAGTTGGTGAATACCTCTCGCACAGGAACTTGAAAATACTGCATTTAGCGAACAATGATATAGGACCAGAAGGAGTGGCTGGTATAATCTATGGGCTGCTAAAGACGGAGCACACGACACTACAGCATTTGAATCTGAGGCTAAATCCTTTGCTAGACAACGGGATGTTTCATGTGTGTGCCTGTAAGTGTACAAAGTATTAAGTTACTAACTTTATCCTCTTATGAGTCAATATTTATACTGGTTACCGTATCGAAGCCATGACGGTGATTGTATCTCGTAGAACAAACACCGTGCTCGACTTCCGTCTCGTTAATCTCCAGCGTGTTCCGCCCGGAAATTACACCGGATTCCTGTTTGACTTTTGCTGAATCTGCCCGAATGGACACTACCCCGTGATTTATGCGTTAAACTACAGAACTTTGCAATATCGTTCCTTAAACATTTAAGATGACATTTTTGCAGAAAAATGTTGTCATAAAATTGATACATGACAATGAATTATTTATTAATTGGTAATAATTATTCCGGATGAATTTCGAAATATGTTCACCGTGTGTTCTATTTAACGGAGAAACTGACATTAAAAGATTATGGAGATAGTATTTATTAATCGATAATAATTATTAGAGATAATTTTCTGAATATAATAATATAGTAGAATTAATATTTAATAGAAAGAAAGATAATAATTATCATAAACAAAGTGAAGTATTATTCTTTGTTCATATTCTTTAAATGAATTAAGATTGAAATACTAATAAGAAAGGAGAAATATTGTGATTCGATATTTGAAAAGAAATTGTAAATACTATGATTAAGTTACAAAATTATTTTTAATTCATTATATGTATATATGTAGTTCCTTATTTAGAAGTCTTTACAACTTCCTCGAAAACGAAATGATCGGATTCTAGACAAAGAACACGTGGAAATTGCATTCCGAGAGTTCATTGTCTGTGTTTGTTTTAGATCTGTTAAGAAGCGAAAGTTTGGAAGTTCTCGACGTGAGTGCTTGCGGAATGGAGGCTGCTGGAGGTGCAGCACTTGCCGAAGTATTGACTTCCGGTTCCATAAAGCTCAAAAGTTTGAATCTTAATTTGTCGAACAATGATTTTAACGAAACAAGTAAGATAAAAAGAATACTAAAATTTTCTTTCTCTTTTTTATTTTTCTTTATATTTTCTAGAGTACGACTTCAAAAATTCTATAATTCAATAATTTAAAATAATTTTAATTTATCTTTTACAAATCTTAAAATAAGAGGTGTAACATTTTTATACCGAATACAATTAAATATAAATATAATTGGAGAAGGTGCATAGAAAGAATTTAATATGGTGTGATTTTATGTAGTTGGGGATTCATTTGAAGTAGCGTTGAGAAACGCTCCATTTGTAGTGGGATTCGAAGCTCGAATGTGCAATTTCTCCAGACAATCAGAATACTCTATCCACGAGAGTGTACTCAGGTAAGGAAAAGCAATGTATTTCGGTGAACGATATTTCACAGACTTTCCTTACTTTTCAGAAATAAACAGAGGAAAAGAAAAGAAGAAACGAAGCGGATGCTTGAGAAATCACAGAAAATCTCCATTGATTCTTTCGTTTCAGAATAAATTACCAACAAAACATACTGAACATAAATCATATGGTGGAATCAATAAAATAAAGATACGAATGACAAAATTTTTATTGAATTCAATTATTCAGATTTCATAATTTAAAAATTAACAAAAAGAACGAATACAAAACAAATATATAAAAGGAGTAAGACATTCTTTCAATTTGTATTTAAAAAGAATGTTTCAGAAAAGAACAAGAAAGCGTAAACCTACATAAAAGAGAGAAAATATAAAAAGAACAGAATAAAAGGTTCGTGATCTTACATGAAAAATATAAAATCAAAAAAAGAAAGAATTCAAGCTTCTATTTTACATTTCTATCCTCAAGATTCTATGTTCTCTAACGTTATTATTCACAGAAATATTAAACTCGGAACTAATTACTTAAAAGCAATTAAGGGAAGTACAGGAATCTTAATGTTGGCAAAGTAATTACCATTTTTGCATAATATTCGACGATAATGTTTGCATTGCATCCGGATTTTCGGTTGTAGCTGGAGAAAGCATGGCAAGAATAACCATCGTGATGGAGAAGGGCTAACGAAAGAGTTGGCAACAAAAGAACAGCGGAACGAGCGTGTAGCTACTTGGAGGAAGTTATGCGAGAGCTGTGAACACGGTAAATTGCGGCGAAAGTAGGCCAGAGCTAAGACTTTTTCCATTATTAAGACGAACGGATGCAGGAAAAAACAAAAGGTCCAGTTTCGTTCGTGCAATCCTAGGGATATTTCTCCGCATCGTTCTATTTCTGAAGGAAGCAGATTTAACCACGTTGCCACTCTTTAATTTTTATATTTCAATCTTATTCCCATTTTAACAGACAAAAAATGTTTATCTTAATGAAGTGTTTAATATAGCGAGCATATTCATGTAATAGAATATATAGTAAACTGTTGATACAACATTTTAGAATAAATTTATTTAATTAAAATTCCTCCTAAAAAATATTTCTAATTGAATTAAAAAACCAAAGATTCATATTAGATGCATAACGTCACAATATTTAAAATGACTACCTGCTTTGTACAAAAATGTTTCCCATGAAATTTTACACGATATCTCTCCGAACGATCGAGCCCATAAAGTTTTATCGACTCTCTGGAGGTTAGGTTTTATAGCTTACTCGGAATCATACCTACATATGTTCGCCAAAAACGAACATCCTCCGTTGCATCCTATAGAAAGCAACCATCCATTACGAGATTCCAACGCCAGAAATCGATTTTCGTTTTTTAATATGGTATTTTTAATATGGCAACGAAAGTTCCCATACTTCCGACAGTTTAATCGGTTTGATAAGATAGCAAATATAATGCAGGGCGTAATCTCTCAATTGATGTTATATAAATTGAATGGAAACACTATGAAAATCAAAGAAATAAAAAAATTACTTTAGCAGTATCGTTAATATAACATAAAAAGATACACACTCCAAAATAAGGGTTAATATTTTAATAAAATACTATAAATAATAATTAAACAATTAATATAAATAATAATGTTAAACATAAATGTAATTATGTAAATATGTCCTGGGTGATTAATTTACACAATACGCGAAAGGTGTTCGTGGCCGACCTATATTTGCATTCGAGAAAGTAAATTATGGAGGTACACTTCAATTACATGGAACATTGTCACTGAATTCTATTCGCCCAGAAAATTACGTCAGACTTCAACTCATTAGAATTTCAGTCGACACGTGAACTTCAATTGGAGCGATTAATCCAATTGAGATTGAAATATAATATAATGTAAACGTCGTCAAAGATATAATAATCGTAATGCTTGTATGGTAAATAGAATAGAGGTCCAATAGTTCACGAATAGAGGCTACATAGATACATCGCGAAACGAACTGAACGAACTGAATTGAGAAGAGACTTAGTGGGCCCTAGAAAT
Source organism: Bombus pascuorum (assembly GCF_905332965.1). NCBI lineage: Eukaryota > Metazoa > Arthropoda > Insecta > Hymenoptera > Apidae > Bombus > Bombus pascuorum. The sequence goes on along the minus strand of NC_083501.1, from coordinate 5,167,081 downwards.
TGTAGTTGGATTCTTCATTGAAGTACCACTCAACTTATAATTCTCGTTAACCTGTACTTACGGCGCCGTTCTTATTTTTATATGAGATATAGAGAATAAGTCAAAATTTGTTATTGTTTTGTAATAAGAGATAACAAAATAGGAAGAGGAAGTTCTTGTTCTAATGATTTTGTAAACGAGATAAACAATTTAAAATAAAATCATATTTTTCATCTATTTATAAATTACTTGTACAATTCTTACTCCAGATCGAGATTTCACTTGCTTTAAAATTATCATAAAAGATAGACTTTCTTATAATGATTTCAATCACTAATAATAAATCAAATTAATGATACAAGAATATTTAAAAGCAAAGTTCAAATTCTTTTCCTAATCTCACTTGCAGTACCTTATAACTTTACTTTGGTATAGCATTTTTAATGAAACTACTGCTCGTGAATGTGTTAAACTCATCTACTAAAATACTGTATTGTACGGTAGTAATACATCTCTTTTTATATTATATTCAGTACCGTGCAGTCGTTACAAAAGTAAACTATCGATAAAAGAAAAGCATAAATTTACTTCTCGTAGGAGAACCAAAGGTTGCTTATCCAACGACACAAGGTAATTGGAATAGGTCAGAGGGATGCGTGAAAGTTCGAAGGTTCATCCGAATTAGAAGGCGACAATTTGCTGAAAAGTTCAGCTATCCTATCGACCTTCGTGCGTGCGCGGCTATTGTATACATACGTAGGCCTAAATCCTCGCAATTTTCCTAAACGTCAAGGTTCCGGCCTCGACGCGGCCTCTGGTGGTCGGCCTTCTTCGATTGCCACTAGATACCGACACACACGCTTACTCCCGCCATACTTCCCTTAAATAGAATCGAGTTCAATAGGACGAACGTGCTAACGCTCGCCTAACCTTTACGCTTTCATTGAAAAAAAAAAAGAAAAAGGAAAAAAAGACTTCTATACTCTAGGCTTAAGATCGAGAGAAAGAACAAGGGAAACAATGAGGTTACGTTGTGCCTCCTCGATAGTTGTGACAAAGGAGCCACAGAATAGAGAATATCGGACTTGTTTGCTGCCTAACCATATATCAATGCCATGGAGGAGAATAAATTCGACGCTTCGCGGTAGATTCTGTCCGCAAGATTACACTTGAATATATTTTGTTTCTGTATAGAGCAGCGTTTAGAAAGTTAACATTGTTATCATGTCTTTTCTTTTCCATAAATAATAATTGAAATAGAAGTTTTACTTGATACTAAACGTCGTATTTATAGCACCTTTTCATAATAAAGGGTAATTGAAACAAAAATTTGATTTAATAATAGATATTATATACAGGTTGTGTAATATGGGTAACAGCTTTTTCCAGCCAAACTTCTGATGCCTTCTGATAATAAATGAAGTATGAAGAATGTCATAAATTAATCCTCTAAAGTCCGTTAACCGTCTACTATATACATATCGTGTTTCTTTGCTGTAATTCTCAATTGTAGAGACAAAAGACCCAATATCAATTATATTGACTGATTTGGTAATTTTAGCGATACATTTCTTTCATTTCGAGAATTCAATGTTTTTTAGACATTACCTATTCGGATAAAAAATACCATAAACATACCCGCGATACTTAGCACCGTACATTTTCATCGTCATGCAAACGCATGCTCTTGACACAATTGCCAGTCTCAAAGGCTCAAGTGGAGAGCGTACAGTGGCGAAATAGCGCAATTAAAACACCTAAGGAACTCTCAAAAAGTCCGACGCTTTTTTCGCCCATACACACAAAACGTTCCAAGGCTCAGGGCTTTTTCTACGTAACGTGCAAGTGCTCGTGGACGAGTGGCTGTGCGACGAAAGTACTTACGATATTCAACCTTTCGATCCTTTCAGGGGCTGATCAAAAACATAAATAAATTCTCTCCAACTCTCTTTGCCTTTTACATTTTAATTGAATACATTTTTTCATTCAGAAAAATACAGTGGATATAAAAGGTATTGTCACATACCCTTATTTTGCAATGAAGCAATCTTTTTATTAGGTTCTATATATTTCATTTTTACAGCATCAAATTTTTGTAATCATACAAAAGTACATATGTACTATTAAATGATCCGAAAAGTATACTTGAACCTAATTAATTAATATGTAAATGCTACGATAAATGAATGGTAAGTAAATATTGTTTGTAGCCGCTGTACGTCTAAATACCCTTTAATATCATCAGATTAAAACAACCGCAGGAAATTTCCCTTTTAAAATCCCTTTTTAAAAATAATAATGATATACGAGTGCGCTGGAGACAATTTTATCAGATAATTTATTGTTTAAAGCAGAAAAGGAGTATAAATACTTTTATAATATAGGAGAATATTTTTGAAGATTATTTCGTAAATGACCTATAAAAGATGCTTAAGAGGATAAGTAAAAAATGTGATTATAATTAATGACATCTTATAATTCAACTGTTACTTTGAAACACATTTTATAAAAGAATAATAAAAACAAATGTTAGAGACAATCTCACCAGGGAACCTGTTGTTTGAAGCGCAGAAACAGTACTTAATATTTAAATAATATAGAAGAATAATATTTTTGAAAATAATGCCAGTTAAAAAGAAAAGCCAAATGATCGAAATTTTAATATCTCCCTTATTTCATTCTTTTCAGTAAAATGATCGATTGAAAGTAGATCCATTCGTCAGTTCGAAATCTTCCAGCAGAATTTCGAAAACTCAATGATATCTCGCGAAATAGTAATCGTCGTGACACACTTTTAGGCTGGCAAAAGCATAAAACGCCGGTCGATATCTAGTATACGTGTGTTTAGCCGGGAAAAAACTTCAGTTAAAAGCCACACATTTTGTGACAAAACTATCACATCGTGTATTCACGACTTTGATCATCAGTATACCAGTGGCAAAAGCGTTTTATACGTACACTACCGTTCAAAATTTTTCAGAAACTTTGGTCCATTTGTAACAGTACTTTAGTTTGATCGAAGTATACAAATTAATGATAAAGTGACAATTAGAAGCAACATCTTTTTATGGAATTAACAGATCATAAACTAGCCATACTTATTAAAAGATGTATCTAGTAATAAAATATTTTACAATTTACTATCGATACTATGAAATTATAAAAATCTACAAGTAATTAATATTTTTTACATCAATATTTTTTCGATTCATTGTATATCTTGTCAAAAGTAAGCAAATATATACACATACATGTATATGTATAACATGATGTACGATATACAATAAACAACATGTTATATACAATATATTGTACATATATATACACAACATATGTATGTACATATATTTTTGAACGATAGTAAACATGTCGATCCATTTCCATTCATCTTACACCATTTATGAAACAACCAGAAACAACGTCGATCGATCAATCGATCGAACATGTCCATTCTTCCGAAATGTTTCATTTCAAATATGTATATGTGCTGTCATATCGTTACGATTCAAAGGGAAATTTTTTGTCGCTTTAGAAAGTCGATTATGCTAGTGCAAACTAAATCACGTGGAAACGTGTTAAAATAGAGATTCGCGTCGGTGCTTGAGTAATATCGACTACGTCAGACAATAAGCCATCTCTTCGTTGTCTACCTCGTGCCAGTTATCTATATCGATGGCTATCAAAAAGCGAAACGTTTAGACTGCAGCCGACTTTCATCTGTCGTTAATTGAGCAAAGAAACATTGTTAATGTATAAAAACTATTAGGCAGAAAAAATAGTAGAGATTTTATTGAAACTGTTATTGTACAGACAGTCAAGAAAGTTTATATTAAATTTTTATATGTACTCACTAGCGTTAACACTAACGTTATCAGTCTCGATCAAATGACCGGTTCAAACATTTAACTTAAAATTGTACATTCATTGTTATTTTTTTTGTTCATTTAACTTTATGTAAATTCTTAAATTAACATAAATTAAGAAATTGATTAACCGAATAATATAAGAATCTACATAAAGTTAGATGAACAAAAGAAATAACAATGAATGTACAATTTTAAATTAAATTTTGAAACCGCTCATTTGACCGGGCTTTGTAAGGTCAGTGTTAACTTGCAATACGGTTAACATAATGGTTACACCAAAGAAAATGTTTCTTTAAACAAGAGTAATACGTACAACATATGTATTCGGTTTGTCCAAATGAGACAGACATCGTGCAATGTGGGTAAATCCTGGTTGAAGAATAGAAAGTTCTAAACTCGACAAATTACCGTGAAACGTACAGGTGGTTCTGTTACAGTTCCGAACTCGTTTGTCTGCGGATAGTTACATCCTCAATGGAGGAAAACGCGGTTAAGTAAGTTGGAACACTTAAACGAAATATTAGTCGAAAAGAAAATACCAAACACAAAGTACAATTACCAAGCACAAAGTACTATTTCTTTTAAACTTAATTAACTTTACCTTAAAGGTTTGACGTTACACTAATAATACCACAAATCGATTTTCACATATATCACAATTAAAAATTAATTATAATATATGTTAAATAATTTTTTAAATTTGTAATACCGTAATTTTAATATGTGTGATATAATTATAAGTGTATAATTGTATTTCATTTAAAATGGTACAAATATAACTGAAGTTCGAAGTATAGTCTTTAATTTAAATTTCCTGTGAATGAATTTTCATCAATTAAATTACCAATTAAGGATCAACTGAAATTTTCGGTTAAATTTCATGTTTTATTTAAAAAAAGATCAGACCTAAAGTATAAAATTAGAACAACAAACGTTTTGGACTACCGTATTGACATGCTAGAGCGTACACCTATGACATTTACGTAGAAACAACATCAACCTTGAAGGAAACTCGAGGAGGTACAACTACCGTCTCTATTACCCTCTAAACGCTACGTAAATATTTTATGAGTGACACGGGATTGGCGTGGCACGTTACCTTCCCCTTCTAAGCCTCGAAAACTCATTTGTCGCAAAAATCGAAATTTCTCCTTTGCAACATCAAGGTCATATTCGTCATGAAAATCGCTGGATTTGCGTGTACTCGTATGGTGATTATTTGATTAAAACTGAATCGTTACTGCATGTATTATATGAAAGAGAAATAAGGTACTTTACGCGATTTTATAACTTTACGTACTTGCAATTATAGATTAATCATCGTAGCGATATTGTTGCAATTATTACATATGTGTGTGTAAATTGCGTTTGAATGTCATTCCTCCAATTTCTTTTTTATTTTACAAGCTACGAACATTTCAACATACGCGACATAATTATTATTATTTATTTCTTATGAAATGTTGAAAGTATGTATTGTTTGTATCTGATACCAAAAATACAAAAAATTTTAAGAACGAAGAAATAATTATTTTCTAAAAATTGTTTATTCTAAATTCATCGGCATTTTATTGTACTGTCAGAGAAATCCGTCCATCATCAAAGAATGACCTTGTACATCACAAACCTTTCCACGCAGGCTCATTCAAAGAACTGGGATAGACCATAATCTCTAGCTTCCTCTCATCTGAATATAACTACAGAGGGCGGTAAAAAATTACCTGTTTTTATATGAAACTCGAAGCTACCTCCAAGCACAAAAAGGAACGCAATCTCTAAGTTTAAAAACTTCATTCAGGAAGTTGGACAAAATTCATTTCACAAAAATCCCTCAAATTCACCTTTTTCTACTAATCTCTTTCACGTTGCATTTTATTTCTTTCACGTTTAAAAACCAACATTTCAACGATGGAATTACTTTCTTTTATTTATCGTCACGCGCGTCTAAATAAATTTATTAAAATCTAACTCGAACTTAACCATAATATATCAGAAATTTTAGCGTTATTTAATATTTTTCATTAACATTGTCACAATCTGGGTACTGTTGCACAATTATGAGCCAATATTATCAATAAAGGTTTCCAAGTTACAAATTATAATTTATCAGCATTAACAAATTTCCTTGCATATATATGCTTGCTAATGAAACACATAAAATCGTATACGCAATGTTTACGAAATTATGTAAATTTTACGAGGCGAAAGATTATCCTATTTGTCATAACATTATAAATTTATAAAAAAGAAATGTATAATCTATAACTAGTAATTCGTCAATTCAATAATATTATTAGTTGGTAAATAATTGTAGACAATGGTAGTAACGCATAAGAAATGATTGTTAATTCGCCAAAGAACATTATATACACAACGTAAGAGGAAAAGGGAATATTCAAAATAAAATTCTATAGCAACATTTCCGTCCCCTTATGAATATTCATAGCAAATAAAATTATGACGAAAATTGATGGCAAGCCAGGAACACGCACCAGCTGACTGGTTGGCAAGGTACAATCATCGTTACGAATTATAATTAATTTTACAAAAAGACTAACTTAATCAAGAACTGAACGATCTTATTCAACGTTTCATGAAAGATTATTCTTATATGAAATTTTCTTTCGTGAGAAATAATTATATATAATAGGTTTCGGATTACTTAGATTTCATAAAACGAATTCATTAATGCAGTATCGTGTTGCAGGCTGATAGCAAGTTAATGACTACGAGAGATAACTAACTTTGAGGGGAGGTACAGAGTTGTGATTCTTGGAACAACTTGAATGAGAAACTGATGATAAAGCGCTTCATAGAATTTTGTATTATATAGCACTTTGCATTTTATATTATAGAAGATAATGAAGTAATTCATATAAAATATATTTGGAATTTATATTTCATTAAAAATTCAAAATCAGATTAATTTGATCAATCGCTTTAAGATATAAATTATTCATTATTTTAATGTAGAAACATCACCAATTACACGTAATCAAGCTCTAGTTCAAAATTACTTTTTAAAATTATTGCACAGAAATGAAACTTCAGTTGGTTAAATTAATTTAGCTCTGAATTTGTAAATAATATTAGAATTAAAAAATTTTGTAGAGACAGAAATAGAAAAATGTCAAATGTTAGTATGTAATTATACTGAAATTATTAATAAAAATACTCGAACTGGGAGATTAATTCACCTCTATGTGTCTAATAGAATATGAATTTTAAACAAGTGCTTATGTTAAATACAAATTTTAAAAAATCCAGATCTAACTAATTACATTCAATTAAACCCTCATTTAAAACATCTTCTTACTGCTTAGAAACGAAATTTTAACTGGGAATGTCCTCGGGGGATTAAAGTGGCCAGACCATTCAAGAGTGACTCACGGCTCTACTTGTTGTTCCAGGAACCGCAATTCTGTATCATCGGCTGTATTTTCAGATTCAACGTGGCTTACCTGCTTGAAGCCACGGTACATCACTCGTATTTCTTGTCTGGAGAATTTGGTCTGTCGAAGCAGTTCCTCAAGGGCGACAGGTCTGGTGGTTTGTTGTCTGGTTCGTGTGCTTTCGAAATCAAACAGAGCCTCTTCCGGTCCTGGCGAATCCGGCGGCGTAGCCATTTGTGATCAGCTTAACGTTTCTTGTCCGACGAAATTCTTTTGTTTTTCAATTTATCAGATATCCTCCTCTTGATTCGTTCAAGGTCACACGATTACTTCATCCCTCTCCATTCGTTATTCTGCATTGCCCTCTTGCCTATATTCCCAGTTTTTAATAGTTAAAAGAAGGATTGAAGAAAGAGTGCTAGACCAGTGTCTGAAAAATGATGTTTTTTGGTTAATTCAAATATTAATTATATTTTAATAATCTTAGATTGTTTGCTTATAAATTTTTTACCATTAATATGATAACCAGTAATATAATAGTTTATAATGACTGTTATATATATTATTAAATATAATTAAATTAACATAAAACATTTCAATACAAAAGTGTCCAACCACAAAGTAGATTTATTATATTGCTGAAATAATGAGTTTTTAAAAAGTGTACTTATAGAACGTGGAGTGGCTTATAAAGTACAGAACAATTAAATTTTTTGCATTTGAAATACAATCAGAAACTTTTGGCCATCACTGTATAAGAATAAATCAGTGAAGATAATTGCGTGTTCGTAAATTTTATCTATTTTAAAAATCCAATTAATATGACGTAATAGTGGCAATTTGATCGATAAGGAATTGAACGACAAAAGAGGAGATTCAACTTTAAGTTTGAAAGTAGATAAAGTAAATCATTGGTCAGGCTTAAGATCAATAAAACCTCCAGAAAGCTAAGTATCAAATTTTTTAAAATTTTGTCAGAACTTAAAATGATCTTGAATAGGCATACATAAAACTATTTGCCACAACAGAAATTTAAACATTCCAGAATATATAAACTATCAATGCCTGTATTATTGGTATTTATATTAATTCCTTATATTAAAAGAAAATGAAAAATCTTTTAACATTTTGTTTTCCGATACTTCGTTTTTAAAATACAAGCAATTAAAACTTTTGCATCCTGACTTTCGACGCTCGAAGTTCGAATTTCGGTCCTCACGCGCCCATCAATCTTAAATGCTCCTCAATTCGTAAACCTAAAATTTTAACAGCAAAATACTAAAGAACTTTTCTCTTCCATTCTTTCCAAAGACCTCTGCTTTTAAAGCACCAAAAGAATGTTGCATAAAATTAAGAAAAAAACATTCACAACTTGCTATAAATATCTCATACGTTTCCATAACAATATTTCCAATACAAAAGGAATACTCAGAAAAATTAATACGAAGTACAACGTACAAATCTGATACTAATGCATTAATAAAATATTGCATAGAACTTTCAAAGAGAGAAATTCACATTTTTAAATAAATACGTACTTCGTAAGTTTTGATATCTTTCAATCTGCATTAAGAAGAAATATTAGAGGAAATCCAAACGTAACTTTAAGCATCAACAAAACGTAACGTTAAATTTCTAAAATAAGAAGAAGAAGATCCATAACTCACAATGAATGTTTTCATAGTACAACGAGAATAGCCATAAAAATTGAAATGAATCTCTTTTACTTAACGTCAGGAAGAAATATTATGGAGAATCCGAAACTATCTTTACTATATCAGCAAAATGTTACATAAAAATCCAAGAAGAAAAATACACACTCCACACAATAGGAATTGTATATTTTCGAAAAAAAAAATATTTACTAAAATTCGCGTAAATCTTTTTAATTCAGCATCAAGAGCAAATATAATAGAGGACTCAAACCTAACTCTATTACATCAAGAGATATTATATAAAACTTCAAAAAAAGAAACATTCACACTTCATAATCAATACTGCGTATGCGCGACAAAAGAAATATTCGTAAAAACTCACAAAAAATTCATTCGTTCTTCGAGATTCGACTGACAAACAGGAAGAACAATTTAAAACGGTGTTCCATAAATATGCACTGGTTGCCATGTATTTTACATATACGGCCTAGTACGAGGCTTCCATAAACATCCGGCAAGCCAACGATAGCCGAATGCATGTGGCAGATTCATGGAAGCAGTTGTAAAATGACGGATTTAAAGCTGCAGCTACTACGTGTCTGGCTTTTGTACACGTAAGCGCGTTGGAACGGCAAACCGAAATCCAAGTCGAGTCAAATATTTACGTACCGATATTCAGAGAGTAAATTAATGTCAAAATCAGATCAAACGATGTCAATCGATTCTTTTAATGAATTAAAAACTCTCTGATTGACGGAGCCACGTGTTGCGAGTCGCGTGGTCTGACTCGACAGCGCCTTGTTCTACTTAAAGTATGAGTGGGCGTATCAAGTAGATTTGAAGTAGTTTGAGGTGATTTTTATATGCTGGTTCCTTGTTTTATATATTTTTTTACTTGTTTTCGGTAATATTGTATAAGGTAGTACATGTACTTATCAATTCCTTATTTATAACTTTATACTTATTAAGATACATCTTGTTAAAAAGAAGCAAGTATCTAGGTACTTGTAAATGATAATGTACATAATATTCAGCTTAAGATGACTGATTTTATTCTCGGGTATTATATGTTTCTTTCTTTACCAACAAGTCCTTCCAATAATTTTTGTAAAAAAGAAAAATAGAGAAAAAGAAGAAATTACGTAAGGTTACCATACGGTTGGCAAGATTCAGGTCACTCGGTTAACGCCTATTGAATCAAACGCGATGTCACAACCGTGTTCTGTAAAGAAGCAAAGAGAGAAAAAGATAAACGTGTGGGGATGCTCGTCAGGCATCGCTACCTCCTTTCAAGAATCGATGATGGTTCAAAGGGTCCCCCTAATGACATTTTCAAATCGTTTCATTCCAATTCACACCCTCTGTTGAACTCGAACAGATTGTTTCAATAGTTGTCCCAAATTAATTCTACTACAACACATGGCCAATCACTTGAGAAAATTCTCCATTTTCTATTCTAGTTTTCTTAATCTTCTTAGTTTCCTAACAAATTAGAAGAAGCGAATTTTTGCTTCATTCTAACAGATCTTAATTTTTCTAATAAATTAGGAGAAACATTTTTATACTTTATTCTAACAAACTCTTTCTTATAATATGACCAGAAAGACAACAGAATATTTCCTTTTAATTTCTCATTATTAAATTCTTATAGTATAGGATTTTTAGAAATGCCCCTAGGAAACTTACTAGAAGCGCCTAGTAATATCTCATTCATGCAGTTGACAATACGTTAACTTTGAAATAGACTATAATCAATATTATCATAATTATAGAACGATAATTTAATTAAACCATAAAACCTGATTAAATCCCTTTTGATTTCGAAATATATTATAATTGATATCACTATGGTCGCACAATATTTATTCAATCAATTATGTAGCATTTAATGTTATTCAATTACAAAACCTGATTTTAACATGGACGTGGAAATTGATTTTAAGGTGTAAATGTTTCGTTCTTGTACATACAGTGGATAACAAAAGTACTTAAAGACATACCACAGAAAACTTTCATACTATACTATGTATTATATGAAATATACAGACATACAAATATACAAATCTACAAGTATATTACATTGGTAAAATTTGGAACTAATTGAAAACGTATATGAAAGTTACAAGACATTTACTATTTCTAGTACATTTTCTGTATATATCATTATATATAATTTTCAAATTCTCTCAAACTTCTTCAATATAATCATGATGCTCCTATTATACTGCGCGAAGGAAAATTCATGTTTCGCGTAGCACAGATAATATGTTCATAAAAAGTTTTTACAAATATCCGAATACTTTCGTGAGCTGCTGTATTTTGTACAATATTAAATTACTTTGTTTCGAGAGTAAAGTAAACCGAAAAAGGCAATGAATAAACGAATGCAAACACGGTGAAACATCGGACAAAGAATCGACTTATCGATTCCGGCGATTTCTTTCTCTGTATATGCAGATCGTGTACGCTGGTGTACATTCATTTTAAAATTGATTTTCACTCGGAAGAATAGCTTTCAACGTTTTGCTTCCCAACTACATATGAGGTTCAATCTATTTCTAGAACTTTTTTTCACGTGGCAACCGACTTGAAATATTTTATGGTGGTTCTCTAGTAAAACAATCAGTTCCCTTTTCCCATGTTACACATTAAAATTCATCTCCATTCCGAGAAAGGATTATTATTCTTCTTATCACAAAAAATTGAAACATTAAAATTCATCTTCATCCTTCCTATACCAAGAATCAGTCCTAAATCAGCTTTATCGTTTACAAAATATTGCACAGCAAAGCCAGCATTTTCAATTTATTTCAACAAACATCGAAACACCTGTTTTAACTGCACCAACCTGTTCCTAAATTTCTCCCAATAAAAAGCTGTCGCGCGACGAAAGTAACAATCGTTTTATCGTTTTCTATGTATCCGTTGCGAGAAACGCAAAAAAGAAAAATGGTTATAAAGTTGGAACGAATCATGATTGTACCCATATGTGACCGTCGAGGATCGATAGATAAAGCGAATTTTTATTTTTCATAGGCGCATAGGTATATGGCTATTATGTGACACATACATGTATAAATGAAAGATACATAGCCTCGTTACAACGTTGGGTGTCTATACCTATAGTCTATACTGTATATTAGATATACAGTTGTTCGGTGTTTCATTGGAAAGTTGGCAAAAGTAGTGCACGCGCGAATTTCTGGAATAAATTTCGATGCTCTCAGCTTAAATCCACCCACATTCTGCAACAACCCTCCTCAACCCCTTTATGACCTTCTCAACGTGGGGGATGATGAGTATCGTAAATCTTGGAGTGTACCAAGAATTCTTTTCTTGAACAATTTTGTAATGTTAGCGCGGACTATATATAGTATAGTTCCGATTCATGTCAATATTAGGTTGGTGTAATTAGAGTAATGAATCCTTTAATTCGTTTGCTTGATCACATTCAGAGAATATTATTTTTATTGTATATTGATTACTATCTTTATTGATTTCTAAATTTAAATTATTCTTGTGAAGTCCGTTAACTTTCGACATCGTTCAAGCAATTGCTGTAAAGTAAATAATGTAAATAAAATTTTAAATAATTAAATATAACTAAATGTATAATAATATCCGTAAGTTATGTAGTTTCACTTATTCGTCGATGTAATCGAAAATGCCTAATATAAGAGACTTTTTAAAGAAATACAAATATTACGATCGATAATGTCGCGGTAAGGTAAAACACGAGTTTACTTCGGAATATACTTTTCTACGAAGTTACTGTAAAGCTACGCAAATCGTTAATTGCGGACCTTATTACCCACTTTTATATGTTCGTTACAAGAACGGTGAAAACGAATTAATTAATTCATGCAAATCAGCCTATACTACTCTCCTTTACCACGAGAAAAAAATTTGCTAATTATTTTATAATAATGTCCTCATAAAATATAACATCAAAAAAAAGAATTTTCTAGGAATATTTTAATATAATATTCTGTAGGGAATTCTTTTCTTTGATTTTACGTATATTATTCAAATATAGAAAATATATATTCCTATATCAATAAATCTCTTTTAATTATTTTCGCATTTAATATGTATTATTGATAATGACTCATTATAAAAATGTATATATCTATTCTAAATGATAATAGAGACATGCTTATTGTCAGAAGTAAATTTTCAGATCAGCTCTCGTACCATCAAAAATAGACGGTGAAGTAAACCGAATACCATGCGTGCAAGAAATTAGCTACACACCGCATTAAATCTTCCGGCGAATTGCTTTTCTATGGCGATGACCGCGTACCGTTTCGACAATAAACAAGCGTTACATCTTCGTTACCATCATCTACATTACGCATTCGTTCTACTGACGGATAAAATGGACTTAATGACACCGATTGAATGAGAACTCAATTATGCGATTAAGTTAACAAATTTCACAGATTTTGTGGCAAATGATTATAAAAATAAGTAACAGATAATGTTTCAAAATATTACAATTTAAATATCTTCATAATAAAAGACTTAAAAGTAAGTTAAAAAATGCTTCGAAATCGAATATGCTTTTATTATTGTATAAACAAAATTTAAAAATGTATAATAATACTATATAAAAATATTGCATTGCCGTACATATGCTGATAATTACATAGTTGAATACTTTTTTATGATGTTACAGAAAATATTTAAAAATATGTAAAAATGATAATTAAAAAGAATACTTCATGCTATTTTATAAAAAGATTTGACATATTATCATTTATTATTGTAACTAATATACTATTCTATCATATTTGAAAACTAAATTGAATTGCGTAAGTAATTTAAAAATTAAATATCCTGCTACCACTTTGAGAAATGATATCGATTACACGAACCAAAAGAGGAACAGTGATAATATTAAGTACTCGACTTAACAATGCACATTATCATTTATTATTACAGTTGAAAAATTTAGTATCCTTTCATGCTGGTCAAAGTGAAAGGATGTCCAACGTGAATGACTTTATGTTTAAACTAGCTTAAATATTTCACCCGGCTACACGAGCATCCACTCGAGATATTGCTACTATTACTCTTCAAAGAATGTTTCTAACTTATCCACAATTGTAAGACCATTTCTTCTTTTGAACTAACAAAATATAGGAACTGCATTTTTTTATTTATACATCTATCACGTGTAAAGATTATTTCGTTCGTGTCGTACAACACGTTGTCGTACTATAATAAATCTTATTAGCTTATGAAAACAGCATGGAATAAGTATAAAATATCGTCCCTTACCAGAGAACAATAGAAACAAAGGACAATTTGCCACACCGGGGCGCACGGTAAAATAACATTACGTAACGCTCGCACCTGTATTTGGCTATTAATTTTGAAAACGAAATATCGTTGCCAAGAAATCTGAAATTATCTCTTACTATCCTAATTTATTTTCATTTAAAAAAGACATAAATAGATGTTTTGTTGAAAACTATTCAGTTCAATGCTAAAAAGTATTAGCATTTAACATTATAGTAAATAAAATACCTAATGGAACTTATATAATTTAGAAAAGTAACAACGGATATAAAAGACACAAAAAGAATACTATCTGTTTGATTCATTATATAGCTTCATCTAGAAAATATTAGCACTCTAGAGTAACGATGTTATAGTGAATAGAGTATAATATTTGTAAAGATTTTAAGGAAAATAATAATATTTGTATAAGACAAAAAATGTAATTATCTGGAATAATACATTTTTACTCTTGTCTTGATTACCTCTATTTAACAAATAAAAGTTGTCTCTATTTATCTAAATTTCTCCTAGAAAATATTAGCACGCAGAATAGAATAACCACGTTACAGTGAATAGAATACAATAATACTTTTATCAATTTTTAAAATCTAATAATAAATGTAAACAATACGAAAATACTTTGATTATCCTTTCTTAAATATTCAATCTGTTATCAACCTTTTTAAATATTTAATTTATTACTAATTTATTTAATCCTGGCGAATCAATCGAGCCCATTTACCCCAAAATAATCCTAATGCTCAACGTACAAAACCAAGCCTAACAACAACAAACATAGAAATCTCTAAAAAAAAATCAACAGTATAAGAATGAAAACATCCTTTTCTAACCTCCTTACAATAACCTTATCTATCAAGTATACAGTTTCCTTGACTCGCGCGAGCGCACGAAAATGGCAACAGCCTGGCGGCAAGATAACAGAGAGAAGTCGCTTACGTTTCTCCGCGTAGAAAGAAATGTCAGCCAACTCGCTGGGAATTCGATCAGGACGTGGTGGACCAGACGAAGGAGGCCACAGAGAGAGAAACAGGAAAACAGAGTATGTATTCGTTTTTTTGAAGGACACCGCGAGCACGCTGGACTTGCAGGGTGAACGACCCTGGGTCGAAGAAGAGACGCGACGTTCGACGAAGGACCGGAGAAAGAGAGTCAGGCTAGCCCGAGCACCGGCATACCGTTTATATCCTCTTCTAGTGGCACACACAACGTTCAACAACGATACTGCGCAACTACGTAGTCGGCGGCAGACTGGATGTGGCCGGGTTAGACCGGACCACGCATCCTCTGCCCCGCCCAATCGTCGCCCTCCTTCTTTTTCGCCCCCATACGATCCTTCCCCACGGAAGGAAACTACCCTTAACGAGCGAGCTCCTTTCTATTTCCCCACCGACTTACTCGCCTATTCTCCTTTGTTTCTCCTCTTCCCTCTTTTTTTACATACTGCAGGGAATACATTGTGTTATGAAAATTGCTTGAATGATGAGATTGTTTAGAAGATAGGGTTGTCTGATTTTGTACATACCTCTTAGAATGATGCTTGTCTTAAGAAATTTTAATTGTTCAAGATTGTTTCCCACTCCATTAGATAGTTTGGTTATATTGTTATGTTGTTTAACAACAGAAAGAATATGTACATGTGTCTTCGTATTTTCTAAAATTATGTTTATTTAACCATATTCCGCTTGATTTTATGATCATATCTTATTATTATATGTCTGATTTTTGTACCTTTTGAAATTATAAATGTACTAAGGAGAGATTTGTTTAATTAATAGCGCTTTCCTCTTCCACTAGATGGTTTGAATATTGTTAACTGACTACTTGTTTCTTCCCCTTATTTCTCCTCGTATGAAATATTTGATCTTTAATGGCCTAAGTCTATATACCTGTTTGTAAAATGTGGGAGAAGCCGATCTATAATCGAAAAATACATAATTTTATCGAAAGAATATACAATTAGATTTTTTAATCACCCTATATATTTAAAAATTTTTCTTTTTATACAGAAAGATATTGGACCCCATTCTTTGAATAAAATAAAATCAAAATGTTGTAATAAATTGTTTGTTTAAAATATTTAAAGCATTTTAGAATAATTAAGAATATTT
Organism: Bombus pascuorum; assembly: GCF_905332965.1. Classification (NCBI taxonomy): domain Eukaryota; kingdom Metazoa; phylum Arthropoda; class Insecta; order Hymenoptera; family Apidae; genus Bombus; species Bombus pascuorum. The sequence goes on along the minus strand of NC_083501.1, from coordinate 5,150,774 downwards.
TTTTATATTACATTATCTTCTCTTTTGTAAGCAATCTCTGCAATAATGTTATATCTTGATGCAAATAAAATATACATCCAAGCACAATTACTCTATTAAAAATAAAATTATATCGGAAAGTTACCAACACATAATACCATCAACATACAAGATTTACCAAAATTTAATACACGCTACTTTCGTCCCTAATAATAAGCTAATTAAATTTGCATCTTATTTTCATTATTTCTTTTTGTATTTATAAATATAAGAAAAACAAACTTATGAAAAAAAATTTATAAAATTTTCTCAATTCATATAGGATATAATTTAAACAGAACATTTTGAAATAGACTATAAAAATTATAATTTTATAAAATAACTAGTAAAAGAATGGAAAATTTGATTAGTATCATGAAGATTGATTTGAAAAATTGGATACTAATTTTTTTAAATGCAATGTACTACAATTATAAAAAGATTGCTTCGGAAAATTGCAATTCGACTAATAATCGATAAATTATTAAATTTCATTATATGTTAAATGCGCACTGTCATCGATTTTATTGCATAAGAATCAAAAGGATATATGAAAATTCAATTTTTTACGAGTTGAAATGATATAATAACGGATTACATTTCATTTATATTATTTATATTAAAAAAAATAAAACTAAATTTCGATTTATTGATTCGATTCGTACTGATTTAGATTAGTAGTAGCAGTAGTCATAATTTCTTATTATAACTATGACAGTATATGTAATAACATTCATTGACTTTTTATTTTAAATTTCTCTTACGAACTTACAAGCAGAGACATCTTACCGTACCGGTAAATAACTTGATATGTATGTATATGTATATATAATCAAGTATGGTATAAAATATAATAAAATGCCCATAAGTTAAGTGATCAGATTGATATTTACATTATTTTTATTACAACTATCTTTTTTATCTTTATCATTATTTATCTAAGTAATCGACATTCGTAACATAATATTTACTTTGATATCGCTTTAAACATCATATTAAGTCCTACATTAAAGTGTTCGCAAACCCCCAAATTTAGTTAAAGAATTTGAGGTGCAAGAAGGTTATGGCAAAGATGGATTTATCATTATTAAAAAGCAAATTTCGCGGTACAATGCTTGGTGCTTTAATCGGCGATTGCACTGGTAGCCCTTATGATAGCGGCGATCAGTTAACAAACGGCATGAAATTAGTTTTACAAAAATCATTTGATAAACTGGAAGGTCCACCATTCAAAGGTATGTATTTAAAAAAGTCATCATTCTACAAAATAATATAAAATATAGAAATAATAATATTTTTCTATAGAACATTTTTTTTAATTCTATAGCACCTGTCATGCAGTTTACAGATGATTCTGCTATGACTTACTCTTTGGCTAAATCTCTGGTTGACCAGAAGGAATTAGATGTTGTTGATGTTGCAAAAAGATTTGTTAAAAGTTATTACCAAGAACCTAATCGAGGCTATGGTATGGGTGTTGTAACGGTATGATGTTACATGTATCATAATTTTGTAATCCTGACACAGAGATTCATTCTGAGATTCAAATTTTGTTAAAGGTATTTAAAAAATTACGGGGTAACAAATTTGCAGACATTGTAAGTCCAGCCAAAGAGCAATTTAATGGACAAGGGTCATGGGGAAATGGTGGTGCAATGAGAGTTGCACCTATTGCACTATTCTCTTATCAAAACTATGATAAACTTTTAGATACAGTTAGGAAAGTGACTCAGATTACTCATACTCATAAAGTTGGAATAGATGGGGCTATTTTGCAAGTAATTGTACTTATAAATTCATTAACATGTTATAGTCTCATTGAGTAATTATAATCCAAACATATTTTTATTATTTTTCAGGCAACAGCAATTTATCAAAGTCTGCATTTAAATCCAAGTGAAGAATTAAATGTAACAAATTTTATTGATGATTTGATTCATAAAATGGATCAAATAGAAAAAGATGAAGAAGGGTAACATAAGATAATACAATTTTTAAAATTATTGTTTGTTTAAAATGCTTATTTTTCGCAGATTAGGTTTATCAGAACCGCAACCATACAAAGTACAGCTATGTATGGTAAAATCACTAATATCTGAAGATGGTGAAGGATCACACGATGAAAAAGTGATACAAAAGTTGGGAAATAGTGTTGCAGCTTTGTATTCAGTACCTACTGCAATATTTTGTTTTTTAAGAGCACAAAAACCAATCACCGGTATACAAACAGATAATCCTTTCAGAAGAGCAATTCAATATGCTGTAAGTACAATATATTACTTCTCTGAATAAAATAATGATAAAGTTACGATTATTAATATCAATGATTTTTTCTCTTTAATTAAAAATTATACATAAAATAAAAATTACTTTTCAGATCAGTTTAGGTGGTGATACAGATACCATTGGTAGTATGACTGGAGCGATAGCCGGTGCATATTATGGAGAAGAAAAAATTAGTAGTAATCTTTTACAGCATTGTGAAGCCTCAGAGGAATTTCGGATTTTAGGCGATAAACTACTTGAATTGTCGATAGCGCAATAGAAATTTCCTTTTATTTACGCAGAAGATCAAATGTAATAACTGTTTTATTTTTTAATAAGAATTTTGTAGAAATGTAATTATCATTAAGATTGTCTTTGTTAACTACTCAGTTATTGTTCCGTTATTCGTGAAATATTTTTACGACTGATTTATAACATCTTATGTACCTATAGCTATTATGAATTTGTACATTTATCGAATAAATAATCTATACAATCTTTTAAATAGTTTTAATTGTTCTTAAAATTATAAGAAAGTATTTTATATGTACAATGAAAATAATTTCTAATTAATAATAGAACACATTGTCTAGAAATAAAATATTAATTGTTCAAGATTTTTATCCAAATAAATCATGGAAATAAGTCAGAAAATTAATTTTAAAAATTTAACTTTTATTAAGCTGAATTATGTAAAGGAAATTTGACATTTCTCTCAGCTGATAGGATTCAATATGGCTGCTCAGAAAACACGTTGCTTATCCACGATTGAAGAGACGCCTACAAATGATTTCTGTGGAGTATAAGTTAAGAAGAAATTACAAAAAAAGATAGTAGAAATCCTTCGAGTATAAAATTTTACAATGGCTGGCTGCGAGGAAGTATTAGAAGGATTTATTTGTCCAATATGTATGACAGATTTCAAAGCACCTAATCAATTAACGAAACATTTCGAGGATTTCCATAAAGATGATCCAGAAATTTTGAAGTCGCTTAAAGGTAAAACTTCAAACTTTCGTAATTATCCTTAAATCTTATAAATTTATTAAATAAACATATTAATGCATTGTAAAAATTGATAATGTATTTTAAAAGTAAGTGTGTCACAAACAAATATTTAAATCATTTTATTTTTCTAGATCTTTTTGGTAAGGCTAAAAAAAAGATTTTAAAGCAAGATGAAATGTCAGATTCCTTTGCAAATAGTATACCATCAACTACTAGGCAACGTAGCCCAGAACTTAATTGGGGACCTCAAGAAATAGGTACTGACAAAGAGAAAATCCTCTTTGATATTGATTTATGTTAAAGAATTTAATATTACAACAATTTTACTTTGAAGAAAAGAAATTTATAATACACTGGAGAAGATAACAGAGATATATTCAAGCTATCTTTTAAAAAATTAACAAAAGATCTGTAGAATTTAAAATGAATTATAGATGCTTCAAAAGAAAATGTTATGTAATTATGTACTAATAATTTTCAGGTGCAATGACATCACATACAAACTATTTTAAAGAAGTAAGAAATATGAGATTGGAACGTTATTCTACAGAAACAAATAAACTTCTCATAAGACTAGATAAATTATTAAACAATTTACCATCTGATCCAGTTGATAGAAAAGGTAGAATACAAATTTTATTATTCATTTTACAAAGAAAAATTAACTAATATTTTACTTTTTTTATGATAGTTCATGAACGCACCATTGTGCCATGGATAGATGAAAAAGATGTAAAATTATGCCCTACTTGTGCAAAAAGTTTTCATGTCGCAAGAAGAAAACATCATTGTAGACTTTGTGGAGCTGTTATGTGTCACAATTGTACAATATTTCTATCGTTACAAGATGCAAGTTGGTAGTTTCAAAATTATTGAAAGAAAAAGATATTGGGAAAAAATTTTTTATAGAAATCTAGTTGCTTACGTTTACAGGAAAAATGACAAGTCCTGTTTCTGTACAAGATGATTCAGCAGTATCTCCTACTTCCGAACGACCAATTTCGGAACGTATAGTACGTGCGGGTATTGGTCTTACAAAATTGGCGAGGTCACCATCCAGTGGTAGTTTAAATAGTGTACTATCCTTGGTTAACGATTCAACAGGTAGCGAGCAGCATTTTAGAATTTGTACGCACTGTGCGAATCTGCTTGATGCGAGAGAAAAACAAAAAGCGAAACATTTTGATAAACCGATAGTATGCCAGTTTTATGAAAAGCTGAGGGCATATATGGAAGAAGCTTCGCAACACGTAAAAATGTACAACAAAATGTGGGAATCCTTAAAGTACGTGGTCCAATAATTGTAAAATGGACATTTGTAACACTATAACATTTGTGTACAATTTTATATTACTCCTAGCACAAAATTACTCGTACGAAGTTAAGAGATATGTTTTTCAGTGAGGGGGAATCCACATATAATTTAGAAGATGCTCAAGCTTTAAGAAATAAGATCGCAAAGTTAGGCGAGAATATAGATTTAATTAGCAAAAGAATTTCAGTACTCGGAACGAGATGCGTAGAAAATCCTCCGCAGGATCAAGAACTTCGATTACATCATATGGTTAGAGTGTCTGCGATGATCTTTTTGAAAGAAGAATTATTAAGCGTGCAAGCTTTACCTTCAGAAGAGAGATACGTGGAATTACAGAAGGAACGACAAAGACGTATAGAAGCTAGAATTGCGTATGAAAGACAATTGGAAGAAGAACAAAGAGAAAGACCGAAAGAGCAACGTAAAAGGGAGACATGGAACCTCGAAGTTCGACCCATTATGAAAGAAAATCAGGTGATATTAATTTATTGAATAAACGGAAAAAAAGTTTTATCAAAAATTCCTATTCTTAATTTAATATCATTGATGTCGTGTTCACATAGCCAAATGTGGTACTAGATCAATCACAAGGTTGGGGTCCATCTAGCGTTACTCCCATAATGCCATCTTCTATGGATCCTATAATTGAGCAAATGAGTAATCTTCGAGCTTACATTAAGCAAGCTAAAGCAGATTGCAGATATGATGAGGTTGCAACGTTAGAACGCAATCTTAAAGAGCTCCAAAGCGCCTACTTCACAATGAGAGAAAGTAATAACAGTGATGGATAAAGTATATACATATCTGCATTTTTTATTAGGTAATTCTGTATTTCTTATCGGGTTTAAATAAGACTTAATAAACCTTCCCATTATATTGAAAGTTTCACGTATCACTGTATCCATTTCATGTATTATTGCACAACGTGATGTACTTTAAAAGTTCCTTTGCATTCATGAATTTTATTATAAATATCATGATGATATTTCGTAATGTATACATTTAATATACTAAATTATTATTGTATATATTAATATTGAAAAATATATATGATTTTTAATACAATATTATTATTATTTATTTAATTTCGATTCCACAGTCCAGAAATGTATCAGGTTTTATAACATTATCTGAAACTCACACATACTTACATATTTCTCAAACTTGACTTCATACAAACAAAGTTCATAAAAAGAAATCTATTCCTATATATATACATATGTATATTATAATTCAACTTCTCTTAACATATATATTTGTAAAAACTATAATATTGATTTTTAATATAATATTTATATAAGAGTAGGAAAGTATATTTTTCATAAAATAAACTTATAATATTTATTTATACACTGTAGTTTTTAAACAAACCATATGTATATATATGCATAATGTAAGAATAACGGGATGGTATGCCTTTTTATGAAAAATTAATCTACCTAAATCAAAGTTTAATTTTCTCTTTACAAATATTTTATAAAAATATGTATTTATAAATAATGCTCATCATTTTGGAATGTTAGATGTTTCATAAATGAAGAAAGTATAAAATACGTATATAGTTACTAAAATAATTAAATCCTGCATTATTCATTATATTCTAGTACTGTAACTGGTAATTCTTTCGAGCTCAATGCATTTTGCGCTACATTCGTGTTATTTTCGAGACTGTATGTACTATCAGAGTAACGAAGATCAACAATACATTGCGGTAATTCGGTAGAAGATATTTCGTTTTCATCAATATTTCTACTGGATAAATGTAATGAATCCTTTGTTTCGTAATTGGTTAAAATTTCATTTGACGAAATTGTATTATTCAAAAATACAGGAAGTTCTTTTGATAATACTTCTTGATATAATTTCGTTTGTTCTGCAGATTGTCCGAACCGATTTAAAAGAACAGGCAATTCACCAGATGATATTTCTTGTTGCTTGAGTACTTGTTCTTGTTTTCTACATTCTTGTACGTTTTCTTCACTACTAAATTTTATCAAATCTGACATTTGTGCATTTAATGTTCCTTCATTATTTTCTAATTGCTTTTTGTTGTGTTTCCTTTTTGAAGAAATCAATTGTGTTGACTGCATATTTCTTTCCAAAGAACTATCATTCATTACATTAGGATTAACTGTTTCATTGTCATCAACTTGCGTAGGTAATTCAAATACCAAAGATTCATTAAAATTGAAATTTTCAAGTTCCTCCTTATCTTCCAATAATCTCTTTATTTCGTTAGAGATATCTACAGGTGCTGCAGGTCCGTATTGTGGCCGTTTTGGAAGTTCCTCTAAAAAAAAAGTAAGGACTTTATTTAAGTTACAATAATTATATACTTTATAGCAATATTTTTTTATTATACCATTTAGTAGTTCTCCAGCAACATAATCTGCAGCTCTAAATAACTGAGCTTTTGTTAAAAGGCTTAATAAATAACCCAATGTTGGTCTCCTTTTACCAATTGTCCCCCACTCTGATAAAAATAATTCTGCTGCATTTCCCTGCTGTGCAGCTTGCTCAATCATACTATAAAAGTTTAAGCAATAATAAACGAGAAACATAGTTTACTTTATATTAAGTATAATAAAATATTATAATAAAAGTATAATACAATTTTTAATTGATATTTGCCGCTGTATACCTAAAATGTTCAACATTAAATTTTGGCAGATTAGAACCATTATCCTTTGGTATAATTGCCATTAACTTTTTCCATGAATCCTGTATACTTAATATTTGTCCCAGTTTATATAATTCCGCAGGCCTTAATTTTCGTATCTCTGTGTCGAAGCAAATTGTACTTTGCGACATTATCCTTATAAATACTTCAATTTTTATGAAATGTAAATAAAAATGGGCAGTACAGTAGAAATAAACTTATATTAATTCAGCAATAAAACTGGAAAATAATTTCTAATGACTTACGATTTTTTAACCTCAATTCTTTGAATTTTCATACATAATTACGGATATATGGTCACATGGCTAACAACCACTATAGAGAAACAGAAAACTATTTCTCTCTCTCTCTCTCTCTCTCTCTTTGTAGATCCTATTATCCATTAGTATATAAGGATATAATAAACAATAAATAATAATAAAAATATTAGTATATAATAAACATACTATCCATTAGCATGTAAGTAATAATTATTTTTCAATATTCACTTTTAGGTTTACATTATTTCTACTACAGTTCACTTAAATTAAAGATAGAAAATGTAATACGTAATTTCTGAAATTCATATATAATACATATAAAATATAAACTTTAGGGAAAATGATATAAGGAAGCACATATTAAATATAGAATATTTGAAAAATTTGTTATTGAAATATTTTATTTTTATGTCCTGTAAAAAAATTGGTATATAAAATTTATTAAAAACAATGTCTTTATAAGACACGTGTATACTAATTTGAAGTACAAAACTACAAGAGCTGCAACACATACCAAATATCACAGTCTTGTTCAAAGTATGCATATTTTGAGGTAGATTATAAGCTAAGAAAAATATTGACTGATTCAGTGAAAAAAAGAAACGCTAGTTTTATATTCTCTTTTCTGAACTTGCACACTTCTATTTTTAAGAAATTCGCTGAGCTATTATTTACACATAGAGAAAAAAGACATTAAGTTTTTCTGCAGTTTTTTCACTTCAGGCACTAATTTTGCATTGTATATTATGAACCTTTGAATGCCTATTACAATTACATTTAATCTTGTTATGTATAATTTGTTAAATGTAATTATATATAAGCATTATTATTTTAATGATTTTAGAATATAAACTCTGTGAATATGAAATAATACCTGAAACATAGGTCATAAGTAATTTCACAATTAATTATACTACAATTAACTAAACATTATATTTACTGACATCATATAGCATATACCATAATTTCATAAGCGGTCTGATATATCTTTGGCGTTTTCTTTGCCATTAGCAATTCGAGATCCAAATTGAAAAGCTCTTTTAGGGAAATTGGCTGTATTTCGGAAACCAAGTTTATATGCCACTAAACGTAAAAGTAATTTATCTCCTAATCCAGATGGCATTTTATCTGTTGGATAACACCTATAAATAATTGAATAATATAATTTCGTTTTATTTTTTATTTTTCTTTCTATATTTATTTTACCAATTTACCTTTCCCATGGTTTCAGTTTTTGAACATATTCTACTATGTTTTCATCTAAGTATGGCAGTCTAGATTGTCTTCCATGATCTGATACGATACGATCATCACGGCCTAAATTTCTTTCAGAGATTCCAGCTAGTTCAATGTTTAGTTCTTGTGTTAAAGCGTCCCAACCCTTATGTCTTAATATCGTTCTATGTCTCATATATCCACCAAACAATTCATCTGCACCCATGCCTAAGAGAAGTACTCTGCATGGGGATTCATATACATTTGTATTCAAATGAATTGTACCTTTTGCTCGACTTGCAAACCACACAGCACAACCTAAGCTTTCATCTAAGATGGTGCATAGTGGATATAGTAAATTACAAATTCGCGATGAACGATATTTCTGTAATTCTGTTTGACTGATATTTACCTGAAAGAATTAATATAAATTAGTTATTAAGATATCTTTCACATTTTACGGGTATTTCAAAGTATATTTTGATTGATATACTTCTACAAAATTCCATTTCCGTTTTGGACAAATCTTTGTAAGCTCTACAAACGTTTGTCTTCCAGTTTTTCTGTCAGGAACATCATACTGGTCCTCCATACTTTGTTTTTCATTATTTGCACTTGATTTCTTAGATGTATTAATAGACTTTTCAAATGCAACATTAATCAAGTCAATAGGTTCATGTTGTGATACATATTTATCAGCAATTAGTGTTAAAATAGCCGAATCTAATCCTCCAGAAAATAATATACCTATTTTTGAATGATTGCATATAACATCTTGTTTCTCTAAAACTAATTTAATACATGTTCTACAGAATTTGGGCTGTTTCTTTATTCTAACTTCCACAGCCTTGTAAAGAAGTTTCAATAATCGATTGACTCTTTCAAGGATATCTTTATCTTCTATCAAATATTCTAGTATTTTACAAGAATTTTCCAAACAAGGACTATTTTCCAAATATTCCAAGTCTTTAATATTAGGATGCAAATGTAGACACGTTGATACATCTGATTTTAATATAGCTTTTTCAATATCAATATCTACACCCAAATGTGTTTCTAGTGCTTCAATAATATCAGTAAATCGCAAATCTGGCTCCTTCCATGGGTAGCATGTAAAATTCACTCTAGAATTGTTTAAATTCATAACAAAAATTCCAATTGCAGGAATTTCCATAATTCTATTTACTTCTTTACTGGCAACAGATGTCAATGTTAAAATATTTTCATCAGTATTCACTTTTAAAAGCAAACTGTGTCTGCCAATAACATCTCTACCAAAATACAGAAGATTTGTAGATTTTTGAAAATATATAAAACTATATGGACCTTGGATTTCTTGGAACACTGATAGTACACTTGAACATGACTGTAGAGCATTTAACAGCACAATAGTATCACATAAATTATCTTGGGCCTAAAACAAATAACATAATGATTCAATAATATTCTATCTCGTTCCTTATTAGTACATGAAATAGTTATAATATAGTCAATATATTCGCATAATATATAATATTTACCAAATTTCCAGAAAATATATCTCCATTCCAAAGAAGAATATTACCACTCGAATCTATAGCTGGTTGTTCACAAAAATTTGAACCCTGCATCCATAATACAGAAGCAACAAAGTGACCAGACCAAATTGAAGTCAAATTTTCAAATTTCTCAATTAAACCATCAGGACCACGGGCAATTATTAAATTCTTGCAAGCTTCCCACTGATAGAGAAAAATATTAAATATTATAAATAATATTATAACTTATCAGTTACAATTCTTGTTTATCATTATGATGTATATTTCAATAATAGTACCTCATGTGAAATCTCTATACAATTTGCATGGTTTTGTGAAATGTTACAGAATATTCCACACATGGCTACATTGGCATAAACATAACCCTTTATAGTTATAAACCAGTTGATTTACAAATAAATGTCTTGTTATGTGTATATCTCAAATCATGCTTTATTTAAACATAATCGTACGTATGTTTGTGTGATACGAAAATAATATGAAGGTAATATAAGATATATAAAAATTATGATTTTAATTACGTTAAAATTACGTTAGCATTTAATTTTAATTAACAAATTTTTTCCGATATTTTTCAATTTCATTTTAAAATATTTAAAATCGTCAAAAACGTGCAAAGAAAATGTAGATGTTAATTTGAACGTGTTTCATTGTTCTACATGAATTCTCGCCATGTTGTTAAAGATGGCAATTTTAAAGAATCGATAATTAACCACGCATTGGACCCTGAATCGTATAGTATAGTGATACTGTGTAGCGTAATATGTTTTTTGTACATATTTTATTCTGTCATTATTAGTTAGCTCGAGTACAATCTTACAATTACATAGCTGTTTATACGTTTATATCTTATATCGTTTATGACAGTTCCTCGTTTTATTTGCAATATGATCAATACGGGGTTTGTATTAAAAATTTATATTTTAAATTATAAATTGTATTATACATTATAAATTGTTATACATTTATAATATAAATTAGTATAGTATAATATAACATAAATTTATAATTCATATATTACCTATAACATAAATATAAATAAAAACAAATTATTTATAACAGATTGTTTAAAAATAAAACAAACTGTTCTTTGCAATAATTTTGATGATTATGCAAAAGAAGATAACTGTAAATTATCAATTTATTGCTTAAAAAAGTTCATTAAATTTGAGTGAAAATTACACATATTGTGCTGTTAATTATGCTCTAGTTACATTCTATTTGTACATAAGTTAATTATAAATGCTGCAAAAATACCATTAAATATATAATAAATATCATTACTACAGACGTTTATGTAAATTTATTTTTTTAACATAGTGGACTTTAATTAGAGACCTATTTTACTTACTTAATATTGTAATTAATACCTTATTTTGGATATTTTATATATTTTTGTATATTATGTGCATTTTTATATCTGCAAATTTCTCATAAATGCATAAATATCTGCAGTTTAATCATTATCAATACATATTAATAAATATACATTTTCATATGTACAGATATATATAGATGTATGTTTTTAATATCTATTAGTTTTATAGAATAGGCTTATCATGTATAAATGTTTAATATATGTATATAGAAAACTTGCCGGCCGCACAATCTTTATCACTGGTGCAACAAGAGGAATTGGGAAAACTATTGCCTTGAAAGCTGCAAAAGATGGGGCAAATATCGTCATTGCAGCTAAAACTGCAGAACCACATCCAAAGTTACCAGGCACCATATACACTGCTGCCAAAGAGAGTAATTATAAAAATAATAAAAAATATTAAATAATAATTAATTAATTATCTCAAATTTTGATATATGAAACTTCCTTCATTAAAGAAATTCATTTGTTTCAGTTGAGCAAGTGGGTGGTAAAGCATTACCTTGCATTGTAGATGTAAGAGATGAAGCACAAGTAGTGTCTGCAGTAGAAAATGCTATTAACAAATTTGGTGGTATTGACATTGTTATTAATAATGCCAGTGCAATTTCTTTAACAGGCACAGAATTTACAGATATGAAAAAGTATGATCTTATGAATAACATCAATGCCAGAGGAACATTTTTAGTGTGAATATAAAAGTTCTTTATGAATTACATGTACAAATCAAGAATGATAATTATTATTGTGATATTTATTTTAAGGTCCAAGATATGTTTACCTTATTTAAAAAAAAGCACAAATCCTCATATAGTAAACATCAGTCCACCATTAAACATGAAACCAATATGGTTTAAAAATTATGTTGCGTATACAATATCTAAATTTGGAATGTCAATGTGTGCTCTTGGCATGGCTGAAGAATTTAAGGACAGTGGCATTGCTGTAAATGCTGTCTGGCCAAAGACTGGTAAATTATTCATTTTTTAATTTCATTATTTTCTTAATTTTTATTTATCTGTATAAATTTAAATTTATTCTTAATCCAGCTATTTATACTGCCGCGATTGCAATGTTATCTGGTGCTGAATCAAGAAATTACAGTCGTAAACCTGATATAATGGGAGATGCTGTGTATGCTTTGATTTGTAAAGATAGTAAATCTATTACTGGGCAGTTTTTAATTGATGAAGAAATATTAAAAAATGAGGGAATCACGGATTTCACAGATTATGCATGTAATCCAGGTATATTGAGTGAAATATAACATTTCTATAGATCTATAATTAATTACAATAATTAATTATTATTATTATTATTATAGATTATAATTAATTATTTATATGATCTATAATTAATACTTTGTTAAAAGAATCTATTATAAATGTTTCTTTCTCTTTTTTTTTAGAGAATAAAGATAAATTAATGCTAGATTTATTTGTGGATGATGATTTGGAGTCTTTGGATTCACAAGCTCAATCATTATATAAACTAACACAAAAAGATATACAGGATACTAATAAAACAAACGGAAAAATTGCACAAATATTTAGCGTTATTCAAGCAAACTTGAATAGTGATCTTGTTAACAAAACAGGCGCCATATTTCAATTCAATGTCAGAGGTAAATCAGCCTGTGAGATTAAATATTGTCTTTCATTGATTGCTCTAGAAACATGTCAATTAATATAAAGTTAATAGGTAGTGAAGCTGGTACATGGTTTCTGGATCTTAAAACTGGTCAAGGTTCGGCAGGTAGAGGAGAACCTAGTCAATCACCAGATGCTACATTAACAATGGATTCCGATAACTTTTTTGCAATGTTTTCTGGTAATTAAATATATTTATGTATTAAACGCATTAAAAATTGATTTAGAATCAGGTTCATCAATAGAAAATTTGTATTTGTTTAGGAAAATTGAAACCGACATCAGCATTTGTAATGGGAAAATTGAAAATTAGTGGAGACCTTCAAAAAGCAATGAAATTGGAAAAATTAATGAATCTATTAAAGTCTAAACTTTAAGAATCAAATGTTTCCTCTTTTTAAGAAACACTAAATCTAGAATATTCTTACATGAAACTAGAATATTCGTATTGTTACTTTTCTTTTAAAGTTTAATGTTAAGTATAAAACGTTTATACAGTTTTTAAAGATTAACGTAAAATATATTTTTATATACTCTCTTGTAATATATTTTGTAACAACAAATAATAAAAACATTATGCAATTTAAATGCTCAAATAGTTATTCATATATTTCAAACTATATTTACAAATATCATTGATGTTTATCATTTTCCATAAAAGCAATCTATAAATATAAGCAATATCTTATTCCTATGGTTTTTACCTTTTCATAAGTTCCAAAGAAGATAAATCCTCCCATAATTATCCACATTACTCTGGGACCCACACCAGCAAAAAGTCTACAAAGTTTCCAATTTTAAAATCAAATCAATATAAAATTTGAAAAATTATCCATTATAAATCAAATACCGACTTACCCATGAAAACCTTTATCTCTATATACATCTTTTAATACATATAGTACTTTTAATTTTGAAGTATTTGAATTTCCATGTGAAAGCATTATTCTTGTTTTTGTAACATCTAGTGGTGTAGTAACAGTAGCAGAAATACCACCTACATAATTAAGTTGAATTAATTATACATTAATTATAAAGTAAAATTATCATAGGATACTAAAGATTTAAACCTGCAATTGCTCCACATATTGCACTTTCTATAGGAAGAATTTCTCTGTCAACATGCAAACTCCAAACTTTCTTAAAGTATTCCCACAATGGAAATTGTATTAAACTAAAAGGCATATCTCTTAATACAGTGCTCCAATAACAACTATATAATAATCTAAGATTAATATCTTGTCTATCTAGCATAGAAACTTGTCTCCTTTGCTTTATTACTTCCACAGGTACTCTTATTAAACAGGATACCTTCATTCAAATTAAATATAATTGGAGTTTTATTCTTAATGAAAATTCTAATTAATTACTTTTTTCCTAAAAATTACCATTTCTGCTAAAGATGCTGAACCCATGTGAAGGAATGAATGATATTTCTCAGGTACTCTACATTGTATTATATTTTTAATACCTTCATATGTAACGAAAAACAATGATGCTAAAATATTATAAGAGTTTAATTTATATGTAGTTGTATACATTTCTAAATTACTTTATATGACTTCATACTACAGCACTTGTTTACCGCTTGGTGCAGATCCAATTATTACAGGAAGAATTCCTTTATAAAGATTAGAAAATCCTCCTGATTTTGCGAATCCTTGCTTAGATTGTAAACGTGTTTTTAATGTGTCTAATGGGAACAATATTACATCGACAGATGTCCCAGCCAATCCTCCTGCCTATTTAAATGAATACTTGAATTATAGAATAAATGAGTATTTGAATTATAGAATAAATGAATTATAATGAATAAAGTTTCAATTTTTCAAATACTATTTAAGTTAAAAAATAATTTAGATCAATTTTTGTTTCCTTCATATAAATAAACATTTTGTTACTTACTATTAAAGACATAGCAAAAGTAAATTTCGTATCCGTTGTTTCTAACATCATTTTATATTATGACAACTTTTTTAATTTAGTTTAAACTAAACTCATTGGATGAATTGTGGATAGAAGCCAACGTAGCATGAAAGTAAACTATCAAATACACTAAAACCATTCAACTTTACATATGCATAATTTTTGAACTGCCAAATTTCTAAAGTTAAGGTGCATTTTTTGGATTCCACGCGTTGAAAATTTTTAAATTGCAATAAAAGAAGACAACAATTCTATTTATTTTTGTACATGACAGCACAAAGATAACCTAGGTTAATCTACATACACATGACTACTATATTTCGTTAAAAATTTATCTAATGTTATTATCGTATTAAAATTTTCATGTCATTGTTTTTTTTTATCGTAAGATTATTCAGTAAATGTTATTTCCATGTAGTAATTTAACTAAAATGTTATTGTGATTCTAAAGCGTTCTATTTATTTTATTTATTAACACCTTAAGAATCGTGTAATTTAAATCACTAATTTATTATTATGTCGATAATATCTATTATCAATTAGAAATGATGACTTTTCGAAGAAATAATCTATATTCTTATTTTTTAATCCTATAATGGTAGACTGAAAACTTTTACAATCCTAAACAAATTTTCTGTATAGGTAGATAAATAAATAAAATTAACTTTATACAATAGTTGCCAATTAACTTTATACAATATTCTATAAAAAATCTTCGTAACAATATACGTAGGTAATTTAAATAAGTTTGATAAGGATATATGAGTTGAATTTTGAACAGTTAAAAGATTACAGTTCAAGTCGGTGTACTTTCGCAGGAAAAATATATGTTGGGTTATTATCAGTATAGTCATAAGTACTTAAAACGTACTTAACGAGTAAATAAAGAGAAAGCAATTTTACTATATAAATGAAAAAAAGCAATTCCTTCATAATTCTTTAATTTTTAGTAACTGTATGCAGAAAAAACCATTATTGCTTTTTCATAAATATTTCTTCCATATGTTTTTAATTTTTTATATTTTGTAAAATTTAATTCTACAATAATAGGGTAAATTCATTGTAAGATTATACGTATTTTATTATAGATTTTTAATGACTTAAGGAGAGGGATACAGTTACCATTTTTTATTATGTATAGATAAATTAAAATATTGTTCTAATTCTGTTCAAAATCTAAAGGTAAGTAGAATTGGTATCTGAAGTTCCACGAGAACCAACTGATCGTACTATATGAGGATAAGGAATACGAAAACCTTCGAACATTGCGTTTCCCTTTCTCACGTCAAATGATTGACTCGACATATTTGCTCCACACGAAAAATATGAATTTGATGCAGGTCTACAAAATAAAAGGAATTTTCCAGTTATATATCTTTTTTAGTATTTGAAGTTATAAAATAGTTTGAAATTTTTAATTTTGGATTTGTATCCATATACCTCATTTTTGAACTTCTGTTGTTGCCAGATTTTATTGGTGTAGATACATCACTTAAAGAGTTTAAAGTTCTATTTTGCATCTCAAAAGACATTAATTTCTTTTTCTGTTCAGTATTTTCCATTTTCAGTTTAATATATTTATCTCTCATCATTTTCATGTTTTGAGTTAGGCTATAGTAGTGGGACTTCAATGTTTCGTATTTTTTGTCCTTGAGAATTTGATTAAAAACATATGTTTCTTTCAATTCAACATACAAAAGTTAGGAAAAAAAAGGAAAAGAAAGTAAGGAACACACGATTTCATGAAAGCGTTGTATCATAATTTTCATTTGATTATTCTGAAAACCACATATTTTGTGTAATGATTCCAATGATTCATTCAATGGAGCAAAGAAATTCTCTACTTTCGACAATGATGGTTGTTGTAACTCGACAGAAAAAATATCAATCTGCTGACATTGAGGACACTGTTTTTCAGCTAAATTATGAAAGAGAAAATAGATTTATTCTTATATACAATATGAGCATATACTTATAGCATGAGTAATATTTATCATTTTATGTTGTTTATTATTGCCTTGTTGTATGCATCCATTACAATATATGTGACCACATTGAGTCAAGCAAAATGGTTTTTTTCCTCTATGTGGTGTGGCAAAACACTTGTTACATATAAACATATCCATCACTGTTAAAAAGAACAAACAACGTTTATATTTTACTTTCGAATAAAATTCACAATTTAAATTATCTATGGTGTATTGGTAATCTTATTTTGTGCTGAATCAGTAAAATTAGCGCATGTGGCGGGAAATTCAAATATCTCAATAAATTAAAAAGATGAATTAAACAAAGAAAGTTCGTAGTTTAAGAATACGTTGTATTTCCTCTATAATTAATATTATTGGATTTTATTTTTGAACAAATTTTATTTTGTAACTCTCATAAAAATACATTTTCTTCAATTCTTGCTTCAAATTTGCTGCGAACTTACCAAATAACCTAATACATACATTCAAATAAATAAGAAATTACTAAAGATTCTCATCTTGTAAATTCTTGTAAAAAATAATTTAATGTATGTATCGATGTTTGAAATTTATCGAGTCCTGAAAAATCAACATGGAAGACAAGAAGGATCTCGTTCTGCACATGCGTGACATGCAATAAATGTTTCAGACAAAGGCAGAGACACTCTATTCATCTCTATCTATCTTGTAGTATGAAAACTTGTTACTTTGTTGATTTTCACAACTCATTTTTCAAACAGTTTTTCCTATCGAGTCTGCAGGTCCAGATCTCTCTATAAGACCGTAATATTGAGAGAACCTGAATTAATAACTAATAATTAATAACTGCTTATGATAATAAATAATAATTGTTGATAATAAAGATAACCTGTCTCATACATGAGTAGTGTAGTATTTTATTATTAACTAATATTGTTATATGTTGATAATGGTGACTGTAAAAAGGTATTGTAAATCGAATATATATAAGTTGTATACTATTGTAATGTTATTTGTTCATTGCTCCATATATTTTATTTAGGATAAATGACTTAAAATTAATACAACTCGTGAAAGAACATGAACTACTATACAATTCTTCTGCTGAGAATTATAGATCTAACGTCGCACGAAATAATGTATGGCAAGAAATTGCGAGGATTATGGGATTATCAAGTAAGAAATAAATTTAATATTATTTAAGTGTGAAATACACAAAAAGTAGTAAAATTATATTGAATACCAAAAACCAACTATTTATAAACTATCTATATTTTAATAATAGATAGTTATTTGATCCAGCTTGAATCATGTATATCCAAAGAGAACAACAGGATTAGTTGATTAACCATATATTCGCATACTGTCTTTTTTGGACTACTAAATGGTACATTGGAATTTTTCAGATGTTACATGATCTTTTCATAATTTTAACAACTTTAACCCTTAGACAACTAATGGACAATAAAAACTATATTGTAAAGATAATGGCAAATAACTTACTTAAAGATAAAGAATTGTGTGATAGATTTCAAAGCTGTGTTTACATAGATCTACACCATATTGTCCATAACATTATTTTATATCTTTCCTTTTATTATTTTTTATACATACGACATCTTTGTAAATCTGACTTTTTTCTTCAGAACAAATTTTTAAATGTAAAGACATTGCGTAAACCAGAATATCATATATAAATTGTATGACTTCTTCACCCGTTGTGAACAATGATTCATGATACATCATAGAAAACTTTAACATATATGTTAAGCATGTTATATAAAACATTTTGAAATTTCATTAACACTACAATGAGATATGACTATTATGGTTATATCAGTAAAGTTTAAAACAAATCTGAAAATATACATGCCCTTGGGCAGTTATATAAAACAAAAAATGAACAAAATAAAATAAAGGAAATAAAACAAAAAAGTGGGCAAGATGCAGTATTTCAAGTATCCTGTACTTATTGCAAAATGTGTGTTAATTATAAACTTTGTTCCATTTCAGCTGCACGATGTAAAAGGAGATGGATTATTATAAAAGATCAGTATTTAAGATTTCTACGGTGGAAGCCAACAGTAAAAAAAAAATTGCCTCCAAAACCATATCAGTACCAATCTGAAATGGAATTCTTAAAGCCATATTTGAAGCAAGCAACATTATATGGATGGTTACCGGAATTTTATACTCAGGATGTGCGAAGATCGCCCCGTATTTCAGATACGATAATAGAAAATACCAATTTAAATGACACCAATGATGGAAAATTAAGGTCTGAATCGATGTCTGTAATCACTATACCATCGGATTCTCTTCCAACTCAACAACTTTCAAATTCAAATTCAAAGAACGCATATGAGAAACCTCGTATAATCGGATCTTCATCTTTTGTAATGGAATATGCAAATGATAAACAATATGAAACTCGTGATGTTCTAATGAAATATTTCGAAACTATAGCTGAAACAGTTCGAGAATTTCCACTAACGTTACAAGTGAAAGTAAAATCAGAAGTATCAAAGATAGTTCATCAAGCTGAAATGGAATATATTCATCAAATTCAACTACAACCATATGGACAATTGATAAACAGTTTTTCAGAACCCGAGCAAATGCCTTTTAATAACGTTATGAATTCGCAATACACAGTCGCATATACTTTACCAAAAATTGAACATCTCGGATAAAGATCGTCGCTAAATGTTTTATTGAAATGGTGAGTCTATAATAAATTGAAAAGATTCACAATCTTCATCAACAATTTGCGTTTCTTGACAAATTTGGAATTGCAATTATATATCGTTGGTATTATATAATATTATATAATATATATATATAGCATTTTGAAAGCATTTATTTAATAAGTAATAGCGTGTTAAACAGAAATTGAAGTTCTGGGATTCTTGTGATGAGGAGAAACATAGGACAAGATATTAGAATTTAAATTTTAATATTGGACGTAATATATAAGTAAAATCACTGAGGCCTAATTATATATAAATATAATGATCAAGATTAGATATAGATTAGGAATTTATTCAGCTTTGATTATACCGCAAGCCCAACGATCTCCCGAATTTCCAGTAGACGCAGAAAGAGGGCTGCTGCCTCTTCCAAGATCATCTTCGCCGGAATGAATGACAATTGCACGTCCTATGATATTGTTATTTCCAGTAAAAGAAATAATAGAATCTTCGATATTTACATCAGCAACTCCGCTTTCGTTTGCTAATATGTTACCTAGATCGCCAACATGTCTCACCGGACTATTTTGTCCGCCGTGAGTGACCTAAAAGTAGAAATCAAAGATAAATTTCTTTTATAAGCATCATTTATAGTTCGGTCATATTTTATACGTAATTTATTAAGAATCGAATGCAAATTTTAATGTGGCCTTGTTATTAAATAATAACTTACATTCTCAGGATTGAAATGCGGACCGGTAGACATACAACCATCTTGTAAGTCTCCCTTTTCGTGTACATGGATACCATGTAACCCTGCTGTAAGTCCATATACCTTTCCAGTAATTTTAATTAAGTTATCTCCGCATTGAACCAAAGTTAGTTCCCCTGTTACATTTTTCGTTCCAGCGTTATTTGGTACCAAATGGACGTGTGCAGCCTTTTGCTATGAGATATGGATTTCGCAATATTAAATAATTATATTAAGTAACTTATGAAAGTATAAATTAATTTCACTTTTTAGGAATATTTCTTAATTTCTTTTTAATGAAACTGATATTTTGGCAAACATACCTGCGCAATAAAAGTGAGCAGTATGATTATTCGATACATGGTGGAATATTCTGAAAATAAAATAAAATAATTATATAATATTGTATACAATTATTATATGATAAAGGTTCAATACATTTCTATAATTTTTACCTACTTTAAGAATCGTTAAGTTAGAGTTAAATCGATTATCGATTTGTTTATGAATCAACTTTTGATCTATAAATTACGAATTCTATCTGTTCATCTTAAATCCACATGTTAATTAAAAAGGAAGATCGATTATGTTTTAAAACATATCAAAAAATAATTTTAGTTTGAAAATATATTCATACCATGAAAAATAAAAACTTATATAATTATATTAATAGATACTAAAAATTACTTGTACTCTTTTTAACAAATTTTTAAAATAAATTTTACAATACAAATTTTACAGACAAATTTACAATAACTATGATGATAAAATTATTTTTAAATTATAGTAACGCGCGAAATAAGAAAAAATAAGAAATTTTTATCAAGCACGTAAACTTGTGAGATAATAGTCGATTAAAAAATTAAAAATAAATATTACGTCGTAAGCGAACGAATCCTTCAATCTTGAAGGATAAACGCAGAAAGTAAAAGGAACGTACCACGTATGTACATTTCTGCACGGATAATGACAACCTGGTTGGATGCTGTGCTAAAGGCCTGCTTATACTGTCCGTACTATTAGACATATCCCCACTATTAAATATATCCCCACTATTAAATATATCCCCACTATTAAATATATCCCCACTATTAAATATATCCCCACTATTAAATATATCCCCACTATTAAATATATCCCCACTCGTTATTCCTTTAAGATGGTAATGAACAATTACTTCGAGAATGATCCTATTCTATTAATTCACCTATTACCGCGACAAAATGATCATCAAAGACGACGAACGATTTTAGATCTAGATTTCACTGGCAACAAAGAGAATAATTCTTATACAGGGAAAGAGAATAATTCTTATACAGGGTGGTTAATTCGAAGTGGATTAGATTAACATCTGGACCATAATAATTTACCAACTAATAATTTTAATAAGTTGATGAACTATAGCTTATAAATTTCTTTTTGCAATTTTATGTTAACTAGAATAATCAGATAACTTACAATTTACTTTGCAATTTTTTTTTGTTTTGTTATATTGAATTTCTCTTTTATAATGCAAAAGAAATGATTGATATACATATATATTGTGACTTGTCACTCGTAAAATTTCACTAATAATAATTTCAGTAAATTGACGAAGTCCAAGTTGGGTTCTGGAAAATCCAGCGAATCCATATTTTTTTTCCTGATCATTGCATTAATGTATAAACATGAGTGTTTATATACATTTAAACATGAGATTATCGCATTTGAAAAGTCATATAATATCGTAAAAAAATACTAGAGTTGTCAAGCAAGTTTAAAGATTATGTAATCCCTTTTATGTATATATTTTGAATGACGATGAAAAATATTCCCAGAACAACTTTCGTTTAATTCGTTATGTAGGTCTCATTTCAATAGATTTCAAGGACAAAAATAATTGTAAGAATAACATGCTATTATATTTGTTATCACGGCAATTTCCTTAAATTCTCAAAACATGTTATTATCTTTTAATTGGTTTATAATCCTTATTAATTTAGAAAAACTTTTGATCTTTTATTTATGTACTTTTTTATTTATTTACTTTTATTTATTTATGTTATAAAGATAAAAATTGTTTGCAATCATTTTCTATAACAAAATTGAAGATCATTTACAGCGTATGTGATGGTGGTTGGAGACAACTACGACACAAATTGCTCTCTTTTGTTTGCTTGAATCCTTCTTATAACGAATACCGGATATTTTATTTGTAAGGCACTGATTGCTATTTCACCTACATGAATGTGAATCATCTAATCCCAATTCATCTACGCAATATTTCTTGCAATTGAATAAAGCGCAATTCTTCATCTTTTTTTTCTTTTTCAATGTTTTCTTCAACTTAACTTTTTGTTACCTCAACATTACTTTAATCTTTTACATTAATTTTCAATAAACAAAATAAAATTTTATTTTTGTAACACAATAATTTAAGATTACTTTCATTGAAAATTAAGTATATTTTCATGCTAAGTCATATTGCGTACAACATTCTGCTCGTTCAACGCGCTTCCAGGGTCCACACATTTTTGAGCGTTCCAAAAAAATTTTGTATAATGCATATATGTACTTTTTAAATTCACATTTATAAAGTATTCTTAAATATTACTACATATTTTTTATACATCTATTTAGTATATAAGCTTCTTAATTCAAGAATGTTGCTATCGTCACTAAGTTCAGGCCTATTTTGTAAAATAATTAAAAAACTATTTCCTCACAAATTAAAACGCGGACTTTCAAATAACAAAATGTTGTACAACAATAAAACACTCTATAAAGTACGATGCACGATTGACACAAACCTACCGATGTTGTGGCAATACTGACCAATTATCTTTCATCCTCTCGAAATTTCGACATATATTTATTTTGCTAACCATTTGTCACGACCATATGCAAGGTTCCGTAGCCTTGGTAACGTAACAGAAAAATCAATTTATTTTTAATTTCTCTAACATTAAAACGAAATATCTCGTGATCCATACGTAATGTGTTAAGTATATTTTCATGATAAGTCATAGTTACATAGTTAAATTAATGTTTTATTGTAGATATCATTTATATGATTATACTGAATCTTTTCTTCGATTTGTTCAATTTTTTCAACTCGGTATCCATCGTGACGCGTATCGTTTTCTTCTTTCTTAGAATATTCTCCCAATTAAACGAATGCTGAAACGGATGCTTCTGTAAATCAGCTAACACTTTAGCCTGCGTTTCCATAAAATGGTAAATGATCTCTTCATTCGGGTCAATTCGTTGCATTTCCTTAAAATTCATTAGAGAAAGTATCATAAATGAAGAAAGACCATAATTAAAATACGATAAGGATATCCTCTAATAATATTAGTCCATCGATCATAGTACATAGCGGCTGACGAAACTATTTGGACACTTACAAAACTTTTATATCCATGTTGTATGTAAAATATTTTGAAACGTTAACACTGTAATAAGACATAACTGTCATGATTATACTGATCAAATTTGAAACTTAAGTTTCGTGTAACATATATAATATATTCATAAAAGGTGTCTGTACAAGTGTTCCAATACTTTCATCAGAAAAATTAGACGCGATATAAGACACACAACAATGGCCAATAATAAAGAACAATAGTACTAATAAAGAAAGTCATGTAAATACTCGGGAAGCTCTCTTTAAAATATTTAGCTGTATTGTATTCAACATTATTCTTCTTGTAACGATGTAATAATGATACAATATTTATGCAATAAGACGAAACGAGATGAATAAATTGGACGTTGTGATATAGTGTGTTAAGTTATTATTGACCTTCTGATGATTCTCCACAGGCAAATTAGATCAGTTATATCCAAGCTTATCTTTCTTAGTATTCTAAACTATCAAAAATTTAAAAAAAGATTCTGAAGTATTTAACCCCTCTACTACAGTTAATCGCCTCTAATAAAATCACTCTGTTAATCCGCATTAATTATGTGCTCTTCGAATCATTTTTGATGAAAAAATTCAGAGATAAAATTTTGTAGTAGTTTGCCTATAAAATCTGCCTATGGAGGGATTATCATAGAATTTTCTGCTATATTTTTCAAACTATAATCCGACTTTCGTCATTCCATTTACCATCATTTCCTCTTCGAGTATAGTGTCCTCCACAGTAATTGGTTTATCGATTTTTCCTGGCACTGGCGCCACGGAAATTCGTTTGGTCTCTGGCTGATGTTTGGGGAAGAAAAGGTTTTTGGTGTGCTCAAAAATACTTTCTTGCATTTTTAATGTCTGCCGTAATTTTTTCTTCTTCCTTTCTGCATCCTGCCGTAATCTTAGAATAGGTTCACGCTGTCTTTCGAGGTCGTCTTTCTTTAAACCTTTCTTCTCCAGAAGCACTTGCTGCATGTGCTTCAACTCCCTTGTTTTCCATCTTTCGCGTGATTCTTCAATCACTTCCCATGTTCTCTAAAAATTCGTCCCAATTAACGATCAAATAGCAGTTTAAATTCTTTTTGTTATTATTATTACATTAAAAAGAAGTCCGATTCTATAATCTGATCTTTTTCTTTTAATAATATTAGTTTATCGAAAAGAAACATACTAAGCTTTTTTTTAGAGGCTCTACTAAAGGTTCAGCTTCCATTGTTTTAGAGGTGACTGCTTTCTCTTCTTCCTCTTGCTTCTTCCTCTCTGCTTTTCTTTGTTTTTCTTCGATTTCCTTATAAGCCGTTTGTGTCCATCTCTCTAACCATTCTCTACAGCTCTTTACCTAGAATTACCCATCCGAATGGATTAATAACCCATTCAAAGCTAATGAGTATGCCACAAGAAAAAAATTCTAATTGTATTCGAAAAGATGAAAAAATTATTATGAAAAAGTTGAAAAATTAAAATATTACAATCCTGAAAAATTATATAATACAAAGATAATAGTGAATTAAAATAAAATAGTACAAAAAGAATAAGTGAAAATAAAGATTTGCGTTGTTTATAGTATAGAAAATGAGCAATCCAGTAGTTTGACCAATTTATATCGTGGCGTTGATAGATTAAATTAAGTTTCAAATATCATTTCATTTTCTACAAATTTACCCTTTTAACTTGGCGTTCGATAAAATTACTCATCCATTCTACACAAGCAGTGTCGCTCTTGAGAAAAACATCGGGAGCGAGAAACATCCTTAAGATACCATTGAAATCGCAAAATCCTACGCATTGTGGAGTCAAATATAATTCGTGTGTGTATATCCCCGTAATTATGCGACCTGACAGACTCTGCATGACGCATGGTTCTTCTGTTTTCACCATGAAATCCCATAATTCGACGGTACCATCTAATCGTGTTAGAATTACTATCGTGGGGCGATAGCTACCCCAAGAAATAGCAGTGAGGCTATATAAAAGGATAAATTATTTTTTTGTATATAAAAGTAAAGGAAAAGAACGTGATAAGTTGCGTTTTCTTTTACAGGAGAGCAGTTTTAAAAGTCAATACAGAATGACTATTCATATTGTATACTAATTTCTTACTAATATCTTCGTGTCAAATATCTCATAGCTTCTATATACATTTCTAGATTAGATTCAATATAATCAAGACACTCATGTCTCATTATAATGTTAATGAATGTCGAAATGTTTTATATAATACATACAACATATACATATAAATGTATTCTAACTGTACAAATACTTTCGAGAACTATTATATTCGAGAGATATTATATTTCGAGAGTATTATAATTATAATGAAATGTTTTAAAAATCCGAAATGTACCTAACTTGTGATTTCTTCCAAAATAACGGTATACCAATATCCTCCTTCCAAATAGCGAATATTTTGCCACCTACGGTTGCAAGCCACGATCTATTTACCTTAGATCTAACAGAATGTGTTATAGGACCATCGTGTATTCTTTTAAACCAACACCATCCACATATTTCTGTATTAATATTTAAATCTGTTGTGAAATCGTATCCTTCCCACGTGATGCAACCAAAATCACCTAGAAAATCAAATGTAGTTAAATTACAATTAAATTAATGATTTAAAAATATACAAGGTGTTTGATTTATCTTATATTGCTTAATATTTTACAATTATTTTATATACAAAAAATTGTACCAAGACGAAGAAATTTAAGATAAACCTGTGTAGCAAAAATAAATATAATATATAATCAATATACATAAATACCCTATATAATTAAAAATGGAAATATTCATTTTGAATACTGATCCTAGAGGGACAAAATATCTACTTTTTCTTTTTATACATTGTTTTTTTATACCTTCTACAGTACCGACATGTATCATCGGTTTCATCACATAATCTGGTTTCTTGATAACATTTTCAAAATACCTCCGTATAGTTACATCATGTGTTGATGGAACAACGTCAGTGCGTTTTTTCATAAATTTCGGTGCATACATGCTCATAGTAGTTATTACTACATTTCGACTTTCATTTGGATGTTGGATTGTCAAGACATAATAGGGCTTGAAAATACGGTCCAGTACTTTAAACGGAGATATCGACTTTGCCAATGCTTCTGGTCTTATTACGGTACCTTTCTTTTTCTCTTTTTTCTCCTTCTTATACATCTGCCATCTTATAATAAATAATAATTTCTGATTAACTCGCTAGTAAAGTTTAATTCAATAAGAAATTGTAAACCATATTTTAATTTCCGATTAATTCCTTCTTTTTTATTTAATTTCTGAAAGTGCATAATCGTGAACAAATAAACTTTTCTGATCGAAGCTAAAAAAGATATGAAACAGATGAAAATGATGACTTACTAAAAAACAATATTCATGATATATTTATGTAACAAAATAAAATAATAAGGAATAACATTTAATTTCTGGAGAACCTTCATTTTAATTTAATTAGCTTATATTTAATGACAAATACTTGCACTTTAAGTAAATCGTATTCTAGTTTCTGAATGTGTAATCTTCTTTTCTCTCTAATAATATTGATCTCAAAGTTCAAATAAACATACATTTTTTATAATGATAAGGAAAACTGGAAGATTATTTACTTATCGTGTAAAAATTGTATATCAACTCGATATTAAAAAATATATAAAAACTCGATATTAACTTCTGTAATCTAATTATAACGAATACTCTGTTTTAGATGTTTTCTATATTTTATATGTCGGAGATGAAAGGACACCGGAGCCTTTCTTTCAGAATGTTTGGGAAAGTCCCCAATACTTTAGTCCAGACTTTTTATTATAGTCGTACTTAAACAATAAAACTGAGAAATAGCAGTTTATGAGTCAAGTTAATTATGATTGTCCGAGATTTATGACAATGGGCTTGGGCTCGATGTGACATAATGGGTCACTGGACGTAGCCATGGTCACGGGAGGGACGTGTACCTAACAGAGGCATAAAATAATTAAATAACTCTCCTTAAAAACAGGGATTGACCTGTGGAATTCGGAGAGGAGTATATAAGGGCAGTTCCACTTGGACTGAGATTCTATTCGATAAGTTCGACTAATACAGAGAACGCTTGTCATCCCGTTGACCGTGTATTCGTTATCGAACCTAAATTCATCATCATAGACATCTCGATCACTCAATTATCGATATCACTTGTTAACTTTTGTAATACACTCCCATAAACAAACATCATCTGGTATAAGACAATTATGGACAACTGGCAGCAAGACTCATTACACGCTCCGTTTTCCAAAGATGATCCGACATATATATCTTAGTTTTTAAGTATCTTTAAAATGCTCAAAGCGTGCTCCTATTTACATACTCGTACTAGGATTAAAGTACTCTAAAATATTAAATTAATTATGATATCCTTACAATATGTATAATAAGTAATGAATCGAATTTACTTAAAAAAAAGACCAACTTTTCATCTAACTTCAAGTTCCAGAAAGCGATCGTACCATCCTCGCTTGCAGTTACAAATTGCGAGGATAAATCATTGACACTAGTGTCTTCTGGCAACGATGTAATTCTGCCACTGGAATCAAGCTGATCGTACGGAGCAATCCATATAATCTGAGTCACAGCCGCCTTCTGGCTCTCTTTTAACGAGGATATTGCAGTAGGTCTGATTACGGACGTTCCAATTACTTCCTGCATCCACACGGTCAAAGTCTTTATCGCGATTCTATGCTTGATTTGAGCAGCTGTATACACAATTACCGCTTCCACTTTCTCGATTTTACCTGGGATGTGCCATAGTACGATCTGCAATAGTTTAAACACGGTATTTTATAAACATAAAACATTAAAATTATTAGTAATTAAAGACATTAAATACGAAGATCGTAGAAAGAAAATCTGATAAGTACATTTCTATTGATTTTTTTCATTTTAATGTTAAATTATAATTATATTGTACATTAAATATTGCTATGAAATACTCATATTTTTCAATAATAGTCTTCTTAGCACTTTAAATTATTAATACTTAACTGGCCATTTGCGCAACCACCTACGATCAGATTTCCATCTAGTGGACTCACAGCTACGGATGTCACTTCCCTTGGACATTCAAGAACCAATTTTGGTGTCAAACGATCGTTGAACGACCATACGAGAACAAAATTATTGTCGCAAGCCTTAACTACCTGGGACAAAAAATTCGAAATTTATTATCTTAAAAATTTAAGAAATCTAGAAAATTGGAAGAAAGACATCTTTTTTATAGATTCACCTCTTCGTTCGATTTAGGTCCAATTAGATATTGACTCTTTGAGTAGCTCGTATAGGCAGCAAACGCTATACCAGTCCATAATGGATGCCAGCAAAGATCATTGATGACTTTACTAGCCACATGCTGTTCATCATGAAAGCTTAAGTGTTCCTCATAGCTTACAGGTATCGGCCACTGTGTATCTCTTATGTTCCTCACTAAATTGCCATAATCGTTCGTGTAAATGTCCCAAGTAGCATTTAACAACAACTACAATAGTATAAAGACGAGAA
The DNA here is from genome assembly GCF_905332965.1 of Bombus pascuorum. Classification (NCBI taxonomy): domain Eukaryota; kingdom Metazoa; phylum Arthropoda; class Insecta; order Hymenoptera; family Apidae; genus Bombus; species Bombus pascuorum. The sequence continues at coordinate 5,121,200 of NC_083501.1, read as the reverse complement.
TAGACGAGTTATATTACATATTATATATTATTATTAGATTGAAAAAAAACTAACTTGATCGCACACATAGTCGCTGAAACGACGAAGGAAGCTCCTCAAAGATTCTACTTTATCTGGCGTAAATTTCGATATATCCGGAGACTTATATTCATATTTGTACTGAACCCAACAATTTGTAAGTACCGAAAGAGCCGTTTGAGTTTCCACATCTCGAACATCCGGAGTAACCTGAGTCATATTGTTTAACAGTTTACGTGGAATATTTTCAAAGATTTGACGGTAAGGGAGAAGTTCGATGTATCCATCTCTAACGTCGTCTACTTTTCTGTCTTCGAATTGAAATGATGCATTGAATATATCTGCTGTTCCTATTACCTAAAATGAACCGATGATGTACGCAATACACTATCATCCAAAAGTGAACATTTACTTATTTTTAACAGAATGTAATATAATTGCAAAATTATCAAAAAGAATATTCAGGACAATTTTATCTTAAATATCGTAAAATATTACATTATATATATATATATTATATATATTATATATATTATATATATTATATATATATATATATATATATATATATAATTATATACCATAGATTCCCTATATGTGTATAGTAAAAGTCCATTTCATTCTCCAAAAATATATTAATAAAAAATGACACGTTTGTTACAAGAAACTCTTTCCTCCATTCTAGTATTGCATACATAGTAAAAGTACTTTCATTCGTTCCCTTATTTCGCCTTCCACTTTTTTACCTCGATCTCTAACAGCGGTCTAGTATTCTTAACGATGGACGCCTCGATCTCTACACTGCTGTTAAATTCCTGCCATTTCCCTAACGGTTTATAGACGGCGGTCCTCACACGATTTTCATGTTCCTCTCTTTGTTTCTGAATTTGTTCGACCACAGCATCTCGACCTTCCTCCGTCAAGCATATATAAAACTGACCTTCTTCGGTTAACGATGGAACATAACCGATTAGTATCTTCGAATTCGGAAACATTCGAATCTCGTTTTTTATTGGCAGGAAATCGCTACTGTCTTCGTGGAGATCTATATTGTCTTCAATGATCTCTTTCCGAACGTATACCCAAGGATACTCGGTGCTAACGTTTTCTCCTATGACACAACCAACTACCTTTTGCGTTAGAGGCGACAAGTTGATTCTTGCTATACCTGGTGCGCCCTGAACAAGAACGTACTACTTAATAAGTTGTTTATTTGATCCAGAAAAGACCAGTGATCGAATAAGAACATAATTGAGGAGTTTTTTGGTCGGAAAAACCAATAAAACAATATAAATAAATAAAATGACATTGATTTGAATTACTAGTGAAACAGAATAGCGAATTTCTTTCGGTGGTTCGGGTACATAATCCACCGAAGCAAGACGTAGAAGATCGCTGGTTGATGGACCGGAAGCGGAATAAGAATCTAAATCGAAAATCGTTCTTCGTCTTTCTTTTAATGTACTTATGTCCAAGCGTACTGTTTCCTTTGCTTCCTTCTCCCAATCTATGGTTTCGCTAGAAATAGCTTCACAGAAAATTCTAATTAATCATATTTATAACGTTTCATAAAATTAATTAGTTATGGTTAGTTAAAGAATTTACTATTGATTGACAAAATGGAAACTAACACTTTACTGCTTCCGACCAGTCCTTTTCATATTTAGGCATGTATCCATAATCTTCAACTTCGGAATAATCGTCATCATACATGGCATCGTCTGCTAACGCAGAATATTCCCTTTTCTTTGATTCTTCAACTGTACTTTCATATTCTCCCTGTTCAGTTTCTTCACTTTGAAGAATTTTGTCATCTTGATTAGGTTGCTCATCTTGTTTCTCTTTCTCTTCATTATGAGTCCCATGTTCATCAGCCATTATATTTCAGTTGATTATGCGTATGTTGATTATGAATATTCTACTTATAATAGAAAAATTATATAAATAATACTAAATTATTTAAACACGTTAAACAATTTAAATACGTTTCTGTCACACATGACGTTGTCGACTATGCTATGACAGGAATCTGTCAAATATCTATGTATTGTATTCGATTTGTAATCGTACCACGAACGAGGTACTGAACGAGACGTGAGATCTTAATATTGACATACGAATACCTCTACAATACTTGTTCATCCTACTACAGAGCATACACTGTTTTTTCATGTATTAATCAATTAATCTTTGGCAAACGATGCCAAGTTAAGGACTACGCTACTTGTAGTCCAATTTAGGCCTCAATAGACTGTGTTCTATCTTTTATTTAAGCTGTAGAAATATAGAATTTTATGTTTTTTGGAATTTCATAGAAAAATTTACTTTCAATTTAAACATTGATGAGGCATGTATAACCACCGATTAGTCAATATACGTATTTGACTTTATCGACTACCGGTAACTTTTTTTAAATTTTAAGTTATAAAATGTATATAAATATAAACATATACATATATACATATAAAAACATATTTCACAACAAATAAATAATTTGATAACAAACTTAGTATATCTGTAAGATACGGTAGAATAATAATTTCGTTACATCTTATATCTTACATTGCATTTTAAAATATGTATGTACATTAAATTTCACCAATGTGTTTAAAAAATTCACGTTTTATTCCATCAAATTAAAATTTAAATATTCTCTATATAATTATTAATATCTTATCTTAAATAATGTGATAGTAGTATGTAATATGCTATAAGATAATCCAATATTTTACAATATAATATAATATGATAAGTATTATATAGTTATAGTAGCATGTATGTGTGACCATATGTGAGAGTAACTATGACTCGTCGTAGTGTGCGTATGAGTAGTACACTAGTGAAATGACTCCAGTGAGAACATAAGAGAGAATCAGTAACAGTTTCAAGAACGCGTCTCGCTTAGGAGTAGCTTCTCGTATGTTGCTCTCTGAAAGGGCAATGATACGATGAATACTATCAGGTGTTTTGTGTTCGTTTTCGCAATTGCAAGTAATTCATTCACCTCTGCGTGTAAGTACATATTATTATTAACTGTACGAAATTTTTCCTCCGTAAGAGAAATAATTTTCCTAAAGATGATTCAATGCAGCCAAGCCCATTTTACAACATGGCGTAGTAGAGAATTAATGTATGATAAACCTATCGAAAAACGAGCAAACTTTTGTTTCTAATTCAACCAATCCATTAACCAATATTCAACTTAAGAATTAATATTCTTTATAACTTGAGAAATGAATTGTATTACGATCATACATTTATTGTACCCTAATGTACGAATGTACATATATTGTTAGAGAAGCATGATATTTTATACTGATTACATAAAATAAAATTCTTTAATCCTATTATTAAAAATTGATAGGTATTTTGTATTATATAAAATGAAGGTACTATATTGAATCTATAATTGTTAAGGAATTATTTTAATGATATTTGATATGTTGATGTATATTATATTATTAATTTAAATGTAATTTTTAATTAGATGATGAATGTAACGATCCACTTTTGGACAGAGCTCACTTAACAGCTACCACATCATTACCTAACAGAGGTCCAAAAAATGCCAGGCTCAATGGTAAAGCTTCTCTAATTTTTTTGTCATATTATATACTGCATTTTCCCTTAGTTATATTGTTCAATAACATTTCTTATGTTATCTTCTTGTACAAGTTTAGAAACATTTGATAATTTGTAGTTTGTTGCTTGCTATCTATATATTATATTTTGAAAAAGTATGTGATGATGTATACCTGTTACTAAGATTGCTTTTCTTTGTCTATATTTATTATTAAGTTTAATAGCAATACAGGTAGTGTATTATCCACATATTATGTATCTGTATATTTAAGTTTAGACATAAAATTTGATTTGTTTGAAAAGACATAAAACTTAAAGAAATGCTATTCTCATTGACACCCACATACATTAGCCAATTAAAAGAACTCCAGACCTGAATTAGGTAAAATGAACTTACTGACTCATTGCAGAGTTATTCTGTGCATCTGATTTCTTCTTAAGCAACAAGCACTAGTCACACAAATGATCATTATTAATAATTAATTAATAATCCTTTAATGAATACTTTATCAATTAGAAATAAATATTGTTATTTATTAAAAAAGTAATCCAATGTCTTCTGTCTATTTGCTCCAGGTGGATGCTAAAGAGTAGCCTGGTTTTTTAAAAGACAAGAGCCTTTAAAAAAAGCAGTGCTTTAATAAAACAAGCAAATAACAGTTTGCAGAACTTTAACCTGATTATAAATCAGAGTTAAAATTAATATTAGTAAACATGTTTCAAAGTATTCGGTGGGCATTCAATTGGAAGGAATGGAATCCCAGTGAAAAGGACTTTGCTTATGCTATTTCTTGTATACAGTTAGAAGAGAAACAAAGATTAGGCAGATTTGTGTTTCGTAAAGATATTAGGGCTTCTCTTGCAGGTAGATTAATGATGAGAAAATTTGTTAATGAGTATGAACATATTCCATACTCTGCTATAGTATTTACAAGAGATGCATATAATAAACCTATTTTAAAAAATGTTTCCTCAAATTTGTCTTTTAATATATCTCACCACGGGAATTATACAGTTTTAGCAGGTGAAACGAGGAATATAAACTTAGGAATAGATGTAATGAAATTCGAGTACACTGGTGGTAAGCAATTGCCTGAATTTTTCCGTATAATGAATAGAAATTTTTCACCTTTAGAATGGGAAGAAATAAATATGTTCTCTAACGACTTTGATAAAATTAGTATGTTCTGCAGGCATTGGGCATTAAAAGAAAGTTATGTGAAAGCTATAGGTAAAGGTATTACAATTGATCTTAGATCAATGTCTTTTAAAACTAATTCAGAACTCATGGAAAATTCTGTTACAACTGATACTGTTTTATACATAAATGATGTAAAACAAGATTGGTTGTTTGAGGAAACATTATTGAATTCCCAACACTGTGTTGCTATAGCTTTGCAAAAAAATGGAAAAGCACCAAACTCGCAAAAGAAAATATTTGAATATGTAAACAGTGATACACTCTTAGCAAATGCTATTCCATTATTTTCACAAGATCCTAAATATACAGAAGAATATTTCAAAAAAAAGGAACATCCATAACTTTAAATTTTATATATTGTTACATTAGTTTTTTGTGAGTAATGCTTTTATGTATGCGTAATAAAGATGTACAGATATAACGGTTGCATTTAGTTAGTAAATTTAATAAATATAATTAGAAATATGTGTCCAAATTTTATTTTACCTCCTTATAAAATTCATAGTTTCGTATGTACACTTAAACATTCACATAAATGTATCAGATTATTTACTATTAAATTAAGTACAAAATTTGAAAAATTTAAGATTTTTGAAAGAATACAGTTTTTACAGAATATTGAAATTAATTATAAATTTCAATTTAAGAACTACAAAAGATGCAATAGAAAATTTTTAATTCATTTATTTTATGTGCATACAATACACAAACCTGTTACTTTTACACATTTCCTCTCTTTTGCTTGGGAAAGGGAGTTTTTCATAAATAACACATAACATATATATTTCCAACTTATATATATGTATTTCTTTTAAATGATATTGCTTTCAACTATTTTAATACACACCTTTGAAAGGTATAACTTAAGTATTACTTGTATTTTTCAGCTATAAATATATTTAGTTATATTATAATTATCTTAAATTCATTACATGATAATTATAGTAGTATTTAATTCTCTGATAACCCTACTTTGTTAAATATGACTGCTTCCTTAAGTTCATTTTGAGTTGCATGCATGCGTATATGTTGTGGCGTAGGCGGAAGCGCATGGACGGCTAGCAGTTCAGACTTTGGTCAGTACCTTATAATCGACCTGGGTCAAATAATGAACATCACAGCTGTGGAGACCCAGGGACGAGCAGTACAAAATGAGTATGTTATGGAATATGTTATCAGTTATGGTACAAATGGCCTGGACTACGTTGATTACAAAGAAGAAGATGGTAATGTTAAGGTAAACTGAACCTATACAATTTTTGACTCAGTGTCTGTGCTAATATAGCCATAATCCATGAGCAGATTTGTTGAAAAGGTATACTGCACTTAGTAACTAATATTAACTAATGACTAACAAAACTCATTGCACTGTGATAATGCAAAAGACTGGGTTTCTGAAATTCAGTATGATATTAGTTAAGTATCTTTAGCATGAATGAAATAACGAATGAATTTCCATAACATTGTATCATAAAAACTTCTAAGTAGGTAGATACTGTTTGCATGTTTAACACAACACTGTTAGTATGCTTCTTCATTTGTACAAATGAATACACAACAGCTATATCTTTTTCGTGCATTTCATACCAAATTTCTGAATGATGTAAATATTATTATGGAAAATAGAATTTTGTGTTATAATATAATATGTTTATTAAAATAATTATTTATTAAAATATAAACACAAATGATAATCATTATGTTACCATTTTCCAATGACTCATAACACTTTCTTTCTCTTACTTAACTGCTTTGCTTCTACTCTTTTCCTTTTACACATGGACATGGGGCTGGGCTTTGCAGGAGGTTCTACGTGGTCACCAGAGCTTAGCAGTTATGATCAACATCTTACTGTGGAACTGGGGGACAGATATGAGATACGCAGCATAGCTACACGAGGTCGTGCACATACTAATGAATATGTGACAGAGTATATTGTCCAGTACTCTGATGATGGGCAAGCCTGGGCCAGTTATGAAAGCCAGGATGGTGTAGATGAGGTATTAATAGAGATATTGACTATAAAGAAACGTAGAACTTTTCTGTACAGAATCATTTGTATCTTTTGCTCCAAGATATGATATACTTGCTACAATATTGTACATATGTAATATAACATTTACATGTTATACATAGCAACGTATTTTTCAGTAAAAGAATTATTTCATTATTTCTAAAATTATATATTTTCAGTGAGAAATACATAGCAGAAGTGCTCTCTTTTTATTGGTGGAGGCACATTGGGAACTATAATTCTGCTTTTATATGTTAATAATTTCTTAAATCTCACATGTTTTAAAAAATTAAAAAATATGATTTCCTTAATTTCTAATAAATGCTCAAGCATATAGCTTGAAGATCTTTTTTCTATTTATGAGGATTTTTTCTTAACTCAAATCTATTAAACACTATACATATATATAATTATTTTAATAATTTACATTTTTTACATGATACTTTCAATAGAATGTTTAACATTTGCTTTCATGCTTCTGCACTTATAAATAACAATGCTATACTAACATAACATAGATAAAAGCATGCCAAAATGTCTACCAACCTAATCTAATTTATTTATGCATAACAATCTAGGCATAAATGTTGTACTTAAATCAAACATAACCAACTAACAGATTATGTATATGTTAACAAAAATTCCAAAGTTTTTATATAACATTATACAAAAGAAACACTTCGTTTTTGAAATGATTATAGTAAATTTAACAAAGATTGCATTTCATTATTAAATAAGGATATTCGTCTTCTTTCTTTCCTTATAGATGTTTAAAGGCAACATAGATGGTGATACTATAAAACTTAATAAATTTGAAGTACCAATTATTGCACAATGGATAAGAATAAATCCAACCCGATGGCGGGATAGAATATCGTTAAGAATAGAATTGTATGGATGCGGTTATGGTAAGCAATGACATATTTTTAAAAGGAAGTTGTGAATTTTATTGAGAAAATTAGCGACATTCCATGATGACTTTATCAAGAAAAACATGAAACCATACAAAATCATAACTTCATTATGATATGGAAAATCTACATAAATCAGAAATTGACACATTTTTACAGTTAACAAAGTAATATTTTAAAGAATTATCTCTTTTTCTAAGATAATAATTACTTTCTCATACCAAAAAATAAAAATAATAGTGTGGTTCCTATTTTCGTAGTGAATAATTCTCTTGAAAAAATGTTTTAAGGATGACTAAAATTTAGTCTTCCAAATCAAGAAATTCTCTTAATATGCCAAAGTCTTTACTTAACTAATTTTTTCTTTTTGTAGTGTCCGACATTCTTTCCTTCAATGGTTCATCTCTTTTACGGTATGATTTATTGAGGGAACCAATAGAAACTGACAGACATTTTATACGCTTCCGGTTCAAAACGAACAATGCAGATGGTATTTTAATGTACTCTCGCGGGACACAAGGGGATTACATAGCTTTACAATTAAAAGACAACAGAATGATATTAAATATAGATTTGGGGTCTGATATCATGACTAGTTTGTCTGTTGGTAGCCTTTTGGATGACAATATGTGGCACGATGTTCTAATATCGCGTAACAGGAAGAATATCTCATTCTCTGTAGATAGGGTATTAATTAGAGGAAGGATAAAAGGAGAGTTTCATAGACTGGATTTAAATAGAGCAGTAAGTAGCTAAATAATGTATAATATTTTTTATTACATTTTCAAATCTATAATATTAATTAATTCAAATACCTTCATCAGTTATATATAGGTGGTGTACCTAACAAACAAGATGGATTGGTAGTCAATCAAAATTTTACAGGGTGTATAGAAAATTTTTATCTAAATGCGACTAGCATTATTCACGATTTAAAGGAAACAGGAATTACCGGAGAGAATCTAAGATATTACAAAGTGAATACGCTTTATAGCTGTCCAGAACCACCTATAATCCCTGTAACATTTTTAACTCATGGCTCATATGCCAGACTTAAAGGATATGAGGGAGTATCTTCTTTGAATGCTTCCCTCACTTTTAGGACATACGAAGATAGAGGAATTATTTTATATCATCAATTTACTTCACCTGGTTTCGTAAAGGTATGTAAATTTATTTTCAGAAGATGAAAATTTTCTGTATCAAATAAATGTTAATAATGTTTTATATTGTATATATTAGCTATTTTTGGAAGATGGTAGATTGAAAGTTGATATTCAAACGAAAGGAAGTCCTCTAGTAACTTTAGACAATTTCGATGAAAAGTTCAATGACGGAAAATGGCACCAAGTTATATTAACAATTTCAAAGAATAGCCTCATCCTAAATGTCGATGGAACACCTATGAGGACGAGACGTATATTAGATATGATCACAGGACCTGTTTATATGATTGGTGGTATGACAGGGATAGAGAGCAATCGCGGTTTCGTTGGTTGTATGAGAATGATTAGTATCGATGGCAACTATAAGCTACCAACCGACTGGAAGGAAGAGGAATACTGTTGCAAGAACGAAATTGTCTTTGATGCATGTCAAATGATGGATCGTTGCAATCCAAATCCGTGCAAACATTCTGGTATATGTCGTCAAAATTCTGATGAATTCTTCTGTGATTGTGCCAATACAGGATATACAGGAGCTGTCTGTCACACTTCCTTGAATCCTCTATCATGCGAAGCATATAAAAACATAAACTCAGTCAGTCAACGAGCAGATATCAAAATAGACGTTGATGGAAGTGGTCCTTTGAAACCATTCCCGGTAGTTTGTGAATTCTATACAGACGGACGCGTGAGGACTATCTTGCGACATAACAATGAACGCATTACACCTGTGGATGGATTCCAAGAGCCGGGTAGTTTTGAACAAGATATTATTTACGACGCGGACATGGATCAAATCGAAGCTCTTCTTAATCGATCCACGAATTGTAGACAAAGGATCAGTTATGAATGTAGACTTTCTAAATTGTTCAATTCTCCAGGTAATTATTTATTAATCTATTAACAGGGATTTAAATGTGTGATTTTCGTCGAAGATTATATATTTTGTATTTGAATAACGTAATATAATATAATTTTAGTACCGCAAGGAGATTATTTCAGACCAAATTCGTGGTGGGTCAGTAGAAATAATCAGAAAATGGACTACTGGGGTGGAGCATTACCAGGTTCACGTAAATGCGAATGCGGTATACTTGGGAATTGCGCGGATCCTACAAAATGGTGCAACTGTGATGCTGACTTGGATACTATCTTAGAAGACAGTGGAGACATCACTGAAAAGGAGTATCTTCCAGTTAAACAATTACGATTTGGTGATACTGGTACACCGGTGGACGATAAAATGGGTCGTTACACGCTTGGGCCACTTATTTGTGAGGGAGATGGTAAGTTAAAAACATTTTCCATGCATTATGCATGTAAACCAGGATACTTAATTTATTTTAAATTGTTTGTAAGGTTCTAATTTACCTTGGTTGATTACCAAGGTAAGGTCAGGTAAGATTCATACCATTTAAAGTAGCTATTTAAAAGATACATTTGCAAACATTTCAATGTGTATTGTATCTTTGTAAGTACATTAGATACTGTAAAATAATAGTAATTAGCATTTTAATTATTGATTTCAATCCACTTGTATTAATGTTCAAACTTTTGTAGTCACCTCTACTTATTTGTACTTGAATAACAAAAGTATTGATAATTATTCAGTATAGAGGAATCAGCTTCAGTGATATTTACTTTAATATGTAACATAGAAGTGGCCATCTTTTTGGGTAATATTTTATTCTACAACAAATTTCAAGATCAATGTTATTGGAGCTGATCCCTCCCCCTCCTTAATCCTGTCCCATAAAATAAATAAAACATTTCGTTTTATTGTAGATCTGTTCAAGAACGTAGTAACATTCCGCATCGTTGATGCTACCATCAACTTACCAACCTTTGATATCGGTCACAGCGGTGATATTTATTTCGAGTTTAAAACGACCGTCGAAAACGCTGTTATAATTCATAGCAAGGGACCCACAGATTATATAAAGATTTCTATAAATAGTGGAAATCAGATTCAATTCCAGTATTTAGCAGGTAGTGGCCCACTTACGGTCAGTGTACAAACCTCGTACAAATTAGCTGATAATCGATGGCATTCCGTGTCGGTTGAAAGAAATCGTAAGGAAGCTAGAATCGTAATCGATGGAGCGTTAAAGAATGAAGTAAGGGAACCTCCGGGGCCAGTACGAGCGCTTCATCTCACATCGGATCTCGTGGTTGGCGCCACGACAGATTATAGAGATGGTTACGTTGGGTGTATTAGAGCTCTCCTTTTGAATGGTCAGTTGCAAGATCTGAGAAGTTATGCTCGTCAAAGTTTATATGGAATTTCTGAAGGTTGTATGGGTAAATGCGAGAGCAATCCGTGCCTTAACAATGGCACGTGCCATGAAAGATACGATGGATATTCTTGTGACTGTCGATGGACTGCATTTAAAGGTCCAATTTGCGCAGATGGTATGTTTCTCTCCTTGATAAAAATTAACATAAATATTAGGTTGTCCAGAGTGTCTTTCTTTTACAGACAAGTCTTTTACAACAACGTATTTTTATACAAATATGAAATCTAATCTGTCGTACGTTGTAATCTTGATAGAACAAAATGGATCATACGTAATTCGATAAAATAATATAAAACGGAAAATGTTATGCATCCTTTATTTCCTTATAAAACGAAAGAAACTTTTCGAACGACCTAATAAATTTTGGGAAATGATAATTCTTTATACTTCGTTCTGCATGATTCTAAAACTATTAAAAATTCGGTATTGAATATTATGTATTACATTGAGTTTTAACGTTAAAATTTGTTTTATTATAGAAATTGGAGTAAATATGCGTCCAAGTTCAATGATAAAGTACGACTTCATGGGTAGCTGGCGTTCCACTATCTCCGAAAAAATCAGAGTTGGTTTTACAACGACGAATCCTAAAGGATTTTTACTCGGCCTGTTTTCGAACATCTCTGGAGAATATATGACAATTATGGTCTCAAACAGCGGACATTTGCGTGTCGTTTTCGATTTCGGTTTTGAACGACAAGAAGTTATTTTCCCTAATAAGCATTTCGGTCTGGGACAGTATCACGATGTTAGGGTAGGCAGGAAGGATTCAGGAGCGACACTCATTTTGCAAGTCGATAATTACGAGCCGAAAGAATTCCCCTTTAACATTAAAACCTCAGCTGATGCACAATTTAATAATATACAATATATGTATATTGGAAGAAACGAATCCATGACAGAAGGTTTTGCTGGTTGCATATCTAGAGTAGAATTTGACGATATTTACCCTTTGAAGTTACTATTCCAGGAAGATGGACCTGGAAACGTTCGTTCTTTGGGTACTCCTCTCACGGAAGATTTCTGCGGTGTGGAACCAATCACGCATCCGCCTGATATCGTAGAGACTCGTCCACCACCGCAAGTAGACGAAGAAAAAGTTCGAGCTGCCTACAACGAAACCGACACCGCGATTTTAGGAAGCGTGTTGACAGTCATTGTTATAGCATTAGTTATAATGGCAGTACTTATAGGAAGATACATGTCAAGACACAAAGGCGAATATTTGACTCAGGAGGACAAGGGTGCTGAAATAGCACTGGATCCAGACTCAGCGGTAGTTCATTCTGCCACTGGTCATCAAGTTCAAAAAAAGAAAGAATGGTTTATTTAAGTACGAAGTTAGATATTTCGCTATGTCGATGCTAGAATATATAGATGAAATTATGCTTATAAGTGCACTTTGAAGTGTCATAATGAAAGATTTTATAGGAAGGATAAAAAGAAACATAATTCTACTGTTTCGATTTAATGACAACTGTATAAAACTGGAGACTGGTAAACTTAACTAATTAGCACGAACAAATTTATCGAATCCCTTATAATAATGAAAATATTAAAAGATAACTGGACATTAAACATTTTTATTTTATTGATTTTCGTCATAGTAGAATTATCACAGAAGATAATATAAAAGAAATAATATACAATTATGAGTTCAAATATTACGTTAAAAAGATGTAAGCATGTAGAAATATCTTATTTGTATTAAGTGTACCTTTGATATTTTTTCTGAATACTTATTAATGTCAGTCATCATATAGCTAGGAATAAGAAGTAGTAAAAAATCTTTCGAATTGCAGACTGTTATTACTTTACATTATGAGGTGCATAAATATTTATTATGTACATTGAAATTTAGATTGACCATCGCGACAGAATACTATGTTAGATTAGATACTTGTTTAACATTTTATTATTTTAAAAATGAGAACAGTTACTTGTTTCTTTTTTACTCTGTTATATCAGAGTTTTTACCTGTTAGCGTTAATCATAGGAACATTAACAAATCAACTGATTTTGAAACTCATTAAAAAATTTATTGGCTATGCTATTTTTCTATCAATGACAACAAAGTTATTTGTACATATATAAAATATTTCTAAATCTTCAGAAATATTTCATTACATGTAAAATATTTTTTTCTCTCTTTATTTCCACGAAAAGTGTGTTCTCAGTATTATTTGTAATGCTTACCGTCCAAAGTGCATTTTACTTTTTCTTTATATTTATTTTATTTACATTTGTTTATTATGTATTTACAGATATTTTATTTCTTTCGTGAAGTGTAACAATCCGAATTCTATACTGTAACTTAACATTAATCTTATCAAAACTAATATTCGTATACTATACGTGTAACAGTGAGAGTGTGCTGTATATATATCATTTTTATACAAAGGAAATGTTTTACTGTAATAATATGCCAGTGTATATTTTATATACTGTATTCAGCAGAGCGCATGTGCTGCTAAATAAAGACAAAAAGTCGTGATTATGATTTTGTAACAATAAGTCCTTGATAAAAACTAGTTAGCTGAAGCACGTAGTTTGTAACAACAAAGATTTTGTAGAGTTGCCATAAACTTAATTTTACACTTTCACATATAAACTACGAAAAAGTTAAGTGCGATAAAAGTATCCAACGTTCCTGAAGAACGTAAAATTTTATTTTCTCATAAAATGTAAGATGCTTTAATTTTGTTAGTGAAACTCTTAAAATATAACAATTAACGAAAATACACTGTACATAGTAATAGAATTACATTTTTTAACTGGAATTATAGAAACTATATATGTAAGTGAGAAGGAAGCGAACGAAATATGCGATGGTTATAGAAAACTAATAGTTTAACTATCAGTTTAAAATAATATAATTACAGAAACGAAAAACAATAAAAACACTTCAATGAACAAATTTTATTCATTAATATTTACCACAGAAATAACATGTTTACGATTTTTCAAATTTGTAATTCAAACAAAATTTTGATGCTAGAAATAGACTTCTTTACGTTAAATCAATATTTAATAATAATAACAGTATTATTATAAATTTCATATTATTTATTATGGAAAATTCTTGTTCATAGTAGAAGTCTAATCTATCAGAAATTTGCAAATATTTAAGCTTTTCATTTATTTAGTATAAATTATTATCTATGGATTCTTTTGATTACATAGTATATATTGTACACGTATCCGAACCTCCGTCAACCGATCATTTCAGCGACCACTGGTAATCATGTCAATACATGGATAAAATATAAAAATACTTTATATCATAAAATATATAAAACTTACTAATAGAAAAAACAAATTCTTCGGATATAAACACGAATCTACCTTTTTTTCGAGTCATATGTATATTAAAAATTAACCGAAGAATATATTTCAAGTCATACATATCGTCATATCATTTTAAATAAACAATTAATTAGATATGATTTGAGTTATTCATTTTACGAACATAGAACGAAGATAGGTCTAAGCACGATTGAGGGAGGATTAAAAGTACAATTATATAATATAAGTATATAGTATATTATTATACATATATTTGAATATGTATCTAAAACTTTGTTCTAAAATAAAAAAATTTTGTAATATCAACATACGTACATATATGAACGTACTTCATTATTGAATAGTACTTCATTATTAATTACTCAAATTAATATTAGCCTCGCTCATTATTTGTTGTTTTATCGTCATCAACTAGATTTTCGGTATCTATTAAGAACGATAAATTTTAAATAAGATTATAATAACAGAAATTACAGCACAAAAATTCATTGCTTATTACCTGAATCATTATCACTGATCACTTGAGGTGACAGTTTACAACCTTTGGCTAAGTAATGTTTTAATTTACCAACACTGGCCAAAATTAGTCCTAAAAATGGGGGTGAAGGTTTTAAGGGTCTAGACAAATATTCTGGGTGGAATTGCGTTGCAACATAGTAACTATGCCCTTCCAATTCTGCTATTTCCATACGTAAATTTTCCTCATCATGACCTAACATAAAAGAAAGGCAATATATATTAGTTTAATGAACATTAAAATTTGTTAAAGTTACAAATTAGAAAATGAATGTTAATTTACCTACGAATTTCAATCCAGCTGCTTCTAAATCATCGATATATTTGGGATTAATTTCATATCGATGCCTATGTCTTTCTTCTATAAAATTCTTATTGCCATACAGCTGCTCTATATATGAAATAATTCAAAATATTTATGAAAATGAAAATACATTATATTACATAACAAATTTTTAAGCAAGAAATTGCTAACTTATGAGAGAATTATTTTCTGTAAATCGAGTGCATCTTTTTCCAAGCCTCATGGTTCCACCCATTTGTTCTGGATTATATTCAGGCATGTCTATAACGAGGGGATGATCAGTTTCTGGATCAATTTCTATACTATTTGCATCCTTTATGCCTAAAACATTTCTTGCAAACTCAACCACCGCCACTTGTAAGCCCAAACAAATACCAAGAAAAGGTTTATCATTTGTTCTACACCATCCACATGCTTCCATTTTTCCCAGCATACCTCTTTTGCCAAATCCACCTGGTACTATAACACCACTAAATATAACCCAATTATGATAAACAAATTTGAAAGAAACAAAATGTTATAAAATAATAATAGAAAGAAAAATAACTTACTTGCTTCTACAAAGTTGATGCCAGGCTTCATGGTATAGTACAGGATCTATTGCTTTTGTATTGTGTTCTAAATTATCAGCCTCTATATACTAAAATTATAGTTATACAGATATGACAATAATCATTATATATAACAATATATTTGATAAATCAAATTAATATTTAATTTTAATAAAAATAAATGAAAAATAAATAAAATTTAATATTTAGTAAAAAGCGGATACTTTACTGTTAACTTGAGTTTGTAGCCAACTTGAATACAAGCATGTTGCAATGCTTTTGTGACTGATGCATAGGAGTCTTCTAATTTTGTATATTTTCCAACTAACGCGATGTTTACTTCTTTTCGTAAATGATCAGTGCGATCCGCCAAATCTCTCCATTTCCGCATAAAATATCGGGGACGTGGCATTCCAATATTTAATTGTAACCTGTCATTTAGGAATTCAATAACACCTTGAGATTCCATCAACAAAGGAACACGATATATAGATGACAAATCATGTATTGTTATCACCTAATCATAATACATCAAAATTTCTATTAGTCTTTTAGCCAAATTTCTTAAAGTTTTATTGAAATGATTAAGGAATATCACCTGTTCAGGAGCAACATGACAAAAATTCGAAATTTTTTCTTTCACACAATCGCCTATTGGTAGTTCAGACCTACAAACTATGAGATCTGGAGACAAACCCAAACCACGTAATTCTCTCACACTGGATTGAGTTGGTTTTGTTTTTGGTTCTCCTGTAGATTTTGGCTAGAAGAAACAAGAAATATTCAAGAAACTTATAAAAAAGAAAAAGTAATATTTGTATCCTTTATATATACATTTTTGCTTTCTAAACAGGCATAAACATAATTTATATCTGGTTGTAAATTTTACAAATAATAGTTACATAATTCTAAGGATTAAAAATAAACTGCCAAACATGTGCTTAGTACTTGGCAGGAATTCAAAGTCAAGGTCTAGGATGAAAAAACAGAGTTACTTAAATAAAAAGAGTTTCATACTTGTGGCACTAATGATACATGTGCACAACAGAAGTTTTCTTTTTTTACTCTAAATTGAAATTGCCTAAAAGCTTCTACAAAAGGCATTCCTTCAATATCTCCTATGGTTCCACCTAATTCAATAATGCAAACCTGAAATTAATACAATGTAGATTAATTTAGCATCTTTTTCTTTCCACTTATTTGTAAATGTTATTGTACAAAAGAAATTACATCTGGTTTATCACCATCCTTTGTTACAGATTGTTTTGCAACTCTTTCAACCCATTCTTGAATGGCATCTGTTATGTGTGGTATTACTACAGAATAAAAATAAGCACTTATTATTTATATGAATTATACATTAACTTTATGTGTCTATAAAAAATGTCTTGCCTTGAACTGTTTTTCCCAAGTAATCGCCATGTCTCTCCTTTGATATTACATGTTGATAAATTTTACCTGTTGTAATATTATTGTCTCTGTGTAAAGTAATATCTAGGAAACGCTCATAGTTTCCTAAATCAAGATCTACCTCTCCGCCATCATCCAACACATATACTTCTCCTGAAATGTAAACAATTTTCATGTAATCAAACTAACATCTATAACATAAAATTAATAATATATTTTTTTAAAAATTAGAGATAATAATAACAAACTTGAAAACAAATTTCATAATAGTTTAATTGTACACTGAGAAGAAGATGATTAATTAACGTCATATTTATTTAAGTACATTTTAATTCAATACAATCTTTACATATACAAATAATAAAATTAATAAAACTTTTCTATTAAAATAGACATAGTCACAAGTTTGTACAATAACAATTTAAGCTTTTACAATTTTTGCATTCGCTATAACTTATTAATCTGAAGCAGCATTCGTACATAATAAGATGCATAAATTTGATTTTGTGTTAGAATTAAAAATGCTGTTAGAAATATAGCACGTGATTATAAAATTGGCGGTAGCAACGTGTAAAATGGCTTCTCACACCACATGGCTATATAAAACTTTAGATTTTCGCACAAGTGTTTTTGAACATATCATTCTAATCAGATAAAATATTAAAAAATAATAAATGTTTAATAACGTACCGTGTTCGTATGGAGAAAAGGTGCCGGCATCGATATTTATATAAGGATCTATCTTGATAGATGTCACATGAATATTGCAATGTTTAAGTATAGTACCAAATGAACTTGCAATAACACCTTTGCCGACTCCACTGATCACACCACCGGTTACTAGAATATATTTCATATTTTATAAGCGATCTATTCTACAGAGAATGTTTACATCAACTTCTCCATATGCATTTGTTATTCAAAGTAGTTCAATTTCATTGAGTGATGTCTGGATCCAATGGGAACACGCAGCCTACTCCTACTGTTTGTTCGCGATAAGAAGAGTAGGCAAAGGAATGCTAATCTGATTGGTTATTTCTGATAGAACTAATAAAATTGTAAAGATAAGTACATATATTGGTGAAAAGTATCACATATACAAATATGATCATATAGCAACGCGTGACAGTCAATGAAAAAGCCGTCCCACATGTACTATTAGTTCTATTCACGATCAAGATTTATGTGCCACTTATAGTATTTGAAAAGATGGGAGCGTTATGGCGGGATTTTTAAACGTACAATATAATTATATATAATTATATATAAATATATATATAATAATTTTATATATTTATATTTATAAATTAATTTTATAAATTTATATATATATATATAATATTCTAAAATTATTATATAGAAACTGAAACAATATATTTTTCTAATGTTTATAATTTCCTAGCTTTATACATCCTTGTACATCGCTTAATCCTTTATAGTAGTTTTAGTAATAAGAAAACTTTAAAGTAATTAAACTGTGTAAGTTGTTTCACTTTTTCTAATAATTGAAGTTGAAACTTTAATTATTTAGAAAGTTGGTAAATCGTGTCAAAATATTATTAGGCTAATATATTTCATAGTATAATTCAAACTATTGATGTTGTTTTTTAAAGAAAAAGTAATTTCTATATCCTACAAGAAAAAGTATATTCACAGGACCATCTAGTAATATTTAGTTAATGGAGGAATCGATTTCCGCGTAAAAGGCACAGCGCCATTTCTTGTTGTCTTTTCTCCTTATAACTAAAAACATGGCTGAGGTATGTGTCACAAATGTGTTAAAAATATCCAATAAAATCTTATTCATCTATTACAGAAAGATATAAGTAAATGCTCTAGAATAAGATATTGATTTCTCTTTTAATAGAAAGAAATAATATTGACGTATAAGAATGAATATTTTTTACTTGTAACATAACCTCTTACCAATTGTGTGTTGTATGATTTTCAGGTAGAAGAAACTCAAAAGAAAAAGAGGACTTTCCGAAAGTTCACTTTTCGAGGAGTTGATCTCGATCAACTCCTTGATATGCCAAAGTGAGTATTTTTTTATGTCTTAGAAAAGCCAAATCATTTTTAGGTTATAGTGATCAATTGAAGGAATAATGTACATTCAGATAAATTTTCATACAAGTTTTATGTTATACAATATATATATATTTGTTTCAGTGAGCAACTTATGGTTTTGATGCATGCTCGTGCTCGTAGGCGATTCTCTCATGGTTTAAAGAGGAAGTCTATGGCTTTGGTAAAGAAGCTGCGTAAAGCAAAGAAGGAAACACCACCAAATGAAAAGCCAGAAATTGTTAAGACTCACTTACGTAACATGATTATAGTACCAGAAATGGTTGGTTCGATTGTTGGTGTTTACAATGGCAAAACGTTTAATCAGGTTGAAATTAAGCCAGAAATGATAGGTCATTACTTGGGAGAGTTCTCTGTTACTTACAAACCTGTAAAGCATGGTAGACCAGGTATTGGTGCTACCCACTCTTCAAGATTTATTCCACTAAAATAATTTATGTTTTTCATTTGAATAAAATGTATAAAAATTAATACAATTATTTTTCTGAAATACCTTATAAATACCCAAATAATGTAATATAAGTTACTGAATACTTTAAAATTATTGAATCTAAAATATATCGTAAATATATATATAATATAAAATGACATTTTTTATATGTACATAGAATTAAAACCGAATTTTGTTTAAGTAAGAAACATTAAAAAATATATACTTAGTAAATTTTTAAGTTTTACTTTTTATCCAAGTATAAAGTAAATCTTGGATTATAAATTTTGGATATTATATAGGGATTAAAATAAATTATAATGCATAATATCGAAATTTAATGACGTTTGTCTTAAAATTATCTGTCATATTAAATGTGTTGATGTTATGTTATTATCCACGTATGATTCACGTGGATGCTTGCCGGCTGTTTTAATGCTAAGTGAAATCCACTGTCATTTCAAATATGGCAAAACAATTGACTGACCAAATATTGGATTATTTAGATAAGCACGGAGAAATAAATTCGCTGCATTTGGCTGAAGTTTTTAAAGAAAATCATCAAAAAATTATTGGTGCCATTAAAAGCCTTGAGGCACTTGGTGAAGTAAGTTAATTACCGCAAATTGTTCGTAATCATTATAATAACTTTAACAAAGTTTACCAAAAATTATTTTCCACGCTTTTTATAGTCTAAAAACGAATAAGTGCAATAAATTTTCTAATATAAATTTAAATTTCATCATAACCTTAAAATGTTTATTTATGTTTATTAAATTCTTTTTTATCAAACTGATATTAATTGCGTATTAATAATAGCGTAATTTACATTCTAGTTGATTACTACTAAACAGATTATTGATAAAAAGTGGGAATTAACATCAGAAGGTCAACATGTAGTGAGCTATGGAAGTCACGAAGCAGCTGTTTATAATGCAATTCCTGATGATGGAATGCCTCAACCTGAAGTTATGCAGTCAGTTCCCTTTGCAAAGGTTGGATTTTCCAAAGCGTTACAGGCTGGTTGGATAGTAATTGATAAAAGCAGTGGTAAGCCTATTGTGAAAAAGAAAGTAGCATCTATCACAGATGTTACACAAAATGATCTAAAAACCCTTGCAAGTTTAACTGACCGCCTTAAAAATGAATATAAGAAGAGAAAATTAATCCAAGAAATGTAAGGTTTTTATTAATTTAATTTAATAGAAAAAATATATATATAAGTATTGATTATATTATACGAGCAACTATTTTGTTAACAGAGTTATTAAATTTGTACAATTGGAAAAGGGTCCAAATTTTACAACAACAATTGAAAAACAGGAAACAGAGTTGACTGCTGATTTATTAGTAAATGGTGCATGGAAAGATAAGAAATTTAAACCATATAATTTTGAAGCTCTTGGTGCTACGCTTGAAGTGGGTCATTTGCATCCACTATTAAAAGTTAGAAGCGAATTTAGAAAAATTTTTCTTGAAATGGGGTATACAGTAGAGAAATTAAAGTTTCAAATTTTGTAGTATAATATTCAACAGATATTTTCATATTTCTTTTATTGTTTCCATAGATTCACTGAAATGCCAACAAATAATTTTGTTGAGAGCTCTTTCTGGAATTTTGACGCATTATTTCAACCTCAGCAGCATCCAGCAAGAGATGCACATGATACCTTTTTCATATCTGGTAAATAATTCTTTTGAATTAATTAAATTATGTATGTTCAACTGATTATAATACATTAAAAATTTTTACTTTAGATCCATCTCATAGTACAAATTTCCCTATGGATTACATGGAGAAGGTAAAGAAAGTACATAGCGAAGGAGACTATGGGTCTTTAGGCTATCGTTACGATTGGAAAATTGAAGAAGCACAAAAGAATGTTCTTCGTACTCACACGACTGCTGTTAGTGCACGGATGCTTTATAAGCTTATGCAGCAGGTAATTAAATTAAAAATAAAAAAAGTTTTTAATTTAAAAAATATTCATATGTAAATTTTTCAGGGCGAATTTAAGCCAGTGAAGTATTTTAGTATTGATCGAGTATTTCGCAATGAAACTTTGGATGCCACACATCTAGCTGAGTTTCATCAAATTGAAGGTGTAGTCGCTGATTACAATCTCACATTAGGTGATTTAATAGGAATTTTGTATGAATTTTTTAAGAAACTTGATATTACGCAACTTAAATTCAAGCCCGCGTACAATCCATACACTGAACCAAGTATGGAAATTTTTTGTTATCACGAGGGCTTGAAAAAATGGATAGAAATTGGTAATAGTGGAATGTTTCGACCTGAAATGTTATTACCAATGGAATTACCTGATGATGTAAATGTCATTGCTTGGGGATTGTCCTTAGAAAGGTAATAGAATCATGAATAGTATTTGTATTATTAAAATATTATAAAATTTGTTTTTAAATATAAATACATTTGTTTTTTAGGCCAACTATGATTAAGTATGGATTAAACAATATACGAGATTTAGTTGGACCAAAAGTGGACTTGGAAATGGTTTATAACAATCCTATTTGTCGCTTAAACAAGTAAATATCTTTCTAATCATTATTAAGGTATTTATGTAAGTAATTACAATATTGGAATTAAAATGCATTTGATTTTATGATAGAACTTAATTTCTGTTACAAATCATCTCCTCCATTAAAACTATGAAATATGGGGATGTAATTTATTCAAATTTTTTGTACTTATATATTGTTGTTTTAATTCAATGTACAAAATTTTATTTATTAAATAAGCGAATAAATAAGATAAATACAATAACCTTCTGACAGGACTAGTCAAAATTCTTCTCAAACAAAGAAGCCCGAAGATAAGAAACAAGAATTAAACAAACATGAAAATAAATCGTGTGCAGTTAAATGTGCAGAAAAATTCGAGAAGCAAAGGCTCGTCATATTTTGTGATCCAGAACATCCGATCAAGTTTATAGAATTGTTCTTTCGTCACGTAAAATCTTATGTCAACATTTTTGTGACCTCTCATGTACATTCCAGTGTGCAACATTTTCCAAATCAGTTATTAACTTTTTGTTCAGAGTATCGAAATGCAAAGCAAACTACTGACATACACTTAACAATAATCTGGAAAGAAATTGGTATTGATCCCATATTGCAGTTACCAGGAATGCACGAAATTATAGGCGAGATAAATGTAGCGCGATATCTAAATCGCCTAATCGAAAACTGTTATCCACACGTTTTACGTTACGAAAGCAAAGGTGCATTGTATGCAAATGAAATAGATAATTACTTAGAAAAAATACATAAGTTCTTACATACTAATGTGCATCAAATTATTCATAAAAAATCACGTTACGTAATGGGTGAAGATAATATATCTATTGTAGATATTTTATTAGAATCCCCCGAAAAATGTAAACTACACAAACAGAAATAATATGTAAATAAAATTTTGCAAGAATACTATTACATATTTACATATTGTTGGATTTTTTATATGTGGTATGCTTTCTATAAAATTAAGTTACTATATATGTTATACATATATGTATTTGGTTACATATTTATTTATATTTTTCAATGGATTGGTACTTAAATGATGCGATAAAAAATATTTGTCTTGATGTTTTAAATATTTGCAGTAATCGTGAGAATGATATTTAAGTAGTTGTTTCTGCCATCGTGTAAGTGGCTGCGAGATGAGAATGGAAAGAAAAAGCTGCATTGAGGCGTCTTCTTTGTTCGTCTAATCAGGCATGCATATTGACGCCATTTATTAATCGGTGTATATGTAAATATTTACTATACGAATGTTATGCGTTATTACATAAGGACTCAAGAAGTCTCTATGCAGTATTCTTTTTCTATTCCTATATAGCTTCTTCAGCTCGCTCATGCACTCTATCTTTATATCTCTATGTTCATAACCAGTATAACCCTAGTTGCAGCAACAGTTCATAGATGGTGGTTCATAGATGTGTGATTATAATAATAAGTGCACATATGACTAGTGTTGTTATTTTTCAAGTTCTTGCGCGCGGGTTCCAAGTTAGATGGATGGCTGTACAAGAGAAACATTATAGACGTTCAAAGAATTCAACAAGTTATTACAAATTTTTTATTATTCTAATTTTATTTTCGCACAAATCCTGCATTGTGGAGAACATTATATACTTTCTCTCGTGGAATTTTATCCGTTTCACGATCGATTACCTACAATAAAAGTAGGAGGTGCTATTATAAGCAATAATATGTATAATAATACTACTATATGTAGAGTGTCTCACACTTTTCCATTCAAATTTCCTTAATATGTTCTATAAGTAAAATTAAGACTAAAATTTAACAAAAAATGTATAAATTCTTTATTAAGAAGTTATAGCCAAAGTATCGAAAGTGACATAAATAATTTGAGTATGTTTCTATTTCAAAATGTTGTCCACCTTTTTATTGATGTAGTATTTACTGATTGTGATTGTCTAATTACATCATATGCCATATTAGTTTTCGTTATTAATTTGTTTTATATAGATACTATATTATTACTTTTACTTCTATATTCTAAACCTTTCTTTTAGCATGCCATACTAAACAAGTAAATATTTAAATGTGTAAGGTTAGGTGATCTAAGGAGCCAAGACGACGACTGGTCGCGGTCTACAAATTCAACGTTGGCAATAATGTTCGTTAGATATTATTACATTTTTCATGTTTTATATTTCTGTTATAATTTCTTAATAATGGAATTTTATTATATATGACATTTTAAATTTATTTTTATTTATAAAGCAGATAAAAGTGTGGGTCACTCTGTATAATATACTACATATAGATATTCTATGACAATACTAATAGGATATTTGGAAAATATTGAAATTAAAGTACGCATTTAAAAGATAGAAAAATACTGACAATTTTAGAATTGACATTAATACAAATTATATTTTTTTGATAAAGAAATTTGATTAAGTAATTAGAGATTTCTATACATTAACAGATCAAAAGTTTTTTAATCGTACTACAATGTATCACATACATCCTGTTACGAATTTGTAACGAAATATGATATGTCAGTGATAGATGGAGATAAAATCGGTATAAGAGAGAGAGAGAGTAGAGAAGGCTGCATTCTCAGATTTCAGAAGTAAATCTAGCAACCTCGTTTCAAAATCGTTCAATGCTACATTTAAAATCATAAAATACGTTTTCATAACATTATAGAAGAAATATATTAAGATAAATGGGAAAATTTTTACCTGCATCTCTTTATTGAAAAACCATGATTCCTTCGCGAGACGGGCAGCGATTCGTGGGTTTTTGTAAAAATTATTTCGTAATTCGTTTGGCAAAGTATCTTCGATTGCTGAATTCAATACATTTGCCGGATGTTGATACACGAATTCCGAGGGAATGTAGTATTGTGGAGCGGCCACGCATAATCCTATCACGGCCATAAGCAAGATTATTACGTTCATATTTACCTAAAATTCTGGAAAAGAATAAACTCCAACTAATTTAAGGTAATACGTAACTTATTTGATTCAGAAAATTGGAAAGACTTTCTCATATTTTTTTTTAATTTCATATGTATGAAATATTGTAGCGAAACGAGCTTTTGAAATTCATATTGAGTGGTTGAAGGTATTTATATTGTTCATATTAACTTGTGAAGAATTTGTTAAAAAATACCTTCAAAATTTGAGTGCTTTTTTTAAACTATATTTTTTGACTTGATATTGAGCAGACTTTAAAAATCGATTGCCCGATAAATTTCAAATTTCGGTACATTGTTTCTTATAAAATTATCCTACAATGTAGTCTGTAGTTTTTTTCATATTTTAATTTGTTCAATTTTTTATAAATTTTGAAGTTAGTATTTTTAATAATTTTTTAAATAATTGTTTTAATTATTTTTTTCTTAAAACTATGTTTTTTAACTACAAGCTACATATTGTATAAAATTATCTTTTTATCGAACAAAAAAATTGCACAAAGATTTGTGAGAATAAGAAGTTTGTATCTTTCACAGAGTAATAAAAAGTTTGAACGGAATTCATGTTGGCTGAGACACCATTCTAATTCAAAGCTTATGTATGCATCTATCCTGTATGTACGCTAGTACAATATTCAAAATTTTATTAAAAAGATACATTTTTTCACGTTTGCATACAAGGAATCATATAATAGTTAAATAATCACGAGTCGAGAGATTATCTGACCAACTATCAAGGAAGGTATATTATCTATTAATATTATTATTAATATTATCTTCTCTGTTGAGTGCGAATGAGATACAGATATTTGACACATTTGTTTATTTTACATACAGCAATGAACACATAAGTAAGAGAAAGTTCTTACAATAAAAATTTAGTTTATTTTAGTTTATAATTATTACTTGAAATAAAAATGTGAAAGCCACTCTATATCCAGAATGTTTCAAAATACAAGAAATTTGTTCGTTATGATACACTTAAATCCTACATAATGTAGAATTAATATATAATTTAACTTGGGATTTAAAATGTTGAAAAGATTTTAAAAGTTTTATTTCTATTTTTTTCTATAATGTAGGACATAAACTATGATTTTAGAAAAAAGTAGAAATAACATTTTTCATAATACAATTTATGGTTTTGGCAGTTATCATGTTTCATTTATACACTCGCCATTATACACCAAAAACTCATCATCAGTCCAAGAAACCAATTTCAAAAACTGGCGAAGGTAGTAATAGCCAACTGCTGCGACACTATTATAAATACTAAACACGAAAACTGTAACAGAGTTATTCTCGTAAATTTTGAGCTGTGCACACAATTCTTATTATGGACGAAGGATGTGTCGAACCACTGATTCGCGTGTCAGAAACTACGTTGAATATCTTTATCCTCCATAACGTCTATTTGCATCCTTTATGTATATATTTCAGTCAGATCTCGTGCTCCACGACTTTCTGCGCAAATCCACTCACCTTACGAATACAATACTGAATCCACAAGATCTAGTTATTTCTCTCGCGCGTGTCTAACTGAATACAAGATCCGTTACAGTGTTACTTATATAGTAGCCGCCACTTCAATACAGCTTGCTAAGGTTACCGTGAACGTTTTCTTGGTCATTATCCGTATTCTGGTTCGTTCTGTCGAGCTTATGTCCCCGACGAGGTCATTCGTTTCCTCTTTGAGGCGTTTCAAGGGTGAGGATCCCTTCGAGCTGACTGATCACCACTCGCCGCCGTTTATTCGCGACCTTCCTCATTCTCGTGCGCTTTATTCGCTTTGCTTCGCTCCTCAGTGACGGAGACCACGATATTAGACACTGGATACGCGATAGACTCTATCCGGTAGATTTTTTTCGTTGGCGTGTTTCGGGTCACGCGACATTCGAGAGATCCAATTGCTAGCTAAGTAAGGCGAAGGAAAATATTATCACAGTGGCTACAAAAGGTATTCGTACATTATTGTATTTATTGTAGTTGGACTGCGGATGTTCATCTAAATTTGTATTTTTAAAATATAATCAAAGATACAGAATCTTGGTGGAAAATTGTTTTACCTGTTATATGTTACAGTGAGTACTGCTCCCTGGGGATATTTTGTATATCTCTGTTCATCATGCGATATCTCGTGGTACAAGTAAGTTAAGTAACTTATTTAATCCAGTAGTTCCAAAGTTATTTATTCTTTCATAAAAAAAATTCCGGTTACAGTCGTTGTTGATTAGAAAGTAGTTAAGAATTCATCGACAGCGACTTTGTAATTTGTATTATGGATCGTTACAAACCAGTAAAACACAAAAGTCCGGTGAATTACTTTGGATGGCTATTCCGAAACTGTCCTTTCAGTTTTCACTTTGTTTGGGAGAATAATTCAATAGGCATGACCGATTCATCGATCTACGCACAGTGAATTTGTTAAGCGCCTATTATAAAAACGATCCTCTGGTTCAAATCGATGTGTACCGTGAGATTTGGTGGGTGTAATGCTCCTACGTGCCTAGAAATATCGATTTCACGTTGTGATCGGAATTTCCACGCGTTTTATGATTACTTAACTATGGTCATTATTGCACCATTTAAGGAACCATATTATACTACATTTAACTAGTAGCAGATTATCAAACAATTAAATATGGTATACTCGTATAATCAAAAATAGATATGTAAATACAGAATTCGGAAATTAAATTGAAGCTTTTCATCTTTTTTTACAGAAATTAAAAATATAATTTTAATAAAAATCGAAACTGATTTGGAGAAATCTCAATTAGAAGATCTCAATTAGAATTTCTAAAGAAGTTTATATTGAATATCAAACTGTTCTATATTTGTTAATAGAACGTCTACAATTCAACGAGGGTTCACTAAACTGTTACTGTGCCGGTTTGCTGCAGTTTCAACCGCCCACGTAGGTTCTTATGGATTTTTTCGAGCAGCGCAGTTTTCCGGTTTATGCATTACGCATATATATATAGTCACTGTCTCTGTTCGACGACAGTGGAGTCCGGGTTAAAACTCGTGAGCTACGCTATTACGAGCCTGTGCACCATTCGCAATTCCAAGCTTCTTTGCTTTCCTCCTGCAATGACCATGTAACTACGCTTTCTTTAGTCACGTTCGACTTTCATGCAAATAAGTTCTTTCCGAATCATTTGATTCCTTGGATACTAAATTGTCTTAATTTTTAATATAATAAAATTCATAACATTAATTGGATATATCCCTGCAAATTTTTCAAATATCTATCGGTATATTTTTTAGAATAACTTTATTGAACAGAAACTATAGTATACATTATTTATAACAGGAGCAAAAGAATGGATGCGTGTGTGAGACATTATGATTGCATACAAATATACTAAAATAAATTATGCTTAAAGAAATAATAATGATTCCTATTGAGTGATACTCCGAACAAGTAGCTCTTTAACCAGGTCGAAAATTATAGAAATACCATATGTGTACACGTTCTCGAGGAACAAATATTATGCTTTTATTAATAGTAGCTTTAATTAGAGACATCCTGGTACATCTATCGAATAATGATTTTATCTTTTTATTTAAGATATTTAAAAGAGGCAGGGGAACGGATATATGTATAATGGTATTTAGGTCAATGTTACGTCCTTATAAGCAATAACCAGAGGCAGTGGTTACCCTTGTCGGAACAGACTTGCCTGCTATAGGAAGTCGCCGTTTTTCAGCTTATTCTGAATAATGCATACATGTAAGTCATTGACAGATGAAAGGCGGGAAATAAAAGTTCTACCAGCGAAAGGAAGTTATGTAAGTATACGAGAGACCTTCCTTTTCAGCATATTACAATTAATTACAGAGATATTCTCTTTCACGAGATCACATAAGAAATGCATGAATTGGGTCATAAAAACATTTTATGGCGTTCGATGAAATGCATTGAACGCATGTACATGTAATTCCTTGACCTAGCATCGTGTTTTACTTATACATTTACCATTTACTTAATTAGATAACTTAAATTTTTACATTAATTTTCATAATTAAATCTTTAATTTAATCTTATTGTATAATTAAGTTTATCAAAATTTAAGTTTCTTTAATTTTCTTTGAAGTAATTACTAATTGTATCTTGTGTTGGAACGTGGAATATAATATTCGAAATTTGATTTGATATTTCTTTATTAAAGTAAAACAAAGCTTAATCAATTTTATATTTAAAGTTTCTTTGAGCTTCTAAGTTAGGTGTTAGTTATCTTATGTGAGAATATAAAAAGTTGTCAGTTTCTAAATTTAATTATATCTAATAATTTTTATCTCTTTTAAGTTTTGAAAAAGATCTATAAAATTTCTTCTCTAAATTTATGTAACTAACACATAAGTTTCAGAGATCGTTGTGAAGATTGCTACTAATTAAAAGCTTCATTTGTCAAATTTATTTCTTAAAAAGTAATTCCTATTATTCGAATATCTTTTAACTGAAATTTCAACATATTGATTCTTAAACTCTATATTCACAGACAAACAAAAGAAGTTTTATTCTCGAAACTTTCATGTGCTTTAAATAACAGGTTTCGTGACAAATAAAACAATCGCATGTCACTTCCGTCTTTTATATAAACATCTTTTAAAATACGTACAAAACAGAAATACAAGGTACACAAGTTTCCATCTGTTCACAGGATACAACTTACATAATTTCACAAGCGATACAAAAAATTATTTCATTTTAAAAACCCAATACAATTTCACTTGCAATTACATACATAAGATAAAACACAAGTTTCATTTTGATTTAAAAAATCAATATGATTCTACATACAATTTTAGTTATTACCACCCACATATAATTATTTGATTATATTACAAATAATAGTAATTTAATGTAAATTGATTACCAGTTAAAATCAAGTTCAACTCTTTCAATATAATTACCTAATCATCTGCATGTAAAAATCCAATATATTATGTAGTATTAAAATATTCAATATTACTCGTACACTATTTTTAACATTGAATCCTGTTTTAGAACGTTAGGGAACTAAGATCACAAGTTGTCAAGCGATTCAATGGTAATATTCATAAGCTGGCGAGATGGTTTTCTGATAAACCGGAACAGCAGCATGGGCAATCGTTGGTGCAAAAGCTTTTCCGACCACCGGTACAGAGCTGTGAACCTGAACATGATCGAGGCGCGCTGTTTTTATGTAAGTTGGCTGTTGGACGGACACTCTCTCGATTTTAGTCGCTGGTTCCACGACATTCACTTCTTGGAGAGTTTCAATCGGTCTGCTGACAACAACACGTCGCGTAGAGACGCGTTCGTCAGCTGGTTCTGCGTATTCCGGAGCTGGAGTAGCAGAGATTACACGTCCCCGAACCTGGCCAGCGTCACCGGCTGCGGATTGGGAGAGGGAGGAATAGCGGCCAAAGCCAACCTATAAAAATATAATGCTTATCTAGAAATAGAAATATAGAAATCTAAAAAGCAAATATATTAGTTGATTCATCGCATATATTAGATGATTCATCTTTCAATCGTCAGTAATTATAGTATTAATAGTTCTTATGAAATTACCTCAGCAACGTTACCACGGGCAGTGAGCAAGTCAATCAGTCTATTCTGGTTCTCCTTGTCCTCTTCAGGGGAAGATTTGGGGCTAACCACAACGCTTGGTGAAGGATCATGTGCAACGAATGGTTCGTTCGATTGTGCACCACCGTTCAAGTTAGTTCTTGTTTGAGCTGTAGGTGCACCAGCCTAGAATAAAAGCAATCGTTAATTCTTAAAGTATAAGGAAATAATAGTAATTGCAAGGTTTGCGAAAATAAGGAGGAAGCTTCGGTTTCATATTCAAAACTGCAAAAATTGATTACTACGAATATTAGTTGATTATGAATTTGTAGCACATTCCAAAAAGTGATTTGATCTCAAGTCGGCTTTCGTTGGTTTACTCGAATTACTGAAAATTAGAGCTTCTAGTTCAATTTCTAATCATACCTGGCTTTGAGGACCGAGTCTGCGGAAGTCAGGATTTTCAACCACAACAGTTTCGTCATCGCCGGAGGAGGATGGAGTAGAAGATTCTACAGGAGATGACAAAGATGGTAGAGATGGCAGAGATGGCAGAGATGGCAGCGATGGCAGAGATGGCAGAGATGGAAGAGATGGAAGAGAAGGAAGAGATGGAGATGCTTGGAGACCTGAGAAGTGTTGGAACAGAGGTTGAATCACAGCTGGTCCTTTCTGAGTCTTGGAGGTCGGTTGATCAAGCTCGACTACTGCTGAACCAGCTGGACGAACGACTACGCGTTCTTCAATGTCGAAGAATTGCTTCTGGATTGCTGGGCGGCGTACCTAATTCATAAACATTATTTAACGTTTAAAATGAAATTTTACTCTTTTATTGGCTTCTTTCCTTTTGAAAAATTGTAAAAGGAAATATAGAAATGGGTACCCACAAAAGAGTTAATATAGAATATAAAATTTATAAATAATATATTATAATTTATAACGATAATTTCATTACTTTTAAAATGAAAAGAAAAATGAAGGATCTAAAGATAATTCTTACAAGTAAAACAAAGTATTAAAAAGTCTGAATTTAAATATGAAGTGAGAAGAAAAAATAGAAAACAACGAACAGGTAGAGCGTTTAACAGGAAAGGAGGCAATTTGTCAAATTAACAATCACTTACTTCGAATTTTCGAGTAGAAACAGCCGGTTTAACGACGTCTAATTGTTTTTCCAGGAGAGCAGGTTGTGCCTCAATTTTCGTGACTGGCACATGAGAGACAGTTGGCACGTGTTTGACGTATGGTACAGCAGCCACTGCTGGCACTTGGGCAGCGGCATATCCAATGTGTTCGGCTTCAACTTTAGCGGGAACACTATATGCAAGCTGTGCCTCTTGTCCGATATTATTTATGTAAGTTACCCCTGCTGGATTCAAGTAAGGCATCCTAATGGATACAAAACTACTATAGCTACCCTGCAACAGGGCGGCTGCCACTGTGAAGAGAACTCCAAACTTCATCCTGGAATGACGTAGTAAATTAACTATGAAATACTAATTATGAAATTTCCTAATATTTTTTATTAGTGGACAGTTGCTAGAAAATTCACAATTGTATAGAGTGTATTAAACGTTTTTCTATAACTAGTTATCTTAAAAAGATTGAAAAGTGAAGATGACAATTTTTAAAGAAAATTCCAAGCTTCATTCTGGATTGATATGATAAGTAGTTTGAACATTTTTTAACATTCTATTTTTTAGCATTTTTTATTATTAAAAAGTTGGGCAGTTTAGTAATCGCCAATAAGAAATATTGGAATATTAAAAAATTTCAAATCTGAACCATAGATATATTCGAAATAATGTTTTGAATTCTCTCCAAAAATTTTCAAAGTTTTTAAAATAGGAATATAATTATTTAAGATATTTATAAGAAAATTAATTATAGAAAAGGGAATATGGTGATGAAGGTAGTAGTATCGATTAGTAATTGAAATAATCGTCTAAAAGCACTAGAAGTGTGAAATTAAGAAGTGTTCAGACCAACTCAGAAAGACAAAGTTACCTTGATCGCCCAAAAATGAAACGGCGTGCGAATAAGCGAAGGGGTGTAAGGTGCAAGACTGTCCCATCTGTGGCAGCAGACGTTGCTTATATGGACGTGGTCGTAAAGGGGACCCCTTCTCACAAAACCATCATTGCCTTACCCCTCCCATACGAACAAAGGCTCAAAGTTGACCAAAACTGGGTCGATCTACTTTACTCCTCCACGTGTTCAATCTTCGAGAAACCTGCTCCCTCATAGGAACTGACAGTTATGCATCACCCTGTCCCTATGACACGATCGTTAATTTCACCATTTCGCAATATCATATTGGTCATTAAGAGCACTTAATTATTCTGAAAATTCGTTGCTCTTGATTGACTTCATGTAGTTAATTGTTGAGAAAGATTACTTCTTGGCTAAGGATTTGTAAAAATAGTTTAATGTATACAACGTGGTAATTTTCTAGATGATAGAAGTATGTAGCATAAATCAATCTGGTAAGTTTGTAACTATACAAAATTTGGTTTTGTCATAATTTGAGTTTTTTATAATTAATGAAGAATATTAAGATACTCATTTAAATAATAATTTATCTGAATATTTGTATAGTATGAATTGAATAATATCTATGAACGTGAAAATTTCTTTTTCTTTAATTACTTTTATTTATATATTTCTTTTTTCTATAGGGATATTAGCCACTTTGATCACAAGAATTTTTATTTGTACGTTTGAGAAATGAATTTATCGTATAAAATATAATTGAAAAAAAAAATTTGTCATCAACGTACTCGTTTAAAAGCAGTGATCGAAGATTAATGAATAAAGTGGAGCAATTTTGAATGCCAAAGGATTATAGGTATTCGAAAGTGAAAACAGAGAATTCAACTAGGTCGATGCGCCTTTACAATTCGATTGTTATTCGTCCCATGTGCGTGTGGGCCCGTGTAAAATTCATCACTCACGAAATGTTGACGCTAACTTACGCGAGCTTCTTCTAAAAAAAGTGAAAAGAACGTTTCCTGAACTGATCACACGAAATTTTATTATTCCACGTACACTTAACAAGACGATAAATATTGAATAGTTACTATTTCCAATAATAGAATATTTTGAAGATTAAGACACAAATCTAAGATTGTAATTTACTGAGGTTTGTTAGCTTAGGATTAATTTAGATTGAAATTAAAATCATTATAATCAAGGTTATTGCATGGAAAATAAAAAATTCATATTGTTTTTGTAAATTATTTTATTTCATTCAAAAGATTTTTGAAAAAATTGATGTGTAAGCAATATGCGTACAGATATAGATTCTATCAAAATATGGTCTTAATCTTAATCCTAAATTAATTCTACATTAACAAACCATAGTAAGCTATAATCTTAGACAAAAGTTATAAAGATGTTACAAAAAAAAATGTTTTGCGTTGAAAATTAAAGCAATTTTAAATGCCAAAAGAACGCGTAAAAAGTGCGTAAAGGCTTCTATTATGACTTTACCATAATCATTTTTTTCTGTAAAGGTATCAAGGTAATCTTCTCTTATTTTGTTTTCTCAACAACATGCTTATTTTTTATTGACAATTTTAGAGCAACTTACGTCATGCTTATATATATTTACTTTCCTATAGGACTGCTCTGGAAATGAAAGACAAAACGATTCAAAACCAGATTGGAATCTAGAAAGGTCGTGGACATGTTAATTCATTCTTCATTCTCGCTGGATTTTATCTTTAATTTCGCTTCCTATATTATTACTGTAACCTTAAATCTCTTGTTCCGTTTCATACTACTACAAGCATTCTTTTTGCAGTACCAAGATTGGTAAAATGTCATGAACAAAATTGCACGAATACAAATTCAGTTATTTATTAATAACATCTTGCAATGCTAATTCGAATGATGCAACAATATTGAAAATTATAATCAAATCGGCAATCATCGTTTAATAAATAACGTAGTTCGATTTCGAATTACCAAACTCATTGCAAGCTCAATGATTGCTCAAAAAAAATCACGTTGCTGTTGCGAATTGATCACATGACGACTGATTAATTATTGTTCTGTAATCATATGGTAAATCATGTTAACTTCGTTTCAGACTTTACGTGGATAGAAGTTGTGAGGGATAATTGTACATCATAAATATTGATTGCGACTCATTTAACTCGTGATTTTCGATTTCAAAATTTAAATATTTACACAATCGTTAAATTGTGCTATTATCTTCCCTTAACAGAAGAGATCCTGGTCCTTAAGTCCGGTCGTCAAGTGATCATTTCAGCCTTGCTCAATATCTATGTATGTATGTGTACCAAGGTCGGGCGTTGATCAAAGGAATAACGATCGATATTTTCATGCTCTCGATCCAGATGAAAATGTTGCGCAACTTTATGTATACCCTAAACCGGTAATTCGTTCGTACCCTATCTCGCTTTTATTCGTTTATTACATATACCTTAATATGCGCGATAAATCTCTTTATACCCAGTAATTACCTAAAAAAATACTCTTCTTACAGATAGAGATGATGTTTTCAGCGAAAGAAGTACTGTGTGACCCCTTATGTACGATATGCATCGGAAGATGAAGAAATAATACAAATTGCTCGAGTCAGGTTACTGATACATATTCGTGCTTAAGAAAAAAGTCTATAAAACCTGATACTTCTCACAATTAGCTCAAGAAAATTTAATCGTATGCAAATCTGATTCTAACTTTGATCTAATTGTAATTTAATGTGGATTTATTTTTCATTTAATTCTAATTCTAATTCATTCATTTACGTTATTTTGTAACAACTCAATTGTAGTTCTAACCTCTAATTTTAGTTTTAATATGGAATTATTATGATCTTTATAATTGTTCTGATTGCAACTTAAAGAACTATGATAAATTTAAAATTACCTACGTAATTTATTTATAAAAATTGACGACAGGCATAAATTTGGTTTTAAGGTGACAGAAAAAATGAAGACCGAAGCAATAATAATAAATCATTTGTACTTGTAAACAAATTGCTGTTGCTTTAGATGAAGTAGTTGACACGATAAATACTTAAAAGGAAACAGAAAGAAGTAATTATGGAGATACGAAGTTAAAACGGAACCGAATCCATTTATCTCACGTCATTTATGACGTTTTACAAGAGAGCAACTGCAAGTCAATGTCAACATCCCATTACATTACTTGAGCATATTTCTTTAGTCAGTTATTCTTTAAAAAATGTGTACATAAAATGGGTCATGAAAAATATATTATATTTTATCTTATATTAAGGTTAAGTCTACAGAGCATACTATTTTTCATTGCACTATCATATGGCATACATATATGTATATTTGCGGTGAAATTACTATTTATTCACTAATTAGATCTTTTAATGGTACTATGGATGAATTTGCACCAACATTATAATTACAATTATTTTTTAAGTTATAATATCCTTGCGAGTGAATTTTTTTCACGGTAATACTAAATTAACAAAGAAATTTTTACATTAAATGTTTGATATCACTGTAGGATTAATGAAATATGTATCTAGAGAAAAATACCAATCTGGTAAGTATGCAATAAATCAAAGGTTCTGCGAACCACTTAAACATCGCTTCAAATGTTATGACTATGTTGAAACAAAAATCTTCTGTCATACTGGAAACTGGACACTCAGTTATCGTTTCTTCTATACGGATCTCCTCCCTCTTCCTCGCTCTTTGTCTCTTTCTTTCTGCCCCACTAAACCTTTTCTCATCAGTGAAACTGAAACCGAAAGTAAAATGCATACCGGGCATCGCGTACCGAAAACTGGTTGTCCTTCTTTCGCAATGTCGGTGTGGCTTATAATCCTCAAAAACGTAAAAACAGAAAATCTTTTCTTTATCTTATTGCAAATGATTCGGACCTTTTTCACCAATCATTCTTACAACCTATTTATGTATCATGTGGCTGTAAAGAAACTCGGACATATTCAAAATATAAATCCGTGTTTTATTAACGCAGCTAATGTTTTTGAAATTTAATAGCCCACTCCTCCCTTGTCATCATGTCTGATATTTTTGCAGGTTAAAGGTGAGATAAGATTGTATTACTCTTTAGGTGGAGATTTCATAACAATATTGCGATCATTCTTTTTACTTCTTTTTCCAT
The DNA here is from genome assembly GCF_905332965.1 of Bombus pascuorum. Lineage (NCBI taxonomy): Eukaryota > Metazoa > Arthropoda > Insecta > Hymenoptera > Apidae > Bombus > Bombus pascuorum. The sequence continues at coordinate 5,084,232 of NC_083501.1, read as the reverse complement.
TGGTCCAGTTGCAATGTTTTCTGTGTCTATATATACAGTTATAACTTTGGTAATTATTCTGTCTTAAGTTCTGAAGCAATGTTGATGAAAAAAAAAAAAAAAATAGAAAAAAGAATATGAAGTTAATTACTTTTCTGCCATAGTTGGAAATTTAATATCGATTAAATCAAATTTAATATCAGAATCGATTTATTAAAAGTAAGAATTTTATGTACCTACGTATTCTTTTATTTTCAAAGTTTTTGCAATATTTCAAATATTGATGATATCTCCCCTTCACCTTTAAGTTAATTTCTTTAAAATGGAAGGAAACCTGAAAATATATGGATATTTTAGTTTTTATGAGTTTCACGTTATTGGAACAACTACATGAATTTCTTACGTTTTACATCTATTGATGAATCATAGAAATTTCACCATTGATTTCGTTTAGAAAATATGCCGGTAACTAAACAACAATTCTTGTTCGAAATGAAAGGGAATGTAAAAATCTATAGATATTTCTTTGGTATATACAAACACAACCTGGTGATTATTTTATCGGTGGGATATGTGGGACTCGTCTGAGGTGGTGCGTAGTATATCCATTAAAAGCGTCTCCTCATATCTATCATAAAGCAGAAAAATATAGCCATTTACCCGACATGACCGAACGTGCGAACGTGTCCAGCGAATTTTGATTTTTGTTCCGAATCCTCATTCAAATTCAGCACTGTGCAACGATTTGCAATACTTCAGGAGGAGGGATTCCGATTTGACACCGATTTCTTCCCAATATTTCTGAAATCTTTGTAACTGCGTAATTTTTGTCTTTTGAATCACTAATTAATCCTTTGCCGTACGATTTCATTTAAACTGCGTCATAATGAGGGACAAAGTCATTGTTTGGTATAAATAAACTTCAAGCTTTAAGCTCGATCTCCCTTCGTCGAGCGTGCAGATGTCAACGGTATTGAAATAACAACCTTTCATACATTAAATGTGATTTCTTTTTTATTAATATATTGTTTTAATATATGATTAACATAAATTTTTAATGTATTAAAACATATAGATATATCTTAATTCCTCTAGCGATCTGTAAGAATTGTTTTGTCTATTGTCAAAGGTAACACTATCGATAGTATCGATAGTTTCACTATTTGAGTACATATTATCTCTAGTATTACTATTTTTTATTTTAAACGTTATATAAAGGGTTTTCAAATAAATTTCACTCTATAACATAACTAAAAATAGGATGTAAGTAATCGTGAATTCTTCTTGATCGAACATTTTCAGTGTTCAGAAAGCATAAAAACGATAGACCGCATTTCGTTATCGGCGGGATTTTCAATTTATATCGCCATTTGAACGCATGAAACTACACCAATACTAATTATTTAAATACTAACTTTGGTACGATTGATGTCAATATATGAATGAAACTAGAAAACTTTTTATAAGCATATTCCATTGTTTTACGTAGTTTCTATACATAAACAGGTATTATTATTTAGACAACTATCATACATTCGTAATACTGAACCATAAGTCCGACTTGAATTTATGCTTTGAGTCGTAACGTAATCAGTACTATCGGAGTGATCTGAGCACGAATATGTGAATCATCTAAATTCTGCATCATGAGTTTCATTCGTCATTTTACAATAAGGAATTAACATGAGAGTAGACGTCATAAACACTTCCTTTGCATCAATTATATGTATAGCAAGAGAATAATTTTGTAAATAACTCTATAACAACTAATTAAAGAATTTCACAGTAATTCGATTTAAATTATTTTACATTAAGTTCCTCGTAGATGTCGTTGTTTGCGATATCTGAGTTTGAATTTCTGTATGCATATCTGTATACATGGCATAAACGCAATTTTCATTCGAAAAGGGCGGTAAATATCAATGCACGTGTATTTATTAAAAACATTGTAAAACGAGATATTTATTAAGTTTTATCAACTGTATTGTATCTATAATCATATCATTTAATTACCAGTAGAAGGGTCTAAGAACCGTTTTCAATGTAATAAAAGAAGACAGGTTATATAGAGGATTAGGTGACCTCTGAAGAAACCGATCATTATTTTAAAAATGAGTGCTGATAACTACTACCGATTTATATTGGAACGTATTAATACTTCGGACACAATTGTATTAGATCAACCAGGACATACAGTAAGTATAAAATGTTCTTCTCTTCTATTATGCAAGTAGCAAGCATGTACTATAAAGCAATTTTTGTCTTTCAATTTTATTGTTAAATTATGCGTAGACTGCAAATATTTATGCAGTTGTAAAGAATTGAAATACATAGAAATATTCAATGTATACATAATATGTAAAAATATATTAAATATTCAAAGTATTTAGTAATTTAAATAAATCTTCTATTTATGTTCTACTCTTTTATATGTGTTTATAAAAATTCAATATTTATGAATAAAGAAAGTATTCTAAGTATCAAAAACAAATAATAAGGATGTTTTACATATATAAAACATTGTCTCTTTTGTATGTTTTCAGTATACTTGTGGTAGAGGCAAGGAGAATGAAATAATATGCCTTGGTTTGACAGTATCTAGGCGCCATTGTATGTTTTTCCATAGCAAAAATGAATTATATGTTACAGATTTAAAGGTAAATATTATGTAATGAAATTAGTGCACTAGAATGTATTTTCTTAATATAATACTTTCATTTGATGATATTACATTATCTTTAGAGTGCAAATGGTATATTTATAAATGAAATAGCCCAAAAGCCCTTTCAGACAACTAAATTATACTCGAATGATGTTATTGGCATTGGATGTCCTACTGTTGCAGCTGCAATTGAAAACAATGATCTATATGTGTATAAATTACGTTCAATTGGAGTAAGATTTAATTAATTATATCATCAGATTAATTATCATCACATGATATCTTTCTTGAAATATTTATTGAGTAAGTTTCTTACACATATTATAATAATTTTAACAGCCACAACTTCTGGAAGATGGTCACGGTGTTAGTACACTTTCAGAAACTACTATAGTAAATAATGTAAATATAGTTAATGATAATTCAAAGACTAACAGAGTAGATAAACGTAAAAGAGAAGACACGAATTCCAGCTTGGAAGTGGCAAGTAAAATTCCCAAGTTGAAAGATGAAAATTATATCTTAGAAAAAAATTATCTGCAAGGTATTACTGCATTTTTATCCAGGTTATTTAGGTTACAAGACAAAGAAGAAATAGTAGAATTTTGCTTTTATTTCAGAAAAGGATAATGAGAAAAATGAAAATGATATTGAAATAGTTCATATTTCATTGAATAACAATTCATCAAATGGAAAAAATAAAAATTGTGATAAATTAAATGCAAAGAAACATATGGATGCCAACATGCCTACATCAAGTAATCGGACAAACAATACAAGAACAGAATCATCAATGGATGAATTAATAAATTATCAGGATCTGAGATCAAATATGATAATAGGCAACACAAAAAAAGATATTAAAAAAGGGGAAATTTCTCTCAATAAGACTACAGAGAAAGTAAATGCAAATATGTTACGAAAGATTGATACTTATACTGGAAATAATTTAATATATACTAAAGATGTACAGAATCTTGAATCTACAAATACAATCAAGGACAGTAGAATAAGAGTAAAATCTGATTTAGAAATCAGGAATTACAACTCAAAACGCAGTAGAAGAAATAATAGTGAAACAAATACTGTGAATGAGATAGAAAAACCAAATACAGTCGATAAAACCAATCAATTCAAAAACAATGAAGAAGGAAATTTACTCACAACACTTCCTTCAAATTTCATGTGTAACGAGGATGGTATCATAAAATTTGAAGATGTATTGCAATTGACTGATACTGATGAAAATGCTATTTTAAATTCCTCGAATTCAAGTTTCGTTCCAGTCGGATCTCCAATAAAACTAAAGAAAGTGGAACAACAACCAAAAACTAAATTTTCAGAGGATGATGTTATAAACTTAAGCGATAGTGAGGATGATATTTTTCCGTGCTCCCAATTGTTTGATATTGGCTATGGTATGAACACAACCATGAAAGATGAGGTAAAAGAGGAGCAACCTACAGAAGTAGAAAGTGAGAGATTTGGTATAGATGATGTGGATTTTGTTATTTCAATAACAGATAGTGAAGATGAAGAAGATAAGAATTGGTTTCACAGATTATCCCGAAGTCAAATATTCAGTGAAAACGATGAAATTGATCTGAAAAGTGAGAATGGTGTAAAAAAAGAAGATATAAATATAAATGTTAATACTAAGGAACCAATTGTAAGCGAGTTTGAATTAATCAGAACTAATGAAGAGCTACCAAATGAGTTAGTTCCTAGAGCAACCATAGGCGAAGAAAAAGAAGCAGGGAACTCGTCGTTGCAGGATATAGACAATTTAAATAAAGTATTTTCACCAGAAAATACTTTACTTAAACAATTCACGAGCGCTACTAGCGATACTAAAAAACATTCTAAGTCTCCGAAAAATCAAAGTTTGCTTCCAGTGCAAAAAGAGGCAGGAAATTATATTCATCCCTTGAGTAACAATAAAATAGAAACTATTACATCCACCAAGAGCAGAAGATCGATTGAGAAAAAGGTGCCTCAAATCGAACCTCCACACTTACCTACCTCCAGAAGACGAAAAAATGTTTCTAATAAAGATAAACAAAGCCCGGAAAAGTCTGATAAATCTGTAAGATCTGGAAAATCTGAAAATCCTTCAAAACCGCGATTAAGTGCTAAAGAAAAGAAAGAACAACAAGAAAAGTTGAAGTTAGAGCAATATATGTATGCAAAGGAGCAAAAGAATCGTAAAATACTTCATAAATGGGCCGTTTGTCTTCCCCCTAGTACAAAGAAATTAAATACTCTTTCTAAGGAAGAGAGGAAAGCATTGGCAGATAATAGAAGGATAAAATTGAAGAAAATTGCCGAAGAAAACCGAGTATCTTTAGAAGGTAATCAAGAAAAGAAACGTATTGTTTCTAAACCAAAAGCGAAAGTAACGACAAAGTCCCGAAATGATTTCCTTGTTGAGGAAACGATCGCTGCATCTAGAGAGGAAACTGCAACAGAGGAGTCTAAAGCTTCATCTAGTCGATCCACAACAGCAAATAGAACTTCTTCAAATGCAAAAACGATTGATTCAACAAAACGTAAAAATGTCTCTAAAGAAATAGCAATGGATATACAGTACAAATTAACTCTTAATGATATTTCGAATTTGGGAAAAATTCCTAAAAAATCTAATAGTACTAAAATAAAAATAAATACCGTAGAAGCAGAAACAGCATTAAAAAATCTTTCGTTGGAAGAAAGAACAGAGAAAACAAATAAATTAAAAGATACTGCAGTAAGTGGTAAACCAAGCTTAGAATCTTGTAAGACAGTAGAAAAGGGACCTTCTGTACCTCTTAAGTCAAATCTTAAATCACCAGTTGTAAAATCGAATTTAAAGAAACGAGTGTCTTTTTCTACAGAGATTCAAACTGTTCGTGAATATGAAATTGATGAATCGAATGTTTTAAAAAAACTGACAGGAAAAGATGCTCCTATACGTCGAGAAAAGATCAATACAATGAACCAATTCTTATGCCGCATCTTATGCTGGAAACCAGTATGGTTGGAAGAACAGCTATATTTGAATCAAGATCCACCTGTTATTCGGCCTGAAGAACTTAACCCTACCTTAACTCATTATAGATCGTACGATGAATATTATAATACTATAAGTTCGCTTTTGTTGCTGGAAATTTGGCATAATATCACAAACAAATTTCAGAGCATAGAGGATATACACAAACGGCCCACATTCATGTGCTCTATAGTTGAAAATTCTATTCAGACGAATGAAGAGCCAAATAATATACGTTTTACAACGTTGATGGTAGAAGTATTAGCCACAAAGGACGATATGCAAAGGCAAATTCATCCCAAGTATGGGGATCTTGTATTTTTTGAGTATGTTCAAAATCACGAAAACTCACAAAAATCAAAAGATTTTCGTAAAGTGTTCGCATATGTTACTAAGGTATACACAACAGTATTAACGCCTCTGACACATTTTAACAGAGATTTACAAAATTACGTAAAAAATGCTCATACATTGTTGACATATACTGTGATAACAAAATACCTCGATAAAAATATTCTAGTGAATCGAGTTCAACGATTAAGAGCTGCGTTTTATTTACGTCCTAATTTACGAATGGTAAAAGCATTACAATTTCTCCCTAAGTCACCGTTAGTAAACTTAATCTTATGTCCAAGAATCGATATGTATAAGTTGCCAACTGTTTCTGAATTAGAGACATTGATCACGGGAGATAAATTAAATGAGAAACAGATGGAAGCTGTAAGTAAAATAACCAAAGCAGTAATCCAAAAAGATACCAAATTGTGTTTTATTCAAGGACCACCTGGAACTGGAAAATCGAAAGTTATTGTAAATATAATTACTCAAATTTTGTATGGAAATAACAGATATACAAGCAATGGAAGTTCTTTTACAATGTTAGTTTGTGCTCCATCAAATGCAGCCATTGATGACATTGTCTTAAGATTATTACAAATTAGGACCATGATAAAAAAGCAGGCAAAGATAAAACCATTCAGGATGGTTCGTATTGGACAATTACAAATGATGCATTCAAAAGTGAAAGATATTTCTATTACTGAATTGGCGAAACGAGAAATTAAAAAAACATGCAAATCGAACACTGTTCCATCCGATAGTGTAGAAAGTGAAAAATCATTTTTACAATCTAGAATTAATGCCCTTCAATGTAAACTAAACTCAAATAATTTGGATAAAACTCATAAAGACCATGTTAGGATGAAACTGGCAGATATGTCTGCAAAATACGAGTTACTAAAGAATCATACGTCATCGAACGAAGTAAATGATAGAAGCAGAGAAAGCATTAGATTGCAGCGTACAGCAGAGCACAGAATTCTTGAATTTGCAGACATAATAACCTGCACCCTCTCATCCTGTTATACTAGTCAAATGGAATATATTTTTGGTGTTAATAAGAAAAAGATATCTGTGTGTATTGTGGATGAAGCTACTCAAAGTTGCGAGGCAGAAACCTTGATACCATTGATGTTAGGAATAGATACATTGGTTTTAGTTGGTGATCATAATCAATTACCAGCTACTGTTCTGAGTACACGGGCAAAGAAATATGGGTTGGATCAATCGATCTTTTCTCGAGTGCAAAACGCCTTTGATTTACAACCAAATAATCCCATAATTACGCTAGACACTCAATATCGAATGCAACCTGATATATCCTCTTGGCCAAATAAATTCTTCTATGGTTGTAAATTAAAAAATGCAGTAGAAAGTAATGATAAATTTCCATTCCATTCATATCGAATTTTAAATTTGATTACAAATCAGAATCATGATAACTCAAACAACGAAGAAGCAGATTTTGTAGCTAATATTATTTATTGTATGCTAAATTTTGCCAATTTGGATAATTGGCAATCATGCATTTCGTGTGGAATTCTTACACCATATAATAATCAAAGAACTATGATATTGACTAAAGTTAATGCAAAGTAAGTTGTAGCATTTAATGCGAGTGTATTCTAAATATTATCTGAATTAATCGTTGCATGTTAATCTTTTATTGTTTTAGAATATCTTCATTGCCAGAGAATGTTAAGAGAAAAATAAAATATATTGTGGACACTGTAGATCATTTTCAAGGTCAAGAATGTGATGTAATAATTTTTTCATGTGTACGGAGTGAGAAGATTGGCTTTCTATCAGATAGACAAAGACTTTGTGTTGCACTTACAAGAGCAAAACACAGCCTGATAATGTGTGGTAACTTCAACATTTTCATGGTAAGATTATATAATATTATCTGCATTTAAAAAATATTGATATATATTGCATACATATTTCAAAAGTGTTACAACAATTCAAAACAAACAGTCCTATGTTAAAAAGACATCAAAACCGTCAAAGAAGTATTTTAAAGGCTAGCAATGGAAAAGTAACATTTGGCTTAGAGTTTATTCTTTTTGCCCAATAGTTTCTTGCTGTTTTTGAAAAATTTGTTTATATAATATAATATGCATTTATAATACAAAAATAGTTAATATATTACATAATTAAATATACAATGATTTTTTTATTGATTACAGAGGTATCCAATGTGGAATTCGTTAATAGCAGACGCAAAAGCGCGTAAAGTATTTTTTAATGTTAAACCCAACGCAAATTCTCATGAAATCAAATCTTACGTAATTAAACGTGTGATGAAATAATCGTGCATGTTTCATTGGACGATTACATAAAATATTCTTGTATATTTGTATAAATCTTACTTCATTCTCTTCACCATAGATGTAAGAAGTATAAACCACAGTTATCAAATGAAGATGTCTTCGTTGAAAAAGTGATAGAGACATTTAACATAATTTCTCTCCCTTTTAATACATACTAGAATATTATTAATAGACATAGAAAAGAAGAGACCTCGTTATTTATTTGTATTCCTTTTTACGAGGTCCACTTGCTCAACACGGCGTCCATGGTCTATATTTCCTATACCTTCTTCACGTGACTTGAAATATTGTAAATTTGTTTCTCTATGATATTGTTTTTGTAAATAATAAATTTTTTAATTATGACGTCTTAAATAGAATAAAATAAACAAACATGCCCTTTATTAATGATCATAATTAATTTCTTTTTGGAATATTACGTTAATTGATATGATTACATTGATGTATCATAAGCTGAAAGAATAATCACATATGGTTTCATTACATAGAACTATTATTTTTAATATATTATTCTAAGTAATAATATTAAAAATAGAAAGCCAAACCAATTTTAATTATTTTAAATATATTATAACAGATATTTTATATCATTTTATTTATTTAATAATTATGTATTTTTAATAATCAGTTCAACAATTTTAATTTTATTCTATTTCCTCAATTAACCTTGTATAAACTTTGATTGTATATTGTACATATTAACCCATTCACTGCCAACTACGAGATATCTCGTATTTTGCGCTACAAGCTTAGATTGATTGCAGTTGGTCACGGAATAAGTTGTTAGGAATTATTAGAAAGGATGAACGAAAATTTTATATAATAATATTTATATAATAATATATAAATTTGTGAAATTCCATGTTTTCTTTAAAATAAAGTCTTAGCATCCAGGGAAAGATGCTCTAAATTTGTCTGGCAGTGAATGGCCTAATTCCACGAAATAATTCACATATTAACCACGTAGTAGCGTTTCGATAAATATTCATAAAATAATAGATTCAAATCATTCTTCCCTATGTATTTATCATATATATAATATTTCGAATTAATTTATAATTGATTACTATTAAATAATTAATTTAAAGAATTGTAGTATGAACAAAGTTTGAGTTTAAAATTTAGAACTTGTATTCCAAGTCTTCACTTGATGCCGAAAGCCTATATAAGAATTATATAGATTGCAGATCTTTATATAATTCTGTATTTTAATGAACAGAATTAATGAAATTTCTTTTATCTCTTAAATATTGAATATTTCGTATATTTTATCTTATATATAGTATACAATTTTACACTTTTACATTTTCCATAAACTTCCGCAGTTTTTCCAAGAGTAGTAAAAGCGGGTACTCACCCACTGGAACAGTTAACAAATTTTTTTTGTAACGGTTTTGTAACCGCTATTCGATCTTTTCATGAAATAATTACTTATAACAAATTGACAAACAGCCTACGAACAACATTTAAATACAGTGGTGTCATAGGAGATGTGGAGACATAGGTAGTTATATAAATTGCATAATTGTGAATCAAGGGTAGGAATGCAAATCAAGCAGTGCGAGAAAGATAGTACAATTAGTGTATACGACCATAGTGTATACAAACATAATGTATATAATTATGGTGAAAGATATATCTGTATATGTCAAATCATTGACATGATTGAAGATGCACCTTAAGAATGACAGCTAACATCTAGACATATTACCTTCTAGTAACTTTTATTTTTTCATTTTCCTAGTATCTACAGATTTGAATAATTTAAATAATCATAATGGTTCGGTTTGAAAGTATGACACCACAAGAGTATAAAGAAAAGCATGAAAATTTTAAGATAATCCATGGTTTTCATGCTACACCTTTTGGGGATTGCTTAATTGGCATTACTAACACTAATAAGGCAATTGTGCATTTGGCTTTTGTTGATAAAAATAATGAAGAAGCTTTAAATGAATTAAAGAACGATTGGCCTCTTTCAAAATTGGTCGAAGATACCTCAAACGAAACAAACAAAATTATAGAAAAAATCTTTTCCCGATGTGTAACTGTGGATGATTCTACTTCTGTTCTCATGAAGGGTACACAGTTCCAAATAAAAGTTTGGGAAGCCTTGATACTTATTCCGCATGGTACAACTGTTACTTACGAACAAGTTGCGTGTAATATAGATAAACCAAAAGCTGTACGAGCTGTTGGAAATGCGGTCATGAAAAATAATATTGGTTATTTGGTGCCATGCCATCGCGTAGTAGGTAAATCTGGTAGTAACAAATATAAATGGGGAACGAAGCGTAAAGAAAATATCCTCTTCTATGAGCGTGATCATATAGACACTTAAGTTTATTTTTTATATGTTTACATACTTCCATCATTTTTTTATTAATTTATAGTTTAATACAAAGAGATATAGTTTATGTAATATAGTACGATTTTATAAGTTCTGTTACTTACGAATTGTTTATTTCGTAATATATATAAATATAAAAATTTAAGCATTAAAAATTCCCTGATATTTGCATAGATTATGTAAAATAGACACTGGATAATATAAAAAGAAAAATTGTTTATTTTTATACATTAAAAATTATTTTTATTATCCTTAAATACAAGTATGCAGTATAATTTATGTACACTTAAAGTAATTAATAATTTAAGCTGTAATGATAAATCCATTGCACTCTTGCATACAGTAACAGGAACACTATGATATTAGGATGGTCTTCGGCATTCACAATAATTCTAAGATGGTAATATAAATTAAACATAAATAAAATTGTGTAATTTTATATTTGAATTTAGATAGTTATCGATATATGTAACTGTTTTGTATAAAAAAATGTAGCATTTTGTAAATATCTTGTGTTAATTTACAAAATACTAAACTGTTTAATTAGCAATATATAAAATAAATGTCAAAAAAAGTGCGAAAGTAAATTTATGTATGTATTTTTGTGAAATTTTGTGATATAATTAATTTTATTTATAGTATACAAGCCTTTCAGATGTCAAAATAATAAGCGTTACAAATGCTGAAGTTAAAAAGTAATTGTTAATGTTAGAGAACTTGCAATGAATGAAGTTAATAATTTGGCATCTGATGGACTTATTGTTTAAGTTTATACACAGCATGACTGGAGAAGTACTATCTACATTGTAAATATTACTGTACTATTAATTCTATACATTAAGGTATAAATTTATAAATACATATTTATATACATTTACAATATAAATATAAAAATGAGTTGCATATATATAAAAGCATTCTATAAATGTGTAAACCATTTCACACAATACTTATTTGTAAAAATTCTACTTTAGGTACAAGTATGACACTTGCTTGTGTTAATTGCAAAAATCGATGTTAAATTTAATTCAACAATTATATAAAAAGTGTAAAATTTATCGCGACTTATTTAAAAATTATTTTTTTTTGCAAATAATCACAGGGAATAAATTGTATTGCCCTAAGAATGATTACATATTTCTTATTTTGTATATTGCTTTAAGTTTGTAATTTTCATTCATTTCATTCGATGTAGATTATAATATATTTATTTCAACGAGAAAAAATAGTGCTAGTTTCTTATTTTAAGTACAAATTTGAAAAAAATATATATTTTCCTATTGGTGAATCTTTCTGTACAGTGTTATTAATTCAGTCAGTCTCATTAGTAACTTCATCTACGTGATTGATTTAGTAAAAAAACCATTACGAAAAGTGTTATAATCAGAAAATATATAAACTTCTTTGGATTCTCCTAGCAACATACAGTTTACTATTACTTGTATCTTACAAGGCAGTGTTTGGTGGAGATTTGAAATATAACAAAGTTCTATGTATCTACAAAAATTTTTGTTAAAAGCATCTCTCAAATGCAAAGTAGATTAGAATGGTGTTTGCTAAAGGAACACATTAATGTCAACAATACAATATTAATATAATTAGTCATTATATCAGATTAAAAGTATTCAAATACTTATTTTTTCCTGATGAAATCATTCAACAGGATAGGCATTTTCTGAATATACTTCATGTATAATATTTTCTTTCTTGATCATTTAGCTTTATCTCAATAAAATTAAGAAAAGTTTTATGATTTTGCTTTAAGACAATAAGATTTTCTTGTTTTATATCCCATAGCGGCATTCATTCACTAGTTCACTGTTCGTTATTAATGACTTGGTACTCAAACGTACATATAAATGTTTCTAAAAAACGCGATTACCATTATGAACATTATAAAACCATTGGATGCAGTGGTTTTATGTGAGGCAAATGATGGGATATTGTTTCCTGATATACTGGTGGTACCTGGTATCATGATAAAATAATCAATTGTATTATAAACACTATAACATACAATATTGTTAATCAATGAATGTAAGTAATATTATTTCTACCTGATACTCTCGACCGCGGAGTTGTAGCAGTTCTCATTATTGGATTGTGAGGAATTGGTTTCATTGGCGTTGGTGCAGGACTTGGAGAATTTCCATAACACTGACCTAATTACATGAAATCACTATGCATGTAACTTTGAGATTAAATATTAATTTAATGTAGAATCAACCTTACGAACCTACCCTTCTTATACAGACGCATTCCTTCTTTCTTAGGATCAATATTTCTCATGCAATGATCCCCCGCTTCCTTGATATAGATTTCTTCATCATTCACGATTAAACCAACAAAACATTCATTGGTACTAGTATCGTTTCTCATAGTATATGCATACATAACACCTTTTTCTTCCCATTGACCTAGACACAAGTATGCTCGTTCTGAAATATAAATTCTTTTAGTGAGTTTTGGTTTCAATGAATTTAGATGAATTAAACTATTTAAGTAAGTACCTTCATAGAGTTCTCCAGATTCACAGTCAGTAACTTTAAAGTACATTATTTCACGAGTGTTGCAGTTGCTGCTTAGTTCAGCACACATGCCTGATAGGTCAGTTATCATACCCATATATTGTCCAGTAATTGGACAAGGCGATTCTACTGCACGTTCAATTCCTAATTTTAATAGCATTTGATCTAATATCATGATCTTTTCTTGAAATATATAATTTACATCTTCTTTCTTTGAAATTAACTTACGTGCTTGTGTCATCCAAACAGGTTTATCCAAATTAGTATCGTCACACAAATAAGATTGATAAACTGGACTTAACACCATTCCTGTATGAAAAATTGATTATACTTAGCGGATTAAATAATTTCATTAATATCTGTGGACGTTTAAGATAATTATCTAAAAGGTAAATACCTATTGCAAATTCTAGTACATTTTCACTTCGTTGCCTCATCATTAAACACACATATGCCACTTGTTCACTGAAAATATTTTTATTATTTTAGAGTAAAAAAATATTTTGATATTATTCGATTAATGTCCTATCCTACCATTGATTTTTGGAATAAACGATGTAGCGGCCAGTTTCTTCATTCGAATCAACGGTAATGAACGTGTAACTATTATAGCCATTAAGATCAGTAAAAGTCATGGTGCCATTGACAATCAGAGATTCTTCCCACACACCCTGTGCCCATTTTGGAAATCTAAATCAACAATAGCTTTTAATTAATTAATTAAGTCTAATAGAAAATTATTAAAAGACTACGAGACCATCGGAAACATTTAATCAGTGATCTAAATGATCTAAATGTCGATGCGATACTAAATCTTAAATAAAAAAAGAAAATAAAGAAAATATACTAACGTTGCTACGTGAGTCTTCACATAATTTGGCATCTTTTTTTGGTTTGGAATTTTACTAAGGACTAGTGTCTCATATCCACTAGTGGAATTATCTAAATTCTGTGTACAGCTGGAATCGCTGCTGAGAGCCATGTATGTTTTTCCTTTTTTATTGTCAACATGAAATAACTAAAGAATTTAATTAAAGAAACATATTATATACCTTAATTGAAAAGAGAAAATAAATTTTCAACTTACTCCACATCTATACTGTGGTCTGCCTTCATAGTTGTCACTGATGTCCATCAGGGCAAAATAAGTAGAACCGTTTGGACCAGGCCAATTGCCCAAGCAATTAAACGTAATATTCACTGAAAAATAAATAACAATAGATAAGTTCTTCTTTGAATATATTTAAAATCCTAAGAAAGGAAACAACAAGAATATTAGGAAGAAAATTACTGTGAGGTTCGAAGCTACAACGATTGAAGTGTAATCTTAAAACAGAGCCATCAGGACAATTGTTGAAGGAAGATGAGAAGCTATTACACTCGATAACTTTATCAGATCCATTATTGAGATTATACGTGAAGTGATACTGGCCAGTTATTGGACAATACTCGTTTCTTATGGGAATATTTCCAATCTCCTTGGTACCTACCCAAAACAATCAAACAATTAAATAATAAATATTTTCGAAATGTTCTTATACGTAAATGTTTATAATTATTATACTTACGATATAAAACGGACGTGGAATTTAATTTTTCACAGGAGGTCAAAGCAGTAGTTTCTGAAGTATAACACCTGTTCAGATCTTCAGAGAAGACTTCAATAATGTTGCGTGATCTCCTTAACAACCGGAAGCATCGGATGCAGTCGCCATCACCGTATCTGAAATAAACGTAATTGACTTTATTTGGTTTTAATTTCCCGATGAAATGTTCAGAGAAGAACAACGATGGATAAAAATACCCTGGATTATCAATCTCCTAATCTATTTCTTACATTAATCAAAAAGTACTTGCAGCGTGAAAATAAAATTTGATAAACGCAAATTAATTACGATTGGATAGATTTTAACCCTTGTAAATCTAATAAAATGTGTTTGTATAATTCTAACTACATCTCAGGTACAATTATAGCTGGGAAAGAAGAAAGTGCAGACCGACACTGTCTGAGATCTGGTCTATTTCCATCCCAGACACGCTGCAGACACGTCGGGGCATCCCTGTCCCTAAGGATGCATTAAGTAAGCGTGCAATCCGTAACTCATAATCAGTCACGGATTTAGTTACAGCCTGACTTTCATAGAACCACGCCTACTTGCAGACTAAACATAAATTCTTCGCTATTTATGCAACTGTCTATGGCTGTTAAGTCTAGAACCAAGATCTCCTCTTAGAATAATTTATCCTCACATTTACAGATATTAATTAACTCGCCGTTACCAATCGGATTCAGTCAACTGGCAATTATCATTACCGCGTTAGGGTCAAGCGGTTACCGGAAACGGACAAACTGTTATCGCTGAACAGGGGCAAATCGTAACGACTAGCGGTCGTCGGAATAAATTACTCGGTGATTTCTAGGTAGACCCACCTGTCCATTAGCAACACGTTATCGCCGATCCTCCTGTGGCAGTAACCCCATACGGGGATCGCGTTGAACGTGATGTTGATGGTGGAATATTGAATGGGCTCGTTGCTCGTGTCGCTGGCTTCCTTTCCGCTCACCTGCGTCACGAACTCACCCTGAAATTCCGCGGGGAAATAACAGCCAACCATGAACTGGGGGTCGTACCCTTGGAGGGCGTCGTCACTCGTGATTACAGTCGCATCTGTAAATTAAATAACAGGCTCTTTTATACGGTTTCCCCAGGCTAACTTTATTTCAATGAAAGAGTAGTTTAGTATAATTATCGAAGTATTTCTCGTTCGTAGAAAAATTAAAACTTGCGATGTTTTATTATTTAATTGATTTAATATGTTTGTAAGAAAATGATGTTGGGAAATATGGTGTCCTATCGATTTGTGGCCAAATGATATTTTGATACCTAGTTGATTAATTAGTCTACTTAATGTAACGCATATATACGTAGTTGTAGAATAAGATAAAAAATTGTGATGCTTTAATTTCGATACGAAATTATTCTACCTTGGCATCTAATTGACTCGTCTTCCCTGATTCATAGATCGATCGCAGATTGTAGGCGATTTAATTGAAGCGTGAATTAAAAAGAAGAAAGATTTATATAACGAGTAGAGAAATATATTCATAGGAAATATTGAAAATTCCGGTATTTTAGTGTGAAACATTTCCTTAATGCTAAATGATTTAATTAGACGATGAAGTATTTAATTGAGACTAGTTGAAAAGAGATAATATAGCGAACAAAGTATTTATATTAGTCAAAAAAAAAAAAAAAAAAAAAAAAAAATTGGAAAACAGTATTTTAGTATGAAATGCTCCTTTTATATCAAGTGGTTTAATTGGTTTACTTAATTACTTATAGAGTATTTAATTGAGGCTCTAATTAAAAGGGGATTTAATGTAATGAGTCTATGCATTCATAGAAGATTTGAAGATGCAAAAATGCAGAATGCACGTATGTAAAAATATATAAAATATCCAAAGTGTAGTACTCGTTATAATGTTAAATGAGTTAAAGAAATCTTCGTTCAAATTTCATTTCTATAATTGTGTTCATAAAGATATGAATTTGTATAAACATTTGCGCTCTAATAACGAATGCAACAAACATTTATATTCGTCAGCAATATTGATAGTTCTAGTGCTTCCCTCTTTGTTTTAGTTTGTCTAAAGTATTTCTTTGATACCTGGTGGATTAATTAATTCTTGAGATTGCAGAGTATTAAAAAACACGCGATGAAGATAAGATTGTAGAACAATTACATCTAAGTTGATTTAATTATTTATAAATTCGCAGAACACTTGGCACTTGCGAAGATAATTCATTTTTAGAAGGCAAATTTAATTTAGCTTCACGGTGTTCATTGTTTTCACGGAACAAATCAATAGACTCGAGTAAAACTAAAAGAATTGCGAAATGAATTCCCATGAACGAGTCGAGGGTCATGTGAACGACCTTAAAAACGAGATGCCTCGATATTAATTTGTACAATGTCAACGGCCTTCGAGGTGAAAGAACAAGATTAAAATTAATTTCCAACTAATATCTTCTAATTACGTGGGTTAATTAATTTACACGGCGAAGCTATTTGAACCCGTATTCTTAGTTGATATCATTTTATTATAATTTAAACAATTCTAAGATTTTCATGAAACATGAAACATGCTATGAAAATTAACAGAAATACATTGATTGCTCTAAAAAATATAAATATTAATAACTAATACAAGCGTACGTTTTGAAGGAAACGTCGTTTCCACTTTATTTCCCACCTCATAAGCTAGGCAAATCATTTTATTAAAATTCTATTAAAATGTTAGTGTAACGTTAAATAATATCAGTCATGGATTAAAAGGTAATTCCAACAAAACGCGAAACGTTATTCGATACGAGAACGCAACAAGTTCCCCGCTAATTGCTCAATTCAACGCCAACTGATCGATCGACTCCCCTCGGTTAATTATCTTCTAAAAAATGAAAAGAGAAAAAGTGGGCATAAGGAAATGTAGAGGAGACTACCAACCAGTTGTTTAATATTGTCCATATTAACACGGTGAATAAATCGCATTCCACCTTATTGCCCACATGTCGTGCAGCCAACGATCCATGAATAGTCATTAGCGTTGGCATTAAGTGGTTACGAAGGCAGGTGCTACGCTGACAGGTGGACCACCGGGCAAACTTTGCAAGGAAACATAATACATACTATGTATCGCTTCTTTCATTCCATTTCGCCTGCTGTTCGTGCACGTGGCGCACCACTCTCCTTCCCCAACTTTGTTCTCTTTTAGTTTCGTCATCGACAATGGTTATCGGTAATTAAAAGAGAACATTCCGTCGTCGATGATGGTTATCGGTAGTCAGAAAATATTCCTTCATTAATAGTGTGATATTATTACGTTAATAATGTTATTACATTAATACTAGTAATAACGAAAAAATTCTGTCATCGATAATGGTTACTCTTAACCAAAAACAATTCCATCATCGATGATGATTACCGTTAACGAAAAAATATTCCATCATTAATAATGGCCACTGATAATAAAAATGAATTCCGATATCGTTAATGATTAATGCTAACCAAAAATAATTCCATCATCCAATAATACCATATAATCATCAATAATTCCATAATGGTTACCGATAACTAAAAAATAATCCGCTATTAATAATGATTACCGATGACAAAAGAAATTTCTATTATCGATAATGTTTTGTTAGTAACCAAAGAAATATCCCATCAACGATAGTAGTTTACTGGCGATAAAGAAGATTCCGTCATCGATAATGGCCGTCGGAAACCAAAGAAAAATTTTGTCATTTGTAAGGATTATTGAGAAGCAAAAGTAATTCCATCATCGATAATGATTATTGCTAATCAAAAAATATTCCGTCATTGATAATGGTTACTGGTAATGAAAAAAATTTTCGTCATTGATAACGGTTATCGTTGAATAAAAACAATTCCATCGATATCGATAATGGTTATCGGTAACCAGAAAATATTCTCGTCATCGATAACGGTTATTGGTAATCAAAAGCAATTCCGTTGTCGATGATGGTTATCGGTAAGCAAAAAATATTCCGTCATGTTCTGTTCGTTGAATTTTTTGAAAAATTTCTATTTTAAATTTACCGATCACTATCCTCCATTTAAGTAGAAATTACCATTTTGGCACTGACTTTTTCTATAGAAATTTTCGGGACAATTATTATCTTTTGTTACCGATAATAAGGAATATCGAATATCAGATATTAAACATCGAATAACAATAAAATTTCAATGAACTCTCGAGTAGATATCTTATTGAAATGTGCAATAGGAAAGTATGGAATGTGGGCGGGTTAACACATGTAGCTTTAATATTCAGTGGGCGTGTGCAAATTATCAAGAGTGGAATATGTACGTGAGTCTAAATCTGAACGACAGTGTTTTACGGCCGTCTGGGAGTCGTGTTCACAAGCACGGACAAGTAGATGACTCATCTGAACGTGTCTCTTCCGTTGCACCTGATTAAAACGGGATTTACATAACATACATATAATGAACGGTGTTAATTGATATCGTTGGCCTAATTACTACAATTACTTATCCGCTCACAAACATTGAAACATCGATCTTTACACAGTCGACCATCCTATAGAAAATACGACAAATAATAAAAGAAAAATAAAAAGGGGATCGACCGACATCCGGAAGCGTAGGACAGTTCTAATTACAAGAATTCTAGCGAAGAAAATCAGATAAAATACAGTCGTCACCTAGACCAGAGATGATTCTAGGATAAGCAACAATATGATTACTGTCATTACGTCAGTGTTCCTTAATGACCGAGTGAGACCAAACTTCCTCGTAAGGGGGAAAATTTATTCTTGAAGCAATTTAGGACAAATTTCTCGAGGAAGTGTGTACTTAAATCAATTTCTTGACGACTGAATATGAAATATAGAGTGTCGAATACAGGGTATAATTTTCTTTTTTCTTGAACGTGAGATACTAAATATTTGGAATCAACGGTAACATTTTTCCTTAAAAAAAAAAAAAAAGACTTTCTGAATGAAATTATCGATAAAAATCTGTGAGACGCATTTTTTCTTTAAATAATCGTTGCTTTTTATCTCTGATTATTTTTAGGTATCTTGGGTGATGTACCCTCTTCAAAATCCTCGAGACACGAGTCGTGTACCATTAGCCAAATAGGAATGCGCGTTTACCACTTAACAGGAAAAATAGTCCCTTTGGAAAGGCAAACGAGGAACCCATTGGCCCCTTCGACAAGGTATATACAGCTGATCAGTGGGAAGAGGTTTCGAGTTAAGGGGCAAATAGAAAGAAAGCTGGACACAGGAAAGAGACGACTTCTTGGGTAGAGAAGAAAAAGAGACAATGTGTACAAACGGGCTGTGGCCGTACGTGTGTGCCCCGGAACGAAGGAGGGGCGTAATGCCTTTAGCAAAGCAGCTTGTTCCTCGCATTCCTTCTCGCGGTGCTTGTCGCGTTCTCCTCTGTGCATTATATACGACTAAACTCAGTGGTCTCAGGTTCCTGAGAACCAAACCCCAACGAGGACTCATAACGCCGCGTTGATCCCATGAGAGTAGGTACCGGCGCACCTTCTTCTCTACGAGTTCGCCAAGTTAAATAGAGTCCAACGTGACCGTCGTTATTCACGGATTCTCTTTTATTATAGTCGCCTGTTAGGCAGGGAGCTAAGCTGGCTCTTTCCTTGTTACGTCACGGTGTTGAGTTACCCGTTTTCAGATTCGAATCTTTTCTCCTTCTTCCTGGATTCTTCGCGTAAAAATATACTTTAAGTATTTCCTATTTGGCATTCAGTATTTAATGTTCCGTATTTAGTACTTAACAACTGTAAGTTATAAGTTGTAATAGGAGAATTAAGTACCGTTTTCAGGCTAACATTTATTTTCTATCTCTTGCTGCATTTTCTTGCTATCTTTAACATTTAATGCTTAATATTTGGTATCTGACGAATGTCGTATTTATTACAGCGTTTGCATATTAATTAGTCGAATCCAAGCGTATTGAGTTTCTTAACGTCTTTAGTAGCGCACTTTCGTGCGATTACAAAAATTTGATGTTGTGAAAACGAAATGTAGAACCTAAAAAAGCGTTTCATTGAAAGATGATGATACGTGCAAATACTTTTTGTAGTCATTGTATAGTGAGAATATTTGGAAAAGAAGAAGGAATAATAGAAAGAGTAATCGTAAAGTAAAAACGAAGAATGAACAGAATTAGTGAAACAATAGGAACTTTTAAAGGATCGCTTAATCATGATCAAGGATGCACAAGAAGCGGAAGATACGCGAAGTACAATATCGCGTGCCTCTGAAATCGTCGTGTCGGTCGAGTTGACCGTGAATTATAGATCTTCGATCCATTTCTTTCGCCTCACACGGAATTTATTTAAGACACTTGTTCGATGCACTTCGCGTGACACAACACGCGGATGCTACCTTCTCTGGCGTGGAAGAACGGGTATTCCAGGGCGATAATGAGTGCAGCAAGTGCAGTTGGAAACACGATGCCCACTATAAATTATATCCTACTTATTTCCAGGCTCACCGATGAGACAAATGGATACTGGTGCCCGGCTGCTGCAACCTTTTCCGCTAACAGCGGATATAAATATCTTCCTTCCTAGGATAGTAGGAAATTCTCGTTTTTCACGTATACGGTGATGATATTTCCAGTTATCAAGTTAGAATACTTAGTATTTGGATTTTGATATTTCGGATTTCACTCTGGCATTCTAAATTTCGTATTCGGCTTTTAGAAAATTTGATATTCGACTCTTGAGAAATTCGACATTCAAAACTTGGTATTCAGCTTTTAGAAACTTTGGTATTTAGATTTTAGAAAATTTGGTGTTCCACTTGTGGAGAATTCCATACTCAAAATTTGATATTCGGTTTTCGAAAAATTGAATACTCGTCTCCCGAAGAGCGTGAAATTGAATATTCGTTATTCAGTAAATTGGTAACTTCGATATATAATTAGAATCTTCGATAGCAATTCGAAAATTGAGTATTTGGTAATTAGTAACAATTTATTTAGTACAGTACCCAATAATAAAAAAGTTCGATATTTAATTTTCAGTATTTAGTTCTGGAAAAATCGGCTACTCGCTATTCGATATTTAATATTCCTTTCACATTGGTCTCCTAATAAATAATAATTCGTAAATTATACTAGATGTTCAGTCCCTCGAAAATTTATTTAGATATGTTCGTGTAACAAACGTGTTCTAAATTCCTTCGATAATTGATTTTTCTCGTACGAGCGGTATCGTTGAAAACCCCTATCGAGTGTAAGGTCGTTTAAAATCGCTGAAATTGTTCTACCTGTGCTTTGATCTTGATTAGGGCTCGGTTTTTACCTTTCACGCGAGTAGTACCTACGGTTACCTCGTTGCTACGTAGCTTACCTTCGTAAACCGGAAACACGCTATTAGCCGGGACTCTTGTTTTACCGTGATCACGTGTTCCTTTATAATTGCCTCTGATGCTTTTTGTGTTCATCAACCTTTCTTTCATTTTTTCCCCTCCCTTTCCGATGCGACCTGCATACGCTTCAATGAAAGACCGCGCGAAAGAATAGCAGGATAACGTGACGGAATAACCCGAAACAGGTTGTTTAATTGCATCAGCTAATACTCGGCAATGTGTAACTTGCCCGTTTCAGTCTTCGAATTTCTGCTTTCATAAACCGTTGCTTTCATACTTACGCATATTCATCGAGCGTCTCGTACAGATATACTACCATTCAAAAGTATTTAGATATTTGCTAGTTTCGTTTTCATATAATTCATTAAAGAATTCCTATCAAATATGTTTAAAATACATAGAGAGAGAGACAAACGAAAATATTATTTATATTTTATTCGACTAAATACAATAAAATTAAATTTTAACTAATATATTGTACAAATCTTTTGTTATTTTTGGCATAAATTTTGCGTTATTTTTATTAACAAGTTGCCACTATTTTTGTAAATTTTTATTCTTTTTTAAATCTTCTACTGTACCTATCAGAGATACTATACTCTGCTACATAAACGTTTATTGCACCAGTACGATATTAATAGCTTTTAATGTAAACGGAACTTTATGAACTGCATTTCCATATAAGCTACGTGCATCGCGAGGAATCTCCACGTATTCCGCCCCATATATGCCATTTGTGAAACTTGTTTTCATTTATGATTAAATTGCTCTTAATTAGAATCAATGTTTTAGATCTTTAGTTATAGGTATATAATAACGTACAATTGTATCGTTAGTTTACTAGAAATGGTATACGTATCACGATATTACGAAAGAATTTTGCAATTTCAAACTTTGCGATCTTCGTTTCACGACCAGTAATAATTATTTCGAAACTTTCTTCTTTGCAGCGTCGTACACGGTAACCGTAATAATCGTATCCTTTGACGAAAAAAATATGGCACGGCGCGCGAAAACGCAACAGGCAGCTCGTCTTCATCTATTGAATAACTAGACGATCGATTGCAACGAGGCATAACACACGGCTTCACGCTTTCTGAAGCCGGTCTACGAGGTGAAAATCGTGAGGAAGAACGAGGTCTTTCGCTTCCTTTCGGATACCACTAGTTCGCCAAATTGTAACGTGGCCACGGTGAAACTTTCGCGAAACAATCGTGCAAACGTATAGCTTTTGAAATTAATTAACTTTTTCCATATAATTCGCTAAAGATGGACTAACATATGGATCTGCGAAATACTTTAAACGATTTACATGGAATACATTTACAGGACAAAATTTAAGCAATCGTAGCTAGTTCGCTACAAGAAATTTTTACGGATACAAAAATTTCTTGAAATTTTACTAACGCTACAACAAGACACGATTGACACGAACTGAAATCGTATTTAAATTTTGATTAGGAATAATTCTCTTTACAAAAAAGTTCCATTGAAACAGTGGACTTTATCTTTCTTATGTAAAAGCACGAAAAAATTTCAACAGAAGCTTGCCTTGATTATATTTAGAAATGAGAATCTTACAATTTCGTAAATATAAACCTTCCCTTTTACGAAAAATATTCCGGAAGTCTCTCGAAAAAATTGCTCAATCTGAAATTCTTATTTGAGTTACGAGTTGAATTTTTCCATTGGCGAAGAAACTCGGAAAAAACTGCAATTTTCCTTCGATTAACGATCACATCGACAAAACATCTTCTGCAAAAATTCCCTGACAAGTTTCACCGGAAAGATCCATCCGTGAAAAAAGGTGAAACCCTCTTGCTGCAAACAAAATCTTGTCTCTTAGAAAAAAACGTCGAACAAGTTGCGTCGGAAATAGCCGTCATAAATGGCAATCGTAAATTAAATTTTTTCTCCCGCTGCGTAGATCTGGAAAAAGTTTCGCCGGAAGTTGGCCCTCCGAAAGGTTCACACCAAGGTTTTTCTCTTGAGGCCGCAACGAATTGGATCGTTCGATGACCGTTAAAAGATTTTAATCGCGCAATAAATGACCGGTATGGTGTACCAAGAAAATCGTCGATGATCCACATCCGGTGGTCCATCGTCGGCATCTTTTCTCTCCTCTTCTTTTTCGAGGTGAACGCGCTTGCAAAAAGTGACCTTGCACGATCTTCGCGGATCTTCTACGCGCAGCCAGGATCGGGGCCCACTTTGTACACCATCTGGCTCGACTGGCAAGAGATAGTTATGGTTGCCTCATCATCCTTAATACGAAACTACCGCCGGGTGATACACTACCTAATTCGAGTCGATGATTTCCCTTTCTCTAATCTACTCTAGGGTTACTTTTACCTTCTCTTCCTTTTCTTCTTTCGAATCACGTCACTTTTTCTTCTTTTGTTTTCGGTTACGAGTGTGGTTTATGATATTAACGATCGACAGAATGTTGGTAGATTAATTTGTTGAAGAACGTAGAATTTAGAAGAAGTTGGAACATTAGGGTAAACTCTATGGATGATGTGTAATGGTCAGTGATGTTTTACCACTGGATTTACGTAATGGTAGTAGCAATTCTAGGTAATTGTAGTCGATACTTTCCCTTTCTCAATTATCTCTGCCACTATTTTTATATTCTTTCCTTTTCTTATCTCAAGTCACTCCTTTTCGTTTTGCTTTTGGTTGTACGTGCTGTTTATGGTATCAGTGATTGATAGCACGTTGGTTGAAAATTAATTCGCTTTCATGTTTGTGAATATAAATTCTATGAACGACGCATAATAGTTATATTTTACCGTTGGATTTACGTAAAGTGAACCAGTGATCGATAGTGTATCGGTAAATGCAACAAACAGTATCTCGTGGAAACACCTGGTCTATGCCACTATTTTTGTTCGTCGTACAGTAAATTTCAGAAAATCCTTTCAAAGTCCCCATATGAAAATTCTGTCACAAAAATTTAGTCCTTCCTTAAGTTACAAAACTATACATAAATCAGATTTTTTCCTTTGCAAGAAGAATCGAAAAATGTCCATCAAAGGATCGTACAAATACTCCCTTCGAATAATAATTCTAACATATTAGGTTGTCCGATAAGTTTCTTTCGTTTTATAAGGAAATAATAGACATAATAATAGAAATAGAACGAAATGGATCATACCTAATTCAATAAAATAATATAAAACAGAAATTATTGTTCATCTATTATCACCTTATGAAACGAAAGAAACTTTTCCGACAACTTAATATAATTACGAGATAGTAATAAAATAAAATTACGAATGAAAATGTATGAAATATAGATTTAACTACTTTTAGTAGCTGTAATTAATTAGCTGTAAAGAACTGGTTAGAAGAGATTCGGAGAATGTTGTGGAAATGATAAGCGGAGATGAAAAGCATAGCGGAGCAATAACCTTTGGCTCGCGAATGCAAAGTCCATCGGAACGATTCTATGAAATAATTGGTCGTGCTTTGCCATTGATACAACGAATTCGTAGTTCCCTTTCTAACGAGTAGAATCGTTAACGACGGATGTTCTGATTGTGTTCGAAAGCGAGGGGAAAGAGGATGGCTGGCACTCACCAATGGCGATCCTCTCGACAAACGCGAGCAGAATTGTTATTCTACGTTCAGTCAAGTCTTTTTCTAAATATAATCAGCCGGTTTCCGGTGGTGCAGCAGCCAGACGAGAAGTCGAAAACTATAAATACTTGTCCAGTGGAACACGCACAACTGCAGGAAACCGTGTCTTCGTATAATACGTTCAACAATCTCTCACTGCTGATGAATGAACGATTGTTCTAACGTTTTTCTGTGAATCTAATTATCGTCGCGGCCACTTCCTTCGGATAGTTTAATGAAGTCACTTGTTAAGACGATTGTAATAAATCGATATTTATTTTTTTCTGCTTTTTTCCCCTTCTTTTCTTACTGATCGTGAGTGTGGACGATGTCTTGAAATTCAGAGAGCAACAAGGAAAAATATTAGGAAAGGAAGAAACAACTAAGGAATCGTAGAAGATTAGAAATTAATAAGATTGGAACGTGGTAATTTTGGGATTGAAGAAGAAATTATTAAGAATGTTGGGAAGATAAAAGGCAATAAAAGAGTTGGGAAGCATTGAAGATCAATGAGAGATTATTGAAAAGTGACAAAGAGCAAGGAAGACTTTTGGAAATTACGTCAAAGTTACGTACATGAATGCAATTCGAGAAGAATGTAATTGGAAAACAGAGAGTTGGAAAACATTATACACTGTCCCACGACTTGTGGATAATCAACTGGGAGATGATTCCAGACGCGAAAAGCAGTCGAAAGGAAAGAATAAGATTTTTTCATATGACGCTTCGTTTGCAAGAAGATCGAGTTTGAAGATTTGGCATATCTAAGCTTAATTAACTAACTGTGGTCTGAGCAGAAGCAAATAATCGACGGAAGGTTAAACTACATGCGAAGACAAGTAAAAAATATAGAATAAAATTTTATTATAAGATGCTTTGCTTTCGAGAAAAATAAATTTTCTTTACCGTCCTCTACTAAACGTATTCAAACTTTATGTCCTTGAAAATGAGGCCTGAAACGAAAAAATTCTATTTTCCATTTTTCCATTTTCCATGATAGTCTTCTATTAATTGTTTGCTCGTACCTAATCGGTATTTAGCCAAGTTCAAGTCTACTTGACAAATTTCCAAACTCGATCCTCTGGAAAACGAGGTTTCGGACGAACAAATTTTATTCTTCCTGTCCGACTTATTTTTCCACGTACAATCACCCGCCAGTCGAGTCTAAACGTTTTTCAAACCATATATAAAAATAAAAACAATTTAATCCTCGAAATTATCCACGTCACATGATATAAGCGTACATGAATGTACAAGTGTAATGGCCGATTATGGTAATAACCAGATGCAGTCTAACAGGGCTTGGCATAGTCTTAGAAACCCTGTAGACAGGATGTTCCCTCTTATATTTATCAAGGAAGAAAAAATCCGCCGGAGTACTTTCGCCTTCCTTCTCCGGTTCTTATTATACAGTCGGCAGCCACGCTCTTGTTAACGAACTACCAGGAATGCGTTCGAAGCACAATCCCACATAACGTCGTTTTACGTTATCGAATGCGCTGTTTGAAAATATCGATCCTCTGCTATCTTCCAATTGTACGTTAATTAACGTTAAGTAGCGTCAAACGTACAATAGAAAGCTATAGCTCGATTGAAATCAACTGGTTGCTCAAGGCTATCGAGAATATATTCCCCCTAAACGATATTTCTTCCGCGTGAAATATTCAATAATATTTTTCAATAATTAGAAATTATACAACGCGACCTATTAAATTTCTTCTCGGAGCTAAAGCGATTCTTTTAGAAACTATAACGCAATTTTTAAAGCAAAACTCCGAGCATCGAATTTTCAGGCGTCTGAAGAATCAAAGACGGTCTTCTTAATTTTACGGTACGCAATTACACGCGAACGCTTCTGTGCGTTTCCGTTGCGATCAAAGGGAACGCGCGCGGAAATAAGAAGGAAGATCGTCGAAAAAACAGACTGGTAAGAAGAGATCCGTCTAAATATAAACTTGGCAAACTGGTGACGAAGGGTTGCTTTTGAACGTTCGGACTTCTTGGACGAATTGGACCGCGTTTGTATCATTTCCCCATCTCCAGACAACGTAATACAAATTGCCGCTGTAACGTAATTTGAAATGTCGTGATAAAAATGGAGAAGAAATAGGTCACAGATAATTCGTAGATGATCTTAGAATTCAAGAAAAAAATCGTTCCACAGATTCTAAAAGAAATTAAAAAAAAAAAAAGAAAGAGAACAAATTTAATGCGCGTCTAAAATAGCGAATATAAAAATAGATAGGATCAGGTTGTATTATAATGTAATTTAAAGTGTACTGATATTATCGTACATTGTAATAAAGATAATGAAGAAGCAAGAAGCTATCGGAAGGGGAGGAGACGAGACTAAAATCGAAACAAAGACGAATTCACAGATAATCTTAAAAATTGCACAGAAGAGCCGGCCGACGGAGCAGCTAATCTAAATTTACTTCGACATAATAACACACTTGGAGCCCTTTCCACCATCCTGTGTCCCGGACCACCCAGCATGAAATTTTACGACACCGCCTTATTACATGTTAATCTTCGCACGATAAAGATTACGCGATACCAAATACTTACATACGTGCGTAACGACACTGTACACGGAATGGAATCACAATTTTGCACGATAACACGATAATTGCTATGTAAAACGGCGATTAAATACAGATTTCTCGGTCGAACCAACTTCTAATTGTATATTTGTTTGGCTTATTCGACCTATGAGATATCGCTACGACACCTACGTTTTTATTTGTTTTATGTCCTTGTTTTTCTTTTTTCTTTCTTTTACGGTGGCGACGAAAAGTATCTTCACGCCATTGTATTTATAACGGTATTTACATACTAATTAATTAGGTCGAAGTATAATAACTTTTGTATCATTCAGTGGTATGTTTCGTAGGACTAGAAAAATTTCATACGATCCACCGAACATACAAAAACAAATTCTTTTCCATTTTTCGAAACCAACAAAGTGTACCCTCTTAAAGTAACCGTGATCCTTGAATTTTTATATTTCAATCGAAAATATTTTGTACTAGGATCATACGTTCTTCTACCCACAAGATTGTAGAGGACTTTACGACAAATTCATGTTAGGCATATCACGTAATATTCTTATTAACTCGATTCCAAGTTTACAGTAGTGGAAATAATAATATTTCATCCGTTGATACATTTCTGAATTCCATTTGAGAAAGAGAAAATTACCCGAGCATGAGTTGTACATCCAGCCACTCTAATAACATTAACACGTTCGAACTACTGCAAAAGAGCAGAATGTTGAATTGCGGAATGCGGTATACAATTTGAACAGGCACTAAAATAAAGTGTACCGTAAATTTGGCTCTGGATTAATAAAAATATCATGTAACACGCCTTTTTAATTTGTCGTAAAGTCCCTTACAATCTCATGGAAAAGACAACGGTTCTATTTGTTTTACCAAAGGTAACACTGGTTTCGCTATGAAAACGAAATATTTTCGGAATCTTTTTCATCGTCATCCGATGAGTACACTCGTCGCTATTAATATTAACATAATATTTATGGATCGAGAAACAAACATTTTCCTGGAACCATAGATCCCATTCCTTTATTGTCATTTTTCTGAATCCACCCAGGAACATGTCACATAGAACGAAGATCCCACTTATGGAATATGGATTCCGGCACTATTCCCGTGGGCGGTTGCATTCTATTGTATCGAAGCGATATTCCTTTGTGCGCGGACGATTATTCACAGGGGAACACGACAGTCACGCCGAAAAAAGAACGCAATAGATCGAAAGATACCCGTGTTAGGTCGAAACACGTTGGTTCCTGTTGGTTCCTGTTGGTTTCAGCTTTTTGTGCCGCGTTCAACCCGAGGAATGCCGTGATTCCGAGGGTGCTCCGGAAATTACACGAGTCTAAGGTTGGCTATCCAAATTATAGCAAAAAGAGAACCACTTATCTCAATAGAGTTATTATCCTAAAACTCGCCAGTGTTTTCCTTTATACTGTAAGGATATTCTTTGGTTGTGGATGCAAAAGAAACGAAATAATGCAAGGCAATTGGAAAATGTAGGATCAACTCAGTAGAAAGTAAGGTACGGTACGAAAAGCAAAATTTTTTAACCGAATGTGTCTTTCATTCGAGGGTACTTTAGCCCGTTTTAGGGTATTCATTTTGAAAACGAGGGTCGTTTTTCGTGGAAACGAACCAAAGTTTTGAAAATCCGATTTTGTGAACGTTTGGTCAACGAAGGTCTTAACTGTAGAAATCGGCGTAAGACCGTGATCGTACGGAGCATTAAACGGTAAGCGGCGAGCAACTGATGGCACAGTCAATGCCAATGCTCTGAATGCCAATTTTACCGCTTACCGTTCTCTGTATGGTCACGTCCGCAACACAGAAAATAACCCAAATCTAATACAATGCTCACGATTCAGGTGCACACAGAATAAGCTATACAAGAGTTTAAGAGCAATAAATCTTAAGAAAAGACATGGTCGAAATCCACGAGGATGTCACGCATTGACAGGTTGACAGAATTTTTTTTTGTTTACCTTATTTCGGTGAAAAACGACCCAGATTTTCGACTTCGATGATCTCAAAAACCCCGAAAAAGTCTCGTTTTAGTCGAATATTTTGCTGTTCCGATGCTATACCGGAGCCGAAAAATATTTACAAAAACCTAGAATAATCCGTGTACAGAGAAAGTAACTGGAAAATATAGAAGAAAATCCACGGGATTTAACACGATTTATTACCCCAACAACCACGAGTGTGTTTTCCTTTATTTATTAGAGAGTACTTCAAAGTGCCGATGCGGAAAACGAGGTACTGATGTAAGAAGCAACCGGATACCATCACAGTCCATCTGTCTCGTCGTCAAAATGACATGACACGTGGTCGCACCTGGTTGTCGTCGAAAGAGGCGTTCGTTTCGCCATGTGACCGTTTCTGAGAGCCATCAGCAGCAGTAGAGAAAGGGAACAGCGAGGAGAAGCCCGCGAACACAAAGAGGAAAGAAGCATCGAAAATGCGGGAGGACGTCGCAAAAGAATATCCGGCTCTTCGACATATGTTCGAACATCGCATCGGCTCGAGCCTAACGCTATGTACTTATCGAAAAGGTTCAAGTCTCCTTGTGTGTCAGCTGGAGAAGCTGACTTGTTCGGTAATTCGGTTTCAGAGCCACACTTTCATTTTAACCCTGCTGCTTTTCTAGTCATCTTCGATCCAATTATATTTTTTTGACGTTAAAAAGTATCTTCATGACTTGGGCGAAATAGCAAATAGTCATGTTGGCGAGCATGAGTTTTACGTTAAACATCTTTTTATAATTGTAAATAGTAAAAAAAGTTCGTACAAACTTGTTTTCCAGTTAGAACGAATCTCTTCTTTACCGCATTGTATCCGCTTGGTTTCTCAAAAGCTGTTTAAAATGACCTCTGACAACACAAAGCTGGAGACGCTTCGGCATTGACTGCCCTGCTCTTTTCATTTCTTCAGGTATTTTCTCTGTAAGTCTTGTTCGATTCTTTCATTCGTCAATGAGCTTTCCGTACAGGATAGATAAATAACTACAGGGGTAAAAGTCAATGACAAAATATCCCGCAGACTTACGTTCAGATGTGAAAAGATCGTTTCGAACATCTCTTGCGAAGATAAGCAAGTACAAACAGGTGTCGAAGAAGAAGCAATTCTCCAATGCGACTGAACACCCTGTATATATATGTATACGTATCTAATTGTATTACTCGTTAATCTTCATCCTTCGAACAAACTAATATAAATTATTTAATCCCACGAACTTACCGTTAATAGAATTCTAAACTAACTTTTCTTTTTTTAATTTTCATGAAGCGTGTATTGATTTGAAATCTTTGACCTGCAGTCATAACGGCTGTACGTATAATACATATTATTATGTATATAATACAAGACGACGATGAAATAAGATTGGGCTAATTGAGGTAATCGAACGAAAAGGAAGAGGAAGAAGCGGCTAATTGCGACACTATTCGTATTAAACTAGATGGATCGTTCTGGAATGTTAATGGATATCTGCACAGTGTTTCCTGGCTGTCAGCGATGACTTTCAAAGTGTTGCCCGAGCCTAGTTCGCTCTTTAATACGTGTTTTAACGATGCAGTTCACGGCTACGATTACCCAACCATCGTTAGTTATATTTAAACACGTTAATTGGAACCGCAAACCTCGATAGACACAATCGGCTATTAAAATCAGCTGCGTCAAAACACCAGTACACGTGCGCCGCTAATTCTCAAGCGAAAAAGGAGACATCAGTTGAACGACCTTGCGCCAACGGGTCGTTCAACTCTTTGTGACCCTTTGTAAGCTAGGATTAATTAATTGCAACTTGCATCTTACGGTTCAATGGAATCTCTTTAGACCAATTTTATTCATTTCACAGCCTTATTTCCAGACCGTGGATATTTATACAATTTTTTGCTTAAAATGCAGGAGGACTAGAAGACGTTGACGAAAATGCCATAGCTATTTGCAGATTATAATACTTTAGTTGGGAAATATTATTCTATAATGTAGATAGTATCGTTCAACTCTAGATCCTTTGGAAACTAGGATTAATTAGTTTCAACTTGTATCTCATGGATCAATAGAATCTTTTCAGACCAATTTTATTCGTTTCTGAGCCCAATTTCCAAACAGTGAACATTTATAGAATTTTTTATTTAAAATACGTGAGAGCTAGAAAATGATGAAGATATCATTGGAAGGATGGAGAAATTTGTAGGAATAGATATAGCTATTTATGGATTATAACACTTTAGTTAGGAAATATTATTTCATAATACAGATTATATGTAGTATCGTTCAATTCTTGATCTCTTGGAAAGTAGGTTCAATTAACTGTAATTTGCATGGTTCATTGGAACTGTTTTAGTTTAATTTAATTCACTTTGGTCTTAATAATCTTCAAACTGCGAATGCTTATGATAATTTTTCTATAAAATACCTAAAAACATAAGAAAGCATCTACTGTAATCGTTTGTTCAAATTATATTATACATGCATCGATTGTCAAGTTAGGCATGCGTTTCCATTGAACAGATATAAAATATACAATTCATTGCATCTTTTGGAATTATAGCTTGTAATCTGTTCAACTTAAATCTATACAGTTATCCTTATCAAAAGTAAAACAGTAAATGTGCAGCTACCATACCAGAAACGTTTGAACATTTCATACATGCGAGAAATAAATAAAAATAATTTTTTTCTAAGGTATAGGAGGATCTTTATGGATCACTGTATATTTATATTTAGCTCGAAATAAAGTGAACATTTTTATAACATGACACAAGGATAACATTGTACCTTATTCGGTTTTCCCAACCGATGAGCCATTCAGAATGCAATCGCACAAAGTGTCATCATTTTACTCAAAATCCAACGCTATCGATGATAAACTTCCCTTAAATATCTTAATAATTTCTTAGAAAGTATCTTCTGCTTAAAGAATTCGCTGATCGGTGCGTATATATTTTTACAACTGAAGATTAGATACCTATACGTATGATCAAAGAAAACGGTGAACTTCCAAGAACTCAGCTAAGATAAGATAGCGAATTAAGTCTCAGCCAAACAAACGGTGCAAATTTTTCCCGACCACTGTGTATACACCTTGACAATAGGAATATGACGAGTTATACGGAAGTAAGCGACTAATGTTCGTCTTTCACTCGAAGTAAGAATCATGCCTCGTGGATGCCTCGTATACTTTCTAGGGAATACAGACATCAGACTTGCTCATTGTGTCTCAAAAGGAGAATACAGCATCTTTGAATTTGGTGCCTATAGGAAGTACTGGTACACCATTGTATTTATTATAACATTTAACTCTGCTATGCAATTCTTTCAATCATTTTCAATCCAATTGTATTTTTTAATGTCAAAAATATATCTAAAATCTGAACAAAATTAGATATTAATACAAAATTTTCAATTTCGCGTTCAATATGTTCTGAGACTATTAGAAATCTTCGCTGATTACTGAAATTAGTACAAAGTTGACAAAAATCGATAGAAATGTGTTTATATTTCTTTATTTGTGATTCTGAAATGTTCCCACGCTTGAATAGGAAAAAGTGGAAGTAAATAATTAAAAAGAACTGAACAATTCCATTCCACACAAATCTGAATTACTAAAAAGGAACTTAATATAGACCAGCTGACTAATCCACGTGGAAACAATCGTTAAAAGAGAAATTACCATGTAAATATCGCAGATGACTCACGGAGCATTCCTCGAGTGAACTGTGTTTCGCTGTTTCCTCCACCTCCAACTTGAATGGCTGGAGGAAATACCAAAAGGATCTCGCGGACTGAACGAGATCACGACAACCTGCTGGTAGAATCAAACGCGTTGACCTGAAAATTATATCGATGGATCGTGCATGGAAACGTGAATGCGTGAGAACACGAAAGCAAATCTCGATCGTGGGACGAGAGAAAAGAGCGAAAGAAGAAGGGACAAGAGTGGCGGGAGCAAGTGCCGCACCCTGTAGAACCTCTCCAGTTCTCATTTCTCTGTCGATTGCTCACGGATGTTTGAAAAGAAAAGGGGGAAAGAGAGAAGAAGGAAAGAAAAACGGAAAACGAATAGGATATGACTTGGTTGAACTAACTTTGTTTTACAGTACTGACTATGTTTGACTGACAACACACGAGCAGAATCTAAAAGCAGCAGTTTAACTTGAAGTCAAATCTAGCAAAATTTAAACGAAATTTAATTCAAAATCCTAATTCAACTTAAACACATGTCTAATCTAACCTAGCCGAATTATAGGCTGCTAAAACTTTGTTTTAGAACACCAACAATTTTTGATCGATCTCTGTGCTCTCTGATGGTAAACAAGTGGAATTTAAAAACACTACTTTTGAGTTTAGAGAATTTAATCCTGACTAAATTTGTCAGTTTACATTTCAATTAGATCAGGTTAGATTTCGAGTTTGTATTTAACAGTATTTTCGCTTTAAAACAAAATTTGTTGTACGGCGTAGTTGGGTTAGAGGAGATTACGCTGTAAAAAGAATAATTGATGATGTGGAGGAGGAAAGGCGTTTAGAAAGAACGGATCGAGGCTGTCGGGTCGTCACACTCGCTGCCCGGTGCAACAATGACCATCAGAAGGAGTAGACCGGAAGTCTCTTGTAATCCGCGGATGCCTGGCCTAGGTTAGAATAGGAGAGGCTAGATCAACGTCTTGGCTAACGGTATAATATTTTAACCATTTGAATTATTCTCATACGATACATTCATATGTATATGTGGAAGATAAAAAATCCAAAGGTATCTGTCGAAGAAGGAAAAAATTTATTTTAAAATTGATACGACGAACATATATTACAAACCAATAACAAAGCCTATAAAACGATGTAGAAAATGCAAATATTGTAACCGGAATTAAATGCAAAAAACGCGACACATAATGGTTCTCTGGTTTTCTAATAAAAGAGAATTCCTACCCCAACGATTAAATAGTACGAGAATTCGTGTTTCGAAATTCTATCATTTCTAACCTAAATTAGGTATTATTATCCTGAACACCTGGTATCTCCGCCATCTTGAATATAGACAGTCCACATCGCGTGTAAAATCCCCACATTATTTGTCTGAAAATTCCTTCGGGCATAGTGATTAGCTGAAGCGAGAATTCCAAAGCAAATTTGTCATTCAACATAAAAAAGAAGAATAATTCGCGTGACCTAAGAAACTCCCTATTCTTCGCTCCATTCGCATTTTTCTAGGGTCCAATCCTCTTTTTTTTTTCTTTAGCTTCGTCGTCCTGCGGTCTATCATCAACGGTAATTCTGAAGCTCTTTCGACCGGTGGTTAACAGGAATTTGGGTCAGTGATGCTTCTTACAAAATATCGAGTTCCTCCAGTGTCATTGTTCGGCATAAATCAAAAACTGCTAAACTGCTAATTAATCTCGAAAGAAGATTAAAGTTTAGTTGATATTTTCTTTAAAAAAAGGTCTTTATTCCGGTTTCCTGGTCAGTTTACAAATACGTCATTTTATAAATTTTATAAAACATTTCATAAATCAATAAATACTGTGATAGCTAACTATTGTAACATAATATAGAGGAAAAACTGCAATACTTTGGCTTATCGTACGCTTCGTGCCTTTTTCTTTTGAGGTTATATCATCTCGTCAGGAAGATTTCTCGATGTTTTGTGACTTTAACAATACGTGAGATAAGATAGTATTGTGAGGAAGAAACATGGGAAAATGTAAACGCGTACATGGTTAAATTAGATTAGGAATTAGGAAACAACAATTCTGATGATTGAGAAATATAATGAGAATATTTATGACACTGGCATATAGGATCTCTCAGAGGTATTATAAACTGAGATACTTCTATATTACCTCATATTATTTTAGTACATAGTTTCGTATTATCAAAGTTAAGTAAGTATAAGTAAAAATATAGTAAAATAAAAAAAAATTGGTTTCTAAAAATGGAAGTAAATTTCTTAATTAAATAATATTAGTTGTGAAAAAGTTACTTAGAATCAAAAAAGGTTCTGTATTATAATTTTAAAATCTTTCTTAGATCAATAAACTACTCAATTTAAGAAAAGTAGTAATAAAATCAGCGCAATTCAATAATGTTCCTAATATTTTCACTTGATAGATTGTAGGAGTACTAATATGTAAATGTATATGAACGAACAAATTACTTATTTTCTGTAAACCTAACCTAATCTAATCAGTTCGTATCTTCTTACGCAGCAAGGTTGAAATATGTGAAATATGAATGCACGTCCTGTTGTTAAAATATGAAGAAGAAGACCTTTTAGCAGTCTAAACTTTACTTAGTGTATCGTTTATTATAATATCTATCCGGTTACGGGTCATGCTTTTGGTCTGCTGGGGGTCTCGGATGATTATTAAGGTTTCGCGTGGAGTCACCTTACCGTAACCAGCCCGTTTCTGGTATGTTTCAAATGGAAAAGGTAGTACATTGACATTCGTAAGAACTATTATTCATAATTTCTTTCTTAAAAAAAAAAAAGAAAAAAAAACAGGAAAGAGAAACTTTTGTATAAAGAGATCAGCTGACTAACTTGCAATTCAACAGGATTAATTAGTATCTCTAGTAATTTAAAGATAATGTAAGTGCATTTAATTAGATAAGATAATATAATACAATAGAATATTAGTACGTAAGGTAGTGATAGGTAAATATCATGAGATATTCTTTATAAGCAAGATAGCTTACGCAAAACAAATCTATCTATGAATCAACTTTCTACGTATTTCCAACTCATTGAAGTAATGTAGAAGTAATGTTGATAATTAAATATTCCATTACAATATAATTAAATAAATGAGTTATTTTATATTATAGGATGTAAACCGGAAACCGTGTCAAGCAAACGATCAAGTATTAGAATAAATAATAAAATAAATATTTGCAACAATTGCTAATCACAGTTTGGCCCGCCAAATTTGAACCTTCGAAAGAGAAGAAACAAGCTTCGTATTTCGCAAAATACCATTTAAAATGTGTCTCAACGAATCTATAAAATTTCTATGAAAAATTACGATTGTACATATAAATACTAATATAATTGTATGTATAAATAATTTAAAAATGATTATCTAGATTACTTTAGTAGAAGTCTCGAATAAAATGTAATTGAAATATCTGATGAGACATAATCTTTTCCAACGAACGAGCAAAGATGTTCTACAGCAAATCTATAAAATT
The DNA here is from genome assembly GCF_905332965.1 of Bombus pascuorum. Taxonomy (NCBI): domain Eukaryota; kingdom Metazoa; phylum Arthropoda; class Insecta; order Hymenoptera; family Apidae; genus Bombus; species Bombus pascuorum. Next base: position 5,046,688 of record NC_083501.1, on the reverse strand, counting down.
CCAAGTATATAATTTTGGTTATTTGGATCAGTTTCGTAATTCTGTTGTGAAATATAAATGTAATTGAGAAATCTGAAGAAATGTAATCTGTTCGAATAAACGTCCACATGTCGTAAGTAACATAAATGTATGTATGAATGTATTATAGTGTATGAAAGCAGAACGCATTCAGAGGTTGCCAAAGGAAGATTGCAAGTACGCGGCCACTTATGTTCATAATGCATCCCGTGCGTAAGTTCGCATGCACATACGCTCGTGCATTGTCCAGAATCGTAAGCCATGAAAACCAGTCTCTCACCCATAGCTCGTGCCGAACTTTCAGCGTTCATGTTGCGTGTGCATGTGTCATTAAAGTGGGAACGCTGGATAAACAGATACTTGTACAGGGTGGTCCATCCAATTGGGACAAGTTATACCTCTTCCCTATTTAATTATTATTTAGTTACAATTCGACTATCGATTAACACATATTGATAACTATTTGCGATCTAACAAATCTCATGGAAAGTATTAAAGAAAATGAGTGATATTTAAATTATTTTCATTTTCAGTAATGTCATATTAAAATTCTGCTGATCGATCCGAAAGCAACGTTAAACTCAGCAAATTAACAAAAACGTAATTACAATATTTTTCTCCTATGATCTTCATATAAGTACACACGATAAAAGCAAATCTGATATAATAAGTGAATCATTGTACTAAATTCTAAAATAGTATATATCAAGAACTAAACGAACATGTACATGCTACGTATTTCTCAAAAAGTGGATCGAAACGTAAAATAAAAACCAAAAACGTAGGAACTTCTATTTCTCCCTAATCCTTCGCAAGAAATTGTTTAAGAAACAACAAAGGAATTTGCATCTTGCGTGTCTTCTAAAATCCAGCGACCGCGCAAAAAAACTCCCCTAAGGAAAATTGCATAATAGAAATTGCAAGCTGCTGCGAGAGCGGCGTCCACTTTGGACGGAACAAGAACAATAAAAAAGAAATAAGAAAAAATATTGTAAGAGGAAAAAATGAGAAAGAATAAAGGAAGGAATTGTCTGGTATTTTCTACGATAATAAAGGGCGCGTGTGCCATATTAGGGTGCAAAGGAGTGAAAGAATTCCGTGATACTTCTGATGGAACGAAACATCTGCCATAAGCTCCGCCACCTACTTCCGAATCGTCCACCATTCTTGCATACCCTTGCCATCATACCGTGAATATTCAATCCTTCTGATGACCAAAAGAAAAAGAAGGTTATAACGAAGGCTCGTGACACGCGAACCAGAAAGCACCTGGTCGACTTTGTTCCTCTTAATCAAAGGACATTTTGTACGTGGTCATTACGCGTGGAAAACACGCGACAATTGCGTGCACGGATTGTCAAGGAATCTTTGTTTTGTTCCCTTTTCTTGTCCTTTTTGCTTAACCCTTCCTTTTAAAGAAAGGTTCGAAGCTTTCTTCTTCTTGGTATTTAAAATGGCATTTGCGGTTTGTGGGAGTAACTGGTAATTATTGCCTATTTGTTATTTAGCTATTTGTAATTCCCTATTTGTTCCTTACATTTGAAAAAAAAAAATAGTGATTATTTGGAAAAGTATAATAAAAATTGATTATTTGAGAAATATAAAAGAAACATAATATAATATTTGACTGAACTTATGGATATTTATGTGTTTATGCAAAACTTAGAAAATGCACAGGATAAATACATTATACAAAAATATAGGAAATATCTAGAGTAAGATGCTAGTTATAATTTTTGATAGGTAAAACGAATCTTTAAGCTCTATTTTCTTAACTATGTTTATGAAACTTTAATTACATAACTATTATGTATATTATGTTGTATATCCCTTTTTATATTTTTTAAATAGTCACTTTTTTATTTTTCTAAATAATCAATATTCTTTCAAAATTCAAGAAGCTCAGTGCTTCGAATTACAAAGCGACACTCGAAACTTCAGAGGGGTAGTGCACAACGTAGTTGCATCCCCCAAAACCTGTTCATTACAATAGCACCACTGTTCATACGTGCAGTTTCTTTTTTAAGCAAAGGTTTCTATCGATTGGCCGAGGGTTGGTTCTAGTCTCGACGGGGTGATTTACAGGACCCCATGGTACATACGAATCGAAAGTATTAGAATCCATTCGAGGGATCCTTCGAGATACTGAAATTCAGCCTGTTCAAAGATTCAGCCAGCCACACGAAGATGAATGCGTTTCGCGTCACTTATGCACTCTCTATGTTTCCCTTGGTTAATGAATTATTCGAACAGCGTTAAATATTTTCGAAGTCACGTTGACAAAATTTTTATGTGGTAAAGGGGAGGGAAGAAACGGGGTGGAGAATTTTGTTTTATTACTGAAGTTCCAAATATGTAATTACTTTGAGAAATTTCGGCTGTAGAAATGTTTTCAATCTATGTAGTAATTTAAAAAAAAAACTGCAAGAAAGTCAACGAACTCGCATTAAAGTTTCAATGCTATATATTCTTCTTATAAAAAATTACCTTTAACGCCTTACTCTCTATTGCCTTAAAACTCAATCCTCTACTACAATCCCAATCTTCGCCAAAGATCCATAAATAAAACAAAACCTACAAACAAATTCAACTGTAAATTCCACTATAACTAGCAATAAATTGTTTTCATGAAACAGGAAACAAGCTCCTCCTGAATGTATCAAAAGGGTGCATCCTGTTTCTTCATACAAACAAATCGATTTCACAGCGGGCGAAGAAAAAAACACGGCCAACTCGCGAGCATCGTTGTGGTCAGGAAAGAATGCTGAGAGGAGATTTTGTGTCCTGGTTCCTCGACATCTTTCGTTATTTTCCGAGCGATCGAACATTTGCGCGGCAAAACGGAACGGGCCACGGAACGAACTGTGGGAAACACAGACGGAGGGCTTCGTGTCGGACGCGAAATGTCGAAGCCATTGAATCGCCTAAGAGACAAAGGAAGCGAGCTGCGCACCACCGGCTGCTGAACAATGAGCCGATCTTTGGAAATCGAGAGGCGGTTTTCAGCCTAAACCGGTATCAACGTATGATACGTTTCTTGTTTTTTTTTATTCATCACATACCTATATGAATTTGTAGGTATACATAGTGGTTTGTATACATAAGTATTCGAAGACTTATAGGAAATTAATTTGATGAATATATTGTGTTATGTATAGACTGTTGCCTTTTATACAATTACGTATTTTTGAGGATATAATTTAAAAAATTGTTTTACCTAGCACGTATTACAGGAAGCAGTATACTTTGAATACTTTATATATTTTTTCATATTACGTACATATTATGTGTAATTTTGTGCTTTCCAATTTCCTATAATTATATAAAAGTCCTCAATGTAATGATCATATTAATGAAATTTGAAAATACATATACAGAGATATTAAATATAGGCAAACTTAAATAATTGTACAAGTTAACCTTTTCACGCTTGATGTTGACACGCACACCATTGTATCCTCAACAAGTTGTTAGTAAACTGAGTAATTATTTTCCTACTAACGTTTAACTAAATATTACTAACTTTTGTTACAGATTAAAGAAAATCCGGTACTTAAAGAGATAAATAGATCTCACATATATACAAGTTTTTGACGTTCTTCTGAAGAAATGCGACGAAATTTATTATATAACCTAATGCATAGTTGAGCAACGAAATAGTTTATGGAATAATAGAAATAGCATTTGAAGTAGCGAGACAGAACAACGAACCTTTTCGTCGATCATATTAGCTGTTAACGTTGCATCGTCGTTGGTATCCAGCTTGAAAGACACATTTGCATATCAATTATATTCTGCCTACACACTGTGCAATATTATACTTCGATAGTTCCCAGACAATCTCACCGCCAATACTATCCCTCAGGCAGCCACCTACAACGATCCGCTATTATAAAACGCAATATACCTGCTTGTTCCACCAGATTTCTCAGTTTTATTCCACGTTTCGGTGCAAAATTGCATCGTGTTTAACTCCTTCGGGGAATTTATTAAAGCCAAAGATAGATAATCATCTTTTTTCATTTTTCAGTTTCTAGAAAGAAGAGTACTTCCTGTATCCTTTATAGCATTTAATAATGACAACTTAACCTCCCACTTAGGTTAGTTTTCTCTAATTGTAGTCTAGTTAGTTACTTTGATTTCTAGAGGTATAGTACATACATAGGAATAATACTACATAGGAAAACTATGAAATATCGATTACAGTATTATTTTAAAGTATTTTAAAATATTACGAAATTACTAGAGCACAATATGAATAATACAGTAATAAAATATTCTAAAATATTATAAATTTACTATGAAATATAGTTTCTATAAAATACTATGAGTAATGTAATCATATTAGATACCGGAAAAAGTTCCTAAAAGTTTGTAAAAATTGGTTCTTGTTAATAATATGTTAATAATAACAACAAATTAAATTTTGTGCAGTAATTGGTAAGCGTAATGCATGAAATTTATTTCAGTGGAAAGTTTGATCTTTGTAGTTGGTATAGATGTTTCACTGTTCTCAATTGTTTTGACATTCCGTTGTTTAAACTTCACACAACAATAAACATGGATAGCGGGGAGTTAAAAATTTATGCTTTCCTACTATACCAGTTTGAACTTGGAAATACAACAATAAATGAGGTAAGACGCATTTGTGTACATGAAGAAGGTGCTGTTGGCAAAAAAAATAGCGTAAAAATGATTTGGACGGTTTAAAGAAGGAAATGAATCGTTAGATGACGAGTCGCGTTCAGAACGTTCATCTGTCATCGAAAATGAGAACTTGGATTCAAACTATTTCAAACTATTTCGAAAAAGATGTTCAGGCGAACAGAATTAAATGACGATTTCTACGTCGAATAAAATTACATTTATTCTCAAAATATACTCGGAACTTCATCTATATTTTCCACCTATTTATTTGTATAAAGTTTTCTAAATATTTTTCGAAACAGTTTGCTCGTTCGTATTTTCAATTTATTTGTTTCCACAAAATTAAAGTTAAAGAAGATCAGAACATTTGAATTTTATTCTAAAAATGCACATACGCACATACCTTTTCCGGTACCTAACCTTCTATTATAAAGTATTATGAATTAATCTAGAGAAGGGGGACCTCCCGTATCCTGCAGGACATATGCTTTAGAGGATTTCAAGAGCCATCTGTCTGAGAAAGATTCGCGATACGATCTGGGGCCCTTCAAGAAAGAATACTTAGGATGTGATATTCAAAGGGGGACCATAATCCGGCCTCCCACGATGTTCCTAAATTTAACATTTCTTATGAATTACGAGAGGCTTGTACACAGTTTTCGAACCCTAGCCAACTGTGTTTTATAAAACGTCGGCCCACGTGCGCACGAGCGCAATCGACGCGATGAATTGATTGGTACAGTATGCTACAAAAGTTACAACCCCTATTGTTCCTTTCGTCGTCTGCTTCTTAGAATTTACATGAATATTTACAGAAAATCATTGCCTTGAATTTTATTGGAACGAATAATTATTTTAGAAAATTTATTATTTTAGGAGAATAAATTATCTGGAAAAAAAGTCTTAGTAATTTTATACGAACAAATAAACTAAAAAATATGAAGAAACAAATTGCGTTAGTGGAATTTTGTGAAAACAAATAAATTGAAAATACGAACGAGCAGGCTGTTTCGGAAAATATTTAGAAATCTTTATACAAATAAATACGTGGAAAATATAGATGAAGTACCAAGTGTATTTTGAGAATAAACGTACAAGAACATATCGAGTCCTACATTTCACTTTCATAATACCAAAATTTTGTAACTATATGAAAATACTACTAAATGGTACGGAATTAAATATACTTGGACTTGAACAATTATTATGCAAATGTCTATAATAAATACAATGATGTTCAAATACTTTCTGTAACCACTGTATGTAGAGTAATCGTTTCAAAAACAGGTTCATGGTGCATCTGCCCTTTGAGGCGTGCTACCCTTGAAACAACAGGTCGATCGTTATCGTTGATGCCACTTTCGCCACAATTCAGATGAATGAAGAGAGCCGAGCATAATCACGCGTTATTGAGGCGAATGGTTTCCGGAAACGACCGTGATTCGTTTACGATTCAGAGGATTATTTTTTTATGAGATTTATTAGATTGCTTCTTTAAAAGAAATTTTAATATGACAAGAAGTTTTCTTTTTTTTAAAAGAGAAGTATAATATTAGAAGTATAAAATTCACATCGGAAAACTTTTCGTATGAAAGACAATTTGTCTGTCAACAAAAGTAATCGTACAAATATAATAAAATAATAAGTATAAAATCTTAATTACAGTTCTTCAACTTGAACCGTTGAACGAAGGATTAAACACTTTTTCGTGGCACCTGTTTACACCGGATTAGATTAAATATCACGGCCATTAATCACGAATGCATCGTAACACCGAGGAAAAAGAACATAGTTCCCATCGTCTTCGAACGATCCTGTTTACCTGTGCGTCTCAGGGAGAAATCATCAATCATCTCTTTGGCGACAGCGCTGCTATCGAAATCACCGCGATATATAACTCTTGATGTATTTTCTCTTTCAGTACGGAACAAAGCGCGTGTGCGCGGGCGTACATCCATTAGGAAACACAACGGGAAAGAGTTAACCACGCTAAAGTGAAGAATAATAAATAAACGATCGCGTCAAATTTTCCTTCCAAGTGGTTTCCTACGTAGTATTATCCTCCTCGAGATATCAAATAATCCTTTTACCCTCTTTACATTTCTGTATATTATCGACTACAATCTAATCTTCTTTCGATCCCCGCAAGAACAAATAATTACGCCTATTAAAAAATTCCAAAAATCTCTGTCAAAAGAAATCATTTACCAAAGCAACCGTATTCTCTATTTTAACCAAGATACCAAGGTCTCCGAAATTTTATTATATTTGGTCAATATATTATCGATCGCTCTTTATCCATTTTCAATTGGATTCGCCTGAGAAGTAAGAAAAGATTCGAACTTTTCTGCGTCGGTCCATTTACACCTTGGTGAAACAGGATAAAAAAAGGGACCGTCGGAGGACCATTAGGCTGGTAGGAAAAAATGTTTCTTATTCGAAGAGCGACCGCAACGCGGCTCGTTTCGCTCTCCTCTAATTTCCAAGCGTACCGCGGAAAGATGGAGCATGTCGGCTAGCAAGCGATTTGTTCTTTTGGTGGAAGTCGATGATGGCTTGTGCGAACCACGGTGGAAAACGAAATGAGCAACAAGAAAACGCGATCTTGAGCAAGGTGGTAATTACACTACTGGCAGAAACTCTCCATCATAGTCTCCATCATACCCCATGAAATACACGTTTCTATGCTCGATGAAAGATCGATGAATTGATCGACGATGGTATTCCTTGGAGATTTTGAGTGAAAATTAGACGTGAATTGAATTTCTTGCGAACTGCGCGCAATGCTGATTACTACAAGATAAAGTTGCGCTGTAAGTGAAAGAAAAGGAATTTCGAAATATTAGGAAATATTTTTGTAAAAAGAGGATCTTTCAGACTAGATTTTTAAATCCATTTCTTATATTTATGATATTCTGTAAATACCGGAGTGTATAAGCAAAATTGTGCTGTGAACGAAGAAACATAATTGTTATAGCACTTCAAAATTAAAATTCGATATTCAATTATTCTTGCGGTAATAGACAGTAAACTATTCTGCTTAAGAAATGTACCTCGATAATATTACAACCATAAATTTGTATTTAAAAACGAATCTTACGTCTTAGGGGATGATCCGCTAGAAAACTTCCAACTTACAAACTTGAAATGTTATATCTCATAAAGAAACATTTTTAACGATATCATTGGAATATCTCTAAAGAGATCTTAATTAATGGTTGTTTAAAGTAAATTGTAATAGTTTGAAGCGAAAAGAAATTTTGTATAAAAGTAATAAACTTTCAAAACGTTTTCTAAGAAGGAATCAAGCAACGCTACAGTATAGAGAATGTAATGCAGAATATACGTAATTGCTTGAAAAGGATTAACATCGGATATGCAATTCCAAGGAAAACGTAAAGAGCTTTTAAGATAAGATTTCCCGTTGATGAGTTTCCCACATATTCATCTTTATAGTTTCGTCAGCAATTTGAATCTTGATCAATCGTTTTGATACAGTATTTTATACGTCTGATGCTTTAAGAAAATTAAGAAATATTCCCAAGAGTTGAAGCAAAAAGAATAAACTAGTAAAAACTGTGAAACAGCAAAATATGGTAACAATGTCAACGGATTGTAATTTGAAATAAAAATTCGCGGAGGTGGGCTGACCTTAAGAATGACTAAGGCTAAAAATGATCATAGTTTAGGTCAGTACACCTGAGTCATACAACTCGAATTCCATTAAGATGAGCAATATGTACTACCGTGTAGTTAACGCGTAATTCATAAGTAGACTGCGGATATTTATGCAGTTATGGCAAATTGGAAGATACGAAAGTGTACAGATTGCGCATAACATACAAGAATTGATAAAATATCCAAAATGGAATATTCGTTATAATTCTTATGGTTTGAAACCAATATACTATTCCTGTAGACGTGCCCATACAAATATACATTTTTTGAACGCTGTCATTTCCATATCGAACAGTCATTCGATACCTGTTTCATAATCATTGAATACCTATTTCGAATATTACTCGGGAACAATCGTGACTCATTAGAAAAACACTCTTGAGTTATTTCAGAGCACGATGACATTATGCTATGAATAAAATCTGTTTGATCAATGATCAGAAAGGCGATTGTACCGCGAAATTGAGACAGAAGAGTAGCCCGGTACGAATAGGATCGTGGACGGATCATTTGCGTGTTTACATCGAATAAAAAGCTAATCGAAACCATTCAGAGTTATACAGTGACGAAATGTAAACAGGCAAATGCTTAGTCCTTAATTTAACTGTAATTGTATAAGAAAAAGTTTCATTTCTATTCCTATTTTTATAATATGATTGAAAAATTTTTATTTCTTGCATTTTGAATAATAATTAGACTACGGATATTTATGTAAATTCACATTTTCATGGATTTATATAGCTAAACAAATGGAACCTAGGTAAAGAAGAGTTACCAACTAAATATTTCGAATGTCACCACTTTTTAAATGTTTAATATTATTTTTCGTTATATTTCACATTATAATTACAGTTATACTAATTAAAAATTAGCTGTAGGGAATACATTTTATAAAAGATACCTCACTAGATGCCTTATAATTATCTTTTTTTAATAACATTCATGTATTGTACATGATACATAAGTATTCATTATAAAAAAATGAAATAAGGTGCAAATATGTACTCACTTTGACTGTAGACTGCATTGGCAATGACCAACAACACAAGCGTTCCTCTGACAATGAGCCTCATATTCATCTGTTTTCTTAAACTTCAGTCTATTTCTACACCACTTGAACTCACTCACTTTCGATCCTCGAGATCCGCCAATATTAATCGCGACTCATCGATTAACGATCAAGCAAAATCATCCGCGCAACATTCATTGAACTATCGTATAACTAATGTTGTGCAAATAACCTTCTTTCCAATTATTAATTTATAAAATAATACATCTCATTCATAAAATAAAAGAGGAGGGAAAAAAGAAAATATATAAATACAATGTATATTCGTCGAAAGTCAAAATCAGGATACGTCAATGAAGAGACGAGACCGTAAAAGCTCGGTCGTGAGCACGCCTTTCTTCAGCAAACGTGACTTCTCTCTTTCTTCCTCCCTTATTCCCTCTCTCTTGTTCCGTCCCTCTGAATAGTGCACCGTGAACCGGAGCGTACAGCACTTTCCACGAGTTTTGCTCAGGAGGAACGCGATGAAATACCGTTTGATACTTTGTTCCTTCTTACAAGCTTGTGTTTACTTTTACAGTACTATTCAATGGATAATAACTCTCGCTCACAATTGGCAATGTAGGCACGAGAAGTGAAAATTTTGGGAAATTTTGTCAGTTTACTTTTTCCTTCCTCTGTTCGTGATTTTATTCGTTGAATATTTGATCTCTATTTTGTTAGATAATAGTGAATGACTGTACGTTAAGAGTCACTTGATTTTGAGCTGTGTCAAAGACTAAGACAGCGAGTCGAATCGAGGGGTTGAAATTGAAGATGAAGAAAACGAGCCAGGAAATAACCGCGACCCGCACCGTGCCGCGGTTCGCAAACGAATGCCACTGAAGTTGCCGCTCTTCCGAATTCCGTGGCTACATAGGTGTGCGTGCGCCGTATCCCCCCTTCCTTCCCGCTCCGCGTGAATTTAGTTATCCCCACCACCGCCGCTTCTCGGCTACGCGCACCATCTTCCCCCTGTTATAAATACACCACCGCGGTACCGGTGTGCAACATTCGATTAGGAATGGCTCCGATCTAATTTCAAGCTTCTTTAATTTATAATCTCGCGTTCGAGATGAAACTGGATCTTTTTTTGCAGGTTACTTTTTCGGGATTAAAAGATGTCTTAAAGCAAGAATAAGCTTTTGAAAGAAATGTGTGAGCAATTGCTGCCTATTATAAAGTTGAAGAATTGATAATTAAAATTGTTTAACATTGGAAGCACTAACGATTAGGACGTAAAGTTTATGTAAAAGGAGTGAAAATGAAAGGTATATAAGGAAATATATAATGTAATTTTATACATATATTTTACACAATATTACTGAAACCTTTAATGGATTTTTATATTATTTCTGTGAAAGATTACTGAAATTATTGAATTGGTGATCTTAACTATTCTAGTAATTATAATATTTATTTTTCGATTTTTAGAAAGAAATTAATGGAACTCATCATATTGCATCATATTAAGCTCACACCTACAATAAGGATTCCAGAGTTAAGGAATGCTACAAATGCGTGAACGTTATTTTGAGGTTATCGATCTTCGCAACTAGAAGATTCTTTCGTAAAGGTATTTCATATTTAATTGTAGTGAAAAAATTTACTGGGATGGAAGTAATTATATGTTTTTTTAATTACAATAAATAAGTATTTTGATTCAAAGGTAGTTCTTTAATTATTTCCAGCATCATTTTAAACATTTTTAAGTTCTATTGCGAGCATTAATTTCTGTGTATTGAAGATTTCAATCATTAGCTTACGCAATTTCTTACTTTTATGCACACAACTTTACTTCAAGTATCTTTGTATATATGTATGTGCGTTCTACATATTCTTACATCCTTACCTAAGTGCAAATACATCCTAATGGTGATTATTTTAAATTTCATATTGCTTCTTTTTAATTCTGATTTGATATTTTGAATTATTTTTTTGTGCAATTTATTTATATTATGTGCACATAATTTTAATAATTATTTTGAGTCATATTTTGAACACCATTTTGAAATAAGTCTCAATAAAAACCGTTGAACTTTCTGTTAAACACTAATTTAAAATTTTTTCTTCTATAGATTTCGAAAGCGTGATCTCGCCTGGATAACTGTTTTGTGTAAGACATTTGCACATGCGCGACCAGCTTGATTCCGTTCCTACTTTCCACCGGCCTCGAATCTGGTATATCCTCACTTCCTTTATCCCCACTGTATCTAGCTGAGCGCGTGTGCGGTCGACACGTCAATTATATCTGAATCGAAGGCGACGTCTCATCGTGATTACGCCGCAAAATAAAGACAACCTGACTTTTCTTTAATGGGTTCAGGGGTTCATAGTTGTTTGCACCATTTTTCGCTATCATGATCGTACAGTGATCGTTAGATAAATTTGAAACCTTAATAGTAGATAATGAACTGATTCTCATAGAAAATTGCTGCACTTTGATTGTTTAGTTTAACTTTGTCTTAAGTTAAACACCATGTAGTTATTAAATTGAAGAATCTATTATCGTTTAAGAATTTATTAGATGTACATTGGCCTATATACTGCTTATAAGTAATTCAACTAAACCATAGAAATTAATTTTTATCTTTCTTATTTCAATTCTGAAGGAGTTGAACATTATCTGCAGCCAGTGACAAGCACCGAGTTGACTTTTTCATGTAATCAGAAAGCAACAAAGTAGTGATGTAATTTCGCGGCATTCCGCATAACTCGCTCACAATACACCGTTTTATCATTAGCCGTTGAGAACAGAAGCGTAGGACTCCGCGATTTATGAATGATTCGGAGGAGTGAATGAACGGGGTCGACGCATGCGCACCATCGGCCAGATTCCATTCCCATTCCGATCTCGCCTCTATTCTCTGCTTTATCCTTTTGCCGCGCTCTGCGTAGGTACCGTGAACGCACAACAGCTGTAGAATTTATAAAAAGGTCTGTTCGACCGACCGATGAAACCCTTATCAAGGTCTTTCCACCATTATAGAGGTGTTAGTGGAAGGAAGGAAGAACGCGTGTTTCTTTCACCGTTACGGAAATATTTACACAACCATGTGCAAACCAACTTACGCCAGGATAAATTAGACTGCTGTCGGCTTTGTCATTTCACCAACCGACAAGTGAGATTTTCCTTGGCACTGATAATGCCGTGATACTGTTACTTTTCCCACATAGCTTTTGCCTGACTGTCCTAAATAATCAACTTTTTTTCGTTAAATCTATAGACATAGATACTGTTGAATTAACAGAGGCCTTATTTTTTCATTCTTTTGGTAATAAATAATAGGACTCTCTTGCACAATAATTTTCAAAATTTATTGTTACACAAAAAACTTATTATTTATGACTTGTAAAATATTAATATTAACGTAATTGTGCAAAAAAGACCAGAAAAATAAAACAAAGAATAATGAATCTTTATTTAATAAATAAAGAGAACAGGTACTTTTCTATCTTTTTTTAAATTCGCTTTGTAAAATTATTGAAGTATTCTTAGTTGGAAAAAAGAAGAACTGCATCTTTATATAGATTGTTTAGATACGATCGCTTTTCAAGATTTCACTTTCAGAAGATCACTATCTTTTGAACACGGTCACTATACAATCCTCTAGAAACGACCACACCATTGAGCACAATTTAGTATTCAACGACGTATTACCTTAAATCAAACAATCGTACTCATTTTCCTGGAAGGAACAACTTCAACTAATTTTCCATCACGATAAAATCAACATCTGAAAACTTAGATTTGGAATTTTCGAATTTACAAAAAATTCCTATAAAGTATTCTTTTATCAGTATAAAAATATTTTTCTGTATTATGATCATAAATATAACAATTTCTATGTACTAAATTTTCTATATTGAAAGTAAGAGTAACGTGAATTAACAATCATCAATTTCCATAGGTAGTGAGTATCGATACCTCGAAGAAAGAGCATTTGTGATGCATATGACAGTCATAATAACAGGTTACAACTTGTCTGTACAAGCTGTGAACGAAGGCCTCCCATTTAAAATTCGCAGCTGACAGTCAAAAGGTGACAAAGCTACTGAATATTGAACGAATAAGAACTTCGTGAAGGATTGTTCAACGTAGTTTACTAACACAACGATTTATGATCTGATATATTTATGAAGATGATTTTCTCTCGTACAATGTTCACGGTGAAAAACATGCAATTTTCTTCTGCCTTTGCAACTTTCGATCGTAACTCCTCGATATTCCAACAACCGAGCGATTTAATCTGAATACAGGTTGTTCCAAAGTACGTGGAAAAAATAGAAAGTAGGTGGCCGTAGAAGGAGCTTTAGGGAAAATCGATGCTTGAGTCTACCTGAGTCTTCGACTAAATACATATTCACGGATCTTTCTACGGAGATCTTTATCAGATTTATGTGTAAATTTTTAGATACAAAACAATAAAATTCATATATACATAACATTTTTTAACATATTTGTAACTATTCAACTTGTATTTTGAATTTTACAGGCAATAAGACCAATTTAGACATGACTAAAGTCGCAAAATTTTCCCAAAAAATTTGGATAAACGACGGCTTAATTAAGCTAATATGAAACGTGATATGCAACAATTACAATTTAATGGGACCAGGTCACGGTGAAGAGCGCACCGCAACATAACTGTTTATTAAGTATCTCGTCGCCCACGTTAATTGAGAAGTTACTGTCGAATTGATAGCTCCGACGTAAAGTAACCTTAATCGCAGCCGAAGCATTTTAATTAGACCTGCTCTCACGATAATTAAATGAAAAATGTTTGGGAACATTGCATGCTACAGCATATTAACGCACGTGATTTTTACTTTTATGATACGCGGAAATCAATTACATACTTTTTTGTCAATCAATTTCATTTAGGAAGGAAGGCAATACTGAATTAATTATAGTTTATACTGCAATAGTAGGTAGTTATTTTAATACCATAAAGAAAGATGTTTTTTATAAGCATAATATAATATTGGGCTAATTATAAGGGATATACAATTTATAACAATCATATTTGACAAATAATTGGAATACTACCAATTAAAAGAACGATTTATTTATTATTCTGCATATTTGCAGGTTTTGTGTTCGAGACAAACGTCGTAGCAGCATTTCTCCCATTTGTCGCAATCCTTGTCACCGTGGCAAGAAGTTGGTGGCAGTGAGTACCAATCATAAGTTCGTGGACAATGGGTTCTCAACGGCGGGCAATGTTTCTCCGTTTCTTCCTCATGGACATTTTCTGGCCAAAACGTGTCGATTGGTGCAGATTCAACGGTGATCATTAACAGCCATGGGTGCAGGAAAGAATGCCAGACATATTCCGCCCAACTCTCAGTTTTTCCGCTTGGACAGCAATAATATTGATGATCGATCGTCCTACACCAGTATCTGCAAAGTGGTCTGTAGCCTTTCCCGTGAGGTTTCGTTGCGCAAACGTGAACGATGAGACAAAATATCACGATCAATCTAAACATCCTGAAACGTTATTGTATGTTCATCAATAGACTATAGATATTTATGCAAATGTCTTATTTACTGTAATAAAATGTATAAATGAAAAGAGATAAGAAAACATTATACTATAGGTAAAGAGTATTTTTATATTATTTATAATAATTACAAGCAATTTAATACAGTAATTTTTTCATAAAAAAATATGGAGCTTTTTAACATATTTGATTGTTTTAATGAGCTCTTATATGGTTAAATATATATTGTTAATTAATGATTGAATATAAATGTATATATAGAAAAGACATATAGTACAATAATGAATTAGGGTGTGTGTTATGTATGTGTGTATGTATGAATAAGATACGAGTTAATGTTAATACTTCTACGGTGAACTACAAATACGTAATTATTATTTGGAAAATTATTATTTCTCTTCAGAAAAATTATATATATATATGTTTTTAAAAGAACAGAATATCTAAATCAATAGTTAGGTACTCACTTGAATTCTGACTTCCGTCTAAAAGGGATGCCGCAGTGTACATCCTTATAAGTGTCGGAAGATCTTCCCTTACTTAAAGTTCCGTCACGGAACACTTGTAAATTATCAGTGTACAGCGTGAAAACCGTCAAAAGCCTCATTAGAAATCTCATTCGACGAAACGTTGAAGCGACATCATTATGAATTCAGTGAAAAGAATAAAAATTTAGTAATCATTTGAGAAAACCTTTCCAATAGAAAGCTTTCCATAGAAAGCAGTACCGCACATAAATTGTCCCCGTATTGTTTCTGTTTAGATATTGTTAGATAGAATTTTTATAGAAATAGCTTTCTCGTGTAAGAAAATCACAGAGAAAGAACATGAAAAACAGTTTTAAACTTCAATAATCAATTATTCCATGTTATTAAAACTGTTCTTTTATTTGATTCTGGATTAAATATGTATTTTTGCATTGTATTGAACATTTCGTTATAAAATTTCATAGATATAAATATTCGAATGAAACAATGAAAAAAATGTTCTTTTCATATTTTTCCCACGTGCTTTTCATGTCCATAAATTATTTTATGCGATTTAATGTCACAATGTTACATAAAACATCAATTTTCGAATGATTCAAATCAAATGTATCTACATTAGATAGTGCATCCAACTGATGCCAACTTGTCAATAAAGTACTAGAATATATCACTGCTAAGTTACTAAATCTTGACGCTTTTAAAAAAATTTCAGACGTAGGCTATGTTTTAGTATCGAATGAACATTTGATGTATATAAAAATTACATTTATTACCACGATACAATATTTTAAAATATGTGAATCATGTATAAATTTAAAATTTTTAAAGGAAAAAATTTTTAATTCTCTATACATGACTTTAACAAATTAAGGTATACTTAATAGTTCGAACAGAAATTTTTCTTAAAATGTAGTAATTTTTAGTACAGCAGTAACTAACATTTACAACTTTAATTAGGGTTGTTTTTTCCTATAAAAGAAAGAAAATGTCATTATCATAATTTTGCTGTTTTCGTAAAAAAAATAAAGATATCTTTTAAACATTTGATTTGCATAAAAATGCCAAATATGAAAATAGCAAATTTTATAATATATAGATTTTCAATTTACTTAAATTCTCCCAAATTACATTTTCAACAAGTTAAAACGTCCGAATAAAATTTTGTCTTATAACTAAAACGTAGTAACATTTGGCAAAACGTTGCCAATATTCGTGGGCAAAATCATAGTGACTCTTTTATAAAAGAAAGGAAGCGTTCATTGTTACATATATATTTTTGCTCTTCATACTGCGCAGTTTCAAAGGAATAATTAAACGGGTCCAGCTTGCGTACAAAAGGTAGAGAATCCTTTGTACGTTCGTTCAATCAGATGTACGTACAATGGAAAGTTTGTCGAGGATTGGCTAAAAGTGAGGAGCCACGAGTCGGTATGTTAATAATGACCTTAAGACCCATTCACATCGTACAATTTTGTGACGCATCGGTGAATTTCGTTTCTAGACGCATGTGTCGTCGTCGTCGACACATAATGAAGAACAGTTACGAATAGTTACGAAGCGTCCTATCACCACGTAGAGTATCATCGACAGTCAACGAATCAGAGAAATTCAGTGGAAATAGTAGGACACACAGTTCGTTCGTCATATAACAAATACTGGGCCTTTCTACTGCGCAGCTCGAGAATGCAAACGTACGATTTTGAGGAATATCTGGAAGAAAGATGCGAGCCAGCTAGCAGTGGTTAAGCAGTGTTGCCTTGTTCCGCGAATCTTGTCTATAGTGATATATATATATATATACGAGAGTGTGCGTACACAAGCAGCCAGTGTACGGTGCATATTCGGTGTACAATAAAAATCGTTGCTCGCTGAGTCTTCTAACCCGTGGTTTACACAAGGTGTTGTGTGCAGTGTCCCGTGAAGGTCGTGAACTTTTCTGGTCAAGATTATTCGAGTAGCTTGCGTATACGTGAAAGCGGAACACGAAAAAGGAGAAGGTTAAAAAAAGGAGAAAGGTGGACGATCCTCCGCGAAAAGCCTCGGTAAAATGGCGGTGATCGGTACTCCGATTGGCGCTAAGCGATAGAAGAGGATCGCAACTCCTATTCACGTTTAAGTTTTGTTTTGATTCTCTAGTTCGATACCTATCTTCACGGAAACTGGTCGATTCTCGTTCATTTCAAATCATTCGGTTTACATTTTTTCGCTCTTGTGAATTCAATTTTTTTTCTCTTACCAATTTATTACGAAATTTAATAACGGCGTCTTTTATTGACCATCGCTGAAATAATATAATTGGAGTCGAAGACGATCAAGGTGGTTAAGAAAAACCACCGACGGAACGGTTTTCCACGGCCGTGATGCCGCATCGTTCCGACCTCGAATTTATTGAAAGGCCATACGACAAGGACGACTCTATCAAATCCTTGTCGGCTTATCTATAGGTAAGTTTCGTGCCACGAGTGCATCTCTGCTTTCACCACTTTTGCGTATTACTATGCCTCTGGTTTTTTTTTATTTTATCGCTTTTAAATCATTTGTCACTACGATTTGTTAATTTTAAACTATACCTAATTGTTTTGAGATGTTTTTGCAAGTATTATCTCTTTGTTATTATTTTGCATTAGTAGAACGAATCTTAAGTTAGGTTAGGCCCTAGAAACCGATGACTCTGCATCTTAACGAGAATACAACCTATTTTCGCTCCTATCGTCCTTCTAACGGTCCAAACCTTTAAAATATTTAAATTTTCACCACGATGTTTCTACTTCCTTTTTTTTTTTCTAGAGGATTCCTTTGTTTACTTAGATCCTTTTTTCCTCACTTTTTTATAATCGACGATTATATGATTCCCTTATATAGATTCTAATAAATAACTATCTACGTCGATGGTACGTTTTGTCACGATTTGTCATGTTTTCAAGACTTATCATGAGGTTTACAACGTCATTGTCGCTTCGAATATCGAATATCGCAGTATAACCAAACTGTGCTCCCTATTTCGAGATTTTTAAATCGATACAAATTTTCGTGCCGTTATGTCGTTCACGTAGCAAATTTTTTTGTTAGATAATAGGTGAACAAAATTATTGATTCCAAGGTGTTCGCGTATTAATGACAATGATTCTATTTTTGGTGACTACATTATCTTTAAAAAACCATATGGACAATTCTTTTAATTGACACAGAAATTATAATGATTTTTTTATTTCGTATTAATGTATCGTTTTAATGAAATTTTGTTTGTTTAATGAATTAATGAATGTTTATGATTCATACGAAATAATAATTTCGTAATAAAGATCATATTTATGCAATACAAGAAAAATTTGTGAAATATTTCAACATTCTAGGAGATATTATTTAATATGTTGCAGAGCATGAATTTAATTTTGGAAATATGAATTTGTTTTAGTGTACTTTATTAATATGATTGTATTTATTGATTAGTAAATTTGTGGTCCTTATTTAATATGATGAGATAAATATTATATAAGTTAGATCTTTTTATTAATGACGTAATGAAAATTATTGACAATAAAAAGATGAGATGAAAAATTTATTGTGTAACAATTGACATTGATTTTGATTGTTAAAATTTAGTAATTATACTTAAAAATATAATAGGTCATTGTACATTAATATATTGTTTTATATTATATTTACATTAAATGGAAATTGTACCAACTTTTTATAAATGTATTATAAAATCATTGTTTCAGAATTTAAATTGTTAAAGGAACCTTTTATCCGCCAAAATGAAAATTGATCGGAATAGGTTGAGAAAGTACACATCAGAAGCGGTAAGTAATATTTTAATGACATGTATTTGGAAATGAATATTTCTACTAAGAAATGTTGAAGAATATGTTGAATAACTGTTGCACACATGAATAAATTTTCAGCCGGCAAAATGTCAGGCGCTTATAAACAAGTTGCGCTCGTGCTCCCATGCAGAATTGCTAGAGGAGTTGAAGCAAATAGATGCATGGACTTTCGGTAAATGTGAATTGTTTCATTGGGTTGATGTATTGGATCTCAGTGATAGTATTTTGGAAGAAGCTGCAGCTAAAAGTCCAGATAATCCATGGGAATTAGCCTGTGATCTCCCTCAGAATAGAGAAGTAATTTCCAAGCTTCTTACAAATCATTATTCATAGTAACATTTACTATTATGTGTATAAATATTTAGGAACGTAATTAGAATGATCAATGTTTTTATTACATATTTATTTCACTTTTTATAGGCAAAAGAACTTCTCCTCTGGGTTCTCCATCTTACAACATTGTTAATCGAGCATTCATACTCACGACATTTATATAGTAGCATGGAACATCTTGTAACTTTGTTATCAAGTTGTGACATGCATGTTGTCCTTGGTGTATTAAATATTCTTTACATGTTCAGTAAACGTAGCAATTTCATTGCACGTTTAAACAGTGACAAGAGGCAAGCTTTATTAAGTAGACTTACTCTTTTAGCAGAGGTGAGACATATGTATTGGTTGATTAATACTTTATTAGAATACTGCAAGTTCACAGGAATACGAAACGTAATTTTTATATTCTAGAGTTGGGGTGGTAAAGAAAATGGATTTGGTTTAGCAGAATGTTGTAAAGAGTATCCAGACAAGGTAACCAAAATTCCATAACCAACAGCCGCCTTTAAGATATGCTCCAATGGACTATAATTTTTCCATATAATCTTTTCAGCCACTTCCAACAAGTGCCACAACATTGCATTTTGAATTTTATGCAGAAAATCCTTCAACAGACACCAATGCCACATCAACCACTGGTACAAAAAAATCTGGACAAACGAATTTTGTAACGTGTATACATATAGAAAATGTGGATAAACTGGGTAAAACACCAGCACAAATTATGAATGATTTATTAAAAGTTAATAACGTACCTCAAGATCGACAGGTAAATGTTATTTCTTTCAATATTTAATTTGGTATTTAATATTTAATGTATATAATTATTTAATGAATGAATAAATATTTAAGTTTATTGTTTTCCTTTTCTCTTTTAGATTGCGTTATTCACACATATAAGACTGGCACACAGTTTCTCTGACTATCGAAGACGATTGCAATGTGTACACGCTCGGCTGCAAGCATTATCCATACTTGTATATAATAGCGAACTTGAAGAAAATGCACATAGTTTGCTGCATCCTGGGCTTTTAGAAGAATTAGTTGAATTACTGGAACTTCCACACGCACATCTTGTTGAATTACGGGCAGCCGCACTACGAACTCTTACTAGTATTATTCACTTAGACCGTAATCCACATTTTCCAAAGTAAGTGAAAATTTAACGTATGTTGATGCAAATATAATTTTTCTATTTCATTTCTCATGAAACTTTGTTATCGATACTTACTGGATGATCAATTTCAATGATTTTTCAGAAAACCTAGTTCAAGGTTAAATATGATAATTGACGTTACTGGAGCTAACTCATATCACGGATTTTTCCCCGTATTAATTCGCACGTGTATTTCAACATTGATTTCTCCACAACCTGAAGGACAACCGTTCCCTTTGTCGCTTGCAACAGCATTGTTTAGCTTTCTTTATCATCTTTCGAGTTACGAAGCGGGTTGCGAAGCTCTTGTTAGTTGTGGGATGATGGAAAGCTTGTTAAAAATTATGAATTGGCCTGGTAGCGAGTTTGAACATCTAACGGTAAGTTTTTTCTATAATTTTTATTGTATATCTAATTGCATAAAATTTTTTAATTGAATTATATATTTTCTTTTTTACAGTTTGTAACAAGGGCAGTTCGCGTTATAGATTTAATAACGAATATAGACATGCAAGGATTCCAAGCTCATGGTGGTTTAGCGAGTTTTATTAATCGACTCGATATGGAAGTGAATGTTTGTAGGAAGGAACAACCTTTTGAAATAGAGCCAATACATTACCAGGATAATTCACAAGCCACTCGTGAAAGGTCCATGGATCGTGATGAAAATTCTGCGTCTTCACGTGCGTATGATGAACGCGAGGAATCGTCAAATCCCATGGAATTTTCGGAAGATGAAAATATGAGTTCCAAAACTGATGATAAAAACGAACAAATGCCAGATTATTCGGCTGGGAAGACCGGGAAAACTTGCCTACCACAGCGAGTTACACTTCTGAAGGCGTTGTTAAATTTTATTAAGAAAATTATCCAAGATCCCACATTCTCTGATAGTATTCGACACGTTATGGAGGGTACTTTACCTTCTTCTTTAAGACATATAATCAGTAATTCAGAATATTATGGTCCTTCTCTGTTCCTTATTGCAACGGATGCTGTAACAGTATATGTTTTCCAAGAACCATCTTTATTATCATCCTTGCAAGATAATGGATTAACCGATCTGGTATTACATGCTTTATTAATTAAAGAGGTAATTAAACTGATCATTTGTTTTAGGTAATATATAGTACAATATATTACTAAAATGTTTATCGATATTTTAATATTATGTACAGATTCCTGCTAGTAGAGAAGTACTAGGATCACTGCCTAATGTGTTTAGTGCTTTGTGTTTGAATCAACGTGGTCTGGAATCGTTTGTAAAGCGACGTCCTTTCGAACGCTTGTTTAAAGTATTATTGTCTCCACTTTATCTGCCTGCGATGAATCGACGTCGAAGCACAGATCCTTTGGGTGATACAGCTTCGAATTTAGGTAACGCAATGGATGAGTTAATGAGACATCAGCCAAGTTTGAAAGTTGACGCAATTGCTGCTGTTATAAAGGTATTACATGTTTCTCTTTCATGTAATTCTCTAAATATACTTTGCATAATATTTATTAAATTTAGAATCAGCGAATTATTATGGTGTGAATTATAATAATGCTACATTATGTACATAATATTTATATCGATAATATTTAATTTTTTTGTGTGTATAGCTACTAGAAGAACTGTGCGTATTGGGTTGTGATCCTCGTTATATATGCTTACAAGCTGAAGATAAATTCGACAATTCCCAATCAAATACGACTTCTGGGAATCGTCAATCTTCTGGACAGTCGGTTGGAGTTGGAGTTGGAGATTCTGGCGGAGGGGGAGGCGGTGGAAGTGGAAGTAGTAGCGACGAAGAAGAAGAGGATGAAGAAGAAGCTAGTACAAGTTCTCACCCACAACGCGAAGAACAGTGTTCGTCGTCCACTGCTCAACCAGTTCCACCACCTCAACCCAGGGAGAAGACTCCAATAGCTTTGATGGAATACATACAGAACGTTACAAAATTCGTTGACGCTATTCTGAGTAACAATTCAACGGACGATCACTGCAGAGAGTTCGTTGCACAAAAAGGCCTCGTGCCACTACTATCAATCCTGGGACTACCCAATCTTCCTGTCGATCATTCAGTTGCGCAAACAGCGCAAGCTGTGGCAACAGTTTGTAAAAGTATTTTAAACCTCGCACATGAGCCGCTTGTTCTTAAAACTGGTTTGTCCCAGTTAAATGAAGTTCTGAATCTATTGAAACCATTGTACAATTATATGGAAGCTCCAGGAGGATCTGTTTTGTTACATGAGCTTGTCAATGCTCCGAATCTGGAAACAGCCTTTACTAGTGATACGGCAACGCCTTTACTTCATGCTATGAATGCCGCTTACGGATACATAATAATGTTCGCGCAAGTATGTCGCACTAGCCAGAGCGAAATCAGAAACTTGGCTATGAATCACTGGGGCTCAGAGCTTGGTCTGACTGTTTTGAAAGGTCTGTCAGAGCTATATACAGCTCTGATTTGGGAAAGCACAGCGTTATTAGCTCTCACCACGGAAGATTTTATCCCAGCTGGTTGCGACTTTGGGAAAGAGGATATGGATAAATTAATACGCCCTGAACCAACGAACGAGGGCGAAAGTAGCGGCTGGTCTGGTGGTGCCTCCTCGGATATGGGAAGTAATGGAATGACTACGGCCATGGAAGCTTTAAGTACGGACCCACCTCCTGTACCTATGGAAGTGGATGAGAAACCAAGTGTCACTACAGGAAGAATATCTCCAAACTCTCATCGAATCACATACCCTAAGCACTTGCTGGGACTTACATCTAAAATGGGCAGAGCATTGGCAGAACTGTTTGCCATACTTGTAAAGGTACATAAAACCTGACATTTAAATTTTGGAATTTTGTATGTTTTGCAATCTCGTATTTAATAATTGCTAAAATTTATTCAGCTTTGTATGGGCTCCCCAATCAGACAACGTAGAGGACAACAAGTGCCTCCAATACCAGCTCTTCCCTCACAAGCATCTAGAAGTGTAGCAACTGCATTAAATTGCGTATTAATTCGTGGATTATCATGGGACAAATTACCACCATCAACTGTACCAAAACTTCAAGTGACTTTTTTGATGTGCACTCTGAGTTTCGTATCTCCTGCACTATTTGACGAAAAGGGTTATCCATTTCATCTGATGCTTCAAAAGTTCGTCAAACTGGGCGGACAAAACGCATTCTTCGCGTAAGTAAATTTAACTTCAGAATCTTTAATATGGGATATTCAGTGCGATTTTTTAAACACTTTTGATAATGTAACAAAAAGATGTTTCAACCAGAAGTTGATCTGTTTTGAATTAGCTACAAATTGAAATACTTAAAATAGTCAAAAAATGCTTCTGTCTATAAAAAATAAAGATCTGATAACGTCCTTTTAACCCAAATTTCACATGTGAATGTTTCTATGAATTAATAAATCTAAGATTTCTGAACTCAAGGTCATCTGAAGGTGATAGTATTATAAGTCATTGAACTTCTTTTGACATCAGTTACTATGTCTATGTATTACTATGTACTACAATGCTATGAAATCAAAAATACATCATGTCATTTAAAAAAATGAAGATGATCTTGATATTTTGTAGAAAGAGACACTTTTTGACACATTTTAAATATTGCAATTTGAAGCTGATTCAAACCAGATCAACTTTTGTTTGAAATATTTTTGTGCAACATTATCGGAAGTACTTGAAAACTCGTGCACATCATTTCGTTCAATACTCTGTATAAGTTTATATAAAAAGCAGCTTTAAATCACTTGATATTTTTGTATATTTTTAGTGCTTTTCATTGGGTATTATCTGGAGGAGGACAGTTTCCATTATCTGAGGGATTAGAGCACCCGAATTTGCCTGATTGTACTGGAGAATTCTTAGATGGGTGGTTGATGATCTTAGAAAAAATGGTGAACCCTAAAACACTCCTTGATTCGCCATACGTTGTTTCTTCAAAATGCACTGGAATATACAAGGTGTATGAAACATTCGATCCTATAAAATACCTCACGGATATTCACAAGGAAGCTTTCGAGGCAGTGATGTTAATGTGGGGAAAAAAACCCTTGAAAAATTATGGAGTTCACATGACAGAACTTATATTATCTATTTTACGACATATTCTACGAAGTGAGCAGATCATTAAGGTACATATATTTTAAATGTTTGTGCAATACTAAATCAAAATACCACGATTATTTAACACTATCATTTTACAGGAACACGCTGAGAAAGAAGAAAACAGCGAGGGAGCTATTAGTGGTAGCACCAGTGGAACTAGTGGACTTGGAAGAGGTGGAGCAATATCTGATCGTAGAGAAGAACCAGAAGCTGATGTAAATCCGGAGCATCTCAGACAGCTGATGGACATGGGCTTCAGTAGAGCTCATTGCATAGAAGCTTTGCTTCATACCTTGACAGTTGAACAAGCCACTGATTACTTGCTAAGTAATCCTGCTACCTTACGTAGATCAGATGTGCCAACGGGTGATGTAAGTGGACAAGATCTGATAATGGACTTGGAATTGGTAGACGATGATCAGATAATGCACGCGATAGCGATGTCGCTTGGAGAAACGACAGAAACGCGAAAAGTTTTCAGCGCAGAAGAATCTACTACGCGCGAGACTACCACTATCACAGAGAGTATAGACAAATTCACACAGAACGCCTTAAGTCAGTGCTTGAATTTACTAGATCTCATGCCTGACACTGTATACAGAATATGCGACTTACTAGTCGCTATCGCTAAAAGAAATGGAGATGAATGGCGTGATAATATGTTACGACAACTCATGAAAGAAATTGGTAGTCTAGTGGATTATTTGATAGAAGTTGCTGAGAGCAACGATCCGAACGCTGGAGTAAAATTAGTGGAATGTAAAGAAGCTAACAAAGTTACAGGACGTATTTACCTGTATACGATGTTCTTCGAGGGAACATTCCAGGAAATGCGTGTACCTTGCGCTCAGATCGTGGAAGAGTATGCTATTTTGAACAAACTTGTACGTCTGCTAGTGGTGAGCGAGGGTCCACTAACAGCGAGTAAAAGTAAGATCGTTAAAGAAGGTAATAAGGATGCATCATCTGCGAAAACTAGGAAATGGCTTGCACCTTTGTTGTTACTGATCGAGCGGTTAGAAAAAGTGGCAGTACTAACAAAGAGGAAAGAATTGATGTACAAGGTAACAACTAGAATGTGGAAGTGGTTTGATCTGAGCACAGGAAAATGGAATTTATATTCACCAGTAAATAATCGAATAATTAATGATGCATATTGGGCTGGCGAATCTAGCACTAGAGTAACATGTAACAGGCGAAGATACGTGATAAACTTTTCTTGCATGACTCAAGTTAACGAAGAGAGTGGTAACAGAAGACCTATCACGATGGGCTTTAAATTGCATACTGGAAACGAGGGCAGTGGTTCTGGTTCTGACTCGACTATGGACACTGATGAAAATCGAGTGGAAGACAAACGGAATACAGTATTGCAAGGATTAGATCCTAGCATGGCCCCAAATATTATACGTGCCTGTGTAAGACTGATGGCTATACCAGTGGATCGCGATGCTTTGCATGCATCTATGAAAGTTTGTCTGCGACTTACAAGAGATTACGAGAACGCCGAGATATTTGTTCGAGAAGGTGGTGTGAGACTCCTTCTAGAAATGTCTCAGGCAAGCAGTTTCATTGGATGCATAACTTTGAGTACTCTCTTAATAAGACATGCTTTAGAGGAACCATGTACTCTTCGGCTAGCCATGGAGAAAGTAATTCGTAGTCGCACTCAAGGCAATATTCCTCCAGCGTGTAAAGAAATTTTGTTTATGACGCGTCAGATCAACAGTGCCGTCTGCCGCAATCCAGAAGTTTACAGAGAGGTTTGTGAGAACATTTTAAGAGTTGACATCCGTTTATTAGGGAAAGAAGATGACGACACTAGATTGATTGTAAAAGCTCTTCCACCAAGTCATTCATCAGTAATGCCAATGGTGGAGAAAGCCTCAATATCCGTTGTGAAGGATCTTCTCAATGCTCTTATAAAACCTATGCCAGTTGTTTCTGACGAAAAATCCTCTACACCAACGAGAAGTCCAGAGAAGAAGCCAACCTATTCCAATGTACCAAGTTCGTCTTCTCGACGAGATGTTCTCAGAAATAACGCAACGACACCAAATGATACGATTGACGATGAGGATCAAGTCTCTCAAATAATACCAATGAAGATTTATTCAGACAGCAGTAACAACAGCAAAGTGGAACCAGAAGAGACAGAAAAACCTTTGCTGACAAAATCTGCTATTCTAAAGATACTTGCAGAAACTGTTCGTTCATACAGTGCAGTTGCAAGCTTGATCACAGACCATGTGTATCGAGCAGGACAAAGTGAAATGGTACCTGAATACACAACAGCTCTTGCTTTTCTTCTGGACAAGCTTCTACCAATGTCACCAGAGAATTCAACTGACAAACAGTGCAGCAGTATGGCAAGGATGTTGATAGCTGCTATTGCCTCCTGCAATCATTCTCCAGATGTTCAAACTACTTTAGTGACTGAAGTGAAAGCAGCTCTAACAAGAACCCTAGCTCTTCCTGAAAGCAATGAGAAGCATGCACAGCTTCAATTATTGGTTGGTTTGATTTCTACAATGATTGATAGTTGCCCACCAACTTCTTACAATCAGTTGAGGACCTCCTTGAAGATGCACCAGTATAACAATGTCAACTATATTGTGAGAATTATGCTGAGAAAAGGAATAATCACTGACTTGGCAAAGATTCCACACAGTTTGGATCTCTCAAGTCCAAATATGGCTGCTACGATCAATGCAGCTTTGAAACCTTTGGAAACACTTTCAAGAATCATAAATCAACCAATGCCAGGAGCTGTCAATAGCAAATTTTCCAAACCAAAAGGTAGAACAGTTCAAGAGGAGCCTATTGGAGAACAAACAGGGACTACAACATCGGAAGCAACACATGCTGTTGGAGAGGAAACAAACGAGGACGCAGAGAATACGGAGCATGATATATCCGTTACTGCAGAGAGTCTGGAGCCCACTTCAGAAAGCCAAGTGCACGAGGACGAAGCTGCTTTAGAAGATATTATGGATCAGCTTCTTGAAAGGTAATCATATATAATGTTTTTCATTTTTGTGAAATATTAACGTAAACTCTGTGTGCGCGCGCGCGCGCGCGTGTGTTTATACAATACATAACTTTAAGTTCATATAAGCTACTGTACTTATAATCAAATAGTGTACTATTTTCCAGGGATGGCCCGGGCGTGACGGAAGATCAGTCTTCCCGACCGCACAGGCCAATGGACATTGACGAGGAGAGTCTTGCGATACGAGACGGAGAAGCTGACTTCGATCCAACACGAGATGCTACGGTAAGAGTTCAACCTATATTTATTTTTAAAAGTTCATCTTTCTAATAAAATTACTTTTGAAAAAAAAAATAAGATGTTTATTAAATTTTGTCTTGCAAAATAAAAAATATAGAACATAGTGACTTTTGAATATTTTTTTTAAGTACAACAATATGTAATAACATATAAATTGAGTATTTTACAAGATTTTTATTTGATGGGAATATAATTATATTTTCTAGGAGGATTTGATGAGCTCCGATTCAGACTCAGATAGCAACCCATCTGACGATAACGAGGATGAAGTACAGGATGATGAGGATGAAGAGGAAGAGGAAGAGGATGATGGTAATTTTATCATCTTTTATATACGTAATAGAAATTTTTCTTCGATTGGACTGTATGAATAAATATTAAAACGTTGTTTATCAGGAGAAGAAAATGAAGAAGAAGAAGAGGAGGAAGAAGAAGGGTCCTCAAATTACGAAGAAGATGGAATTGAATTTTACGAGGACGTGGGGGAAAGTGGTGTATTCAGAATGATTCCGTCGGCGGATCGTGACGGTAGTAGTGTTGTAATGATTCGACATAATATCGATAATCAGGACAACGTGAACTCTTCGACTACGGTCACACCACGATCTAGTCTTCCATGGAGTACAACGTTTCCTCTTCCTTTGGGTTTATTTGAAAATCCTCCTTCAATTTCTGAAAGTAGTGGTGAGCATAAAATCACAGTATATAATGATTTTTAATAATAATATCAAAAAAGTTGTATAGAATGATAAAATAGGTAATATGGAATTTTTTCTTATTTGTGCAGGTATTAATTCCCATTCGTTGCTAATTCCACAAAGCGGTTTGGACGCTACTAATACAAGAGGTCAGAGAGCTGTACGACCACGGAGATATCAGTATCTTCAATTACCAAATCCACGAAATCCAAATCCACCAGTAATATTACAAAGGTAAATTAATTCGAGTTTAATTGTATTAAATATATTCAGATGAAGTTTACGTAAAAATGAAATTAAGACACAGAACATAAAATTTATATTAAAAGAAAAACTGGTTTCATCTATAAAAGTATGCAATAATATTATATTTGTAATTATAGATTGTTAGGCCCGGCTGCACAAGCGATTCCATTATCTGCCAGTCAAGTCCTGGCTTCCAGTTTTCGGGATACTCGTGTTGTTGTAATGGATGGTGTTGGAATATTGACAAACCAAGAAGAAGAACAAATAGACTTTGTGGTTCGTAGATTGTGATTGTTAAATGGCATTAATTTATTCTAGATGTTTCTTCATTTATAAAAATTCTTTTAGGATCAATCTGGCTATCTTTTCGGGTCTAGTCTTGCAACCACTGTGAATAATACTCCTACTGCTTTACATTGGTGGATCGAAGAAAGCAAATTATTAGATGGAGATTCTCAGACGGATTGTTGTGTCGGTAAGTAGCAAGATTGGAAAGAAATTCGTAAATTCAATTTTTTTTTATGAAAGATGAAATTTGATAAAATAAAATAATTTTTGTCTTATAGGTGTTGTACATAAATTAATTCCTGAACTGGAAAAACGCAGAAACGCGGAATTGGGAGAGCGACGAGAAAGACGTAAAATGCAATATGCTTCTGAGAAGAAGAATGAAAAGGATAACAAAGATGGGAAGGATCATTTAAATAATACAGAATGTACGTTAATTGCAACTAATCATTTTTATTGTATTTTACAAGTAGCTTATATAATATATGTTTATTTTCAATAACATTTTTTTAGCTGGCTCTTCTGCTATAATATCCATGGATGAACAAGTATCAACTGCATCGACATCACAAAGGGAAGATACGAATAATTTTGCTCCTAGATTTGAAACTTGTGCAGAAACGACACGATTAGAACGTACTCTCGATGAAGATATAATCGGTATAATTTTCATACATTTCTAGTTAGTTAAATTTTGCAATAAGACTGTATATTATACATTAAATAATGACTATCAGATGTGACTGGCGAAATGGATGCAACAGTACAAGAAGATGAAGAACGACCTCCGCCTCCACCACCGGAAGAACAACCGGCAGAACCCAGAGATCCTCGAATGAGTAATAGAAATCCAACATTAGAACTTGCCGAAAGTATAGTGGATTCCGTGCTTGGACCTTGCGCATCTGAAGCAAGCAGACTAAGTAATTTAATTTACTTGAAATTCATTTTATAGACTAATCATTTTCTTCTCGGATACAAGAATTTTTTAACAATATAAATGGTTTTTATTACAGGACAATCTGAACGTACTGTCGAAGGATCTAATACTAATGAAACATCTACTAGTCGACCCAACACGTCCATAGTTGTCGATTTCAGTCAGGAACCTAACGAAGACTTACTGAGAGAAAGTGACTCGTCTGAATGGATCAGAATCCTTACCGACGACAGTCAATCGAATGTCGAACGAAAGTAAACAGCTTTATTTTGCATTCGTATCAAGTCAGAAAAATGTTTGTAAAAAAAATTAATTTTATTTTTCTGATATAGTGCGAACATACTCAATCAAGGACCTACCACTTCCGCATCAGAGAATGTTAATTCAGGAACACCAGAACAACAGCAACAGCAACTACCTCCACAACAACAACAACAGCAGCAGCAACAGCAAGAACCACAACAGTCTCAAGAACAATCGCAGCAGCGACAACAACCAAACCAACAGTCTCAAGAACAACAATTACCCGATGGCGTAGATCCTTCTTTCTTAGCCGCGTTACCAGAAGATATGCGCGATGAAGTTATCGCTGAGCAACTTAGGTATCTATATACTAAATTTAATAAAAGTGAGAAATAAAAGTATTTGTACAGTAGATATATAGATATAAAAAGAGTAATATTTTATATATTATTAAATATATTCGAATAGATAATTTAACATTCGGTCTTGAAATCTGTAATGTTTATAACTTGAAATTTTCGTAGGCTTCAACGAATTCGACAACGAGCACAAGCAACTGTAGTTGAAGAATTAACAGGTCCGGTTGAAGTTAATCCGGAATTCTTAGCAGCTTTACCTCCAGCGATCCAAGAAGAAGTTCTTGCACAACAACGTTTGGAACAACAACGACATGCAGCTGCAAGCGCTAATCCGGAAGATCCAGTTGATGCGGCTGCATTCTTCCAAAATTTGCAACCTTCCCTTCGACAAGCGGTCAGTAAATAATTGTTTTTACACGTATTTTATTAGAATACTTTTATGTATAATATTTGAATATTCTAATATTTTTTATATTTACAGATTTTGACTGATATGGAAGAATCGCAAATATCAGTTCTTCCGCCAGATTTAGCCCAAGAGGCTCAGAATCTTCGAAGAGAATGGGAAGCTCGAAATAGACACATAATGCAAGATCGATTCCTTAATCACGTTAGCCAAGGAAATGCTGCCTTGTCCAGTATATTACGAAATTCTGGTAGAGGTAAATAATAATTATTATTCATTAACAATTTCCTTTCCTTATTTATATTTGAAAAACTTAATTAAAAGAACTAATTGAACGCGAAACAAAATAATAGGTAGAGGTGGTGGTACGCGTTATGCGATTCACACAGTAGCACAAAGAGGATGGCAGCCATGGTCACATGGTGATCCTAGTATAACGCATCACGGAGCCGGTCTACGACTCAGAGGCAGACAATTGTTGGATCATGAGTCAATGGCTTGCGTATTGGTATTACTGTTTGTTGATGAACCAAAAATTAATACGTTAAGGCTTCATAGAGTTATCAGGAATCTTTGCTATCATGGTAGCACAAGGGAATGGGTAGTTAGAGCCTTACTAAGTATCATGGAAAGAAGTAACGATGAAAATAAAGATATAGCCATGGATTTTGGTGGAAAGTTCAGAAGGAAAAGCTTAGTGCCCATGATGCACCACGATTACTGGTAAGATATTTTTATTATTCTTCATAAATGATTTTTATAATATTAATATTTTTATAAAATTTGTATAATCTTTAGAAATATTTATAAACCCTCTAAAGCCTGTTACCCTATATTTACGTGTGTCAAATCTTCTAATCTCAAATTTCTTTTAGTGCCCCCAAAATATTTGACCAAAGAAGCAGTGCACAGTCATGGTTGAATATTAGTATTGATGCTGCACTTGGATGCAGAGCAAACGTTTTCCACATTGTCAGGCATGGTGGCAAAAAGTCAGAAAGGCAAGGCAGTAGTATCGCTATTCATCCACAAGCAGCACCTACAGTATGCAGGTAAGTTAATTAAATCCCTTAATGATTAGTAATCATTGATTATTTATAAAATTTTGACATTGTTTTTATAATGTAATGCTTATATTTTTTCAGACATACGTTAGAATTATTAATATCGTTGGCTAAAGGTTTTCCTGGCTATTTTGTGCCACTTAAATCTAAAGAATCAGATGAGAAAGAAAGTAACAAAGAGAAAGACTCAAGTAATAAAGAAGAAACCGGTTCGAAAGGTAAATCTACTTCGAAACCTGGGAAAAGCGATCAACCAGATTTTTGGGATATGCTGCTGAAACTTGACTCATGTGCCTCGAAGAAAGGAAAATCTGTTGCAAGATCTCATTCAAACTCAAACCTAGGAAATGATTCCGAACATAATACAACTACCTTTGAATCCTCCGCTTTTGGCCAATTAATTTCGATGTTAAACTGGTCGGTCATTAAACGTAGCAGCCAGCTGACGGACAAAGTGTTGAAATTGCTGTCTCTAATTTCGATCGGATTAACGGAAGTAAATCCGTATCGTAGACAGGAAGGAAACAAAAGCAAGAGACCAGATGTGAACAAAGAACAAAGCGTCGCTGCGCCGGAAGAACACCTGAAATTGGCTGTACAAGTATTGACAAGCAAAAGTTGTTCCGAGGAAGGACTCGAAGATGCAACAGCTTTATTGCTTAATTTGTCTCATTGTCCTGATCCTACTAGACAATTGGTAATATCGCTATTAAATTCTGTTTTATTTATTCATGCGTTATAGTATGTATTATATATTTAGTTTTGAATAATTTCTTCACAGATATTGAAATTACTCTTGGAAGGCGCTATGGAATTGGCTAATGTTGTCTGTGAACACATTAAAGATTTACTGATGGAGTTAAAAGTTTTAAATCGTGAACTCAGACGAAATTCTATCGAAGAGCAACCTTCAACTAGTAGTGGTGGTTCTCGTTGGGTTCTCTTAGATAGGTATGTATTTCGAATTATTTTCCTTTTTTATTTATATCGATATATATTTTAACATCGTGATAATTTATTACAGGTTTACCAACGAGAATGTAGTTATAACTGCTCCAAGTAAAGTTAAAGCTGGCAGTGATCTTCAGTTACCATCTATGGCTGCTCTCGTTAGCAAAACTTCTAGTCAGGCATTCTTCTTAAGAATACTTAAAGTGATTGTACAAATAAGGGAAGCAGTACGTTTAGCAAACAATAAGAAAACATGTATGTTTAAGAACCCTATTTTTATTACTGAAATATTATCATTGTAACAAGATTATCGAATTCATTTTTTAATATTTTTTTTCAGCCAATCAAAGTTCCGAAAGTTCTGTAGATACTGGAAATACTAACCAAGCTTCAGAGTCAGGTAATTTACAGTTTTATATATTCACAAATGTAGCAGGGAGCTATGTTAGTTTCCATAGTTATCTAACTAACTTTATAATGTCAAATTTTGTAGGTGAAGACAAGCTTCCATTATTAAGTGAAAGCTTGGTACTAGATCATCTGTGGGAGACACTTAGCGCTTGCTTATTAGAATTGGAGTATACTCCGGATCAACATGCAGTCTTAGTGCTGCAGGTAAAATATCTATACTTTCTATATGTTGCTTTATACATATATTCCTTTGGACAGTTTATTATACATTATGCATTATATCTTATAGCCCGCCGTAGAAGCATTTTTCCTAGTACATTCATCATCAAGTACTTCTCGCGATCGTCATCTAAATACAAATACAGAGACTCGCGAGGTTGTACCTGACTTAACACCTGTTTCGCCAATCTACTCAGACAACGAAGGCACATCTCAATCAGAAGCTACTATTAACACTTCCTGGGATATACAACCTCCGCCACAGAAGACGCTACCACCGGACCAACTCAAGTTCCTTAAATTTGCGGGTATAATATAATAATAATAATAATAGAATAAATATGATAATAATACTGTATTACTCATACTCTTTGTATTTTTATTGCAGAGACGCACAGAACTGTTCTAAATCAAATTCTCCGTCAAACGACGACGCATTTAGCAGATGGACCATTCTCTGTGTTAGTGGATCACACAAGGGTTCTTGATTTCGACGTAAAAAGACGATACTTCCGAACAGAATTGGAACGAATGGATGAAGGTATTCGTAGGGAAGAACTGGCAGTGCATGTTCGCAGGAATAATGTATTCGAAGATTCGTTCCGTGAGCTTCATAGGCGTAATGCCGACGAATGGAAGAACCGATTTTACATCGTCTTTGAAGGTAAATAATGTATAATGATCATTGCTAGACTGCAAATGCCTATACTAATCTATATCTCTATGAATTCTTAAATAATTATTTTCTTTAAAAATTTGTTTGAGTTGAGTCACTTTTAAAATACATACGCGATATATGCATAATATGTAAAAATGTATAAAATATTCAAAGGAATCTTTTATAATATTTAGAGAATAATGTGTATCTCTATTTAAGTTTTGTTTCTTTTTCTTGCATTTATAAAAACCTGCATTTAAATGAACATTATATGAAATCTTATTTCAAAACAATTCTATTTTAGGCGAAGAAGGACAAGACGCTGGAGGATTGCTTAGAGAGTGGTACGTTATTATCTCTAGAGAAATCTTCAATCCTATGTACGCTCTGTTCACCGTAAGTCCTGGAGATAGAGTTACATACATGATAAATTCCTCCTCGCATTGCAACCCTAATCATTTATGTTATTATAAATTTGTCGGTCGAGTTATCGGTGAGTTTTCTCTTTTATATTTTCAATAACGTTATATTTTCAACGACAAGAATGAAGAAAATAATTAACATTTATGATTATTATTACAGCTAAAGCAATTTATGACAACAAATTATTAGAATGTTACTTCACGCGCAGTTTTTACAAACACATTTTGGGAATACTTGTGAAACACACAGATATGGAAAGTGAGGATTATAGTTTTTACAAAGGACTCGTATATCTCACAGAGCACAACATTGCTGATCTTGGATACGAATTAACCTTCTCTACAGAGGTAAATTCCATTTTTCATTTACTTACATTATCGTATTGTGATATGGCAAATACAATAGTTTATATAATTTCACAATTCACATTTCTAGGTAAACGAATTCGGTGTGAATGATGTACGTGATTTAATACCAAACGGTCGTAATATCGTAGTTACTGAAGAAACAAAATTAGAGTACATTCGGCTAGTATGTCAAATGAAAATGACCGGAGCAATACGTAAACAGTAAGTGAAATAAAGATTAATTTCAATATTTTAACTTTTCTATGCATCAAAAAGATTCGTATTATATACAATATTTCTTATTTATTTATAGATTAAACGCGTTCCTAGAAGGTTTTTACGATATTATACCAAAACGACTGATCTCTATATTCAATGAACAGGAACTTGAATTGTTAATTAGTGGATTACCCAATGTAGATATCGAGGATCTTAAAGCTAATACTGAATATCATAAATATAATGCAAATTCCTTACAAGTATGTATTTAGCAACTTATTTTTATCTAAAAAGTATTGTTTTAATCTGATGTTAAAGTAATAAATATGTTTATTTGAAATTTAGATTCAATGGTTCTGGCGCGCATTACGAGGTTTCGATCAAGCAGATAGAGCTAAATTTTTGCAATTCGTCACCGGAACTTCGAAGGTTCCGTTACAAGGTTTCGCTGCTTTAGAAGGAATGAATGGTATACAAAAGTTCCAAATTCATCGAGAGGATAGATCCACAGATAGGCTTCCGTCAGCACATACATGGTAAATTAACATTAGTTTCTTTCCTATTTTATCTTTCTTTTAAATTCTCTGGTACCTTAAACTTAATTTCTCTTATTATCATTTTTAGTTTCAATCAGCTAGATCTACCCGTTTACGAAACGTACGATAAACTTCGCACGAATTTATTGAAAGCGATCCACGAATGCAGCGAAGGATTCGGTTTCGCCTAAATTTCTGCAAAGTTGAGCAAATTTTGCGTGATTTTGCACGAAAATCTAAGAGCGAAGACAAAACAAAAAGATATAAGATATATAGCAGAAAAAACAACCAAATGAACAACAAAGGAGAAAAATGATTAAAATATTGATAAAACAATTGTAAAAGTATCCATTGATCTTCGCTCAAGATTTAGTATATAAATTTTTACTCCGCTATATACATATTAAAACTGATGGCGTATGTATATACGTAAAATTAACGATGTAATTACTGATGATTCGTCGCTAGAGTTTATTTTGTTGAATGATCTTAAAAAAAAAAAAAAAAAAAAAAAAATGAGGGAGATGCAGAGCTTAATGATAATTCCTGATGGAAAGGAAGACTTAAAAAATCGGACACTTTAGTTAAGGATCTTAACAGTTAAGAGATAACGAATAAGAATTCAATGTAATTCGTCGTTAGAAAAAAAAAAAAAAAAATGAAAAAGAGGATGCAGCAGGATGGAATAAATATGTAATATAATTGCGACTCAAAGCCACTCTACTCTTAAAGCAGAATTCAAACATGTGGGTAGAGAAGAGAAAAAGGCAGAAACGATTTGTTGCCATGACGAAGAAAGGCAAATGGAAAAGTGATGGAGAAGTGTGCCTGTATTTCGAGTACGTGTTTATTTCATATTATGCGAAAGCTGCCAGGAACCTAGAATCTGTACGTGAGACAAGAAAAAAAAAAAACAAAAAGAAAGAAAAAGAAACGTATTGTATGTAACAGTGTGAGTGGGTGTGTATGTAAAATGAACAAATGCGAAACAGAGAGTAATATTCAAAAAACCAATTAGACACGAGCCTAAATATGAGGAAAAGAAGAATATTTCACGATGTTATATCCTTAACGCCCACAAGAAAAAAAAACGTATGGTTGTACACTATTAGTATTAATAATTATATTATCTAATTCTTAATCGATAGTAATAATCATTAATTAATATCGTTTTAATATTAATCATTTGAGAAATGTGATGTTAAAAAGGAAGTCATGTAACGTTCTTTTCCTTTTTCTTTACTTTTTCCTCTGGATATATAGCGCAAAATCACGTCCAATTCGCCCAACTCTCCGAACTTTTAATATCCTTGAACTTCCTTTAATCAGTTTCAATTTCCAGACGTTTCTTCTCCGGGGAAACGTGTAACAGGACTCTCGCAATCGAGCAGATGTTAATTTTTGTAAACACATCGAATAGGACAATATACGTTGAAGAAATACATAGATCCATCGGACTCTTTTTCGCGATATTGTTAGGGAGTTATTGCTTAGGAATTCGCAAAATAAACTAAATGTTGTATTTCTTATAAAAATGATTGTCTCTTTTTTTTTTAAATTACACAAGAAGACACCTTTGATAGCATAGCATTTCAATAAACGTTAAATCACGTAATTATACATATATAAAGTATAAAGGTTACCATAAGAGTCACGTTGATCGAAGATAAAACAGTATGGGAAATCCATATGAGTGAGATGTTTTCTCTTTTAAGATATTTCTTATTCAACCACCTTATTTCCTTTTTAAAGTAGAAAATGATATACAAACAATAGAAGTATAAATTTACTTTTTGCTATTAAAATGTGTCAGCAATTCAATAGGAAAAAACATATTTAAAAGCTAACAATCTTTTTGTCCAATTTTTAATTTCAACAAATGTTTTTAAAATTGATAATGCTAATTCATTTAAAGAATTGAAGTGCATTGATCATTTTTATTTCAAGGAACACTAACTAAATAAAAAAAAAATAGCTTAATTTTTCGTGTCAGTTTCAAGATATTGTAAGAGTTTTTATCGGAATTATTTTTTTACATTTCTATACTCATGAAAAAAGAACAAGACTCTTCTCGTATGTATATACATCTTTGTACAATGAGCTTGTGTGAAAAATAGTCAAATATATATATTATGAAAAATGTAAACTACAATTGTATTGTATATCGAAACTATTTACAATGTATTATAATGAAATATCATTGAAAAACTTGTATAACTAAAAAGAAGATAGGAAAACTATAATTTATTAATGTAAACAGTATATTCTGTAATTATAAAATCTATCTTAAAACATCACAGAATTCAGAAACCTTTTAGCCTGATTATATAGTGTTCCTCTTATGGCGACGCTTTAGGTTTTAGTTCTTCAAAGCAGGGTCTAAGGAATATAGAGTTCTTCTTTGCTGGATTATAGTATTCATGACCCTGAAATAGAATAAGTATTTTTATTTAAAGTATAAAATAAGGAAATATTCATTTGATTATGTAAAATTTAATTGTATAGAAAGATTAATAACTACTTTTGACCAATCGTATGACACTGCATATGCAAATATTTGTCCATTGTGATTGAAACAACATCGAGTAATTGGTTGCTCCATAGGTTCTGAAGACTTCAGTTTAGTTCTAGCATCTTTGTCCCAAAATCCAAACGTACCGTCACCTCCGACGGTTGCAATAGTACCATGAACCGGATGAAATGCGATATCATTTACCTAAGCGTTAAAAAATTCATATTTAATTATTAAAATGAATATTAAAAGATTCAAGAAATAAATCGACCGAATTCATACTGACTGCATAGATATCCTGGTATCCATTAGGTGTTCCGTTTGTTCTATGACATTTGAAAGTGAAGTTTTCTTTTGAACCTAGATTCAGATGGTGTATGGCTACACGACCCTCTGTACTGCCAATTGCAAAACCAGTTGGAACTTTCTTCTTATCTCTAAAAATCGCGATACATCGATACTGATATTTTAAATTTAGTTCTACCGTCTTATACTCTCGAGGACTGCCTTCCAATTGATAAACTATTAATCCACGTCCAGCAGTTCCTACTGCTGCCATTGGATAATCCTATAACAATTATAACAATTATTAAATATTAGTTATAATTTCTAAAGAATTATCATTGCAAATATAATAAAGAATAAATATTGAATATATTTACAACATCAGCGCAGTAACATCTTTCAATTAAATTTATAGTCATTGCTGGCTTAGGACTTCGCAGATCCCAAAACTGTAAAGTATATCCAATTATCAATATATATAGACTATATATAATGAATTTTTAATAATAGAAATATAAACATACTCTTAAGGTTTTATCCCAAGAACCAGTCATAAGACATGAATATGTGGTTGCTTTAATCCAATGACAAGTTTTAATAGGTGCATCGTGTTGTGCTACTTGAATACTCTGATTAGAACCTAAATCCCAACATTTTGCTGTTTTGTCGCAACCCGCCATGAATACTTTCGTTCCATCCTGTTTCAAAGAGAATGAACTTTAAATTGAATAACCCAAAGAAAACATTAATCTTTAATGATATTATGAACTTAAAAAAGTTAAATTTAATATAAAAAATTTTAAAAACTTACATCACTCCAACAAACATCAAGAACTGGAGCAGCCATGGATTGCATTGATTTAGGAACAGTTTTGCCAGATTGCTCGACTTCCCAACAGCGAACGTTGCAATCCCAAGAGCCAGCAACAAGGAAATTTTGTGGAATACAAGCAGGACTAAATGCGAGACTGGAGACAGAATCATCAGGTGGGGAGACAACCTCATAATCTTGCATTGGATTAGAAGTAGTCGACGTACCAGTTTGTAGTCCCCCGCTTTGATTAAACATCTTTAATCTACTTTACACTGTCAACTATTATTTACCGCAGAATAAAATATTATATGCTAATTATATTAATATATCACGTAACAAATTATAGACAATAAACAGAAAAGTACTCTCACGTATGTTATTTATCCGATAAGCAATACAAAAAATAATACTATGATTTAAGAAATACATAGAACGAATACTCGACGTAAATTTTGAGACCAAAGAATTAGAAATAATAAGAATAGATGGCGAAGTGAATTATACAGGGCGGTAGCAAAAAGAAATGTTCCCAATTATGGTGGTTCACGAAAGTATTGGAATGTTCGGATTCATAAATCTTTTTATGAACATGAAATGTGAATAACAATTATTAGACTGCGGATATTTACACAAATCTATATTTTTACAAACATAATTAAAAAAATAAGACCTAGACAAAAATTTGTTTTACGCACTAAAATTATAAGGAATACTGTATTTTAAGTATTTCATTTTTTTTTGTATATTCTCTGCATTTTTCTATTTTCAAATTTTCTATAAATGCATAAAAATCGGCAGTCTAATAATAAATTTCATAAAAATTCCACTATCTAGAAATATATCTAGATATTTGCACATACTGTAAATTTAAATTCGGTAATTTCCGGAGATATCGAGTACCATAATTGTGACAATTATTGATTAAGCAGTAGTTCTGTATAACATTTTTGAGTGAAAAATAAAGAAAACCCAAATCAATATGCCTAACAGTTTACGTAATACTTATTTGAAAAATGGATCCGCTCTTTTGAGATCCATCAACTTTACTGGAGCTATTGGGAGTATTGGAACAAACACTTACAATAGTGTTCAATATGGTGCAAAAATGTTACAAAGTGTTACATGTATTTCAAAAAATGCCTGTGGTATCACTTATTCATACAGTAGCCAAGGCTTAAGAAATATATTATCCTATGGAAGAATTGTTACATGTATCTCAAAAAATGCCTGTGATATCACTTATTCATACAGTAGTCGAG
Organism: Bombus pascuorum; assembly: GCF_905332965.1. Lineage (NCBI taxonomy): Eukaryota > Metazoa > Arthropoda > Insecta > Hymenoptera > Apidae > Bombus > Bombus pascuorum. Next base: position 5,005,711 of record NC_083501.1, on the reverse strand, counting down.
GCTTAAGAAATATATTATCCTATGGAGGAAGTGTTTTTATGAATAATCCTTTAAAAATAATCCAAAATATTACTTTATTTCCAATTCATGTTGTTGTTAATATGAATATACACATGCATCATAATGATATTAATGATCTAAAGTCCAGAGAGCAGCAAAGTTTGACGAATACTGTAGATGAAGAGCAATTTACACTTAAGAAACAATAATTATCTTCATGATGTTACAAATATATATTAATTTTTTAATAGTAATAAATTGTAATCACAGATAAGAAAAGAATCAATAATGGTGATGATGATTCTAAACATTATTTTTTGTTCGTTACAATAATATATTACATACTTATTCAGTTGATAAGATAATAGTATTAATCATACCAATGGATCCAAATTTATCTAATTTTTAGTCCTCAATAATAAAGAATGGAATAAATTTCAAAATTATAAATAAGTAATATTTATTGTGCACTTGTGTCAGCACATATACTACATAGTATTTACACTTATTACAATTATGATAATATTTATTATCATTTTCAATGTATATATATATATATATATAGAACGCTTTTGGGATCTTTTTGTAATTTCTTTCCCAGTCCTCCTTATGGCATTTAGTATATGCTCATAAAAAATTGATCTATAATTTTCAAAATCGTGAAAATCAATTAATTTGCTTCTCCATTATTTGAAAAGTATCTTGTTTCCTTTCAATGTTATATTGCTTATAAAATTTTAATGGTATCATTCAATGAAAGCTTGCATATGAGACTATATCCCATTAGATTTCTGAGTAAATATTTCATCATTCTTTAATACCGTCATAATACTATTTATAATTCTCTTTTAAATTTATATATTATCTCTATTAAATTAGAGTTACAATCATATAAATATTTATGACATAAAAAAATAATTTGTATGAAAAATAACTATTTTCCACAAGAAGAATTTTATCTACCAACATATTCCACAGCATAATAATCACAAACGACTAAAGTTTCATAATCTATGTAACGTTCTTCATGGCCGTGTACGCCTATATAACATATTTGATGATTCGGCTGTATTTTTCCTATGTGATATACACCTTCGTGTAACACTCTGCCTATAAAAAGAGCGTGGCCATCTTCGGTTTCACCGGCAGGAAGAGCGTACAAAGGAACACTTCCTTCCCATGATTTTACCCAATTCACATCTTTGCCGCATAATATTTGAAAATCTTTTTTATCGTGAGAGGCTCCACCCCATGGGATTGTACATACATTATTTCTGATACCACCAGGTGTGATCGAATCTCTGTGATGAACGCGGCCTATATACAAACCATCTTCTGAGGCCATTACAGCATTTTGTGGAAGACCATCCGATTCGTTATAATCTATCCAACAGTAGCAAGTGTCTACCAATTGTTGCCTAACAACTAGAGATGTACACGGTGATTCTAAAATGGATATATAGAAATGTCTAATAATGTTTAATAATAGTAATGTTTAATAACATGTTTATTAATTTGAAATATTATTTGATTAATTTGTAAGAGATACCTTCTATCAAAAATTCACCAGTTGCACCCCACGCTGTGCTAACCCCTATATAATTTATAACAAACGGATTTCTGTCTTTGTATGCTAGAAAAACATCACCATTTTGACGACCAATCTTTAAAGTTCCATCACAACACCATCTAAGAATTAAATTGCTGTTTCCTTTCGGGTTTGAATAAAGTGATATTTTTATATAAGAGTAGTTTTAGTTTCTTACTGAATCCAAATATTGAACATATACTGAGCATTTAATATGTTTCTTGTTTCTGCTTCTGCCACATCTTGTTCTTGGTTATTCCTTTTAATGGCTGACATTGTGTTTCTCCATCCTCCAATAATAATCTGTCAATATAGAATATATTTATATTTATGTTATGTGCAAGTGTTCGGTAAATATAATATTTATTTTTAACAAGATATAGACATACCTCATACACATTTGAGTCTCCACCCAAATGTGTACGTAAGGAAATTCTTGCATCATGAGCAGCTTGCATACTCAGCCTGAGGCGAGATTTTGTGATAGGAAAATAACGATATTCTATGCTATCGGGTGTAATAATTCTAACTGGAAAAATATTAATTTTTTAATATATTTGGACTATATTATTTAAAATATTATTATATCACTTTGTAGTATCAAAAGAAGCACAATCTTTTTATACAATTTATACAATGACTCATACTAATATGTAGATATAATAATGTTTGAAGAATTGTTGCTCTAGATATTTATTTATGATAGTATTGTTGAACTGATTGTTTTTTGTATACTAAAACATTTATATTCCAGTTAGTAGAAACATAAAATTGGTTTATCTAATGCATAGTTTTTTACATAATAGACAATAAAATAATTAATGATAAAATTTAGAATTGTAAAAATTTCGGATAATAGTACGTTAAACAAAATTTATATATTTATACATATATTGTAGATGTGTATATATTTCACATAAAGTTGATGTAACTTACACATTGTTCAATTATTTGTGCGATTTTATATATCGCTATTATTTAATTTATCGGTTTATAAAATAAATATTATAGTATATAAAAAAGCAAATAGTTCTATAACTACTGTAAACGAATATATAAAGCAATAATTTCCCAAAAAAATTATGATGTTTCAATATCAATAAAAATCATTATATCTATTATTTAACCTATTGCGCTTAAATATTTTATAATAAAAAAGTATGTTATACCAAATTTACGTGCTGACATTTCTGATCTTGCTAATACGTGTACTCACTAAAAGTCATGGTTGTTGGTTCGATTTTAAAACAACTTTTTATTATTGGTTGATAACACAATTGACTAAGCAATTACAGTTAACGATAGTAAGGTAGAAATATACGGTCGAATTTGAATTCCCCCAATTGATGGTGATGGTTATGTTTTCTGTATAATTTCATCGCAAAGAGTGCAATTTGTCACATTGCAATCAAAGTTATCTACATAAGTAAGATACTATGTATAGATGCGTTGCATAGGATCGAACTTCTCCTTAATTGGCACTTTCTCAGGATACTGAGCGCATGCGTGGCATATAGAACAATTTTTATTGGCATAGATTCAATTTTGATAGCGGGAAAAAGAGAGAACGAAATTTTCATCATGATGAGTTTAGTGTTACTTTAGTATTTCATTTAATAGTTCATTACACCAATTTATTTACTCTTATTGATTATGTTGTATTCGATATAATAATATATTTTTCAATTGGAAAAATTAACAAAATTTAATATATATGAGATAATATATTATAATAATAATATATTATCTAATATATATTAATACATAATATATTACGAATATTATCTCGTACAATTTTTAATTTACTTCTCTATGTTAAATTCATATTATGATTTGTGACTTATAAAATGAATAATTTTCTAACATCAAAGTATAGGGTTATAATACTATGATAAAGTAACTAGAATAGGTCCTTGCATAGAATCTTGTCATCGTATTCAGGATATGCCAAGCATGTGAAGATGCGTGAAGCTGAGCCGCAACCGGTATTACTACATATCTTTGCAACTTTCGCACCACAAATATTTCTGAGTTTGAAAGTGTAGCGCACATGCTTATACCTTATCATAACTTATTTATATTCTTTCTATTTTAATCTTATCTTCACAATTAACGAGAAAATCTTTCTATTTTCTAATTGTAGAAAAATATTACATAACTAAATTATTTATGAAATTTGATTTATTTTTCTTACTAAATATAACTAAAAATATGATGATCTAAATTATAAAATTTTCTATCTTTTGCATTTTAAATTCATGGAACGTTTTCCGATAAAAAAAATATAATTTGTGTTTTCCACGAAGATGGTTCGATTTTTCTCGATGTTTAGTTCAGACTTACTGTCCAAGAATATACATATAATAAATATGCAATACGACACACATGTGTTTCGTGCGGCTCATAAAAGGCAGAATGTTCTACATATATGCAACGACATCAAAGAAGCGTCCGCTTGGAATTAGTTTACTGTCCACTTTCCATTTTCATTTTACTTTCTTCGTATTGTACTAATGTCTCGCGTTGTTACGCGTGTACGACTTTTACCGTTTCACGGTCATTTGATGGCCTCTTAGAAATGGACAATTTATGCTCTGATCTGGAGATGCCTTTTTCGCGGCAAATAGAAAACTGTGTCAACAGGCCACTTACATGTTACAATTACAATTTAATTTCAATAAAGAAAAGTTATTTACTAAAACAGAGGTTGCTATTGCATTAAAGAATATCGTTTTTGAAATCTATTTCTGTCATTTTAAATATAGATTTCCTACAAAAAAAAAGTGAAGAAATGAAATATATCAACTGTAATTGTTTGTAGCGACTGGATCAACGTGTTTGATTATTTGTGATTTATAAACAGGGATAAAGTATCCTAGGTCATTGTCGTTAATATGTTGGAATTCAGCTGACCGACGCACATGGTCAATGTACGTTTCAAATGAATACACTTGTAAACGCGTGTGCAGAAAGTAGAAAGCATTGCAAAAGATAATGACAAGGATGTAGCAGTGTCATTCCGGTTTTCATGTCAGAACGCAGCATGCGATCGTCCCATTGCGATCTACATATGCTGTCTCATAACTTTGTGTCACGATCTTCAATTTTTATCAGAAATTTTCCTTTTTTGACATTCGATATTAAAATAACTCTGAAACGATAGAATAAAAGATTTTAATGATGTGCGATGAAATATTAATAAGAAAAGTACTTTGAATTTCTTACCTTAAAAAAGAATAGCTGCTTTAATCTCAAAGAAGGTTCTTAATCAGATGATTAAATACTATACTGCGATATATAGTTTATTTTAAAAAAGCACGTTTCTCTTTATATTATGTTAGTGCGTCATCAGATCTTAATGAACGCAGTTATAAATATTGGTGAAACGTTGGAATACATTTTCAAAGCATCCGGAAACGGATTTTGCACGCAAGGTCTACAAAAAGATTGCACATATTAAATTACATAACAAAGTACAAAAATTGTAATGTATCTTTTTTTTATTTTATCAATTTGAATTCTGCTACATACTTTGGGTTATTTTTGACTTGGCTGTTTTACTATTGCTAAACAATTTCCTGCCTAACCCGCGGGAAATTTAAATTAACAAATTATATTTCAAAGTCCAGTTTCATTTTTATGCATATCATGGAGCCCCATTAATAAATTTTCCAGATTGAAGATTAAGGAAATTATGCAAGAGTTCAATTTTATGCAGAAGTTTTCCTTAAAAGTATTAAAAATCTTTTCGTTCATTGAAACAGGAGTGAAGTTGGACCATGAAAATTGGAAAGGCGTAGCGGAATTAAATGTAGCTTTTATCGTTTCCAATTGTTTTCAACATTTTATTATCAACTGCTACTGTATAATGTTTGCTAATTGATGTAAATTATTCACGCATGGTAGAAAGTGCGTCTTTCGAAGCATGTTTGCATAATAATTGATGTAGTGAGAGGATCAATCTTCTATTGCCTATTAGAGTGGAATCAAAATGATCTATGCCGTTTCCTTTCCTTAACGTGACTTGTTTTCTATTTATTTGCAATTTTAACACCTGAACCATTTTACTTGCATACACTTGATTAAGAAAATACGTACAATTACATTAATTTTTTCCTTAAGG